>NW_027266319.1:67559161-68761661 GCF_022045235.1 Haliotis cracherodii
CATAAACAGATATCACTATACATAACAATACTTCAAAGAAAACGGGCTATAACTGGCCAGCAACCGATAGTTTTGGAGTGTAAAAGATAATTCCAATGGCAAATACAGCTATAGCTTATATGAGAAATTGACGAGCGGATGTTTATTGCTGACTAGTTCTGTGGGTATTACACAGCTCATCCAGCACACGTGTTATTCGAATCAGGTTTCATTAATGACTCATGACACACACCACGCCTTACTGCATATTTAAACAATCCTGCTCCGTCAGAAACTGACGCAAACGTTCCATGGTTCTGGTTATGTCTTGTTCACTTAAAATTCAAAGAAAACTCAAACGAGGAAGCTCAGGAACCCGTATACAGACTCCCGTCATGTTTTATGTTCATTTATCTACCAACCTGCTGTTACTGCTGCTGTGGCCGTATATCCTACAGCATGGCGCATACATCACGCCGGTGTCATCCATATCTTTTTCTTGATATATCATCTTTGACTCAACTTCAAGAGCAGTGCTTGTATGCAATACAAATATAAAAAGATTCGTAGGTTTGTGATCAAAAGAGATATTAATAACGACGTTGATAACATGTTTTCTTATGTAAGTTCGGTATGTCCATAACGTTATGGACCCGTGAAGAACCGGGGTAGAATAGGTCTTCAGCAACCCATGCTTGCCGTGAAAGGCGACTATGCTTGTTGTAAGAGGCGACTAACGGGATCGAGTGGTCAGGCTCGCTGACTTGGTTGGTGCATGTCATCGATCCCAATTGCGTGGATCGATGCTTATGATATAAATCACGGGATTGTCTGGTCCAGACTCGACAACCAACAACCAACCAGAACGTTATGTAGCAGCACGTAGTATTTCCTAGTCTTCTTTAGCATTTCTTTCTCGACGCAAGTACTCAACGCAAAATGCTCTCTATGTGAATGGTACTGTCATTCCTATCAGGGGGCACGGGTGGCCCAGGAGGTAGGTCCAGTTGGTGAGGTAGATGAACCACACAGCGCCGAACTCACATACTCACTCACTCATTCCTATCATTTGCTGCTAGCGAGTATTTTGTTTTTGTTGTCTGTACAGTGATATGAAAGAATAATTCTGAATCATATGTATTAGAGGCCTTCTTCTTCTTTTTCATTTTAGATATAACATGGAGCCCTCGTCTGAAATGACAACACGAACCTGCGATGACACTTTCATGCAAATCATATAACCGGTAGAGCAAACTGTAAAAAAACCATATTGTTTCATCTTCACATCCTTTTAGGCCCATCAGTCATGTTTGAAGCCTAGTAAAATCTGAAATAGAAGGAATATCTGAACAGTTCCTGGTGCATTATCATCTTGCGGAAATGTAGTTAATAATCCATTCATCAACTGTATATCACGGCTGTGGTGGCTGTACTTGTCATGCAAACACTCCCAGCGACATGCTATTAATTACTAGACTACGTCAACTTGAAACAATACATTGCAATAAATATGCACAAATGCTTTCATCTTTCTGGTGATGCTGTCAAGTGCACTACTGTACGGGAAACAATTAAATAGCATTTAAATTTTGACAGTTAAATCTGTATCACTGACACACCTGACACACCTGCATAATATGCTAAAACAATTAACCTTATACCGAGCCTATGAGTGGCAACACGTTTTACAGTGAATGGCATCAGGTTACTCGAATAATCAACAAATATTATGGATCTTTATATACTTTTTAGTGTGATTGTAGTAAAATGCTGTTTTGATTATATATTAGCAAACCAAACTGGTGTCTTGATAATATATTTCAAAATAAATAACCATTTTGACGTTTTCTCAATGTCGCCGGGAACCAGGAATTTTCAGATAATCAGGTTCCGAAGTAACGAGGTGTTACTGTAGATAAGTAATAGGCAATTAAAACTGTAACAGAAAACATGACATGTGAAGAAGGTGTATTTCTCACCGACACCGCGGTTGCAACCTCCACATTATGTGAAAAGCTTGTGACGTGATTGAATGTGAGACTTTCCCCAAGGTGTATTCGGTGCAACGTTTGTGTCTCGTAAACAATGTTGGTATCTCCATTGTAACGCAACATACCATCTGGCCTGTCAGACCCACTTAAACATGTGATTGAAAACCTTATCTTAATGTTGAATAGATTGACAAAAACAACAATGCAATGAACTATTCGACTGATAAAAAGCGACTTGGCAATTATGACACATAAAAAAGTGTGTTCTTATAATCCTCATCAATCACTAATTAACTCGACCATGGCAAAGTCAGAAAAAAATTTTTTGGGGAAAGGAAAGATTTCGAAAACTCTTTATTTGCATTGCGAATCGTATTGTCACACGATCTACACTGTAGTTCATCCCGTGTTCAGGAGGAAGCCAATCTATGTAATATCTATAACAAAATCAAACACATAGAAGGATACACCAGTCTGTGTAATTTATAACAGATAAAACTCGTAGACGGATACACCAGTCTGTGTAATTTATAACAGATAAAACTCGTAGACGGATACACCAGTCTGTGTAATTTATAACAGATAAAACTCGTAGACGGATACACCAGTCTGTGTAACATATAATAGATAAAACACGTAGGAGGATACACCAGTCTGTGTAATCTATAACAGATAAAACACGTAGAATGATACACCAGTCTATGTACTCTATAACAGATAAAACACGTAGAAGCATAGACGAATCTATGTAATCTATAACAGATAAAACACGTAGCAGGATACACCAGTCTGTGTAATATATAACAGATAAAACACGTAGAATGATACACCAGTCTGTGTGATCTATAACAGATAAAACACGTAGAATGATACACCAGTCTATGTACTCTATAACAGATAAAACACGAAGAAGCATAGACGAGTCTATGTAATCTATAACAGATAAAACACGTAGCAGGATACATCACAGTGTGAAATGTATGACAGATAATACGTCCATGCATGTTAGACGTACATAAAATAACCCAAACTTGAAATGGAGGTCGTTGGATCAAGTGTCTTTAAAATGGTATTCAGTACTTTCAGTGCATTGCGACTCACTCACTCACTCACTCAAGCTGTGAGCCTCGTTGTTCATCATTAGCAAGGCTCGTTACTGATATCTCGGTCGTGCGTGTTCAAGAATGCAAGAAAAATATGTAATTTTTATAAAATGCTAAGATTTTTTATTTTTAATCAGTAACATATTTTTACGAAAACCTGTAGATGCCGGTGAACGACCACTTAGTCATAGTTTGTTCTTTGTTATCTTTATAATGTACATATTTCGGGACATTATTAGTTTTTGGTTCGTTATTTTCTTCGTCATTGTTCTGGAAATAGTCGCAGACTGCCGACTTATCACTGTCTGTTCTGTAAAATAAATGTCTGGTATGTAATTATATCTGTGGGTTGCGTCCAGGAAAATAAACGATGCACAGAAGGATAGGCTAACGAGGTGATGAGAGCCACTGTGTATGCCTAAGCATGTACTTAGTCACTGATAACGATAAATATATGATTTACGATCTCACAGCTCTTTATCGAAATTATAAAACTTCTCTCATTTTTTCCCAAGGAATTTGCTCTCTTAGACAACACTTTTTCTGTCCTCATTTTTCATTCCAAAACTGGGGCACAGGTGGCCAGTCATCTAAAGCTGAGCCGTGTCGCACCCTTTCATCGTGGGGTCGAATTCTAGATTCTCGGATCAAGACGGTTGGTTTGTCAGCACAATACCACAACAGACTTGCATCAGGCTCTTGTTTTCCTCCTATATAAGCTGACGTGCTCTGATACAACTGAAATATGTTCAAAGTGGCTTTAACGCTAATCTTAATTTATAGAGTGTGTCCCACTTTTGCGCAAATAGAATGATATGAGATGATTAAGGTTACACACAACCAAATGTTTTCCCATAGACTTCTATAGTAAGGTTATGATTTTTTTTAACTATTACCTGTACGTGTGTGCACAGTTTGGCCTTAGAGCAGCAATAAAAACATAAAAAATGACTAGCTTAGCCAGCTCTTTTTCAGAGTTTTAGGAAGCTAAACACACCACCCCCAGTTTCGCACCAAATGTCACCTACTTGAAAATAGCTGTGGTCACATTCAGCATAAGTCATAATGTTGAAAAAGACAGTACTAAATATAGAAAAACATGGTCAGTTTTAATAACTGGATGGATGTACATTTAAAAGACATAAAAATCTTACAGAATATCCTCCAATCACAGCCTGCAGATATCTCTCGATCTGCATTGAAGGCTCCATACGAAAACCGCACTGTCCCAACTGGTTCTGATTTGCTGTAGTAGAACCTTAAGTGTTTCCTTCAGGTTCTGTCCCCATTTTGTATTTCGGACTGTGCACCAAACCAACTACAGTAAACTACGGTTATAACGAACACGCTTATAACGAACTAACGGATATAACGAACTAACTTTTTAGTCCCGACTATATGCTGTAGTTATGCTATATATATGCTTATAACGAATTACGGTTATAACGAACTAAAATTAGTAGTCCCTTCGAGTTCGTTATAACCGTAGTTTACTGTAGATGGTGACGATGTTCCTTGACTTTGCTCACGGTTGTTGTTGAATTTCTAGAGGATTTGAATACAGTAAACATTTGACTTACCATCACTGCATTTAGAATGAATGAATGCTGTGTTACGCCGCATCAGCAACTGTCCAGCTATTCGCGGCGCTGCATCTTGAGATGCTGCAGCAAATGCCTCAATGAACAACGCATCAAAACTACAAGCATCTCTTCCCTCACACAATACCGGAGCTACACTATGTGCAGTGGCATTTCAGAAGTAAGATAAGCTTAAGTAAAGGGCCTAGCAACACTACAGATTGGGAAAATATATAAATGGTTTCTTGAGCGCAACCCTTACAGATGTTTGTGTGCAGTTTCAAAGGTATTCGTTCTGTGTACGTGTGTCTGTGCGATCTGTTGTGTACATGATGAATGCTGTAGTTTGTATTGGGTAACACAGCACGCACCTAGGATCGTGTGTGAAGTCATCTTCTGTTCTCTGATAGACAGCGCTGTTACTTTTCTAAAAGAGAAACGAGAACAATGCCCTTAGATGTGCATTAAGATTTTTGTATATATTTTTTATTCGCGAATGAGTTATATGCATAAGGACTGAAATTTAATTGTGGGTTGAACGACTAACTATTGTTTCATTTTGACTTTTGACTTTTGATATCAGAATAAGTGAAACTTTAAAATTATAATGAAAATGAGCGAAAATATTCTGCTGACATCATCACCAGCATGTTTCCTTCCACAGTATTGTCCATCTAATACATGCAATAAAATATGTGTTGGTAAATGTGTGTAGCCGACAAATGTTTCGGGAATGTTGTGAAAATAAATGAATGGATCACTGAAAATCAGTGATGACACCAGGTGTTCGCGAAACGAGAAAGCATGACTTGCTCTGGTAGTAACACCCGCCAATCATAATTTGTATGAAATAGTAGGTGTTGGCGTTAAGTACACCTGGATAGTTATATTCGTTAACAATTTATCAATATCGCCCTTATATAACGCTTTAACGTTTTCGCGACACGGTCCCCGTTCAATGTTAACTGACATTGTATTGTATTATTGTTCCTAGTCGCTTAGATACTTAGCGACTACTGTTGGTTCGTTGTTTTACGCCGCACACAGCAATATTCCAGCAATATGACGGCAGTCTGTAAATAATCAAGTCTGGAACAGACAATCCAGTGATTAATATCATGAGCATCGATCCACGCAATTGGGATCGATGACATGCCTCAACCTATTCAGCGAGCCTGATCACCTGATGCCGTTAGTCGCCAAGCAAGTACGACAAGCATAGTCGCCTTTTACGGCAAGCATGGGTCGCTTTACGGGTCAGCTACTGTATCTGTATGGCAGCGGTCTGTAAATATTCAAGTCTGGACCAGACAATCCCGTGATTGATACAAAAAGCATCGATCTACACAATTAGGAGACGATGAACGAGTCAGGGAGCCTGAACACCCGATCCCGTTAGTCGCCTATAATCGGTTGCTGAAGACCAATTGAGATCCAGATCTTCGCAGTATGGACAGGTGTTTCGTGAAGGGCAAGACATGCTTTCCATTTCCGCGAACACCTGTACCAGTTACGCGAATTTGAATCTGTGTCGGTAGATGATCATTACGGATTATTTTTGACGCATTGAATTTAGCCGGAGTACAATGAAATCGCTTATCGCAATGGAAATAGTTGTGTCTTTAACCAACATGATATCATGAGGAACAAGGTAGCCTAGTGGTTAAAGCGTTCGCTCGTCACGCCGAAGACCCGGGTTCGATTCCCGACATGGGTACAATGTGTGAAGCCCATTTCTGGTGTCCCCCGCCGTGATATTGCTGGAATATTGCTAAAAGCGGCGTAAAACCATACTCTCTCATGAGGAAGAAATTAATGTCTCAATCTATTCCTTAAGAGTTTGATTCACAACGTTAAAAGTTCCAATCCATTTTAAAGAAAAAGTAGTAATCTGTATCATTGCCGGCTAGCCTTATCTCAATTCCATCTATGAAAATTAATTACATATTTAGTTTGAAGTAATGCTGGAATCAAGTTGATTTTAGATAATACATTAACGTGGAGCCTGACAGATACAGACTGCATATGTAAAGATCGCCCTGTGCAGCGAAGATGTGATGCTCGTCTTACCAAAACATGATTGCACATGTACGTTGTAGAGACAAGTGTAAAGATGCTAGCCCAAAATACAAGCAAACAAATTGCCAAGTTAAACATTTTCAGTTAGATGTATGCATGATATTCGTTTATCAGGTATACTTTAACACTTGCAAATGTAATTTGGTAATCAGTACCCGCTTATCTAGCCTGCATCATTATTTTCCTAACGGAAAAATACCATGTGTGGTTCCATCTGGGACACCACTGACATAAAACATGATCTTCTGATAAACCGTCAACATCGCATCTTGAAAATAATATTTTCATATTAGCTATATAAGCTGTTACGGTGATGTTAAACGCGAGGCATGTGTACATGAATATTGTCCTTGAAATATGGCCTCTTTGGGAATATGGTGTTATTTACAACAATCTCTGGTTATGACGTCCTCAAATAAATCGTATTTCACTGTCGGTGGACGGACGATAAACTGCATTTACAAATTCACACCAATTATCAAAAGACGAGCTAGGAATAAGAAACTACAATGTAGTTGGATCGGTGTATACGCGGGATATTGTCGATTTCAAATTGTAATGACATGCATAATTAGACATGTTAGAACTTTTAAGTATGACATAAATTATGTCCGATGCAATCCAATATTTTTACATGCCTTTTGTGCGAACACTTTATCGTGAAAGATATGTACATTCAAAATTGGCATTTTTCCGTATCAGTATCTAAGAAACTATCCAGTTACTCCCCCTTTAAAAACAGTTTCTGTGGAGAGCAATATTTATTGGATGTGACACTAAAAACATTTCGAATTGCACTTGCAAGATTCAGATGTGGTTCACACTTACTCTTTATCGAGACGGGAAGATATATGGGGATCGGGAGAGAATACAGAACTTGTCAGTTCTACTGTAGAAAGTGAATACCTTTGCTTAGTATTTTGTCCGTTGTATGCTGAACTCAGAAAACAGTTCCTTGATAAATATTATATCCGTTATTCAAGTTTACAGAAATTTGTTACATTAATGTCAAGTAAGAATGCAGTATAAACGAAAAAATGTTCCAAATATATATACACCCATTACTATTTAATATGTACTATAGGCCTATGGCCCCTCAGTATTATGAATAAACACACACACACACACACACACACACACACACACACACACACACACACACACACACACACACACACACACACACACACATATATATATATATATATATATATATATATATATATATATATATATATATATATATATATATATATAATCCCTGTGGCTTACCTTCAGCTTATTACCATAATGGGTCGGGTGAGCATTCTCAGTGCCTTGGTTGATACGCCGGAGTGGATCCTTGCTAATGATAAAAATATGTGGGTTGTCTGGTCCAGACTCGATTGTTTACGAGCCGCCCTACATGGCTGAGGATTTGCCTTATGCGACGTTAAGAATGAAACAAACAGTGTTTTTAATGACAATTGTGCGAGTGGCGGTACTTTGGGTACACCAGGACATGCTTACCTTTTTTGCGAACACTTTATATCATTGCAGATTCGGTGCTCATCTATCGGCACAGCAAAAACACATTCCAGCGATAGAGTGCGTCTACACCAGTTAATCTATCATACACTTTCTTCAGGTACATGAAGCTTTCGTTTGTGTAGGCCGATGCTTCTACTGACAGCTATTCATAACGTACATGCACGTTTTCTTTCGTTAATGCAGCTGTTCGATATCAATTTACGTTTCCAAGGTAGCACGTGGCTCAATTGGGAGAAGAATGTCGGGGACTTTGGTAACATAAGGTGATAGTGCATATAATGCAGCTCACTAACTCACCAACTCATCTTAGGAGACTCATTTCCTCCTATTAATATGAGACAATGATGCATCCATTATTACCGTAATACACTCATGTATACGCAGGTGTGTATACAAGCCAGGTGTTCAGAACTCATGGTACAAAAGTGTTTCAACCCATTCACTATGGCTACCAGTAAGGCACTGACGTTCTATCCAGTCACTATGGCTACCACTAAGGCACTGACGTTCTATCCAGTCACTATGGCTACCACTATGGCACTGACGTTCTGTCCAGTCACTATGGCTACCAGTAAGGCACTGACGTTCTATCCAGTCACTATGGCTACCACTAAGGCACTGACGTTCTATCCAGTCACTATGGCTACCAGTAAGGCACTGACGTTCTATCCAGTCACTATGGCTACCACTGAGGCACTGACGTTCTATCCAGTTACTATGGCTACCACTAAGGCACTGACGTTAGACCCATTCACTATGGCTACCAGTAAGGCACTGACGTTTTATCCAGTCACTATGGCTACCAGTAAGGCATTGACGTCCCACACATTCACTATAGCTACCACGAAGACACTGCCGTTTCACACATTCACTATGCCTACCACTGAGGCACTGTCGATCTATCCAGTCACTATGGTTACCACTAAGGCACTGACGTTCTATCCAGTCACTATGGCTACCACTAAGGCACTGATGTTCTATCCAGTCACTATGGCTACCTGTAAGGCACTGACGTTCCCCACTTCACTATGGCTACCACTGAGGCACTGACGTTCTATCCAGTCACTATGGCTACCAGTAAGGCACTGCCGTTCCACATATTCACTATGGCTACCACTGAGGCACTGACGTTCTATCCAGTCACTATGGCTACCACTAAGGCACTGACGTTCTATCCAGTCACTATGGCTACCACTAAGGCACTGACGTTCTATCCAGTCACTATGGCTACCACTAAGGCACTGACGTTCCACACATTCACTATGGCTACCACTGAATGCACCAAATATCCTCATGGTGAAGGACAATAAGCTGATTCAGCAGATATCACGCGATAACGTACTTCAATATGTGTTTGTAAATGTCTTCCTTTTCGATAGAATCACGTCCTGCGATTGCTTGTGGGAATACGATGAAATAAAAGAGATCCATCTACTGGAACAACACTATAGACAGAAAGGGGTATTTTGTGCCTTTTAATTATATGACGATAACCCATATCTTGCAGTGTTCTTGAAATGACGTAAACACTGACGGACTACTTCCATATTTCTGGGGAAACCCCTGGGAATTCCCAAAACACGTAAACATACATAAGCGTTCTTTCTGATCATTTAGAACCTTTATTCTTGGTCTCAGCGTTTCAATATACATTGAGAAATGTCAGAGAGCGTGACTGTATGATTGTTCACGAATATCCTCGCTGCGGTGTGAGTGAGTGAGTGAATGAGTCAGGTTTAACGCTGCTTTTAACATTATTCCAGTTATATCGCGGCGTGTCAGCTTAATGTGGGAGGAAAGCCCGAAGTGATGCAGGTCTCAGACGTTTACCACTTCTGTGAAATCACGAGCACGGGTATGGAGCTGACAAACCTAAAAACATAATTGGGGCGAACCGGGATTCGAACCCACAATCATAGGTTTCTGGCATGCCCAAGGGACTCAACTCTGCACAGCGAATCGCGGCGCCTTAGACGACTGGGTCAACCGTGCCCCCCTATCCTAATGAACAAACAATGAAATGCAAATCTAAACTATCGTAGTATCGACTCAATCGCCTAGGCTGACAATGACCGTCTCCAGCAATCTATGAATTTACCTTATATTTAGTGTCTGTTTGACGCATCTTTATTCACCTTTCAATGATCGGCCAGTTGATCAATGATGACTAACATATGTAACCGCCACAGGTTCATTAACAACTTCGGAAATCTCTCCCGTTACGTTTATCGTGTCGGCCATTTTGACGTCTTGCACTTGATGTAAATGTATTACGACGCGCTGTTATTGTGACTGACTTACTGAGGTAGTTCTTTACAGACCTTGCTCATATAATGAGCATATGATTTGAACACATGTGCTGCGTAAGATGTTTCTGAAGAGCAAGTTGTGCATCCATACGCCCATGTCACCTCTCTTTTTGAGGAACTATTTTACTCCGCGATACAGCTGGTTGTTGTATGGCTGTCAGTGTAAACATGAAGTCACACTGCTAAATAAAATTGTGTCTAGATCTTGGCCTACATCCTTTGAGGTAAGAAATTGTGATAAATAACTATAAGAATTGACTTTCAAGCTCCGACGTTCACACAGTTTGGCCCTCACTCTATGAAGGTTCATTCTCCAATGAACTCACACAAAGTGAAGGTCAATTCTTAAATAAATGTCCAAAATGTTAAATTTACTCATTATTTCCAGTGTCAGGTAAATTACATATAGGCGTGTCAGCGCAAAGGTTTTCCAAATAATTTTTATATCTATTTGCATATGGAAAAATGCATTGAGGCTGTACAAATTATTGATATCTCATATCAGAAATAATCGACTCGTGGTCGTTGTTTATTCCCCCTACAGTGTTTTATTGTACGATAAACAAGTCCTACTCGTCATTTATTTCTAAAATAAATAGGTGAAAATACCATGCAACCAAAACATGCAACGTTCTGCTCACACGTGCTAATGCAATCAGGTTCTTCTTGACACCAGAGAGCAACAAAAACGGAACTGACATTTTGTTACACATGCACATTCAATTTATAATTATTTGGACCCGGTTATAATTTGATAGAAAATGAGTTGTTTTCTTGGGAGTATTTTTAGAAAATGAAGCTAAGCTGTGATTAGGCCATTGTAGTAACACTGCTATGTATGTTTTTATTGTATACCTAACGAAAAACAACGTAACCTAGGCCATAAACTTTGACCCTGTGAGATGGGCGTACTAAATATTAATAAAGTCGAAACGTCAAAATAATATAAACATGGTTATGATTAATGTTTGTAACTATTACAGGAAACCCCTTAAGTCACAAAACTCTTTACAAGATGGATTGAATCAGGATAAACATAAAACATACTTTATCTACTCCATATCACCGGTGTATGAGATGAATACGTTTACAATGATGAACTGGACCTTCTCTCCCAGTGTCTAAGATAAACACTGCTAACTGTTGGTTACTGTGACATAGTGGCAATTGCTCCCAAGCATAGCTTTTACAGCTGCTGTGTCGATGTGAGTAGAGACTACACGTGTTTCCCTTTACGGCCATTGAAGTAACCAGTTGTTGTTCATCAAGGCGAGGAGGTAATATAAAGCTTATGGAAAGTTTCTAGCTATCAGCGATTGTCAAATCGAGTTTGAAACTCGCGTTGAGTGAAACAAAGAAATGGTTCCTGTGACAATACCGTTCAGGGTTGTGTTAAGTGTCGAGACGTTTGTTCTGTTAGCACAACTTTATGATGTACATGCGGAGTAAAGCAGGTATTGATACAGTACAAAGTAAAATTACTCATGATTGTCTCATTAGCTGATTGTTTGCCACGTAGATGCAATCAATTCATCACGCTTGTGTTCCTTTCACAGGATCAAGTTGGGTGTCCAAAACGGTGAAGGGCACATCTGACTTATGATATCTTGTTGTTATGAATCAATATAATGACACTACAGACACCAGGTGGTTGACAGAGGGGTGGTCGGGTAGCCTAGTGGTTAAAGCCTTCGCTCGTCACGTAGAAGACCCGGGTTCGATTCCAGACATGGGTACAATGTGTGAAGCCCATTTCTGGTGTCCCCCGCCGTGATATTGCTTGAATATTGCTAAAAGCGGTGTAAAACCATACTCACTCACTCATGGTTGACAGAGATCGACGTCAGTCGATCATGTTCGAATGAAAAACAAACCCAGTTCAATAGGCATCTCAGCAGTAAAGATTTTCTGTAGATTGTTCTGTTTGTATCAATGTAGTACCAGATACTTAATATAGGTTCATTGTAAAGCAGGAATGACACAATAGTGGCTGTCGTTAGCAGAGATTTCTTATGAGTATGGAAATGATGGTGTCTTCAATATTTACAATACGACTATAGTACATCAGAATCAGACTTGAGAGGGTATTCTGTACAATCGACAACCAACGGAGTTTGCAGTTAACTCACCATCACACAGTACCTTACTCTCTGTTCTAGTAAGTATATTGAAGTTAACATCATAATGTTTTCAGTAATGTTTTATTCATTTTGTATGACTGACTTCCCCTTAACGTATAGATACAAGGTACAGAATCTAAATAAAATAACACAATGATAAAAAACATGGTCTTTAGGTATGTGTGGTCCGTAAATTCATCTTTTATTGTTTGTTGTTTAATCGTGGCATTACACAGATAACAATTATGATTTCCATTTTAACAACATGTTCTGTGGATTAATTTATGAAATTTATGAACTTTAATAGAAATCGGAGTGTTAATGCTTAAAAACATTACACCAGTTCATTTGCGCAATGTGAAAGAAGCAGAGCTTTGAAACTTAGTACACACAAACCATGAGAAATGTTTGGTTATGAATTCTGCTGGAAATGAAAATGAAACCCTTAGGGAAATATTTATCGACCGCTATCAGGAAGGAAAAATATTTAGTATCCCGCTCTATTCGTGGATACATGAAAAAGAATTGCAAAATGCCAATGACATCTTTGAGGAAGAAAATGTTTCTTCTGATGTTCTATTTCAGGATTAAGATCTGAGGAATTATAAATACTAAGTTTAAGACAAAATAATGTGGCACTTTTTAGTTTGTTTACCTCGTTGTGATTGATTGAAAAGTATTACTGATAAAATTTTGACATAACAGCACCTGCTACTGGTTCATCAAAAAGCAACTTTGGATGTACATTTTGACGAACACATGCATACGTGTATGAATTACTTACATTCTTGCAAAGAACGATTGTCACCGCTTTGCAAATAATCCAAGCTGCAACATTGTAATTGAAGCATTTATGTGTAGTTTGTTTTTTTACGTTTAAGTCCTTCTATACAGGTATAAGACCAATATTTCGAATTCTAATTTTCATCATCAAAGACGTATTGCAATAAACGTGAAATTAAAGAAGAAAATTAAAATATTTCAAGCACGGATTAGTCCCTGGTTTTACTAGGCCATTACCCAAACAGTCATTGGGGCAATACGTTTGAAAACCAAGATACATTGAGCGCGTGTTTGTTTACCCGGTATCAACAAAAGTAAACATAAATGTTGTTACGACGTGATTTCCAAATTGAAACGCAGTGCTTAAACTAGAAATCGGAACGTACAGTATGAGTTTGTGAAATCAGTAACTAACAACAGAAAATCAGTGGATAATCAATATATTATATTAAAAAAACACAGGTTTAGATTTACAAATAACAGATAATAAATCGATTACTGCTGTGTGGAATCTGTCAAAGAAACACTTAACTTTTAAATGGAAATTTTGTGAGTGCGGGTGCTCGGGCAGGCACTGCTTACGCTTTTTTTGCGAACACCTGGTGCCATCAATTATTTTCAGTGCTCCATTCATATAGTGTTCACCGCTGGTTCGCCTTTCGGAGGAACGTTGTGACTGGTTATCATCTCGAGTCGATGTCTTGTATATATTTAAGTACATTTAAGTGGGTTTCACCGAAGCGGTAAACGTCTGGGACCTGCATCACTTCGGGCTTTCCCCCCACATCAAGCTGATATAACTGGAATATTGTTCAAAGCGGCGTTGGGGGCACGGGTGGCGCCGAGATTCGCTGTGCAATGTTGCGTCCCTCGGGCACGCCAGAAATCTATGATCGTGGGTTCGAATCCCGGTTCGCCCCAATTATGTTTCTAGGTTTGTCAGCACCATACCCGTGCTCGTGGGTTTCACCGAAGTGGTAAACGTCTGAGACCTGCATCACTTCCCACATTAAGCTGACACGCCTTGATATAACTGGAATAATGTTAAAAGCGGCGTTAAACCCAACACACTCACTCACTCAAAAGCGGCGTTATACCAACCCCACTCGCTCACTCACTCACTCATTCGTGGTCAGAGCGCCCGGAAAGTGGAAGGTCGGTGGTTTAATCCAGGCCACGAGATACCACAAAACGTGAAGAGATGGCACTTGTTGTTACCCTGCCTGGCTCGGCTTTAAGGAAATGAAAAGAGTCGTCAGCTCCGAGTCAGCATACTGTGTCTGAATGGGGTATTCATATTAAACTGCGGCATGGTATCTCAGTGGGGTGGTAGAAGGAAGCCCCTTCCACCTAAAATTAACACATCTTCTACTCATAACATTATCAACGACAATGTATCAGGCAGGGTAACATATGAAATAGTGAGACACGAATGGTTAAGTGTATACGGCACTTGACTGTTGGCTCTTGTATCAAAGTTGGAAACAGAAAAGTTGATTGGCGTAACTAAACGTCAGTGTACGCCTTCTTACATGGTTACGACAAAAAGAACCTTCTGTTCGATCATATTGTGATCAACATTGTAGGTCTGATAGCTAAGTTTACACACATGACGATATCATACGTATATGTTTGATATCTTCACAGTCTTGTAAAAAAACCTTTGTACTCAGGAAAAAGTAAACTAAAAGTAAGTCAAAGTAAGAATTAATGCTCAGGTATATATATTTATATTCATGTATTACGTGTGAAGATCTACGTGCACATGAAATTTGTTATCTTATCATCTTGAAATGTGGGTACTTATCATCTTGAAATTTGAGTATTTATCTCATCATCTTGAAATTTGTGAACTGATCTTATCATCTTGACATTCGCGTATTTATCTTATCGTCTTGAAATTTGTGTTTTTATCTTATCATCTTGAAATTTGTGAACTGATCTTGTTATCTTGAAATTCGCGTATTTATCTGATCATCTTGAAATTTGTGAACTGATCTTATCTTGAAATTCGCGTATTTATCTGATCATCTTGAAATATGTGAACTGATCTTATCATCCTGAAATTTGAGCATTTACCTTATCATCTTGAAATTTGAGTTGTTATCTTATCATATTGAGATTTGTGAACTGATCTTTTCATCTTGAAGTTCGCGTATGTATCTTATCATCTTGAAATTTGATTATTTATCTTATCAACTTGAAATTTATGAACTGATCTTATCATCTTGAAATTCGTGTATTTATCTTATCATCTTGAAATTCGTGTTTTTATCTTATCATCTTTAAATTTGTGTACTTATCTATCTCTGTTCACCACATTAGATCAATAACTTTGCTATCCCGTCAACCGTTAGGTCCAGATGTATATGTGCTTTTAAGGTGTTATCTTAGCTCGAACCCGTTTTTACACAAACGGCACATAACAATAGATCGATCGCCCCGGGATGAACCCATGGTGCCTCGTCACCAGGATAAGTTAAACAGATAGGTAGGTATTTACCATAAAACTGCAGTTCTATCAATAGATGCTAAATGTGATCAATACATTAGTGTAGACGCAAGACGTGTATTTTTTGCATTATATAGGGTAGTAAATTTGCTAAAATGTCAAGATTTAAAGATTATGGTGTGTATGTAGTTTTACGTTTATTTTTCAACTGTATCTGGTGGACGATTTGAGATTATGAGATAGACAAGATGTGGTAAACAGGCTAGCTGCGCAGTAAGAGACTAGAAGGAAATGATGCCATGTCTCTTCGGAACATAGATGGACCAATTCGAATAACATTTATGGCTGCTGTGTATGTTCTATCATGTCTCATGGGGGACAGTTTCCATACATATCATATTATCAAACATCGGAATGACGTTTCCCGCGAACACCTGGTACCATCACTATTTGATCGTGATTCATTAACAGATACTCATGATATAGTCGGAATCGTACAGTTGACGCTTATGATTTCTTATGAATATGGAAATGGTTTTGTAGCTTTAATTCCATGTCAGAAGAAATATATAAAAAATTGCAAAAGAAGAAAATAAGCAAGATATTATTATTTTTTTAAGAAACGATCGCAAATGTGATTGCAGGACAGAAGACGTTCCCAACCGGCTAAAATGGATGAAAATAAAGTGTGATCCTGTAACATCTTACCGCGTTCATTGCTGATATTGTCAATCACCTTTTAATAATTAGTGCATTTATAATGCGCCAGATTCCATTCACCAAGTGGATGCTCAAAGTGCTACACTATTATTACCCCGGTCAATGGATCAGTGAGCACTCGTTTTCATTCTCAGCTCCCTGGGGAGTATACAACCCAAGCTGCTTGTGAGGCGCTAGAAGGTTAACAGCCATCCTACCGGGTACCCACTCACTGCTGGGTGAACAGAGGCACATTTCGAAGAAAGTCACTTGCCTAAGGAGACACCACATGTGACACATGTGCTTCAGTGTGGGGCAGGACCGAAGCCCTAGAAACTCACAGGAGTCAAGCTCAAACGGGTCATCCATCCAACTACTCTCCGAGACCGATGTTGCTTAACTTCACCCGATTAGTGATCTGTGCGCTGTGCACAGGACCACATGCCACCACGCCCTGAACCTGGCTTTCTGCAGCCATGCTATATTTTTCACCCATCCCTGACTACGCCAACATAATTCCATTATTCCCTTTTCCGTGGGGATTCTGGGTTGGAATTGGTACCCAGCGACCTATGATGGCCAGTAGAGGTAACAACATGTATCAGGAGGTCAGACGAGGTGACTTTGTTGATGGTGTGATATTGTGCACCGACGGCATGGATGATTGGAAACAATATCAATCACCAGATTGTCTGGTCCAGACTCGATTTTTTTTTACAGTCCGTCGACATAGAGGTAGCATATTGCTGAGTCCAGCGTTAAACAATAGACACACACATATTCGCTGTATCTACGTGCACTGACTCATGAAACCTGCATGAGAAGTAGAACCAAAATACAGTTACACAAGCGTCAGGGATGGCCCTTATATTCTTTTTCATCTTCTCGCCCAGATTATCGCAAACACAATTCTACTGGAGAACTTCAATGTACGTCTTCCATTATAATCATATGTGCGAATTTGCCGACGTAATTCAAAATGAATATATCGTTTTTATTAGCTTGTACAAAATCATTAATGGTACTCTCGTGTTTCTGGATGTTCTAGGTTCACCGATCACTTGATTGTCTGGTTTGTTTACAGAGTGCATCGCAGGGCAGTTGAGGTGAGGTGAAATTGGGTTTAACGTCGCGTCCAAGATTATTGCACTTATATAGCGACGTCCATGCACGTGTGTGTGTGTGGCTGCTTGTGCTAGTCCGGACTGATGCCGATTTATAGTGCTAGCCCACTGAGATACCATGCCGCAGTTTAACATGAATACCCCACTCAGACACAGTATACTGACTCCGAGCCTACCAGTCTTTGTTTCAGCCTTAATGCCGAGCGCCAGACATGGCAACAACAAGTACCATCTTTTAACGTCTTTTGATATGACGCGGCCGGGGATCGAATCCCGGACCTTCCGCTCTGCGGGCGGACGCTCTACCACGGAGGCGGTCCGCAGGGCAGGGGTTCTTCTGTGTGGCGTCAGGCAATAAATACTTACTTTTTTATGCAAATTGTATGAATGTGGGTGCTACCGGTAGGGCAGGACATGGTTATCCTTTTCGCGAACACCTGGTGTCATCACAGATTTTCAGTGGTCCATTCATATAATTTCCACAGCTATTTGCCCTTTGCGCCAAGTGGAATCTGTTCGGGAGAAAATCTAGGATGGTTATTCTCTTGTATAGACAATTTATATTTTATACATTCGTTCACGTTCAGCTACACTTGGTGTAACCAGTGGTCAAATATCGTCGTTGCATATTCTTCCAGGAAAAGAAAAACTGACAATTACACATGATGCAACTATCTGAAAATCATGACGACGTTTGTCGACTAAGTTGCATGTTTCCGCGGATGTAAAAATGCGTTGTCATCAACTTTTCAAGAACGTTACGATATAATTTTTTTCTCAGATAGTAGTGAAATAAATGCATGTAAAGAATTTACTAATATATCATATTTTTTGAATATAATATAAACATATAGCTAGTTTCTTAGGATCAGCCTCAATAATAACATAACTGAAGCTATGTGATCTCTTACATAGCTTCGTGTAGAATCGTGTAGATTCGTACAGCATATAAGTCTATGAAATCGTGTGGCGTTAAACACAAACAAACCAAACCAAACCTAGAGCTGGCCAGACTTGCTGTTGTATATATATCAAGATGGTTTTGTTTTCATAAAATAAATATATTCCACAGTCATGGTGCATGACTAAGATTCGTGATGCATGTTTAATGCACGTGTTGTGAGTTTCCTTCGTGAAACAAGTGGTATGATATTCAATCATGATCTGGAATACGGTGTGCAACAGGTGTGAGAGATCACAGTAAGTACATACATATCAGTCGGTGTTATTGTGATGCAATAGAGGATCAGTGTAAGCATCCCGAGTCAGGACAACCTAACCCAGACTGTGCAACAGCATCAACAAATAGATGTGTATAACATATACAGATATATTTTCTTTAGAAACATGTCAGAAACACACGTCAGATAACCAAAAATACATCGTTACACTATTTTACGATTTTGTTTTTCTAGTTTTTCGTATAAATACTGTACAATGTCCATTTTGAATATTACGAAGAAAGGTTGCATAAATTCAAAAACAAAACACACCATACCGTTTTATTATCTACTTAGTGATGAGATACTGTATTTATTTGAGGGGGGCACGGTGTGTGTGTGTGGGGTGGGGTGTGTGTGGGATGGGGGGTGGGGGGCAGTCGTCCAAGGCGCCGAGATTCGCTGTGCAAAACGCCAGAAACCTATGATTGTGGGTTCGAATCCCGGTTCACCCGATTATGTTTCTAGGTTTGTCAGCACCATACCCGTGCTCGTGGGTTTCACCGAAGTGCTAAACGTCTAAGACCTGCATCATTTCGGGCTTTCCTCCCACATTAAGCTGACACGCCTTGATATAACTGGAATACTGTTAAAAGCGACGTTAAACACAACTGACTGACTCACTCACTATTTATCTTAAACAAGTAAAATTTATATCTCACTTGAGTGAAATACCATGTTTATCTCATCTCGTGACAAGTTAACTCGCGGGTGCCCAACTTTGACAGGTAACTCTAACATATGAAATAAATACCCTCTGTGTGCTCTTGTGTTACCATGGAGTCATCACAAACGTCGCTGTTGATATTAAATTAAGGTATAAGCGCTCAAATAGAATGTAGAAAACATCAATTCGAAACAACCTTCGTAGGCCAAGGCAGTGAATGAGACAAAAAGGTTTAAATGTCATCTTTGTTTCTGGTAAATATAATCTCTTGTGTAATACGTGTCGTAAAGAGGAGTAACAAAATCATTTCCATAATCATAAGATAGTTCTGATTACAGTAGAGACCATTGTACGATCCCGACTATATCATAAGCATGTGATTATGATTATGATTATGATTATCAACTAGTGGTGGTATCAGATGTTCGCTAATAGTATACTGACCCACCGGTGGCACCCGTCACAAACACATGCAAAAGCAAGTCAATTATTCACATGAAAGAACAATAACACCAGAACACATGGTACACGTCAAAATAGAGAACTGCATGTGACATATTTTTGTCATTGATCTTTTGTCAAAACCGTGCCATGGGATTCTCAAATAATAAAAGGAACAGACAAATTGGAAGCGAAAATTCAACTCTTACACGTAGGAATAATTGTAATTTTAAATTCAGTACACCAGGTGAATTGATGACACGTTTAATGGATAGCAACTTCTCTATTCTTTGTCATAACGTTTCAGAGCTATTTCTTGCTCCTTCATCAGGTGAAACTTCGTGATAAAGAATAAAGGAAGCTGCTCTCCATAAAACTGTCATGTATTCATGTTCTTTCCAACTTCTAAATGCCTATCAAAGAATTTTATACACCAGGTATCAGGGTACATAATGAATAGTGATACCTCCAGTCGAGCTTCTTCCTTGAACCGCTAAACGCAGAATCACATTATACCAAAAACCTTCTTGCATGTTAATCTCATGTTTCGCAGTGCACAGCGTTTGTGCTCTCCCAATACACATAAAATGCCTTCTCAAATGCAGATAGGATATTAAATCTCTATTTCATGATCTATAGTGGTGTTATTTCAATTCTGCTTTTATTTGTCACAGCAGGTCAGGACGAATTATTAAAAACAAATAAGTTTCCTCATATTCTTAAAACGTGCAAAAGAAAAAGTGATGAAGGAAAAGGGATCTGATGTGATGTTTCTTATAATTCGCTTTTTACATTCTCTTCCAAAACCAGCTGTGAAACATGATTTTCACATTCAGCCACACTACATACACATGGCAAGATCCCAACTGAACACAGCATACTGTAAAGTCATGACAGTGTATTTGTCCGCTGTAACCATCATAGTCCAGGTATCCTACTGTGCAGCCTCCTGACTAAGCTCCAGTCCAGATACATGCTCATTACTTGATGGAGCATGGTGAGATGTAAATCGATTTACAAAATGTTACATATTTCTTAAAATGTTTTTTGAGAATAATGCTGGGGTAGTTTACAATTATTATAGTATTATGAAGTATGAAAAACGCACCAATACATACAAAGGAGATTTTTACTTTTTGACATTCACAAGTGTATATCCATAAGTGGCAGATGGTGTGGTGCTGCTAGGGGCGTCCTCTACCCTATATGTCAAAAGACCAAAGACCAACCAAGAATGAATGGTAACTGGAAGTATTGTTACTTGGACAGACCATCATGGTAAAAGATGTGCAAGGATGTTGTCCACAAGACCTGTTGAGTTGAGTCCTTTCTGTGTGGATACTGTTTCGTTTTTTAGTTATCCTAATGTATTGACAGTCTTTTCTATTTCTGCTCACACCAGACATGGTGTGTCATATATTTCTATATCTACACAGTAACATTCTCTTTAACAAGCGGCACAATTCCCTGTGGGTCCATTAGGTGTGTTAGAATCGGGAGCTGTGCGTCCATTAGGTGTGTTAGAATCTTGAGCTGTGCGTCTAGCAGGTGTGTTAGAATCGGGAGCCGTGCGTCCATTAAGTGTGTTAGAATCGGGAGCTGTGCGTCCACTCGGTGTGTTAGAATCTTGAGCTGAGCGTCCATTAGGTGTGTTAGAATCGGAAACTGTGTATCCATTAAGTGTGTTAGAATCTTGAGCTGTGCGTCCAGCAGGTGTGTTAGAATCGGGAGCTGTGCGTCCACTCGGTGTGTTAGAATCTTGAGCTGAGCGTCCATTAGGTGTGTTAGAATCGGAAACTGTGTATCCATTAAGTGTGTTAGAATCTTGAGCTGTGCGTCCACTCGGTGTGTTAGAATCTTGAGCTGTGCGTCCACTCGGTGTGTTAGAATCTTGAGCTGTGCGTCCACTCGGTGTGTTAGAATCGGGAGCTGTGCGTCCAGTATGTGTGTTAGAATCTGGAAGAATCACAAGGGAGGAAACTCGTCTAAATCTAGTTTATCAATAACACGAATGTAAATAAGGATAAGGCGACTCAGCTTTCACAAAAAAACGCCAGTTACCTCCTTCATCCCTGCATTAATCTGGTTGATGAAATTGTACATTTGTCAGACTTCAAAGAGTTTCAACATTCATCACTCTTACCCGCGTGAGTCTCCATCACATGTAAACATTGTGTAAATATAATACCTGAATTCTTAACAAACTGAACGCTGCTCACGTCACACTTTTTCCCGAGAAGCATATTTACCTGATATCATATGGTGCTTGGTTTCTATCAATCTCAAAATGAAAAAACAACAACATATCTTCAAAAAATCTCACATTGGAAGGTAATCGTCTTGGAATTACACATGATGTACATGTCAGCTGCAAGACGAGATTCCTATCGGTTAATATGTTGGTGAAATAGACAAGCAGGAATGAGGGATTAACAGATTTCGGATTATAATCTGCATGCATGTGGCATTCAAACCTAAATGCATCTGATCCTGATATACCTAACTGGCTTAACTTTACGCGATGGAACTTAATGATTTATGTAAATGGGCCTCACAATTGGTCTTTAATGACCTTAATAAACCCTTGAGCATTGCCATTCTCATCCTCTTACAAACAGTCATATATCCCTACAGATGGTTTTGTGTCATGAATATTGCTTCCTTCCCTTCCACTAGGGGCCCGGGTGGCCTAGTCGTCTTACGCCGCTTTTAACACTATTCTAGTTATATCACGGCGTGTCAGCTTAATGTGGGGGGAAAGCCCAAAGTGATGCAGGTCTCAGACGTTTACCACTTCGGTGAAACCCACGAGCACTCGTATGGTGCTGACAAACCTAGAAACATAATCGAACCGGGATTCGTACCCGCAATCATAGAATTCTGGCGTTCCCAAGGGACGCAACTCTGCACAGCGAATCGCGGCGCCTTAGACGACTGGGCCACCCGCGCCCCCTGCATGTCAATAAGGAACAGTCAGTAAGTTACTTCCTAATTTACCCGATTCAGGCGTAAGTCGGACTGTCCTCCATTGACTGGCGTTCATTGGTGTACTAAGGGCCCTATGTGAAATGGGGTCGACACAATTACAGTTTACGCCTACGACACAGTTATGTTTGTATCATGCCAACAAAGAAACCTATGATTGTGGGTTCGAATCCCGGTTCGCCCTGATTATGTTTCAAGGTTTGTCAGCACCATACCCGTGCTCGTGGGTTTCTCCGAAGTGGTAAACGTCTGAGACCTGCATCACATCGGGCTTTCCTCCCACATTAAGCTGACACGCCGTGATATAACTGGAATACTGTTAAAAGCGGCGTTAAACCCAACTCACTCACTCACTCACTCATGCCAACAATCTATTTTCATGTGGGACGAAATTCAAGCTTCAAATTCCTTTCTTTATTCATCTCCGCCAAAATCAGAGTTGTATTGTGACACGTCTGAAATGAAGAAGGCATCAGCGTCGAGCTATAGAGTCGAGGTGTCCATTCATTTGTACAGGACCTTTGCCTTAGACCACACATGGATTGCTGACTTGCTGTATGGCAAGTGCAATGCAGTGACAGGCATTGGGCGTTATACAATAGTTGTGACACTGAGTTACTGTGAAGGTACCGCAAGTTGCACACTTATCATTCCTCGAAAAGACCACACATGTGTATGAACAATACCCGAGTCATATTTCTCAAACATTACACAACAGAAACACTTACAAAGTACGTATACCCTCAACGAAACGTATTTCCCCAGACGAAACCCTCAAAGTACAAAAACAATACTACATGTATATACAATTATCTGTGACGGGTCAGTTTTGTAGTCACATCGCCATATTTCAGCCATTACGTGACACAGAGGCTGGACGTTTTCTGTGAATAAACAAAACCTGTATGAGATTATTTATTGTATCTCGGTCATGAGAAAAAGGTTCTGAAGCTCACCTCACCAGAAAGGACGTAAGGGGAAAGAAGAGCAATCAAACGAAATAACAGAGATTTCAACACTCAAGACATCCTTACTGTATCTGGGGACACGGGTGGCCCAGTCGTCTAAGGCGCCGCGATTCGCTGTGCAGAGTTACGTCCCTTGGGCACGCCAGAAACCCATGATTGTGGGTTCGAATCCCGGTTCGCCCTGATTGTGTTTCTAGGTTTGTCAGCACCATACCCGTGCTCGTGGTATTCACAGAGGTGGTAAACGTCTGAGACCTGCATCCCTTCGGGCTTTCCTCCCACATTAAGATGACACGCCGCGATATAACTGGAATACTGTTAAAAACGGCGATAAACCCAACTCACTCACTCACTCCTTACAGTATCTTAACTGGATATGTTGAAGATAAAACGGACATTTTTTACCCCGATTGCCATGGCAGACTTGGCAACCCCAGTAGCACAAGACGGTCAAAGATTGAAGAAAAAAATTGGCATTCAATACAACTTACAAAGTATAATTTACAAAACGCTATCAATACGCGTTAATTATGCGGAAAGTATGTGCCGTCACAAAATAATGACGTTTTGAACGTCACAGATTCTACATGCTGCATATGATGAGTAATACTGATACGTACAGAAATGTTGACCAAAATTGACGCTTTGTGAGATTTAAAAGTCACTTTCGAATTTGAATGTATTTCTTCTATAACATCTGATGGACATTTTAAAAAAAATTCAACATACTCTCTTATAAGTACCACACCGACACTTGCAGCTTCATTCTCGATTATCAAGCGTCTTATATTATATCTCTATTTTATTATAATACATATCCACGACCCATTCGTCACACGGGCTTCGTTTAGAAAGTACGTCTCCACCAATGATTTCTCTTGCAGATGACTGTTATAAGAGTAACGCTGTTTTTCAGGTCATTATCATTAGCAGAAGCCCGAGGCCCTCCATTAACTGCCCGACGAAGAAGGGCAGTTGAAAAGACCAAGGGCTTCTGCAAATGATAATGCCCTGAAAAATAGCGTTACCGTTATTAAAGCTAAAATGGATGGAATTTTTTATCCAATAAAAAGAAACAACAGTATCGGGTTTGAAACATTTACTGCAATCAACACGAATGTCACTGACCCACTTTTACAAATATGGAAAAGTCATAGAACAAACCAGAGGACGTCACTATTGAACGTGACGTCACCTATCCTATCCTATGACGTCACCTAACAACAGGCGTGATAATGGCCCGTCGTCAAGCAATATGAGGGCATTATCAAGTTACAGTGGCCCGCTTATTTCTGATAACATGCGGACTGTTTAATGATAATTCTATCCATTTTAGCTATAATACTTCATATGACGGCTATGTTGAACGTTTAGCCATTGTGTTGACAGTGTCCGGGTTATTTATCATAGCTGAACGGAGACATAACAGGTAAGGGGGTAGGAGCTTGGCCTCAAGGCAATCAGAACAAATAATAAGATCTAGATCAATCCAGCCCAAACAATAATTGGCCTAATTACATTGAATCAAAGTCTCAGATTCCCCTGTGGCATTAATGACATCGTGAAACCTAGTCTCATTTAACGATCTCATTGTTGACTAGCTTGTAATTGGTATCAGTTGTTATCCCCAATGGAAACATTCAGGTGTAGGCATCGAAGGTTCGTAACGTTATACGTTGACATCTGTTTGCAAGACGCTAGTATGGGTCGTTACATCAGTTGTTCAAGACACAATTAGTTGGCCAAGGCAATACAGCTACCTTGTAGAGAACACGATCCCACAGCTTCATAGGGACCAGCCAATCAGCGTGTAATCATATCCCTTTTGCACTGTTATTTGTTTGTTGAACTAATTTACGAAAATTTTATAGATAAACAGATCTGGAAGGAAACCCAGGGTAGGCGTATAAAGGTCACGTTAAAAGGTCACGATGGTCACGTGTGTGTAACATATGACGTCCAGATAACGTTGAAACACCAAGGAAACAGCTGCAGTTCGTTTGACGCCAAACCCTGTATTTATTGCGTTATATATCAAATGCGATTTTACAGAAAAAAGTGTATTGTGCTGAACAAAGTTATTTGACCAGTTTCATTAACTAGGCATTGTATTTGGAATCAACGTTTCATTGTGATCTCTTTGAGATGAACTACGGACGGTGTAACATTGACGCTTATCAACGTACACTTTACCCTGATGCAGTGCTTGTTGTATAACGTTATTGTTCAGTTTTTGTATGTGTAACTGACGTTTTTACCGTCGGGCTATTAATGTTAATAGATACCATGTCGGGTGTCGTTGTATTAGCTCAAGAAGCATTGAAAAACCTGAAGTAAGACGAGTTCTATGGATGAACAACTTCTTTATTACAATTAGCACTGATTGTAATAAAGAAGTTGTTCATCCATAGAACTCGTCTTACTTCATCACTCCAACTTCTAAATGCCACTGAAAGAAATTGAAAAACCTATCTAAGTTGTGTAAAATAATCATGATAAAGTTTAAACCTTTAAGGATTATTCATAAATGTTTTTACAATATTTCAGTTGTGTTGTGGACCTGATCCATCTGCTCGGAAAAGCTGTTTATCCCATGGTTATATTGTTTTTAGTTCATTCGGAACTACTTACCCTGACTTACCGGGAGCGCCAAATCCCGTGTCAAGGAACAATGTCTGAGCCCTCACTGGTCCCAGGAGCGCCAAATCCCATGTCAATGATCTGTGTCTGAGCCGTTACTGGTCCAGGGAGCGCCAAATCCCGTGTCAGTGAATCGTGTCTGAACCCTTACTGGTCCCGGTAGCGCCAAATCCCGTGTCAATGAACCGTGTCGGAGCGCTCACTGGTCCAGGGAGCGCAGAATCCCGTGTCAATGAACCGTGTCTGAACCCTCAATGGTGCCGGGAGCGCCAGATCCAGTGTTAAGATCCCGTGTCAAGAAACCGCGTCTGAACACTCACTGGTCCAGGGGGCGCGAGATCCCGTGTTAAGATCCCGTGTCAAGAAACCGCGTCTGAACACTCACTGGTCCCGGGAGCGCCAAATCCCGTGTCAGTAAACTGTGTCTGAGCCCTTACTGGTCCCGGGAGCGCCATATCACCAGAATTAAAACAATCGAGACGCTATTCTGACCAATTCCTCCCGAATAATCTCCCAATCGATATCCTACACTGTGCATGTGGCCGATCATTTGATCAATAAGCAGATCCCTAATAACATACAAACCGAATCTTCAAGGAACATATTCAAGAAATTTTAAACAGATCGGTTCAAATTAATGATCAGACCTGATAAGGACAATATTCCTAGTGATAGAAAAGAAATATATATCCCTTACCTACATCTTAGTACGAACAATGTATACGGGGAAGAACGATGTATTGTGTAACGTACATATGGCTTCTCGTGATTAGTTCAAGAAATGGACTTCCTAAGAAATGTTTATCCCCCATCTGTTTCATCTTGAACCCACATATCAACAAAAAAGTCAAACTTGAAATGTGCATCGACCAGTAAAAGACAAAACTGCCTTTGTAAAAAAGAAATAATTCTATGAAGCAATAATGGATACCACATTTGGCATTGCACTTTACTTTGTACACAGAAAACACTACCACACATTATGTATTGAACCTTCAAAGGACATTTTCTGATAAAGACATCTGCAGAGATGGTGCGTGTTCTCGAACTCAGTCATGGAAACCATCGCTGTCAGTTATTAAATGGGTAAACAAATAAAGATCAAACCTTTTGATGCCTTTATGCATAACGAAGTATGCACACAGATATGCAGCTGTATGTCATGATTATTAACATTGACCAGTCGGAGTCATTTTTTGTAATGGCCTACAATGGTGTTACAATGGCCCTTCTGAATACGTCGGTTTAGCATCCTCTTTGTTGTTCTTCAATAAGATCAAAGTGATTTATCTGACATTCAGGAAGTCTGAGAGCCACGTCATTTGGATCAATCGGATTAAGTCATGTGTGAGAGACATTGGAAAAGATTTCGAAGCAGGACTATGGTTCATAGTTGTCCATTTCCGCCCCAGATCAAGACGTGTTATTTTCCACCATGTGGACAGCTAAGACATTTTCTTTGTGTAAGTAAACATTAAACGTGAACTGTTAGCAATCTTTTAAGAGTGAGAAAACATTTTGTTCCGCATTGGTCCAATGCCGTATGATTACGTTTTGAACTGCACAATATCTAGGATTATAATCCTTTAGCAATAAACTCGTAAAAAAATCAACTCGTGTATAATGAAATTTAATAATTGAACATTTGATGCATAACGTTACTGTCTACGTAAATGAGTGAGTGAATATGGTTTTACCCGCTTTTAGCAATATTCCAGCAATATCACGGCGGGGGATGCCAGAAATGGGCTTCACACATTGTACCCATGTGGGGAATCGAACCCGGGTCTTCGGCGTGACGAGCGAACGTTTAATAACCACTAGGCTATGTAATGATCTAATTATAGATCATTATATAGGTAACTTAAGGAACGTTGGTCAGGCTGAAGGAGGATTTAATCATTAATTTGAAAGATAAGCACAACACGGAGCTCAGTGTGGGGAACGCGTTAGCCACTCGGCTACCCTCAAATGTAAATGAAGTACCTTACATAACACAACCTGCAGGTCACTTGACCGTTATGTTCTGAGTTGGTTGAACCTTGCACTCTCCATACACTGCTACGTGATACAACCCAGTCGAGATCTACAGTACACGTAGAGCATGCAACGAATAGATTCGAGTTCTACAATACACGTACATGCAACGAATATAAGGTCATGTCTGTACCGTGGGCTTTAGAAATCTCGACATTTTTGCTGTTCTGGACGTGATAAGATGATTTGTTCATATCAAGAATGTCCCAATACGCAACTACATCTAATACCACAGGTCACAAGTAAGAGGCAGACCGGGTTAAGGATTCTTAGACACAAATAGCAGAATACAGTGGTCCACAGGGATACTATTATCGGCGTAGAAATCTGTACGGTCATAAAAGAATAGACGTCAAAGAATTTCGTGCGCAGAAAAATTATCGCGATTCGACCTTCACTTGTAAGTATGACATTAGACACAATGTGATAATATATCATGGAAAGTGATTTTATTTGTTTCTTGTTTTAAGCCGCACTCAATGTTGCAGCTGTATGACGGCAGTCTGTAAATAATCGAGTCTGGACCAGACAATCTGGTGATTGATATAATGAGCATCGATGTACCCAATTGGAATCGATGACATGCATCAACCAAGTCAGCGAGTCTGACCACCCGATCCCGTTAGTTGCCTCTTGACAAGCATAGTCATCTATTACGGTAAGCATTGGTTGCTGAAGACCTATTTTAACCCGGATCTTCATGGATAGATATTGATTTCAACGAGTGTTTAAATCAACATGTATATATTTTGTGACATATGCTGTCAAAAAGCATGTACATTTTTGTATTGTCATGGATGTGAAAAAAGCGACAAAGGCTTTCTCTAGGTTACAATATTCAAGGCCTTAGTAATGTTTTCAAAACGTTTTATGGTAGACAAGTGGAGGTCTTTTCCAAATTTGACGCATCAGTGACAAAAATGAGGTCCGATGCAACTCACTATTTTGACTTTGGTTTTGTACCATATGGTCGGAATCGTACTATCGACTCTGCTTTAAGCAGAGATTTCTATTGGATTTCTATTGGATATGGAAAGGGTTTTGTCGCTTTAAGTACTTAGTAGTAAGAACGTTCCACTGCCATTCACTTCACGCCTTAGAATATAGATGGACAAGTGAGCTATTCTTTAGAAGAAACCTACAGTTTTATTATCAGTAAGTTTCATCTCTCATATTCGTATCTCTGTCACAACCAACGTTATACCCTTTTATTCTAGTAACCTTCTATGTATTGATGTATATGCCTCTTCTTTATAAAACGCATTACAAATTAAAAGTCGAGCACCCTCGTCTCTCTGTATGACGCTGCTCACTTTCCATATGCGTAAAGACGTCACAAAAACAGGGATAAGGTATACAAGTGGTCTCCGTTGTGCAAAATGAATACCATATGTTAAGGGTTGAAATCAAACATGATTCAAACACACAGATGATTTTCATTGGACGTACTTGGTGAACGATATGTTCTGTTTATAATCATTAAAACCGTGGAATGGTATCATTACAAGTGTACCAGGGAAGTATAAATCGGGGCCCCCTTTTTCTCGCGGGTAGCTCTTGTATTCGACGTGGATGTAGAATAAGTGTGTGAATGCGATGTTTTATTGAACATTATACTTTAAACAGTATTGAAGTTTTATCACGAAGTGTAATTTTTCATAATATATTTAGGTAGTGGTCATGTTCGAACGAAATATAAAATTTCAGTCCTCCATGGCGGCCATTTTGGATTTGGCGGCCATATTGGATTTATCTGCTCAGTTTCATGCTTTTATCACGAAACGGCTCCACTATCAGCTCGATGTAGGCTGAAGCCCGGCGTGATGTGGGACATTAATGGAGCCCACGGGTAGGGATGCTGAGCTGACAAACACAGAAATATGTCTTCAAAAAGGATTCGAACCCACGGTAATAGATGTCGGGCACGCATAAGGAACCCGTGTGCCCATGTCGAGAACAAAGGCACGTTTCCTGCATGTAGATAGACTCAGAGGACATACAGCCTGCCCCGCGAGCAGATGTTCACTTGGATTACTCGCATAGATTCAGATTCAATCTAATATAATTTTCACAAACACAACAACGGTTGTATACATAAGCAAATAAGAAAATATAAAAAATGTTGATGCACATGAAGCTGAAAGATGAGACGGTCTCCACATGTCTCGCATTATAAGTCGAATAACTGAAAAATGAAGCGTTAAAGAAGCGTTTGTTGCTTTGAACCTCTATCATACTAAAGGTTACCATATATATTCGGTACACGCATTAATCTATCTTGGAGAAAAGATACACATCTGATAATATTCAACTATTACATATCTACACAAACGGTCTTATTAGCATCTGATCCCAACACCGCCCACATACATCTGTCTGTACACACGTTATAACCACATTCACAGATGTCCAGATACAAAATGACTTCAACACCGTGATTTACCGGATACGGTTAGCGTCACGTCTTGTTTTTGCACAACACTTGCCAATGATAACTAAAATGATTCTATCATTTCTTTTCTATTTCTGCTTCAAATTATGCAATGGTATCTGGCACTGCCTAGACGGGAGTTAGTCTGGAACCAGCGAGAAGACGTTGCCAGGTGTTACTGCAGCTGTTTAAAGAGTCCGTGGAGAACGGAGCTGAAGGTTAAAATGACGCGGTCTCACACTGTGCGTGTTTCCATGATCTATAGAGCAAAACAATGTTACATACAGTTGTCTTAGTGTAAAACCGGATCTCCCATTGAACGCGGGTCCCGTGACGGTAATACACTGGCTACCGATATGAAAACCCGTCAGGGATGCCTTGAACTGTTACATAACTGTTGACTTCGTGTGCATCTCTCATTGTTGCTAGATATACCTGCTTTGTCTACATTTCATATAATATAGACACGTACAGTGCTAAACGAGAGTTTGTATATTTTCAGTAATTTCTTATGTTCATGTGTTATACATGTTGACAAATGGTGAAACCGTGACGAAATACGCGTCACGAAAGCACATTTAACCCTATGACCTGTTGTGTATTCGCTATCATCTTGTATCTGATATTTAGATGAAAAAATGTATAATTAATATCGTTATGCATCCATGTGTGTGTACAACACGTGTGGGGCGGTCGGGTAGCCTAGTGGTTAAAGCGTTCGCTCGTCACGCCGAAAACCCGGGCTCGATTCCCGATAGGGGTACAATATGTGAAGCCCATTTCTGGTGTCCCCCGCCGTGATATTGCTGGAATATTGCTTAAACGACGTAAAACCAAACTCACTCACTACTAAATGTGTGACGTTTATGAGCAATACCAGTAGAAAAACATTCGCGAATCGTTTTCCGTTTTTACTTACAGTGAGAAATTAGAATTCAATGAAGTGTATTGCAACACTTTTTGTTAAAGACAAGTATATACATACCCAACACAGTATATGTTCATCATCAAAGAGAAATGTAAGAAATATTAGTAAACGGTTTCCAAAAGAAAAACATTTATAACCATAAAATTTTCAGGAGAAATCTGATCAAGAATAATGATAACGAGGTGGAAGGGAGAAATTGGCAGACATTTGCAGTGAAAATGCAAAATAAAACCCCCAGGTATTTCTATTCATATCCATGCCAAACAAAACGAGCTTGTTTTAAACCTCTTGACGTAATTGACACGAACAAAAAAGCTACACGCGCAGAGTCTGATAGCCATCGTAGTTTATGACACAGTCACTGAATCCGTTGGAGCATCAGTTTAATTGTAAACTTGTAAATAATGGCTCATTCTGCCTTACAAAAAGGGTTCGAAGACATTGCCCGACTATTATTTTAACATTATAAAACAGGTCGACATGTATGTCTAATTATACACATATGCATTTTGCATGCATATCGCCCGTAACATGGTAACGGCTGGGTTGGGTTGAGCTTTATGCTCGAAAGCTGGCAGCAAATCTCGTTCTATCGCTAACAGGTGTACCAAAAGAGAGAAGTTATAATTTTTGGAATGTTTTCGCTAATTGCTCTCCATATAACTTCCTGTGTTAGGGCAGAAATGTCTGCTACAATAACTGCTAGCGTCCCTGTAGGTATTGGTACCTACTCATTTTTACCTAGATATATTCCACGCGTCTGTGTATCTTTTGGACTATCTGCTAATGCCGTTAACTCAGTTTGATAACTGTCCAAGAAACCACCGACACCTCTGGACTGTTGGTACCTGAACACTATGTGTTCCTCCAGATGGTCCAGATGTTGGTCACTCATCCTACTTACCTCGGGTTTGCCTGGACCAGACTCCATCACTGGCAGGGTGCTGTGATATCATAGCTGAGCTATTCCTCACTGCGGTGTAAATATATCCACACAACATACTCAACCTGTTTGAACAGATACTATTTGAAAATTTGACACGTCATCAGTGTTTGCTATTGGAGGATTGAAGATGAAGTAGAGATTGTGACACTGCTTGGGGGCATTACACTACTTCTACACTACTACTACTACTACTACTACTACTACTACTACTACTACTACTACTACTTCTTCTACTACTGCTACTGCTACTACTACTACTACTACTGCTGCTACTACTACTACTACAGCTACTGCTACTACTACTACTACTGCTACTGCTACTACTACTACTGCTGCTACTACTACTATTACTACTACTACTACTGCTACTGCTACTACTACTCCTACTGCTGCTACTACTACTATTACTATTACTACTTCTACTACTACTACTACTACTACTATATTACTACTACTACTACTACTACTACTGCTTCTGCTACTACTACTACTACTACTGCTACTACTACTATTACTATTACTACTACTACTACTACTATTACTACTACTACTGCTACTGTTACTACTACTACTACTGCTACTACTACTACTACTACTATTATTACTACTACTGCTACTAATACTACTGCTACTATTACTACTACTATTACTACTACTACTATTACTACTACTGCTACTGCTACTACTACTGCTGCTACTACTACTTCTATTTCTACTACTACTACTGCTACTACTACTGCTGATACTACTACTATTACTACTACTACTACTACTACTATTACTACTACTACTATTGCTACTACTATTACTACTACTACTACTACTATGATTACTACTACTACTACTACTACTACTACTACTAGTACTAGGGAAATCAATTCCTGGAAATATCATATTGATATGTAATGTTACTCTCCTAAACCATTTGTGAAACTAAAACACATTCATTCATCTATCATATTCGACTACTGGAAAATGTAGTATATAATTATGAATACACAATACCATTTAGAAATGCTGAAACGCAACAAATGTTATATTTGGGATAACACTTTCTTCGTAAAGTACAGCTTCTAGTACCTATTGGGGTCGAGTCCCATCTGGGATTCGAACCCACACTGACAGAGTGAAGCACCTAATCTCCAGCACACAAAGTCAGCGATATTACCCACTCAGCCACCGATGCTTAAAAAATGAAAGTCAGACAACCTGTAGTCTAGATGACGTACTTCTCGGCTATACTTGTTGATATAAATTACATGATAAATCCACCGACTATATGAATATAACTTGCTTGAAGAGAAATATGGGCGGAAAGTATATTTCCGACATTCTTATCTGAAAATGCTGGATTTTATACAAAACAACGCCTAGCACTCCTTGTGTTGAAAGAAATGTAAATTTAATTAACATGCGGAGAATTTCACCACTTGATTATTGTTTATGTTACACCCTTCCTCAGCAACAGCTTCAAACAAGCATCCCGATGATGAATGAATAGCGACCAGACAGGTGCATCTCACGATACATGCACTGCTGGCGCACAGCTCTGTACCAGACAAACACACACTGGATGAGGAGGAGGAACAGTTGGATGAGCAGAGAAGCCGAAAGGAAAATAAATAAAACAGACAAAGGATGAGAAAAGATCACTGAAGAGAGTTCATTTAACCTTAATTGGAGCTAATCATATGTTTGACTGTTTTTGACATCGTCCTTTAACGGATATTTATATAATGCAAAAAGAAAAAAACACTTACTTGCATTATATTGTATACAGAAATGCCTTAGGTTGTAACAAACATGTACATGTGTATATACACAAGCCTATACACTCACAAATCCCCTAGATTAAGAAACACTTTCAAGTTGTGTCAGTTTCTAAAATGTATTAACCTTTAAAGCGGTGAGATCAACGTGAGGTTTTGATTCATAAATGTCTATTAGTGGGAGATCAGATTTCATATATTTGTCTTTTGAAGTTCAAGTAGAATGACTCGGTCGAGAATTTAGGAGCGGTTTCATATACACTGCAGTAATTACGGAAGACAAATTCATCTGCTTATATTTACTGATGGTGCGAAGATAAATCTGAAATATGAGCGATGCTTGAGGTTATGGAGGCACAAATATAACTTGTCTTGTAATGGAAGATATGTTGACTGCCGCCCGTTTCTACATGTATTTTCCCTTTATTAAGGTGCACTCACGAGTTTCATGCAATGTTCACACCGCATCTTTATGTGATGAAATGTGTTCAGTTAACATGTTCATCTTGTTAAACATTCTCTGTATGTCTCGGTGCAATAGTGTGTGTCTGTTCTCAATGTCTTCGTCTTTGGAAATAGACGATATGTCAGTGCACGCAACTTAAATAATATACATACTTTGTCAGGTAATTCCAAACTTGTTTTCATTGAACAGTGTGTTTTGAGTGAGTGAGTGAGTGAGTTGGGATTAACGCCGCTTTTAACAGTATTCCAGTTATATCGCGGCGTGTCAGCTTAATGTGGGAGGAAAACCTGAAGTGATGCAGGTCTCAGACGTTTACCACTTCGGTGAAACCCACGAGCATGGTGCTGACAAACCTAGAAACAATCGGGGCGAACCGGAATTCGAACCCGCAATCATGGGTTTCTGGCGTTCCCAAGGGACGCAACTCTGTACAGCGAATCGCGGCGCCTTAGACGACTGGGCCACCCGTGCCCCCTCATATCCATGAAAGCAAAGACAATTAGTTGATGTGGATTTATTCTGACAACGGGATACGACTAGAGCGTAAAGACAAAAGGATGGTATGGATTTGTCCATTATAACTCCAGCTTATCGCGTCTGCATTTCTCAAACTGATACTTCAGTGCATGTACCCTAAAACATACATCAAAACTGACGGCCAAAAAATACATAACAATTGTTTTAAACCCCTCTTGTTTAAAAACTACAAAAGATAGATGCATGAAGTAAAATGTATTGAAAAGATCAAAATCTCAACGAAATCAACATTTAGAATGACAGCCAGAGCACCTGATATTTGCATGACAGTTGCCCGAATTGAGGTTGGGTAGCAGAAACAAGCTTTCAGCGCAATGGACAAAGGGCACATACATCTAAAATCGCTCTCACGTTCAATGACAGGTCACATTAATAGCGTGTATGCTATATGGCAGTTTATTTTATTGTTAAACAATGATTATGACTGTGTTATATTGTTTCTGTTGAGATTCGGTAGACGCTCATTGATTTGTGTTTTGGCAGTGATTAGCGTTTTGCACTTTTTCGTATTTTCTACTGAAAAAACACGTGCAGTGGACGTGTATCACTTTCTGAACAGGGCATTGTTGTGTTTGGACAATGTGTATTACATTGATTTAGTTTGAACGTGTGTTATTAAATTTTTCAATTTGGTAATAATGTTTGGCCGTTAATTTATATATGTACGATCTTTACATGGAGTTTCCACACTTATATTGGCGGACACTTACTTAATCGATCGGGTGATTGGGCTCGGATAATTGGTTGATTTCATGACGTCTTACCTCAACGGCATGGGCCGTTGCTCTTAATATCAGTCTCTGGATTGTCTGCCATCCATGATGTGACTACCTCACAACTATAAACCAACCTCTGTGCTAATGAAGTATAAAGGATGCTAATTCCGAAAAAATACATTTCGCAAACGGTCTCCAACTGAAAGCATTATTCTATACCCCACATGGGCATAATGTGTGAAGCCAATTTCCAGTGTACCCATACTCTGGTAGGGTTGGACTTTTACTAAAAGCAGAGTAAACTCCTAATCTACTCCCTCACTTAATGAGTGAGTGAGTGTGGTTTTACGCTGCTTTTAGCAATATTCCAGCAATATCACGGCGGGGGACACCAGAAATGGGCTTCACATATTGTACTCATGTCGGGAGTCGGACCCGGGTCTTCAGCGTGACGAGCGAACGCTTTAACCACTAGGCTTCCCGACTCGATTCCCCACATCGGTGTTTGAAGCCCATCTCCCGTGAAGTTGTTGGAATATTGCTAATAGCGGCGTAAAAACTCACTCACTCACTCACTCACTCACTCACTCACTCACTCGCGGAGTCAACTACAAATGAGCCGTTAACTGCTGTTATTCTCTGGCGTTGATTGTATTGATGGCCTGTATTGATCAACGATACTGTATCGTGTACCATCAAATCAGCAGCATGTTCTCAATTTATTTACAATAATGGAAAAGGTTTCGTCTCATTTATTTTATATTTGGATATTTTTCCTTTGAAGGAAGAGCGTAGTGTACCTCATTGGATAATGATTTTTAACGCATATTCTTGACAAATATGAAGGCACTTACAGATATTTGTTTAGAGGGAGTTTGTTTAATCATCTGTGTTATATGTTATTGAAATAAATAGCCCGATGTGTCGAACTTACACAAATATTTGTGCTGTATCACATATGATTTAACACAAAGGGCTTTCATAATGATGCACCTGCTTCAGTGTATTGCTGCAACTGATATCAAAACGTAATTCAAAATTAACATATCGCTTACACAAGTTTCAATAAAATCAGTCAAGCCACTGTCGGTCACTAGATTTTTTGGTTCATCGATCACTTGATCACCAGATGATTTTCACTCTTGCCCTGCGACGGAAGCCCGTAGACAATCGAGTCCTTGTCAGACACGCCCGTGCTTGTGACTCGATCGCGCGTGTACTGATTTTGTTGCAACTTAAAACAATTTGACAATAGCGGTATTTCACTTAGATGACACTCATTTCTGTACCGTCCAGCAGTACAGAACCAGCAACAAAATCAACACCGACTTTGAGATTATGTCCCACATCCTTGGCTCGTTTTAGAAAACTGTGGAATGCCTTGTTTTTATCATGAGTCTTGACATGCTTCACAAGAGGATCATCAGACAAATAAATGTGTGCAAAAGTGCACAAAACAATTAGATCACGAAGAGCCCCACCGTTAATCAAATCACGTCCTCCCATCATAATTGGTAGATATAAGCGATTGAGGGAAGAGCGAGGATGGTGGGATCTATTGTCTGACATGATTCTTCCTGTGAGGATGTCAATACCCTGAATTTATTGTTTCGTCCAATCAACAACACCAAACGAATACAAAAGTACGGTCACAGCCACAGTATTTGTGGCTTTAACTTTGTTGCGAGCGTTCAGCTCTGAACTCCAGATTTTCTTGAGTCTACATTTTTACTCTGCCCGAAGCTTTCCTTGATATGGGCATTCTGGAGTTTGTCCCTAATCTGCATCCCTAAGTATGTATAGACCTGACCTTCCACTAGATGGTCAATAACTCCTCCAAGTACACTGACTGATCATCCCTCTTCTACCTTGCCACGTTTCAGATGAAGAATGTTGCATTTGTCGAGTCCAAAGGACATGCCGATATCATTAGCAAAGGATCCGACAAGGAGAATCTGTTTTTCGAGTGTAGATCCTCCATTGGCAATAAGTTCAAGGTCATCCATGTAAAGGAGGTGAGTAAGGGGTGTTGGGGATCCGTGCTGAGGAGGTCCAGGGTGATAACCCTCCTCTTTGCTGAGCAAAAAGCTTAAAGGATTTAATGACAAACAGATGAGCAAAGGACTGAAAGAATCGCCCTGACATATTCTTCTTCTAATAGAAATGGGATCCGAAGTCACCACCTGCCCCTGCGAATACATCTCAAGTTGAGTTGACCAGCAATTCATTAAAAACTAGAGTTAAACAAATAGTCGCTCGGGGAGGTTAATACATTCCAGTGACTTCAAAATCCATTCGTGAGGTACAGAATCTGTAGTCTATCCAACACATTGAGAGGTTACGGTGGTAAGTTTTAGCCTTTTCAAGGATCATTGTCTGAACCAGCAATTGATCCTTACAACTCCAACATCCCTTTCTGGCTCCTTTCTGCTCCATGTAGAAAATGTCATTAGAAGCGCAGTAGGATGACACGAGATCTGTAAGACACCCTGTCTTCTTCTTCTTCTTCTTCTTCTTCTTATTATTATTATTATTATTATTTGTTCTGTACACTCATACATGTAGAGATGTTATGTTGCTGCTGGCCCGAGAAATACATTCCGTATTAAACCTATAAAGCGTGTGTGGAATGTTCCACAGGGTTGGTGTTGGTGTGTTACAGCTGTGTGTGAATAAATATTGTTTCAAGGACAAATCAAGGATATAACTCTTACTGGCGATTAGCCTCCTCGTTCGGAGATTCATAAGTTATTTTGTATATGTGTTATATCTCAGAACAGCTGCCATATTAAAGTGTTTCACGTGTGTTGGAGTATGAGGCGATAATCACTAGAATGGGGTATTTCAGAAACAGGGCATGTGGAAAAATGAGCAAAGGTATTTTAAAAAGTATTCTGATGTTATATACAGGTGGTTGAGGCATCCAGTTGTATAAGAAACACGTGGTTTGCTTGTAATTGTTATTAGACAGGAAATACAAACTACGGGCTCTTAACATTAACTCAGTTAAAGGCAAGTCACTCCCAAGTAAAGTACTCTCGATGCTTGTAACTAATTATATAAGTGATGCATAAAATGTGAATACACATGCTACACAAGGTGATGATTGCACAGCTGACAAAAGTTTCGTCCAGCATAGAATTGTTTGAGTGTCCAGCAAAACATAAACTTTAAAAATGGAAAGTAAAGAATGCTGAGCCATCGAAATTAAAAGTTTTACTGATTAACTGAATGATTATGTTCATTAAAATGAGAACACTAGAACTTTAATGATTATGGAGTAAAGTATAAGCTGTCTTCTTATACTTTTCATATATTTAACATGCTAATCTGTTTTTAAGTAGCAAAAGGGAAAGCGACAAAACCCCTTCCACATTCATAATAAGTCTCTGCCAAAACACATGCAAAGGCAAGTCAACTGTTCATCTAAAAAAGCACGGGAACGTAATGGTTATGATACAAGTCCAAATAGGGAATTACATCGTTCATCATTCTTGTCACTGATGCGTCACATTTGGAAATGTCCTATGCTTGAAAGCTTTACTGACTGAGGCCCTGAATGTTGTAACTTTGATCAAACAACTTCTGAGCAAGAGTCGTATGACACTTTGAAATCTTGGTAGAAAGAACATGCTCGATTCTACCAAAGGCCGTAGCTGCAGGAATACTGCTCGTCATAAAGGGTAAGTTGACTATTGGAACGTTGACGTCACGCCGAAGACCCGGTTCGATTCCCGACGTGGGTACAATGTGTGAAGACCATTTCTGGTGTCCCCGCCGTGATATTGCTGGAATATTGCTAAAAGCGGCGTAAAACCATACTCACTCACTCACTCACTATTAGAACGTTGAAGTCATCCCTCTTATAATACAATCTGCCTACAATCCCTGCCTAATATTAAAGTTCTCCAAATGTTCCTTAGTGTTCTACGACATCGTGGATAATTTAATAATCTACTGCCAACTCACTCACTCAAAGTTTGGATCAGTTTCTTTATTGGCTACATTAGATTTAACTAAGGAACAAAGTTTATTGACCCACACTTCAAGAAAGCTGACAGTCAATTGGTCAAACAGCTACATATCCCTGCAACAATGATTGTTTTGAAAATTGGATGAATTACTGAAAAACAAATACAGCTAACGATATCGATTGCACCATTAATAATGCATTACAAACACGTATTTGTAGACAACATTGTTATTAAGTAAGGATAAGATCTATGGATGAACAACGTTTCGGTGTAGGTTCTAACACCGTTATCAATCAAGTGATGTACAGATTATGGTTGACATGTATATATTCATGTAGGAGGCAATGTTTATACAGTTGGGTAGATATCAGATGTAGTTACTCTGGAGTTGAGAAGTCTGTAATGTACACAAAAAAGTAGAAAACATATTGACCGGTAAAGCCAGTAATATAAACAAAATAATTATGACTGATTAGGGTCTGTGATGAGTTGATGGTACACCATACTCTGCACATCACTTGCCTGATAACGGGGTTAGGACGTCGCTACTAATTTTAATAAAGAAGCTGTTCGTCCATAAATGTTTTTCTTACTTAGTACTCCAACTTCTAAATACCTCTCAAAGAAGTTAAACAGTGTAATTGTAACACCGCTGACCACTTCGGATCTATTTTCATTCTGAATCATATCTGGGTGTTCATCACGTTTTAGACATCGAGCTGCAACCCCGACCTCAGGTCGCGCTCTGTTATCAATGTAAGGAGAAACCCCAGCTGACCCAGGGCTGATAAACGGTGATATGTATGCCTCTAACCTGCTTTTAATCGACTCAGATTTGAGAAAGTGCCAGGTCCTTATCGTGTTAAATGTACCGCCTGGGTCGGATGTTGGCACAAGTGATTTCCCCTTCTTCATAAAAGCATCTTTTATCAGTCGTTAAGATTGTTTATTAACAATTTGTACATTAAGGATCAAGCAGCATCGTAAAAACATGTCAGAGCTAGGCATCGCTTATCAGATGGTGCCGTACAACATTTGGGTAGGGTCGTAAAGTAACTATTACTGTTATATTGTCATATGTAAAGCTAATTGCTCGGATGTTTACAGTGTGTTTACTTTTCACATATTTAAGACAGAGGGAATGTTCTTAATAACTTGATCCCAGAATTATCCAGCAGTGAAAACTTGTTAACTGTCTTTGCCTCCGTGTGGATTCGGGGTAAGTCCCTAGCAACCTGGGGTGGTTGTAAGAAGCCGACCAGATGTATCGGAAGGCCAGGCTCAGTGACTTGGTTGATAGGGTGTCATTGTACACCTACGGCGTCGTTCGTTGCTCATAATATCAATCACTGGTTTATATGAACGATTATTTACAAGCGGCCGTCATATAGCTGTAATATTGCAGACTGCAGCGTAACAGAACAAAGAGTAATTAAGAACTCAATATGCGTGATGCCATCTGCATGACACGGAAGCAACCGTACCGGTAGGGGTTCAGATTGGTCAATAAACCTCTATAATTGAACGATATATAGAATTAATCTGTTCCAGTTACCGAGACCTCATTGTAAGTAGATCAGAAGAGCGATAGTAATGGAACAGTATGACAATGCGAAGGTTAACATACTATATGTTGATTCTATCATGACTCGAAACATATTTGTGTACTTGTATTTGCATTGTAGTCAGTATGGTCCATTCTTGGAATCCCCACTTATCCTCATTAAATGAAGACAATGAAACAATGTAACAAGAGTTAATGGTTTTTATTGTATAAAGTAAAGACATATTTGGTTTACCAATGAATGACATGAGTATCAACCGTCTACATGACCAGAGCCTGACACACATGACCACCGTTCTGATGAATACACAATACTATGTGTGCTGGCGATTAGGTGCTTTACTCTGGCAGTGTGGGTTCGAGGCCCTGGCGGGACACAACCCGAAACAAGTACTAGAATCTGTACTTTACTAAGAAAGTGTTGTCCCAAATGTAACATTTGTTACAGTCGTTCACATGGCTGAGTACATATAAGTCACCAATGTATTGATGCTTTATTTACTTGTCTTTGTCTTCCTGTTGAAACACGGCACAGTTTAGTGTCCAGTGTTCCAGTGTACAAATGAGGTGAAAATGGTGATTCCAGTAAGTGTTCTTTTAGAAGCTACTTGGCCTCAATTCATTGCTTGGAATCTTTCCGCCAAGACACATTTAAAATTATTCCTGTAAATATGTCCATCTTGAGATGACTATTAACATAATTCTATTTTTTATCTTTTCAAGGATAACAATGAAACATGATCACCGGTCAAACACGAATACACTCACTATCTGTTCTTTCATTTGATGAGTCCAAGATCCTCGCATCAGTGTTGTCATGGCAACATTTCGAGCGCAAATATATTCTCCCTTTATGTATGAAGAACACGACCAAATGCAAACACGGTAGAGCCAAAAAGGTACTCAGAAACACAAGAGGTAGAGTCCGCTTCAATTTGGACCAATCAAGAATCTTGTAGATATACGGATCTCCCTTTCTATTGGTCCCGCCAAGTATGTGATAAACGACGCTGAAAAGAGTGTAGATGACGCCACAGATAATTGGGTAGATCACGTGATACACACGAACTGGCATGGCGGTGATGAGGAGGTTGGACAAGACGTAGATGGAGTTCATACCGTGGAGGATGAATCGCAGCAGTGTAAGATCTTGATCTAAAAATGCAAACGTGAAATCAGTATGCATGACTGACAGTCCTTCAGACATTATGATCAAACATTTCAACAGATAGCACATCATCGCCTCCATCTGTCATGGAGTGAGACCGCCTCCGTGGTCTAGTGGTAGAGCGTCCGCCCGGAGAGCGGAAGGTCCGGGTTTGATCCCCGGCCTCGTCATACCAAAAGACGTTAAAAGATGGTACTTGTTGTTACCCTGCCTGGCGCTCGACATTAAGGGGCTAAAACAAGGACTGGTCGGCTCGGTGTCAGTATACTGTGTCTGAGTGTGGTATTCATGTTTAACTGCGGCATGGTATCTCAGTGAGCTAGCAGTATAAATCAGCATCAGTCACACACACACGTGCATGTACGCCGCTATATAAGTGCAATAATCTTGGACGCGACGTTAAACCCCATTTCACCTCACCTCACCTCATGATGCCTCGTGTCAATACACTGCCGAGCAAAAGAAAGTATACCCCATGTTTGATGGTAACCAAAAATGAAACAAACCAGAAATGATTATTCGATGGTGATGTATTTGATACGAGTATCATAGTTGTGTTTTGGAACTTGCGTTCGCCGTGTTTCGGCGACTGTTTTCAGTCTAGTAACGATTTGATAACGTTTGTAATTTTTTGGGCCAACATCTTATCAGGGCTGACTTTAAGAATGTGGTTCTATAGGTTACTTACTGGTGCAGGTTACTCTTAGTTAGGATACTGTAGCAACATACCACATGATATGCCTCATGGTAGCGGTGTTTGTTTGTTACGAATGGTTTAATCATTTATATCTTTTAAGTGTTACTTATATCAATTGAGGTGCATTTTGGATACACATCTTGATGTATGGATGTGGCTGACCCACATACAGACATATTCAACAAAAGACGCACCTTTGAAAATAAAGATCCAGTAGAGGGCGCTGATGTGTAAACTCCCTTCAGTGACGACACTGTAGAGAAGCCAGGACACCTTCAGGTACCAAGGTAGGTATGAGGTGAAGCCTGAAAAAGTAATTCGGAAATATTGAATTTTGTAAAAAGTAAAATTCATCACTTGAGTGCAGACACAAGAAAAATGTTGTTTCTGTATATCCAAGAGCTACATCGACTCGAACTTTGGAAATAACTTACTTACATGATTACTATAGTAAAAAATGTGTGGTATAATAAATGTGACAAAAACCGTTACCATTATCATAAGAAATCTCTGAAGACCTGCATCACTTTGGGCTTTCATCCAACATTAAGGAAGCTGACACGCCGTGATATAACTGGAATAATTTAATGCGGCGTTAAAACCCAACTCACTTACTCACTCCGAATTATCACTCCATTAGTCCCCATTCAGAACCTTTACTGGTCGTCAGAGGCGACTAAATGTCTCGGCTGGTCAGGCTCGGGTGATTGTAGGTCATCGTACTCCGACAACGTGAATCGATGATCATAATATTACAGAGCTACAGATAAGCAGCGTATTTGTGTAAAATCCCCCCCCCCCCCCCCCCCCCCCCCCCCCCACCCCGCCCCTCAAATATTTAAAACCCAATTACTTTCAATTAATTTGCGTACAGAACGCATTAATTGAATGAAAATCTTAAATGTATAAAAAAAGCTTGCGTAAATATCCAATGAAGCTTTTTCAGCATGCGTATATAGGAGCTAATTTCCGAAACACAATAACGAGCTAATTTACTTTCCGAGCCAAGCCTTTATATTTAAAACATTTATATACATCTAAAACATTATTTCATTTTTTTTTAAATCCTAAAATATTTTCACTAATTTTGAGAAAAAACCCAAAGAGTGATGAATAGATCAGTGAAAAAATATTGGTTACTTAATGAAAAATGTAATAACCCAAATAAAGTAGAAACCCCTGAGTAAAAACTCAATTGCTCAAAAAGTTATCTGGAGCTCTGTAATACCAAGGGGGCGGCCGGGTAGCCTAGTGGTTAAAGCGTTCGCTCGTCACGCCGAAGACCCGGGTTCGATTCCCGACATGGGTACAATGTGTGAAGCCCATTTCTGGTGTCCCCCGCCGTGATATTGCTGGAATATTGCTAAAAGCGGCGTAAAACCATACTCACTCACTCTGAAATACCAAACACTTGAATGCTGGACCAGACTTGAATATAACAGGCCGTGCTCAGATAGTTGAAATATTGTAGACTGCGGCGTTTAAAATTAAACAAACATGAAACATTGTTTTAGAAATTGTGTCCTTTTTGCATTTTAATACTGACCATTTTGAATGTCCTGTCTGTTGATACTGACGAACACCACGATGACTGCGTCCAGGACAGCACTGGTGGTCAACAGGAGGTAGGTCCAGTTGGTGAGGTAGATGAACCACACAGCGCCACCTAGCGGTGATGACGTCACGTTGGTCGACGACACCATGCTCCCGACCAACCACGATGTATGAAATAGAGCCCAGAATATCCTCCAGGACAGGTAGAGGCGAGGGTGGCCCCACTGAAATAGAAACAATTAGAAACTTTAGAAACAATTATCCATTAATTTAGCTGTGTCACAACTGTTATAAGGAAGCGTAATTTAACGTTAAACAATGATTAGAACTGTATAAATTTGTTTCTGTTGAGATTTAGTAGAAGTTCATTGCATTGTATTTGGACAATGATTAGTTGTTAGGAATGTATGACTATTTACTTTAAGCAGCGGTGAGGAAGTTATGATATTAAAATGCTCGAATTATCTGTAAACTTCCGGAAAAGCATGAATGGGTGTCAAGCGTTGTAGAACCGTGGAATATTTTGTGATGTTCTATTGACACTTGACTAGGGAGCTAGATAGAATATATAATTGAAGCGGGAACGTGCCTGTCTCATCTGACATTTCATCTGACATTACACCAAGACCTGCTTGTGAAGATCACTTTTCACCCTTGCGTTCAGCCATGCCTATCTCGGAAACTTGACCACTGTTGCTGCGGTGTGATAATTATTCTTTTTTCGTTGTCATTTCCATTGCTCTCACATTTCATACTGTCATTGAATATTGCATGGGCGGATACAGAGGGGTGGGGTGGTGTGTGTGTGTGTGGGGGGGGGGGGTGGGGGGTGGGGGGGGGGGGGGGGGTGGTGGTGTACAAATTACCACCAAAGACAATAAATAGATCTTTAAATGTGCACCCACCCTTTTCAAAAAAGCTGAATCCGCCCATGTATTGTACTACAACTCTATTGTGTACTGCCACTGTAATTGCTGTGTGGTACTTGGTATTGATTTGTAAACCATGTTCAGTTTATAATACAATTGTTATGTGTTAACCATGTGTTGAGTGTTTGTTGGTTTCACACAAAGTTCTTTTACGTCCAGATGTCTGGGTTAACATATTGTTTTAATTTGGGAATCGTCACGTAACACAAGTTAATATTTTACAGCTTCTTTCAACACCCTAAGCGCGACAAGCTACCAGAACAACGAAAAGCTCTAACTAATGCAGCTGTTTGCGTTATCCCCTATTTGGGTGTGATGGTAATGGTTATCAAGCATTAATCGTGATCGGTTATACTGGCTCCGAGTGAGTGAGTGATTCAGTATGGTTTTACGCCGCTTTTAGCAATATTATGGGAGGGGACACAAGGAATGGGCTTTAACATTGTATCCAAGTCGGGAATCGAACCCGGGTCTTCGGCGTGACGAGCGAACGCTTTAACCACTAGGCTACCCGACCGCCCGTATACTGGCTTCGATAACCAATGTCATGCTAACATGCATCGTTATACAATAGTATCGAAACATCACTGAGACTACGAGTAACGACGGATGAGACTTGACTGCAACGGGTACACAAAAAAGGAATTATTTTGGTGTGTATCCATTGCTGCCATTTGATAAATAGGGAAGCCACGAAATGAGCCCTGGCACATTTTCAAACTGTGTTTCTTCCGAACTTAAACAACTCCATCACGTACGCTAGGGTCGACTGTCATCTCCAGCGTATCAGATTGTGAGTTCGAATCCAAGTTCTCCCGATGTTATTTCTAGGTTTGTTAGCACCTGTGCACGTGGGTTTTACCAACGTGGTAAAGGTTTAAAACCTGCATCAATTCGGACTTTCATCCCACATAAAGCTGACACACTGCGATATAAACCGTATACTGTTCAAAGCGGCGTTAAACCAAATTCACTTACCCACTCACTCAAACGTGACGTTGCCACAGATTATCAACCACCTGTTAGAAAGTGTTACTTTGGTCGCTCTATGCAGTAGTAATTTCAGTAAAATCCTAATGTCGAAAAAAGTATGTACACATACCATACCCCTACCATACTGTTTCACTACAAATTGTTAATACATTCCGTTCAGAAATATATATATATGAAAAATATTAAATCGAAAACTTACCTGAGATGAAACGAAAAGATGAGGTTCACTGTGGTTTAATCCAAAGTTACAAGTACGGAATTCGCTTTTAATTCCCATTGTTTCTACGAATTGAAGACACATGTTCACAAACTCTAAATACAGTTGGATGGACCCTTTAGTGCACTCCCTGAGAACAGTCTCTTGACATCAGCATTGAACGTTTCCTCAAAACCACCAAAAATACTTCCACGTAGATATATTTCAATAAAAGGTAAAGAAACACTTGACTTTGTCATTCAGAGTTTAGGAAAACACATCCGGTATCCGTAAACACATGTGTACTGCCCACACTCTGCCTAACTTCATTCATGAGCAGTGGATGTCACACAAACGTTGCTTCTACCAACTGACGCGGGGGGAGCTGGCAGCCGGTGATATAGCCCCGGCCTGGCCAGGAGACAGGGGGCGCTTAACGGAAGCCAGGAGTGTGGAAGGGACTGTCTCGTTCTTGCAGCGGAGCGGGCTGCAGCAGTTTGTGATGAACGCAGAAATCGGTGCACCACATGATGACGAAATACAGCGGAAGGAATGAGAGCGAGGGTATGAGAGCGAGCGCGGTGAAGTGTTAAGGATAAACAACATGCAGTGTAAAAATACGTCTCCATACATAATACATATGTTGGTTGGTTGGTTTGTTGTTTAACGCCACACTCAAATATTTCAGCTATATGACGGCGGTTAAATAATCAAATCTGGACCAGATGGTCCAGTGATTGACAGCATGATCATCTATCTTTGTTTGTTTGCTTGTTGTTTAACGCCGCGCTCAGCAATATTCCAGCTATATGACGGAGGTCTGTAAATAATCGAATCTGGACCCGACACTCCAGTGACTGACATCATGAGCATCGATCTATGCAAATCGGGATACGATGACATGCATCAACCAAGTCAGCAAGCCCGACCACCCGATCCCGTTAGTCACCTCTTACGACAAGCAGAGTCGCCTTTTAGGGCAAGCATGGGTTGCTGAAGAACAATTCTACCCCGGATCTTCACGGGTCAGGACAATAGACTATTGGAACGTCAACACAGTTTTCCGATCCCGTTAGTCGCCTCTTATGACAATCATTGGTTGTTGAAGACCAATTTTAACACGGAATCTTCACGGGACTCATACATATGTAATTGTATTCAATCTCATGTGAGTGGTCCTATATTTTGTACGTATACTACGTCACTAAATAAGTGTACATCTTGAACGCTACGTTACACCGCATTTCCCCATACCTCCTGAAACTCTACGTAGTAGAGGTCGGTATATCAAGTTAAATCCCACACACATGTACAGTCAGTTACATTAGTGGCCATGTGAAGCCATCTTCCCGAGGCAAGGGAGTTAACTGACTATAAAAGTCCAGTTTCCACCCTTGCCGAACAATGCTGGGATTATGGAGTGACATTTTGGCTGGACTAACGAGTCTATGCATAGTTAAATCAAAATCGCACACCGAAATCGAAATCCGGTTCGTAAACTCTCGTGCAGATTTTGGTCGATTGCAGGAATTCCCAATCAAGAGCAGCGCCAATTCGTTGTCAGCAGATATTTTGCAAATCTTTTCATATTTTTAGTTAAGGTGCTCACGTGATTTGATGCATTTCGTGATATAAGTCCCGTTTTATCACAATATAGATCTTGATTATCGATCAGATCGCCCTGAATGGGTCCCACCATTTTTTGTGAAGCGAACGCAAATGATACGAGAGGTGGAATCTGATTGGTCCGTAGGAGAGGCTTAGAAGTGGCAAAGCTTGTAATATCAACTGGTGGCGCTACGATCGAGCCCAGTAATTCCAGCGTTGTTCTTTTAAAGTCAGTTAACTCACTTGCCTCGGGAAGATGTGCGAAGCATCTTCACGAAACGTTTATTACACACGCGGTGTCCTTTGCTGGGGGCAGTTTTATAAATGTACATGTATGAAAGCATATCATTATACAAACCAGGTTAGTTTTCAGCAACTCATACTTGCCTCAAAAGGCGACTATGCTTGTCGTAAGAGGCGACCAGCGGGATCCTGATGGTCAGACTCGCTGACTTGGTTGATGCATGTCATTGTATCCCAAATGAGTGGGCCGATGCTCATGATGTCAATCACTGGATTGTGTGGTCCAGACTCGATTACTTACCGACCGTCGTCATATACCTGGAATATTGCTGAGCGCAGCTTTGAGCAACAAACAAACAAACTGTCGTCGAGGGCTTCATGTTTTGGTATATTCGCCACAATTAACTGCTATCCATCATGTTTAAAATTAATTTAATAAAGAAAACCCTCAGGTGAAGTAATTTATTAATTTACCGATTTAGATCTATAGCTATATAGACTACCATACTTTCTTATAAATGAATGTCATTCCTCTCCAATTCGGTCTTTCCACACACATCAACCAGGTGCAAGAAGCATTTTGCTATTAATTAATATTATCTTAATATTATCTTTTAAAATATCATCGTCTGCATGATCATAGAAAGGGTTCTGTCACTTAAACTTTGCCTGCATACTAACCAGTATTTGGGTGTTGTTCCTTATTATCACAAGTTTTATTTAATGGAACATAGCTTAAAATAGCTTTTAAGTATTCTTACTTACTTACTTACTTACTTTGGAGATTTAACGTGCGCTTTCCGAGTGATGCGTATTTCGCACACGGGGAGTATTCTTATATATCCTGGCTTGAACCTCTTCCAGCATTTGCATGGATCTGGAAAAGAACCGTGCATCATTGGCTCCCTACAACCGCTTTGCCACTTCAGAACATGCAAATATAATTAGGACACCATTTACCAAAGACATGAGTCGTCTCTCTCCCAGCTCCTAGTGAATAAAATTGTCAAAGGAGTCAAACTCAAGTCTAGAATGATTTGGCAAGTCTAGATTGCCTCAGCTCTGAAATTAGGGATTGTTATGGGCTCCATTTGGATCATATATTTTATATTTTGTATATATATTTTTATATATATTTAAATAGGATAAAAAGGATAACTTTATTTCATGGACTAAGTGTCTGTTTATGACATAAGGTACTGCAAGAGCTCCTGTTGGATCAGGGGGCACGGGTGGCCCAGTCGTTTAAGGCGCCGCGATTCGCTGTACAGAGTTGCGTCCCTTGGGCACGTCAGAAACCTATGATTGTGGGTTCGAATCCCGGTTTTCCCCGATTATGTTTCTAGGTTTGTCAGCACCATACCCGTGCTCGTGGGTTTCACCGAAGTGGTAAATGTCTGAGACCAGCATCACTTCGGGCTTTCCTCCCACATTAAGCTGACACGCCGCAATATGACTGGAATACTGTTAAAAGCGGCGTTAAACCCAACTCACTCACTCACTTCTGTACGATTATGGTTCGATCTATGTAAGCAATACAACTCAGGTTGGTTTGTGTAATAGATGATTTCGTGTTATATTCTTATATGTTATATGTTATATTTTGGTTTATACATCTGTTAACGAACCCCCGCCGTGATATTGCTGGAATATTGCTAAAAGCGGCGTAAAATAAAAACTCACTCACACTCACTGTTAACGTACCATGGTGAACACTTCTACTCAAAGGTTTCTGCCGACATTAATACTCCTTGGAAGAAACTTTCTATAGTTGTAAAGCCAAGCGACCATCTGGGAGTATGAGGAATACAAGTGTAAGTTTAAGTACATTGAAGTAAGTACAAACGGCGACCATGATCACTGTACGTTTGAATGTAGGATGGTTCAAGATCAGTTTAGGAAAGAAGGAGATTCGCATGTTTAATGTCAGTCTGCAAGATTCCTCATCATATAACCTGAGCTTAGCTTATACCTCTGCGATTTTCACCACCAAATAACCCGTATATATGTATATAACTATGGTACTTATCGAATATTGATTGGTTTGCCTAGTGCTTATAGATGTGAAATATTACAAAGTCAAGTTACAGACAGAAGTCAGGTACGTAATGAACACTCTTTGACATCGAGGGTTGTGGGCATTTGCAATAGCAGATGAATGTCATGACCTCCCCAGAGAGTCGAAGAAACTCCGATTATGTATTTGTGACGAATGGTAAAGTATTTAACACAGGTATATACCCTCGTTTCATAGACCACCTATCAATTTGTGTATATTGTTGTTGTTTTCGTATGTCATGCCATCATTCGATAGTCCAACTCACCACATTTGTTTATTGTTAATGTTTCACATGCCACTCCATCTCGTCACACTACTGCAAGTCCAGCGCTGTATCCATGTCGATAATTGCTCTCTTAACTAAAGACGATTGTTCATCAGAGGAGGAACCCTAAGGGTGTGTTGTATTTTCTAATTACTTTACAGAGCATGCATTATACAGCCCCTAACGTCTGTAATTGCGTACTGTTTTAATCATTAAATATACATATATTATTACTCACCACATATAACTGTTTCCAGAATGTATGTAACATGATTTGACGGACAGGCCCATATCACATATGGATTGAATGAGAATTCAATTCATGTTTAAAGCTTTCGTTTATCTATTAAACAAAAGAAGCTCATTTTGCAATATGAACCTTCTTCTGGGTAGTCACACTGATCTAGGATAATAAACACATCTGCGTTTATCATAAACGATGATGAACCCCACTGGCAACCACACGCAAGGAACCTAAAAATCGAGTTTGTTTGTTGTTACTCTGAGGGAGATTCTGCCGCCAGTCTAAACCTCGAAAACTCTTCACAAATAAGCCTAAAGGTTATGACACGGTTGCAATGCGTTTAAAATCTATTTCCGATTTAGTGCTGACTTTTATACAAATTGAGATTACATAATTTGCACTTACAGAGCTCACGTCGGTAGGTGAAGGAGAGAGATGCTCGACCCTTACCCGGTGATCTCCTTACATGACATAGGTTCATTGCTTAATGTGGCCGATACCTACCACAATATCAACTTTGATCAGTTAACTGCCCCTACTATGTTGCAAAATGAACTTATATGTTTTTCTTTACTTGTAAGCAGCAGAATATGGGAATTCGTACGCAACAAAAGTAATTCATAATATTATAAAATTAGTAAACGCGTATTGCTGTCGTGGTTTAGCAAGAAACAAACGGTTACTTTATAAATGCAAATTGTAGTGCTGACGGGTATAGGAGGACATGCTTACCCCTTTCGCGAACACTGGGCGTCATCACTGATTTTCAGTGATCCATTATATATCTTATATATTTTTCACCACTATTTTGCCTTTTACGCCAGATAAAATTAATATGATTGGATAATCGAGACTGATTAATCTTTAGCATTGACGTTTAATATTTACATGTATATATTACATGTATTACGTGTATTTTTTAATAACTGAACTACGATAGAACAATTTTACACTCAGATATACCACACCATACTCGTTACATCTTGGATTCTTCGAACCACAAATCCTGGATAACTGAGTAGATGAATATACTGCGACAGCTTAGGCTACTGGCCCACCATATTGGAGACACAGACGTTCTTCTGTTCAAGGGGGCGGTAGGGTAGCCTAGTGGTCAAAGCGTTCGCTCGTCACGCCGAAGACCCGGGTTCGATTCCCGACATGGGTACAATTAGTGAAGCCCATTTCTGGTGTCTTCCACCGTGATATTGCTGGAATATTGCTAAAAACGGCGTAAAACCAAACTCACTCACTCTTCTGTTCATACACAACATATGTTCAAACAGTGGGTGTTTCAGCTTATCACTTGGCACACGCTGTGGGGAGCCGTCTTGTAGCGTCCTCAGAGGCTTGATTGTGCTTCACCTTACAGGCCAGACCGTTATTGCAGGTAACATGTTACACCTGGTTGACAATCAAGCCTCCAGTGATGCTCCTATCTACAGAAATGTTAACGCATCACTTAGTCATCTGACAGGTAACTTGTTTGTGAATGTTGACATCTCTTAAAAGCTTTATCACAGCGACCAGTATATGTGTTGAGTATGTGTTTCCATACTTACAAGATTCAGTGCGAAACAAAGAACACGGTACTTGTACATAACAACGTAATTGATCACATTTCTGACAATCTGTAGCTGTCAACATTTGCAAGTTTGGAGTGTACGTTTACCCCACTGCGTACCTTAAACATGTTGATTGAGAAAGGAGAGTACACCGATAAAATTTCGCGGGTTAGCTGTGTTTGAAAAAAGCATAAGTTTGCTTGTGAAATGTGATTATTCAAAACGGAATGAGAATATCATCTGGTCATAGACCGTAAGTACATTATAGGAGTGGTACAATTCTGTATTGTTGGCATTTGTTCTTAACACTGGCTGCGTACAAAAATGTCAACTCAAAGACTCTTTCTTTGGTAGCATATTCGGTCCAAATGTTCGCTGTCGACTGATTGCTGCTAATGGTAAGACATCTATAGTCCTTGAAACAAGATTTATTTTATCATATCAAGTCAGGCAGAACTAAAGAACTAAAGGAACAAAAAATAACAGAAATATAAGTGACAGAAATGGAATTTTATCTCTGTACAATAATCTCATTGAGACATTTATTATATTAATTTGTAAGGAGACAGCCGAACTGGAGATCTACGGCTTCGATGAAAGGGTAAGAAAAATCCATGTACGCTTCTTTGAAAATGGCACATTGAGTTTCTTCGGTTCAGAAATATGTTTAATGATACCTTTATTAACTTCAATTAGATATACACGAACGCTAAAGAGAACGCGAAGCTATAGGTGTTTCAAAAAGGGAATAGGTTCGTTCATATGATCAACAAGTGGTTTGTAACGATCACAACGACATTAATAAAGAGAACTGCTTTCAACGGTCGCTTCCGAAATTCTATTTCCATAATGATTTATACAATTATGATAAGTTACCAAATTAGTCTCCCGATATACGACTTGAAACGTCGTCAGGTACTTAAGCATTGAAACACAATTTTACCCCGTTGACGACCACTAACAAGTAAAAGCACTTAAATATTAATCATAAGAACTTTTTCATAAACACGTATTTATGAATCATTATCAATGATGATACTAGGTGTTCTCGAAAATGTGAGGGTAACCTACCCCACCGGGGGCACCCGTCACATCCCTTAACCATGCTGACTGCGACTGCAAAGGTCCGGCAAGCGTTCACTGATCCGTCAAAATTTGCAATGTCCTCCACATGTTTACTATAAAACTTACGAAAGTCTTACTAAGGCCAAATGCTCCAACCCAGATCAATTCAAAGTTAATCTTAAAGCTTTGCTACTTCACACTTGATATTGTGAGTCGTGTATGTGTCAATATGTTCCCGGGAGGCACGTTGGGGACTGTGAATGAAGGAGAGCCGGACCCCGACTGTGTCAAAGTAAAACTTGAACGGAAACCCAGAGCAGGCATCTAAAACCTGTTGGACTCGATGACACCTTATATCTCTCTGAACCATAACAGGACGCAGAACGCAGCAGGATACACACACGGAGTAGACCCCACTAGCAGTTATATGCCAGAGCATACCGCAATCTGTTTTGCAAACGTTTTATGACGAGGGCTGGTATTGTGTTTCTACATCGCTTGGTGAATACATTTATCATAACGCCAATGAGCAACGTACATCTGTCTACGCGAGTTTTAAAAACCAGTGGAAATATACACTAGGATGATTCATTATGATTTACGCAGAATGAAAGTTATGAGTATGGATGATTGAATATGTGTGTTAACAAGAACGATTATGTTAACGTCTTCATCAGATGCCGTCAGTGCTACCGCTGGGGCAGAATACACTCACATTTTCATGAACACCTGGTGACATCACTATTTGATAGCGATTCGTGAACACCTGGTGTCATTACTATTTGATAGTGATTCGTGAACACCTGGTGTCAATACTATTTGATAGTGATTCGTGAACACCTGGTGTCATTACTATTTGATAGTGATTCGTGAACACCTGGGCCCACTTGCACAAAGCGATCTTAGTGCTAAGACAATTGTAAGCCTATGCTGAAGTATTGGAGTTACGATCATCTTAGCGCTAAGATCGCTTTGTGCAAGTGGGCCCTGGTGTCATTACTATTTGATAGTGATTCGTGAACACCTGGTGTCATCACTATTTGATAGTGATTCGTGAACACTGATTCGTGAACACCTGGTGTCATCACTATTTGAAAGTGATTCGTGAACACCTGGCGTCATTACTAATTGATAGTGATTCGTGAACTAATGTTTATGATTATTCGGTTTCGTACAATGAACTCAGCTGTAAGCAGAGATTTCTCATGATGATGGGAAGGATTTTGTTACATTTTTTAGTGTCGTTGATATTTAAAAAAACTACTTAGTAATGAGCGCCGAATGTTTGAATATATTCACAAGAAAAATAATATTTACTTCATCATCAGATGTTGTAAATTGAAAAGGATTAAAAACTTAAATTAATGTATTTTATATTGTTGAAGTCATTGGTGTCGGAGATCAAACCATACTGTTAGGTGTGCACTGCAAAACGTAAAATTTGATTGCAGTTTGAATGCGTGGTGTGTAAAGTCTCAAATCTGGCAGAAACGTTTTCACATTTAATTGAAGTACGGTAATTAATTCTACGAGCAAAGGAGAAACATATCGCATTGCAGTTATCAAAGAAGCACCAATGTCGACTGCGTCATTGACAGCTTAGGATGTTAAGGAACATCCTTAATGGCAATGACTATTGTCCATCTGGCATTAATATATACTTATATATACATGTACATTCTATAACTCATATCTATAATGAAATACATTATGATGGTGACTGTGTGTCTGCTGTTGTTCAAGTGACTATTGTTCCCACAGAGGAAGGAACGCAGCTATTTGTATTGTATGTGACGTTGACGGTGTTGGGCGTATGGATCACCTGTAATTCACAATTGTACCTCAAAGACAATGCAATGCCATCGGGTGGACCATTCGATATCGTACTATCATGACGAATGTCTGTTACAGGAACAGGAATATCGTACCCAACAGAGGCACCCGTAACGTAACACATGCATTATAAGCTTCCAATGTACTGGAGAAACGGGACACTCGTTTTGGAGTAAACCGTCGTTAAGAAATTCCACTTTGTTTTCGCAAAAAAACGCTTAGTGATTGAAATGTACTGATCACAATGAAGTAAACATATATTTCTACCACAATAATCTTTACATTTTGCATTTAATCGCCGCTGAAAGAAAAATGATAATAAATGATTTTTTTCAAACTATTAGAAAATGAATTAGTACATGTTTACGTTAGTATGAAACAATAACGTAGAAACATGAGACCAATCAGACCATTAAACGTTTGGCAAATTTAGGGTTCACCTGCAATTTGTTTTTACACGACAGCCGAACGTTATCGGATTGAGTTCGGGGTAGATTTGACTCTTTAAGTCATGTCGCCCCAAGGTCAGATTTAAAATCATAAACTTTAAGTGGTAGAAAAATAAAATAAAATACCTATATGTTCGCGCTGACTGGGGATGTGTTAGATGGTGGACAAGACAGTTTGTGTGAACAAAAGACAGATTCTCGTTTTCAAATTTTGACAAGAATGACCTTACGTTTGGTCGCTGTTTGCAAAGACGGACTAAATCGGTCAGTGTCGTATTAAATGGTATCTGTGAGACAACTAAACATTTTGTAAACAGGAATAATATATTGATCGTATAGTGAAGAGCGTATTAATTATGTTATGTGTTATATATATATATATTAACCAAATTAGATCTGTCCTCAATCACTATTCAACAGAGTGGACTCACACACTTCCATACTGTTACACACAGTAGCGAAAGATATGAACGTGACGCGTAAGAATCAAGTGAACTAATATATCATATGCCTCACTCTTTCATGTTTCAGAATGTTTAGGTGTAGATCTATGTTTCAATGGTATACCTGTAAATACGATATATCATACACATAAATGGCACACTCTAGCGCAGTTGATAATATTCCATCAAACACACTGCTGGAAATTCCGACCTTGTCAACTGAACTCTACCGCGGTAGTTTGTTTTCTTTGAACGTTTTGGCTGAGATAAAAAGAAACGCGTCAACACGGTACTATCTTTCCACAATAACTGTTAAACAACCCCATCAAGGAAGCTGCGATCTGTTTACACAAACATGCGGGTTATGTTATACAATAACAGTATGTTTACCTTTCACGAACTCAATCTGGTGATCTTGTTTCCTTTAGATTGGTATAACGGTTTACAAAAACGTCCGCTAATATGTGTGCGACCGTTGAAACAAATGGATGCTGTTCAAAAGAAGATATGGTATTTGATCGATTATTGTCGACGTATCAAACTTACCGAACACGTGTTTTGACGTGGAAAAAGATTTTCATACATACATATGATCAAGCAGTGTCTGTCTTAAATATTCATGTAGCATGATGAAACCAATTCCATCTGCACTGGATCCTGGCATATATTTGAGGCTATCTCCTAAGTATTCATTATTGTGTAAAACAATCAGGTTAAAGGGTATTGTTAACACAGATAAATGCAAATGCTAGTTATATGTAAAAACGTGTACACCCATTCTGTCTGATTAGTTTACCTTTCTTTGTGTGATCACGATGATCCGATATAGGTGATAACACTTTCACATATTTCCATAATGCATTATTGCCATTGGACAGACAGTTTTATTATGTCCATATTTCAGTGCAGATTTGGTTTCAAGAACATCGACGGTATATTGGTACATATGACATCAGAAGACTTTTTTGAAGCCAAAATGCATATTATATGTACCTTTCCACTTTTTATTATAATTTATTGTACTACAAATACTATAACAATATATTGTACACGTAACTTCTTTAATAGGCATTTAGAAGTTGGAGTACTAAGTAAGGATAAGAATGTATGGATGAACAACTTCTTTATTACAATTAAGAGCGACGTTTCGGTGTAGGTTTTAACACCGTTATCAAGCAAGATAACGGTGTTAGAACCAACACAGCAATATAACATTGAAGACATATATAGTGTTGTATGCATATATATTGAATTTAAAATTGCGATTTTTTTGTAAATACCAGGGAGAGGGCATTCTAAGTTGGAAGAACTTGTCCCCCAATCCCTTTCACTCCTTGTGAATAAATATGTTTAAATCAAAAGTCACAAATTCCATTGGCCATCTACCTCCGTGATGTGACAGAAATAGATTTTCATCCAGTCTACAAAAATATTAGGGCTCCTTTGTAGAAAGCCTTGGTATTGAGCGGTTTGAACAGATTGCATTTCAGAATTCTACAAAGCCTCGTGGCACAATGTTACACTTTGTTTTAGCTCTCAATGGATAGGAAGGAATGTTGTCTTCAACCCCGTGATCAAGGCTGTACATCATTCGTGGACATGGAGTTCTCATGTAAGCCCCTGTGTTTCACATTATATATTCGAGAGTCGTGACTGGTACAAATTAGCTGGCGATAAAACTCACACATGTATTACACCCGTGCTCAGAAACATGGCACACTGTCACGCAAATGACAACGTGTCTTAATATTTATTCCTCTTTGGTACGTGCATTTGTTTGCCATTCCATAAAGCTACCCCAGACAACAATAGTGTGTCACTTTCTCGGACAGGCGACACGATTTATCAGGAATGTTCTTGCGCAATGGAAGCATGATATATGTATCTGTTGTGAAGAACTTACGCGCATCGACTATAGAGTCAAACAGAGCGTGCTGAAACACAGTTTCATTTGTTCATAAATGCAACCTTTTTATGTGACATATGTGGTTGCTGTTATTGCAAGGAATAATGAAGAGTAGAAAAGGGTAAAACATAATGTAGAGTAGAAAAGAGTAAAACATAATGAAGAGTAGAAAAGAGTAAAACATAATGAAGAGTAGAAAAGGGTAAAACATAATGAAGAGTAGAAAAGAGTAAAACACAATGAAGAGTAGAAAAGGGTAAAACATAATGAAGAGTAGAAGAGTGTAAAACATAATGAAGAGTAGAAAAGGGTAAAACATAATGTAGAGTAGAAAAGAGTAAAACATAATGAAGAGTAGAAAAGAGTAAAACATAATGAAGAGTAGAAAAGGGTACAACATAATGTAGAGTAAAAAAGAGTAAAACATAATGAAGAGTAGAAAAGAGTAAAACATAATGAAGAGTAGAAAAGAGTAAAACATAATGAAGAGTAGAAAAGAGTAAAACATAATGAAGAGTAGTAAAGAGTAAAACATAATGAAGAGTAGAAAAGAATAAAACATAATGAAGAGAAGAAGAGGGTAAAACATAATGAAGAGTAGAAAAGAGTAAAACATAATGAAGAGTAGAAAAGAGTAAAACATAATGAAGAGTAGAAGAGGGTAAAACATAATGAAGAGTAGAAAAGGGTAAAACAAAATCAACACAAGAGTTAACTTGACGATTGTCTACAATAATGCAAGCACAGCATTTGCACCAGTAAAGCCCAAGTTTTGAATTTGGGTGTTTTCTTGCATGACATTTCTCTAGTAAGGCAATGGTTCCACAAAGTAACTTATAACTGTACAGCCAGCACCCATCAACGCCTACGCAGGCTCTTTGATAAGTGTTGGCGCCATGCGTGTTGTAAAAAGATGCGAATATCATGTACACAATGAAGTTTTAATCACTAAATCGCCTGTGCGATGTACATTGTGTCACCTCACTATATAAACAGTGTATGCACTTAGTGTGTAAGCCCGCTCCAAAAGTAGATGGTTGACATGTCAAAATTATCTTATATGTGGATAGATCAGCTTCTGAAGAGCAACATATGAATTTTAAGAAAAGTATTTGTTAACATATGGATGAACGATGCAATGCAGAATCTCGTACAACCTTCAAATGTAGAACGTCATCGCTAGAGAATACCAAGTCTCGATTATCCGAATTAGCGGTCGTTTACCATAGTGATCAGCATCACCTTCATGCGCATTCACAGTTGCAATTTTTCCAAGGCGAAATTCGCAAATTGATCTAATAATTACGGATTTTCATCAAATTACATTTAATTTATTCGTCAAAAAAGATAGCGAACCCATACTCTACCTCACAACTAAAACTAAGAACCGTAAAATGTTAACTAACTCTAAGGATCGTAAAGGGTTGCTTGATCGGAAATGAGATCCTAGGGCTGACGGTAGAGCTGAAGGTAACCAACCCAAAATTTAGCACAACTAACCCTCGAAGAGGTACGCGCGATCTGTGAAGCGAGATCCACAGCCGGCAGCCTGAGCCAATTAGCGCTATATAAGTTGCGCCCGGCCAACTGCATTGTTGCCGAACGATCATATTTTAGAACAGTGCAACTAGAGTGAGTTCCAGGCGGCTAACGTGATCGGGTTTTCAGACTTGCTGACTTGGTTGATATATGTCATCGTTTCCTAATTTTGCGTAGATCGATGAGCATGATGTCAATCACTGGATTGTCTGGTCTAGACTCGACTATTTACAGACTGCTTGAATAGCTGGAACATTTCTGAGTGCGGCGTTAAACAATCAAACAAACAAACAAGCAAACAAACAAGCAAACCACTTGATCATCTACTATGAATACAATACAGGAACGTTCCCCTCTGGTTAAGTTTCAATAGGTCAAATGATCTACTTTCCATGGAATGGATGGAGTTGTGTTCCTCAGATAAATACAACAAAATCTCTCAGCGATTTTCCCCCGTAAGACTGATTCCGAGTTTAAAACTTTAACATTTGCATCGTTTTAGTTTTTTTCTGTCTGACCCGAGTCCGATATATTTAGGCCGGAGTGAAAATTCTGTAGCATGTTGATTGCGATGTAAACACGCTCAATCACTCACTGATCACTCGACCAAACCTATATAACTGCCGACAGACTACAAACACAAGTTATTATGTTACCAATGAACTCGAACGCGCCCGAAGTCTCAGTAACCGTCGAGACATATCAACAAGTATTACTGTGTATTACGTTACTGGGTGTTGACTTCTACACCTTCGTAAAGCCCTTATACCACAGATGTGAAGACCATCTACACACAAAAAACGAGAAAAATTGTTATTGGTCTTATGTGAGTTCTTTATAAAACTATTGACAGATCGTCTAACCACGTTTCTGAGGTGACTGTGAAAGAAAAACAATGCTGCAGATGGTGTTTATACGTTCTATAAGTAGCTAAATACTTCACGGAATGCTGCAGTGACTGTATGTGAGCATCCAGACCTCGAAATATACATCTCAAATGATTCAGTCGTGTATGTATTCCTACTGGTATAAGATATCTGGAGTCTATGAAACATAAACAGATGTTCCTTTGCACAATACTCGCCAAAAGATAATTTTTATCTTCCTTCGTCTTTCAGCAGTGTTCCTTTATCGCTGACATAAACCGCATATTTATCCACCATGCCACGTATTAAATTTAAAAAGCAGAGTTGTGATATATTCAGCAAGCGTATTCGAAATCAACAACCTCAAGGTACGTATGGCCAAAGATCTTAATATCTCACCAGGGTTCTGACAATCTGCAGATATGGGGTTCGAGTGATGCGATTAGCAGAGAATGAATTCGTCCTACTCTGTCAACCTCTCACCGACGTATGTAACAGGGTAATAATAAAACCTAACCTATGAAGCCAAGTGAAATTATTTGATGCCAACAATAAAGGTTAATGCGTCATTGTCTCCAAATCAGATCCATGATTATAATATAGTACATTATCCATTATACATTTTGACTTCATGTACATTTCTATATGAACGTGGTTTCATATCCTAGCATCATGACTGTTTGATTGGCATTATAGAAGTTGGCGAGTAAGTAAATAAACGTGCAAATTTATGGATAACAACTTCTGGTTCATTGAATATAGAGACGTTTCGATGTAGATTCTTACATCGTTATCACACCAGCTTGTTATCCATAAAGTTGTACATTTTCTAACATAGCTTCATGTTTCTGTTAATTTTCATAGAACATCTCAATCGTGTCATTAATGTTCTCAGTATGAACAGGGGCGGTCGGGTAGCCTAGTGGTTAAAGCATTCGCTCGTCACGCTGAAAACTCGAGTTCGATTCCCGACATGGGTACAATGTGTACAATGTGTCTGGTGTCCCCCGCCGTGATATTGCTGGAATATTGCTAAAAGCGGCATAAAACCATACTCACTCGCTCTCAATATGAACCAACAGGGTTACAACAAATGTGCTTCTTTTCTTGTGTTTCATTGTTCAAATATCCATGACACGGTGCCTTCGTTATCAGATTAGAGTCAAATACACATACCGATGACTGCAGATAAAGAGCATATTTCATTTGAGAATACCTTTGAACATTATCTTCTTTTTATTTATGGCCAAATCCATTCTTTCAAAAGGTAATGTGTGCCGCAGAATGTGTAGGATATGTTTAAACCAGGCACACTTTTGTTACACTGCAAACACAATAAAACTTTAGACAAATTAGATGCATTCGTTTGTATGGAAGATAACTTACACATGAAAGATCTCCTCAAAACCGTCCTAAATTTCTTCCAAAAACATTATTATTGACACAATGCGTGCGTACTGTCTGCAGACAATTGAAAGTATGTGTATCATAATCATCCTATTCTGTCTTCCTGTCTGTGGACATAATGGCTCCATCGAGACGTTAGTTTCTATGTTGCTAACGTTAACTGGTTAACTCTATGTTAACTGGTTTAAATGGTTTATGTAACTCTAAAAACATTTCCCAACTTGACTGCGGTGTAGTTGGAACAGTTTACAATCCCTACCTTCTGGGATAGAAGAAATGAAAGTATTGATTAATCTATCTTTAAAAACATTAATCTGTTAATCTGTGAAACTGTAGTTCTTTAATGAAAGTATTGATTAATCCATCTAAAAACATTAATCTATTAATCGATGAAACTGTAATTCTTTAATCATTACAGATTAAAGAATCTATCTACTATTTTTAGTTTGTTATAACCGTAGTTCGTTATAAGCATATATACAGCATAACTACAGCAAATAGTCGGGACTAAAAAGTAAGTTCGTTATATCCGTCAGTTCGTTATAAGCGTGTTCGTTATAACCGTAGTTTACTGTATACTTCTTCCTCCTGTCTAAAACTCCACACTGACCTCCGTGCTGTGCTTACTGTTCAAATCAATGATTAAAACCCTCTTGCTGGCTGACCACCGTTCTTTAATTTACCTTTGTAATGATGTATGTTTTCTTTAGTTTATATGATATATGTTTCACAAACACCGGCGGAAGTAAATCTTGTTTCGCCCTCGCCCTGTTGTGACATATATCTGCTCGTTGTCGCTCATGCTGTTTACGGAAACCATTTCATGTCCCTCAGGCTCATTTCTCACCGAGATGTATGTCCGAGAATCAAAGACAATATGAAGATAACTGTGACGTTGATATATAACAACCTACCAATCTCATATCTAATGCACCCTGTGTTCTGTTACTAAATGATCGCTATCAGTGTAAGGCTGTCCACCAAAAGATAGCAGGGAATGGTACACTGACGAAAGCTCTTCTGATGAATGAATACATCCAGTATATCCATAGTATGGACACAAAACGGAGCTGCTAACCGGAATAGCGTGAAATATATCAACACACAAGTACTAAGCTTAGGTTACTCTTCGTGTAAAGTTGTCGTTCAGTATTTTCGGAGGGCGGTGAGGTAGCCTAGTGGTTAAAGCATATGCTCGTCACGATGAAGGCAGGGGTTCGATTCCTGACATGGGTAAAATGTATGAATCCCATTCCTGGTGTCCTCCGCCGTGATATTGCTGGAATATTGCTAAAAGCGGCGTAAAACCAAACTCACTAAAGCAGCGTTTTCGGCAGCTGCAGTAGCTGCATATTTGCAGGTTGTTCACTACCTCCTCTCCTGCTGCCCCGCTACAATGTGTAGGAAAGTCTATGACTTCATGTTTTATTACCCTTGTTTTACTTGTTTACTTGTGTTACTTGATTCAGATGTTTTACTTGATTCACATGTTTTCCTTGCTTACTTGTTTTACATGTTTTACTTTTTTTCCATGCTTTAATGTTTTATTTGTTTACTTGTTTTACATGTTTAGCTTGTTTACTTGTTTCACATATTTAACTTGTTTTTCATGCTTTACGTGTTTTATTGGTTTACTTGTTTTACATGTGTACTTGTTTTACATATTTTACTTGCTCCCCGTGCTTTAATGTTTTTTTTGGTTACTTGTTTTTCGTGTTTTATTTGTTTCATTATTTTAAATGTTTTATTTGTTAATGTTTTATTTGTTTAATTGTTTACATGTTATATTTGTTTACTTGTTTTACTTGGTTTCACTTGCTTTACTTGGTTTTATCCACACATGATTTGTCATATATGGCTGAAATGTAATCAATGATACCATAAACACAGATATAAACAAAAACAACAACATTTTACCTTCTGTAATGACGGGATAGGGACATTTGCTACCCTACCCTGTTCTATTCAGGTTTGAATAATAATTCATGAAACTTGGGGTATATTTCAATGTAGTAGCACAGAAAATTTGATTAAAACAAAGACATATTCCACTTCTATCCCATGCACACGTATATTCTACCCAGAGACAGTTGGAATTAAAAATGAATAATTGTTTTGCTGACAGACGTTTTCTGCTACCGGTAGAGAAAGACAAGCTTACCCTTTTCGCGAACACCTGGTTTCAATGACCCATTTATATAATTTTCACCACTACTTTGCCTTTTATCTCCAATGGATAATCGAGACTGGTTGTTCTCTGTCGTTGACTACATAAATTATATGTATATAGTTTTTGTGGGTAAGATATAACGATATCATTGAACTTTGTACTAACCAACACTCGTGAGCTTGTTTTTAAAATGAATGAATGAATGAATGAATGAATGAATGAATGAATGAATGAATGAATGAATTATTCTCTGCCAGGAGAGCGGAACATCGGTCATACCAAAAGACGTTAAGAGATGGTACTTGTCGAGTTCGATTCCCGACATGGGTACAATGTGTGAAGCCCATTTCTGGTGTCCCCTGCCGTGATATTGCTGGAATATTGCTAAAAGCGTCGTAAAATCAACTCACTCACTCACTGAAGATAAGGCTGACTGCAACAATCAACAACGCAATCACAAAACATTGATAATTTATTCTTCTACTGCCAAGTCACTCAATCAATATACTTAAAGACACACTCACAATGTAAATTCAGGCGTGGTACCTCTTGGAAATGTGGTCTGTATCACGCTAATGTATTGTAAATTACTTCCTTCATCCGCCCATGACCTCCCCAGTGTATTGCCGTAATTTCCTACAAACGTATGAAGTCCTTATGAAATTTAACGCACTTTCGTAAAATATTGAAGATAATTTATTGCAGGCGATGCAGATTTGGTTTAAATATATTTATTTTCACAAAAGTGTGAAAATGGATTGGTAAACAAGCGAAGGGTTTATGTCAATACCGCTTAATTACACATAGGAAATATTACAATAAATACATCAATGAAGGTTAGATGTAACAAATGAATTGTACATGCCTAGCTAGATGTGTTTATATAATAAAACTATTTGCAGTTTATATCAAACAATTCATTTAACTGAAAATCTACATGATGCATTTGTCCCTGCGTGTACCGCGGTACGCCTGCTGCCTCCACACCGTGGTACTCCTGTATTATTTGGTTATGCAATTACAGTAAATAATAAACATCTGTTTTGACACATTTCAAAGATTTCTATTTTTTGAAAATATGTCTACACGAGTGAAATAAATTCGTAAACAACGCCAACATCAATCTAATGTATTCCGAGCCCATTGGTGAAATGTGGTGGCATGTAATATTAATCCTGTGCATGGCGCACCAGGTGAAGGTAAGCAGCGTCGGTTGCGGAGAGGAGTTGGATGGGTGACCGCGTTCGGCATCTTGACTCCAGACAGTTTTTAGGGCTTCGGTCCTGCCCCGCATCGAATCAGTTGTAGCAAGTGGTGTGCCTGCTTAGGCGTCGTTGGGTGTCATACTCCCCAGGGAGCTGAGAATGAAACCGAGTGCACACTGATCCATTGACTGGGGTAATAATGTTAGCTCTTTGAACATAGTTCTTTTATTATTACACGCATTGTTATCATAAGCAACTTATGATCCTAGTTCGGTGGAAACTGGACTTTTATAGTCAGTGAACTTGCGTTGGGAAGATTTCAACGCCAGAGAATGATCAGTAATCTATTATCTGCGAAACGGATTTCAGTGGGCGTAAAAGGCAAAATAGTAGTAAAATTATATGAATGGATCACTGGAAATGAGAGATGATATCAAACATTTTCACTGGAAACTGGACTTTTACAATCAGTTAATTCCCTTGCCTCGGGAAGATGCCCCCACATCTCCATTCCGGTATTCACGGATGATTTAATTATAAGTAACTGCATCGCAAGGTGAAACATTTGTATAGTAAGCAGCATAGTTGATGTCTTTAACCATCACCCAGGGTCATATAAGAATAATAATGACATAATCATAAATATTTTAATGTCACATGTACAAACATTTTTCGATGTCATTAAAAACACCTCAGATGTTGTTTACTCTGTAATAAACAGGTGTCACTATGTTCTGCCACTGCATGAAAGGGGACTGTGGGGATAATTATTTATGTCCTATCTTAAGTGACCTTGCATTTTTTATGTGAAAACGCTACCATCCCGCATGGTGTCAGGGAATATGAGCGGCGAATCATGACAGGCGGGGTCAGCAATCTGATGACTCGCTACTTCTGCGGAATACATATTTGTGGTACACTATCATAAATCTCAATCATTAATGTTTTCACTGTGTTAAACGAAGGGATACAGTTTAATATATATACTGAACCGCAAAAGAAACGCCACATGTATACATATATGAGAAACCTTACTTGTCCAAACACTGTAAACATACTGCGAGGCATATTAAAAAGATGAAACTTGGCAAAACTGATCATCAAGGTTGAAATTAAAGTGTCAAATGTTCTTAAAGTGAAACACTACACTTGTCTCAGAGAAAATGGCATCACAAGTCAGTATTTCGTGTGTCGGCCATGTGCATTGATGACTACCGTGCAACGTCGATACATGGAATGGATGAGGTGGTTGATGAAGGCCATAGGCACTTGAGCGCACACTCCGAGGAACGCCTGACGCAGTTCAGCTGCAGTTGTCGGCCTTTGTCGGACGTCATTCAGCCGTCTTTGAATCTCGTCCCACAGGTGCTCAATGAGATTTAAATCGGGACTGAGGGCAGGCCACTGCATGGTTCTGATGCCATTCTGCTGAAGGAAGTCTCCTGTTGCTCTCGCAGTGTGGCAACGGCCGTTATCATTGCTGAAACTCGTTGTTGCGGTGACGTGCCAAATGAGGTATGGCGTGTGGTCTCAAGACTTGATCAATGTACGGAGCTGCTGTGACACTATTGCCTTCTCCCTGGACCGATGTTCTGGAAGACCACAGGCCGACCCTCTGTGCAAGACCAATTCAACCCAACACAATGATGCTCGGACCACCCTATGATCCAATCTCAACAACATCCGAATAATGATTTCAACAGAAGCAGTCCTTATTCGCCGCCACAAGCTATCAATCAACATAGATCAAGGCTATTTCATCCCATCCGCCTACTATGAACTCATTAACCAATAATCACCACACCTATACAAACTTATCCTGGTTATTTGGCGTCATGTCCCAATTGCTTCCAACTATGTGTTCTCTGTCCATCATGTTGTGACAGTATTATCCTTCTGCTGTCATTACTTACTCATGTTATCCCACTCATGTAGGCAATTGTTGTTACTGTTAATCCTCTTAGTTAATCCTCCACCTGCTATATATATTCTGTACAATGTTCCTCATTCAGTCTTGCTTGACAACGGTATAAGGATCTATACCGAAACATTGCCGTTACAGCATTAAAGAAGTTGTTATCCATAAATCGTGTCTACTTTGTCATGAGTCAACTTCTAAATAATACCTATCAAACATTTTGTACGAAGACAATAGGCCGTGAAAATGTATACGGCGCAGCACTTCGCTGTACAGAGTTAAGTCCCTTGGACGCACAAGGAACCTATGAATGCGGGTCCGAATCCTGGTTCGCTCCGATTTTGTTTCTAGGTTTGTCCGCACAATACCGGTACTCGTGGGTTTCACTGAAGTGGTAAACATCTGAGATCTTCATCACGTCGGGATATCCACCCACATTAAGCTGACACGCCGTCATGTAACTAAAATTATGTTGAAAACGGTGTTAAACCCAACTCACTCACTCACTTTATTGCAGAAGGGTCGTCATTTAGTTATAGTGTTTTAATACTAATTTCGAAATGAAATGGTCGAAATCGTAGAATGGACTCTGCTTTTAGTAGATATTTGTTATGATTATTGAATGTTTTCGTCGCTTTTATTGATTATGCTAACCCCTTAACGTCCTTTCCGTCTTTTACTGATGCTGGTGAATAATATGACCTCATCCAACCAAGTGAATAATGTGTAACGTCCGATTTCATTTTACCCATAGATAGTCCAAGAGACACGTTAACTCATACAGACATAAATACAAATTCCTTACGCTGTGGCTCCAGCGCATCCAATGGCGCCATTCCACTCCATCCCACATCTCCATCAAACGAGATAAGCCTGACATGCCTTTAAGATGATGCTATGGACTTTCCATGACTTTTAAACTTAAATTCATTTGAAAAGAGTGTCCTGAGAGACAGTTGTATAATGAAATGCCAATCAGTCGGTTTATCAACTAGTCCACTTAAGGAAGGTTAATGGAAAGGGTAAAGTATAAGAGAGTAGAATCTATATTTATCAAAATGCAATTTGAAACATTGCCCTTTATCCATATCGTAAATTGCAGTTCTAAACATTAAGGGAAGTGGGTAACCTAGTGGTTAGAGAATTCTCTCGTCACACTGAAGTCCCGGGTTCTATTCCCCACATGGGTAATACTTGTGCAGCCAATTTCTGATGTCATCTGCGTGATATTTCTGGAATATTGCTACGAGCGGCGTAAAATCATACTCACCCATCCACTGCATATACTAATGACTTCACAATATATGTATGTCGTTTCGGATCAAAATCATTATTAATATTATTTCAATGACATGCTGATGATAAGCGGAGTACAACCACACTCACTCACTCACTCACTCTTGAAAGGTTTGGTTTCTTTGGTTGTGGGGCAACTTCCTACTTGGGATGCAAGCGTGACATTTCGAAAGCGAGGTCTGCATATTTTCCTCAGTCTTGTCAAGCACATTAGCGTCAAACGGGAGAGAAAATCCAATGATATAAATGATTTCATTGGATTTAACAGCACAAGATCAGGTTTGTTATCCTTGATGGGTCTAATGCTATTTGCGAGTCTATTCAAAAGAAGTTTGTATTTATCATTTTCCATTACGCCCTCTTCATATTCTGGATCGTACCATGGATGGACCTCTGCGTCAAAACCACAAGCATGTGGAAGACGGTAATAATAGGATCATGTCGCTTGAGATGCTGTGTTTGTGCCAAAGCTGGGCATCCAGTGGCAGTCTCATTAAATCCATTGCATAATCTACATTTCATATTAACAGTTTGATGCAAAATGTCACATTATCGGTTTCGGGTGGAAGTGACAGGTCCTGAGCAGAAAACAGAAAGCCTTCTGCTTCACTTTTCTTGCCAGCCGACTGCATCCAAGCGAATGACTCCACAGGGTTGCTGATCCTCTTAACACAGTAAACACAGATTTGATGCAGTGGGCGTTCAGACAGACATTAATTTTTGAACCGTCCAGCTGTGCAGAACCTTCAACAAAATCAACACTGACATTGAGATTATGTCCCACTTCCTTGGCGCGTTTAAGAAAACCGTAGAATGCCTTTATTTTCATGCTTCACAAGAGGATAATCAGACTACAAAAAAATGTGCAAAAGTGCACAATACAATTCCATCATGTAAAGCCTCCTAGTTAATCAAACCACGCCCTCCCACTATGATTGGTAAATACAAGCGATTGAGGGAAGGGAGAGGGTGGTGGGATCTATTGTCTGACATGATTCTTCGCGTGCGGGTGTTAATACCCTGAATTTCATGCTTCGTCCAATACACAACACCAAATGAATATGAAAAAACGGGTACAGCATAAGTATTTATAGCTTTAACTTTATTGCGAGCGTTCAGCTCTGAACTGTGATTTTCTCAAGTCTACATTTAACCCGATTATTATATTTATTATTAACCTGGATGTCTGACGTAACGAACGAACGCTTTAAGCTTCCACAGCCACGAGGCAACAGCCAATGTTACATCAGACAAGGCTCTGCTAGTCTGGACGACACGGTACACTATTATTACATAAGCAGTTATTGTGTGAGTGTGGTTTAATGCCAATTTTAGCAGTATTTCATTCATATCAGTGAGATGTAGGGTAAATCCTGAAGTGATGAAGATTACACATTGACCACTTTGGTTAAATCAACGGGAACAAGTGTGGTGCTGAAAAAAAATCTTCAAACACAATTAGGGCGAATATGGGATTCGAACCCACGATAATTGCTTCCGGGCAGGGAACAACGCATTTAGGAACCTGTTTGCACGTCCGTGTGGTCACGTGTATATCGTTTGTTTGTTGTTTAAAGCCACACTTAGCAGTTGTGCAGCTATACGACGGCGGTCTGTAAATAATCGAGTCTAGTGATTGACATCATGAGCATCGATCCAGGCAATTAGGATACGATGACATGCATCAACCAAGTCAGTCAGCCTGACCACCCGATCCCGTTAGTTGCCTCTTACGACAAGCACAGGCACCTTTTACGGCAAGCATGGGTTGCTGAAGACCTATTCTACCCCGGATCTTCATGGGTCACTTGTATATCGTGTACTTATAATGCGCAGCAGTATATGTACACACAATGCCATTTAGAAAGTGTTCAAATGTAACAAAATGTTATATTTGGGATAACACTTTCTTCTCGGACTATTTTGGGTTGAGTCCCGTCCGGGATTCGGACCCACACTGCCAGAGTCAGGCACCTAATCGCTAGCACACAAAGTCAGCGATCTAACCCACTCAGCCACCGATGCCTCCACAGAAATGGAAGTCCTACAAATAGTAGTCTCGATCACGTACTTTGTGTACCCCTCTGACAAGTGTAAATTGGCACAGCTCCCATGGCCGAAAACCATGAACACACAATGCCATTTAGGAAGTGGTCAAATGTAACGAAATGTTATATTTGGAATAACACTTTCTTTGTAAAGTACAGATTCTCGAACCTTTTTGGGTTGAGTCCTGTCCTTGATTCGAACCCACACCGCCAGAGTCAGGCACCTTATCGCCAGCAGACAAAGTCAGCGATCTAACCCGCTCAGCCACCGAGGCTTCCACAAAAATGGACGTTTATGCAAGTTTACGCATGTCTGCAACTTGTAGCCGCAAATATGCATGCTATTTACTTGATTTATACACTGTAGCATCTTAAAAACAAACAATGAACAAAGGTTGGTGATATGAAAAGCTTTCAGCATTTGGGTAAAACCGTCCGGGCCATCATGGCGCCAGGGAGTTGCTATATTTCTTATCCTCACACCCATGTCTACAGCTCTGATAACGATCAGTCTCACAATCTTTACGCCATCGGAAACGTAAACCCTTACATTAAATGAATCTAAATGCCTTGAAGAAGCGTACTTCTCCTAGATTTGAACCATTAATAATGATTTAATAAGTATTTGAACTTCAAAGGATTGTGTTGATAGTTTATCCTTTTCCACACAGGTTAAAGAGTACGAGGCAACTTACACTCTCCCCTTCAGCTTGTTTGTGGCTTTGTGAGGCTAATAAACTTATACATGACTTTGTGAAATTATTTTTTCATCTGTGAGGGTTTATCATGGGGATATTCTATCACTTTCATGTCATTCTCATATTTTTTTTTTTTTTACTCTTAAAAAAAGAAGAAACGCAATACGGATATTTTTGGCCATAAAAGCAAAATTAGCGGACCAAGAGGTGCAAAATGAATAGGTTTAATGTGTTATAGTGTCAGTGACAAATTTCCCGGATCAAAATGATCACAACAAGGACATGCAAACCATTAGTCGGGAAACACGTACGATTCGGGGAAAAACGCACCCAGTGCATTAACAAAAATACCATGGAGCTGCAGGTTTTTTGACTGCCTGGCCTCTGCGTCAATCGAACAGTGACAGTCCAACAACATGCCAAGATTAACAGAAGTGCAAAGAAACAACGTCATAGGCCGCTTGCACCCAGGGAAATCCCGATCAGCTGTAGCCAGGGTTTTCAATGTAGCGCCCAGCACCATCACAAGGCTATGAGATCGGTTTCAACAGCATGGGTCAAGACGTGATTGACCAAGGTCGGGCGACTAAGAGTAACCAGCCCTGCCCAAGATCGCTACATCCGACCACGCCACCTACGTGAAAGGACGACAACAGCCACCCCAAAGACATACCAAATACCCGGACTGCGCAGAATCTCCGATCAGACCGTACGAAACCGTTTAAGAGCAGCAGGTCTCAAGCCAGACATCCTCTCCGACGAATCATATTGAGTCGACAACATCGTCAACAACGACTGCATTGTTATCGTCAACACAGGGTATGGCCTAAACTGCAATGGAGAGATGTTTGGTTCAGCGACGAATCAAGATTTCTCCTCCGTCGAGGGGATGGAAGAGTACGGGTCTACAGACGTCGGGGAGAACGTTACGCCGGAAACTGCGTACAGGAAGTCGACAGGTTTGTTGGGCGTAGCGTTTTGATGTGGACGGGTATCTCTCATCATGGCAAGACAGGTTTGGTCCATATACAGGGCAATCGTTCCATATGTCAGGTCCACAATATTTCCATGTCTGATCCACAATATTTCCATATGCCTGATCCACAATATTTCCATATGCCTGATCCGAAATATTTCCATATGTCTGATCCACAATATTTCCACATGTCTGATCGACAATATTTCCATATGTCTGATCCACAATATTTCCACATGTCTGATCCACAATATTCACATATGCTTGATCCACAATATTTCTATATGTCTGATTCACAATATTTCCACATGTCTGATCCACAATATTTCCATTTGCCTGATCCACAATTTTTCCAAATGTCAGGTCCACAATATTCCCATATGCCTGATCCACAATATTTTCATATGTCTGATACACAATATTTTCACAAGTCTGATCCACAATATTCCCATATGTCTGATCCACAATATTTCCACATGTCTGATCCACAATATTCCCATATGCTTGATCCACAATATTTCCATATGTCTGATTCACAATATTTCCACATGTCTGATCCACAATATTTCCATTTGCCTGATCCACAATTTTTCCAAATGTCAGGTCCACAATATTCCCATATGTCTGATCCACAATATTTTCACATGTCTGATCCACAATATTCCCATATGTCTGATCCACAATATTCCCATATGTCTGATCCACATGTCTGATCCACAATATTCCCATATGTCTGATCCACATGTCTGATCCACAATATTTCCATATGTCTGATCCACAATATTCCCATATGTCTGATCCACAATATTTTCACATGTCTGATCCACATGTCTGATCCACAATATTTCCACATGTCTGATCCACAATATTCCCATATGCTTGATCCACAATATTTTCACATGTCTGATCCACAATATTCCCATATGTCTGATCCACAATATTCCCATATGTCTGATCCACATGTCTGATCCACAATATTTCCACATGTCTGATTTACAATATTTCCACAAGTCTGATTCACAATATTTCCACATGTCTGATTCACAATATTTCCACATGTCTGATCCACAATATTTCCACATGTCTGATCCACAATATTTCCACATGTCTGATTTACAATATTTCCACAAGTCTGATCCATAATATTTCCACATGTCTGATCCACAATATTCCCATATGCTTGATCCACAATATTTCCACATGTCTGATCCACAATATTTCCACATGTCTGATCCACAATATTCCCATATGCTTGATCCACAATATACCCATATGTCTGATTCACAATATTTCCACATGTCTGAACATCATTATTTCCACATGTCTGATCCACAATATTTCCATATGTCTGATCCACAATATTTCCACATGTCTGATCCACAATATTTCCATATGCTTGATCGACAATATTTCCATATGTCTGATCCACAATATACCCATATGTCTGATCCACAATATTCCCATATGCTTGATCCACAATATTTCCATATGTCTGATCCACAATATACCCATATGTCTGATTCACAATATTTCTACAGGTCTGATCCACAATATTCCCCCATGCCTGATCCACAATATTTCCACATGTCTTTGGGCATCAAATACGCTGCAGGGTGCAAGAAGGTCCCCATGCATATAAGTAATTAATAATATTATTTCGACAGAACCAAGACACGTTTAAGTAAACGATTCGATGATTGCTCGTGTTTATAAGAATTACTTAGTGTCATAATAACAGTATAACACATCACTATTAGAAACTTTATTGCATATTCAAGAGCATTTGGAAAGGGCTTGATGTTTCTGTGTATGCATAGGACGGTTCACGCAGCAAAATAGGCGCTCGTTCAACATAGAAAGAGTTCCGTTCTTTACAATGGTACGATAGGTGAAGCCTATTCTTCGTGTTCCCGTCGCGATCCTACAAGAGCCTGCTACAAACAAGAGCGTTGCAAAACTGGCTTGTTCATACAATCAAAGAGGCTACGATGTCTACGACCTGTGTATCAAACTGCTTCCCATTTGATAACCCCACAGCCCTCAATGCAACATAGCGTATTAAAATAATCTGTTGCAATATATTTGACTAATTACAAACTAACCAAGCATGGGGTAATCGTTTCCTATATTATATCTAGACACACGATAACTAATTACATGCTGTGAAAAGATACCGACAAGGGTAATATCAATTTGTAGAATTATATGTTACATTTATTGATATATAATCACATTCATGTGTCAGTGATAGCATGAAAAGACCAGGTGGCGCCAAATAGCATGGCCCGTCTCACCGGGAGGGTGAATACGCTTAAAGATATGATTAGTCTACACATTAATGAGAGAGAGACTGTCAGAATGTACCCCCCAATCTTGTCAAAGTTACCAATTACAGGGTCGTTATATGCCGAAAAGTAATTTTATGTCGATGTCATACATCAAAGCCGTGATATAAATGGACTACTGTTAAAAACGGCATTAAAACCGACACACTCACTTGCTGACTTATATCGAGAGATTCTGCGTACACTGAGTCCGTTATGTTTTTAAGTTCGAACATTGAACATTTTGATACTCGAGCAAGGTTTTATAGTCATTTTCCATCTGATATTTTCAGGTAAATAAAGCAACAAAACCCTTTTCATATCCAATAGACATTTCTGCATAAAGCAGACTCGATTGTACAATTCCGAATATGTGTTTATGAAACACTTTCAAATAGTAATGATACCAGATGTTCGCGAAAAGGTTGGGCGTATCCTGCCACATCAGTGACACCCATCACAAACACATGCAAAGGCAAGTCAATTGTTCACCCGAAAAAACACACACTATGGTACAAGTCAAAATAGGATTTTTTCGAGGCAGTGTCTGCGAAACATGATCCGCAACAGGATCCGCCGCGTCTCTGATGCTGCTGTACAGCTGTTGTTGTGAGAAAGGCTACTGTCTGCCAGTGAGGATGGCCGGTTTATTAATACGAAGAAACCCACATTTGGTGTTCAATGATGGAATATTCCAAGACAACACGTACGTACACAATTGCTCATAGTGGACAGTTACTCACAGTAAACACCTCTTCTAAAAGTAAGACGTTTCATGTAGGTTATTTATGCATTATCAGGTGCGCTCCTTGAGGTAATATTGGTGCCTACTTAACCTACCATCCTGGTGCTGGTATCCCTCTTGAACCTGGCGTCATCCAGGTGTGGGAAATAGCGTGTTGATTTTCTTTTTCTCCTGGCTATTTTCATAGGACCACATTTGTTATTGCTACGTCTATTTTGGAACAAAGGTGTTCTGGATTATTGAATGCAGTCCTGCTACATTCCCCATGAGTATAGTTAGGGCCCTCAATCACAACAAGGCATTTAAGCAGCAGGATAACCAGTAAACGTAGTTGCATACAATTGCAAAACAAGGAACAGAATGTATAACCAGTTAACATAGTTGCATACAATTAACAAAACAAGGAACAGACTGTATAACCAGTAAACGTAGTTGCATACAATTGCAAAACAAGGAACAGAATGTATAACCAGTAAACGTAGTTGCATACAATTGCAAAACAAGGAGCAGACTGTATAACCAGTAAATTTAGTTGCACACAATTGCAAAAAAGGAGCAGACTGTATAACCAGTAAACGTAGTTGCATACAATTGCAAAAAAGGAGCAGACTGTATAACCAGTAAACGTAGTTATATACATTTGCAAAAAAAGGAGCAGACTGTATAACCATTAGATTTAGTTGCATACAATTGCAGAAAAGGAGCAGACTGTATAACCAGGATATTTAGTTGCATACAATTGCAAAACAAAAAGCTGACTATAACCAGTAAATTTAGTTGCACACAATAATAATTGCAAAACAAGGAGCAGACTTTATAACCAGTGAATTTAGTTGCATACAATTGCAAAAATGAAGCAGACTGTATAACCAGTAAATTTAGTTGCATACAATTGCAAAACAAGCATCAGACTGTATAACCAGGAAATTTAGTTGCATACAATTGCAAAACAAGGAGCAGACTGTATAACCAGCAAACGTAGTTGCACACTTTAGCAAAACATGCAGCAGACTATAATTCCAGTAAACGGAGTTTCACACAATTGCAAAACAAGCAGGAGACTATATAATCAGCAAACGTACAATGTAGCTGCATATCATTGCAAAACAACGAATCACACTATATTGTTTATACAATCTTGAAATCATTCCAATTTAACCAACGAAAGTGAATATAAATACATTTTCCGTTTATTGACATTCTGCCAATAAATGTGTTGACATTCAAGGGATGTCACATGTCACAATGTCACATCTCTACGTGTTTTTGGCGCTATGAGCAACGTCCAACTCTTATCGTGAAGGCGGACACCAAGGGGATACATTGTACACACGTGTGGATCAAACCAGGGTTTGACAAGCAAATGTTTTATCCACTCCGCAAAGCAAAGACACAGATTTTTTTTTGTGCCCCGTGTATCATAAAATGTCTTGTAGACTGGTCTGGAATGTTTAGAATTTCTGAATCAACTGATTATTCACACAAGTATGAAACGATGTAAAATGGTCCACAACGTACTGAAATGTAGCTTCTGGCCTGGCATTCTTAAGAAAAATAAATTGTACGATTCCAACTATAACATAAAGCATGTGTTATACCGAGTCAATATTAAACATATTGATGAAAGCAGGCGTTCCAGAAGGGTTTAGCGTATCCTGTCCCACCGGTTGCAACCGTCACAAACACATCAAAAGGCAAGTCAATTGTTTACCTGGAAAAACACCGGAACATATGGTAAGTCAAAATAAGGAATTGGATCGGACACTATTTTTGTCACTATATGTGTCAAATTTGGAAATGTCCTTCACATACCTACATAAAACCTTTTGAAAGCATTACTGAGATCGTAAATGTTGTAACCTTGATCAAACAACAGTTTGGAGCAAGAGTCGTATGACACTGTTTGAAGTCTTCGAAGAAAAGCTTGATTGTACCTCAAACGCTGTGAAATGGAGACAGCAACGGATTCAGCATCCGATATATTGCTCGACATAAAGGGAATGTTGACTAGTGAAAAGTTGAAATAATCTATCTGATCATGTAGGTTTGTGGAGACGTTTTGTCACTCTGAATCTTTATGCATATGTCTAAATATGACCTAGGCGAGGCAGTCACCTTTATTTCTAGTCAAAGTGGAATCAACGTGGAAAGGAATTGGCTATGTGACCATTATAAATAGCTCAGACTAAGATAACTCAAGTCTTTTTTTTGTTAGATGCGACATGCGACTAAGACCACAAAGGCCCTCTATTCAACACGTCGATGAGTCTAATGATACAATGGGAATCTCATTATTACATTGATATCAAAAGCCTGTCAAGTTACTGGATCAATGCGTGTCACTAAATCTCAATCTGAATATCAGACAGAGAAAACTCTGTACGTCAACTGCATATCGTTTAATTTGTGAATTTATATAAGCCACATTGTTTAATATCAACACTTATTCCCATTAGATTAAATGACATTTTACTGTATATTTTACTTTTTTAGAATGTGATAAATACTACTTGTTGACAGAATACATCAACACATGTACGACAAGGCGTTGTTTGTGCAGGGTGGTGGCGATGCAGCAACTTGTGTAAGAATAACAGAGCTGATAAAATGAAGGAGTTGTAAAGCATTTACATGTCTGCTTTTAATCGCACAAGTATATACCACCCTTTCTGGTGATAATGCCTGTTATATCAATGCTAATGTATGCCTCCAGTCACGTAATTCTTAGTGCTAGTGCATCTTGGAATTCTACCGGTTTGGCAGGACATGCTTACCCTTTAAGAGAACACCTGGTGTCATCACTGATTTTCAGTGGCCCATTCATAGACATTTCACAGCTATTTTACTCTTTCTGCAAAATGGAATCTGTTCATATTTAGTTTGCTTTAAAAAAAACCCGAGACATTAAAGTGAGTGAGTGAGTGAGTGAGTTGGGTTTAACGCCGCTTTTAACAGTATTCCAGTTATATCACGGCGTGTCAGCTTCATGTGGGAGGAAAGCCCGAAGTGATGCAGGTCTCAGACGTTTACCACTTCGGTGAAACCCACGAGCACGGGTATGGTGCTGACAAACCTAGAAACATAATCGGGGCGAACCGGGATTCGAACCCACAATCATAGGTTTCTGGCGTGCCCAAGGGACGCAACTCTGCACAGCGAATCGCGGCGCCTTAGACGACTGGGCCACCCGTGCCCCCCCGAGACATTAAAAGTACAGTAAAAGAGTGAATGACTGTGAAAGCCTCAGCCAGCAACATTCAAACTATATATGGAAGACTGTAAAATATCTTTCAGGATCGTAATCAGGGTTAATCTTGAATGAGTGTTATCGATCAGCGGAGCCTGGTGCGACGAAGGGACACAACTCTGCAGTAAAAAGCCTGAATGCAGTAACAACATGAACAAAACGTATATACATTTACGCATAGAGTTAGCAGTTCGTATAGATCAAGTACACCTACCAAAGCCCCAAACTTGCAAGGAATTTATTGACTGCAAAGTCAGTAAACAAATCTTGCATGGTTCGTGAATGGATGTACCGTTCTACATGTTCTCTCGGTTACAATAATGCTGAATACTTACATTTAAGGCGCAAAAAGTAAGTTTGTATACTGTATAGGAAGAACGTATTTCGATTGTTCAAAGATGTGGTCTCGTTAAAAGATATTTCTGTTTTATTCACCAAACGTAAACCAAACCATGAATTTGATAGGTCATGTATGTGCCGCGACACAATTAGACATACATTGAGTTAACCAATTAACTCTTCAGGAAGCTATAATTCAGAACTATCTGAAAACGTACTGCAGAGAAATATTAGCAGCGATGTTATTACACGAATAACAGCCACATGCATTCCATCACCTTCACATATATCTGATTTTTTCCAAAAAACACATTGTCTTCATTTCATTGAAGGTTAAAGGTTGTACTTATACAATAGACAAATATGTATAACTTTCAATTACATCATAAACAATAAAAGTGCTGTGATTTATTCTTGTGTGTAAGCCTGTACAGTGGCACGCTCCTCACGAAATGGTTCCAGAACACCCACAGTTCAACATCCTTCCACATGTTTTGGTCCCAGCATAACGTCTCACGACCGCATTCTTTTCTGTTGTGCACATGCTTGTGAGTCTTGAAGCACAACCTGCTATGAAAAATGCCTTAAAAACCTCCACATTGTAGAAGCTTAAAATAACAAGAATGTTTATCGTGATGTACATATGCCGTGTTGTCATTACGAACAATATGCATTGTTCTTTGCAAACATACCTAAAAGCATCAACTACAAAACATAGTACTTTACGCTCGTGTGTCGAGTAGGAAAGTCAACAAGGGCGAAAGCTAGCATCAACCTACTTATATTACCCTACACAATAATAAAGCATATACCCAGTCTCAAACGGTGATCGGAAGAAAGGTTACGAGAACAAAGTTAAAAACTATAAATATTTATGGCAGCTATGTCATTTTGTTTGTGTTAGGACATTGGCCAAAGTTGCATTTTCTTTCTGGAACTATTTGATAGTTCTTCACACGGTAGGGTAGTCCTGCACCATGACCGTGGAATATATTTATTTTATGAAAAAGAATAATCTAGAAATGCATCCAAAAGCAAGTCTAGCCAGCTCAAGCTAATTCTATTCTGAAATCAGCATAGGGAATTTTTTTAAATTTTTAGAGTCAAGAAGGATATTGTGCAATATAAGATTTCAGAGACTAAATGTTAGTTTAACATTAGGGTAGTGGTGGCCAATAAGGTTGAAATATGTTTATACATATACGTTTATTGATACAATTATATTTTTCTTTAACCTTATTTCAGCTCTTTTTTCTCTAACCTTTCTCCCTGTAACTTTTCTTCCAACAATCGTTCAAACATCGGAATTGTGGTGTGGCATATCTATTTTTACACAGGTTCAATCAAATTTACCCTCATTTTGCGTGAGTTGAAGGCATGACGTGGTGAGTGGTTGTGATACCGGGATTTTAATTCTCAAATAGCATTACCTAAGGCACGAATGGATCAATCAATATCCATTTCAGGATATCCAGGCTGATAGTGCCAATTGTGTATTTCAACTTACATCTACTCTAGTCATAAAATTTTAAGTGTAGATTAAAAGAGATGATTTACAAAAATACAAACACATCATATTCACATCACTACCACAGAACATTCACATCACCGTCACATCACATTCACATCACATTCACATCACCGTCACATCATATTCACATCACATTCACATCACCATTTTATGACATTCACATCACCGTTACATGACATTCATATGACATTCACATCACCGCAACAGAATATTCACATCACCGTCACAGAACATTCACATTACATTCACATCACCGTCACATCCCCGCAACACCACATTCACATTACCGTCACATCACAGTCACATCACATTCACATCACCGTCACATCACCGTCACATCACATTCACATCACCGTCACATCCCCGCAACACCACATTCACATTACCGTCACATCACAGTCACATCACATTCACATCACAGTCAAATCACATTCACATCACATTCACATCACCGGGACATCACATTCACATCACCGTCACATCCCCGCAACACCACATTCACATTACCGTCACATCACAGTCACATCACATTCACATCACAGTCAAATCACATTTACATCACCGGCACATCACATTCGCATCATAAAACGAAAACAGTATCAGACAGTTTCTGTCATCTTGATAATGGTCTTTCAATGTCGGAAAATGTGGTGCATTCTTTAAACAAATTTTGAACTATACGCGTCTTCTGAATGACTTCCGGTATAATAGGGGAAATATTTCTTAGGATATCCTATGATTATGGTTTTCTTTACAACAGTTCCAGTTTTGAAATGATGGGAACGACAGAATTACATCAATGACCCTCGGATTCTTCAAGTCGTTGATGTTGGCATTATGTTGGCATTATAGGTAGTCTACCGTGACACGAGCTGTGCGCGGTGGAGCGTTGTCCTGTTCAAACAGCTCCCTCTGGTGGTCAATGATTGGAAGAAGGTCAGGTTGAAGAATTTGATTCTTGTAGGGGTTTGCTGTCAAATTACCCTGAACCACAACCAAGTCAGATCTCGTGGTGTAGGATATGCGATAGGCATTGCGATGACGTAGCTGGAACAGTCGAATGTAGCGATCCCGTGCAGGGGTTGAAACTCTTCTTCGGCCGGTTCTCGGACGGCCTGCAATGGAATTGAAAAGTGTGTATCGGTCACAAAGGCGGCAAATGGTGTTGTGGTGGACGTTGAAGTGGCGTGCAACAGAAGAGACTGCGATTCCACCTCTTTGGATACGTCCTATGGCAATGTTCCGATCGGCAGCGCTGAGTCTCGGCATTTTCAAACTTGAAACATGTTGACAATTGAATGACAAATTATTGGCTTATGCTTACTTTTTATACCACGAGTTACGACTGCAATAACATGCACGTTCATTTTGCTTTACTGTTTTCCCGCGTGACATTTTTGAACAAGCGTGAAAACAATGCCGTTTTAGACATTGCAAATCGACAATGGCTGCTTTTTGACGCAACGTTTGTCGAATAACATGGCACCAACATTTTACCAATAACATATATCCAATTTGTATACTAAAATTTGTCAGGTTCAATGAACTACATACTACCTGTGCGTTTCTTTTTTTGAAGAGTGTATGTTCCCGAATTACTTATTCTCTAGTTTCCACACAGTTGATGACAACGAAGCATTCCTGGTACATATACATGTAGGTTTACCTACAATTCATTTTTTTTATCTTTTTATTGTTTAAGATATCAAGATTTTCAAAAAACATGAATATAGTCCCAATATTTCCATTCAATGTTGATTTCCCTCCATAAGTAATACGTGTCCCTATCCACGTGCGGGTTTCCGTGTTTGTTGGAAAATGAGAAAATGAGAAATCCTATTCGGGGGCATCAAAATGGTAAACATGAAATAAGACTGAAGTAAAATTTTCAGATTTTTGTAATTGTGCGTCCACTATCTTAAAAGCCGTGAGAAATAAGTTAGTTATTTATTAAATGCCAGGCATTTGCAGAAAGCACATTAAACAATGGAATCATCCCCGTCGGTTTGTTTACAGCCTTAAACCAAACAACATTCCGATAAACGGTTACATAACTGTAACATAACCTCATTAGTCTTCATGAAGTGTGAATCATGTCAGTGAATTGTTAACAATTTCATACAATCTGCGCATTTTCAAGATTTCGTTTCCATTCCTTACATTTAGTCATTCCGTAAGAGCGAAGTGTTGGAGTCTGTCATCACCCCACACCGGAATGTGCAGGGAATAACTGTTATGTTATGTTATCTTTGCGCTGCATGCTGCACCATCAATAAACAACTTGTATAAACGGAAGTGATAATGGGGCGATGACATGAACCACGTGGCCCGTGCAGCCAGTAATGTGACAGAGATAACGGCTGTTCTCTCTGGGTGAGACTCTAGTATAATAAAACACATACATCCACGTCCTAATCTTTCTGCACAGTGCTTGAATTGTTCCTCACTTATATTCTTGTGAGAAATTCCATGAAACATAAAAAAACAAAGGGTATGACAAACAAGGCAAGTTTAGGTGTGCCAGCATATGCGTTTTGAGCTGCCCGTCCGCATTAAGATGCCTGTTAAACCCCCTAAATATTCCAGTTATTGCTGAGTGCGATGTTAAACAACAACAAAAACAACAATAACAAACAAAAAGTTATATTTCATCACTGACAAGGGTTAAGTTATGAGTATGCACTGATATGGTATGTGTAGACACAAAACCATATCAGTCCAAACACATAACTATATTGTGTAGACATATAATCATATCAGTCCAAACACAAAACTATATTGTGCAGACACAAAACCATATCAGTCCAAACACATAACTATATTTTGCAGACACAAAACCATATCAGTCCAAACACATAACTATATTGTGTAGACACAAAACCATATCAGGCCAAACACATAACTATATTGTCCAAACACATACTTATATTGTGTAGACACAAAACAATATCAGTGAAAATGCCTACCTACATTGTCATATAATTGTATACCAGCAATTATCGGACCCAGCCGCCCTTTTCCCTTTTATTATCAAACTGAAAATCAAAACGGTTTATGTAGAATGACAGTATAGACACGCCGTAAGGTAGACACTCATCCGGTACAGATCTATCAATACGCCATCGGGTCAGCATTGCACATCAACACCCGAAACTTACCAGCCAGACAAAGGCGTAGATTGTTGTCAGTTTGTGTGATGGTGTACACTGATATTTGCACAAGGTCATATTAGGACAGCCATGGCAGCGTGTAAATAAATGTAAGTGAAATTGTTTGTAACAAACGAGTGGCGGATAACGTTGAGAAAAAATATGTAGGTATCTGACATATACCAGCTGCAGACAACTTATTCCATGTTACTGATGGTCAGCGAGGGGTCATGGTTTATGGCCCTTGGACTTCCTTATTCACTCTTCCACGTGAAGCTAACCAGCGGGCCCATGACGATCCGGGGTAGAATAGGTCTTCAGCAACCCATGCTTTCTGTAAAAGGCGACTAACGGGACCGGGTGGTCAGGCTCGCTGACTTGGTTGATGCATGTCATCTGTCCCAATTGCGTCGATCAATGTTCATGATATTAATCACTGGATTGTCTGGTCCAGACTCGATTATTTACAGACCGCCATCATATAGCTGGAATATTGCTGAGAGCTTCGTTAAACAACAAACAAACAAACAAACAAGATAAACAGCGTGTGGATCTTTTTGTGAGTGTTTGTTGTTTAACGCCGCACTCAGCAGTATTCCAGCTTTATGATAATCTGTAGATAATCGAATCTGGACCAGACAATCCAGTGATTCATATGAGCATCGATCCACGCCATTTAGATACTATGACATGCATCAACCAAGTCAGCGAGCCTAACTACCCGATCCCGTTAGTCGCCTCTTACGACAAGCACAGTGCCTTTTACGGCAAGTATGGGTTGCTGAAGACCTATTCTATCCCGGATGTTCACGGGTGGTGTGGATCATGTATTCCCACTGCAAACATCAATCAGGAAAAAAGCGAAAGTGCATTGTTACAAACGCAAGATCCTGTCAACAAAACTAAGCTGAACGTATCCCGAACGCCCAACACTGGAGCCACGAAAGAAGTGTAGCGATATATACCACTGACAAAAATAAGCAGAGGTGAAATCGGGTTTTACGTCGCGTTCAAGATTTTTGGACTTATATAGCGACGTGCATGTACGTGGTTGCTAATAATATTTCGGAGTAATGCCGATTTTATAGAGCTAACCCACAGATATACCATACCGCAGTTTAACATGAATACCCCACTCAACAAATTGTACTGACTCCGAGCCAGTTTAATATGCCTTCTCGTCGGGGATGATAGGGCACCTGGGCACGGTGTGGTCTGGCATTGTCAGTTTGCAGTTCAAAATTTGTGACTATGATTCCAGCGAATGAAACAACTTATCGCTGGTCAATGAAATGTCCAAGCACAATATCTGAATCAGTTCGCCTGTCATGTGTCATACCACCCCACACCATGACACTACCGCCCCCACACCGATCATGGTCAGGAATTGTTGCTCTGGCATACCGCTCGACGCCACGTCGGGAACAATGTTTTCTGCCATCTGTGAATCGGAGGCGAAACTTGGTGTGTAAACGTGGTGTAACGCCATTGGCGCACAGCCCATCCCCGGCGTGCCTAGCCTATCCCTGTCTTTGCCGTCTATGGTAAGCTGTTAGGGCCACACCCTTCACTGGGCGCCTTGCTTTCAGTCGGGCTGCTCAGAGCCGGTTTTTAACGGTAGATGTTGAAATTCACCTTCCTGTTATAATGCGGAATTCTGTATTGATAACAGGGGTATATTTGAATCTACCGTAATGAGGCAATCTCTGTGCCAAGTTAATTATTCAGCCTTGCTTGACAACGGTATAAGGATCTATACCAAAACTCGCCATTGCACTAAAATAAAGAGTTTTTGTCAATAAATTGTACCTACTTTGTCAAGGCAGTACAACAATGTTATGCTGACTCAAAAAACATGTTGGAACACGTGCAACATGTGGGCCCGCTGCAATGTGACGTAAGTTTGTTTTGTTTGCTTGTTTGTTGTTTATCGCCGCACTCAGCAATATTCCAGCTATATGACGGCGGTCTGTAAATAATCAGACCAGACACTCAAATGATTGGCATAGTGAGCATCGATCCACGCAACTGGGATCGATCACATGCATCAACCAAGTCAGGGAGCCTGACCACCCGACCATGTTAGCCGCCTCTTACGACAAGCATAGTTGCCTGTTTCGACAAGCATGGGTTGCTGAAGACCTATTCTACCCCGGATCTTCACGGGTACGTAAGCAAGTATTTTTTGCCTCACGCTCCACAGCAGTACTCCTGCCATGCGACGGCGGCCTGCAAACAAACCAGACAATCAAGTGATCGATGAACAAGAAAATCCACTTACACGATAGTGCATTTACTGATTTTGTTACAACTAATAAAACAATAGTGTGCATTTCCCTGGACATCGAGGCTGTTAATGTGGCAGTTTGGAAGGATTCCGTAGATGCACCAACCGAATATGGTTCTCTTGTTGACGTCACACACGGACGACCGGCCCGTGGTAAGTGACGAGTGTTGCCCTGCTGTAGATAACGTCTCCAAAAAGATAACATAGTCTCTCTGTTTGCAGCATACCCACGATTCGTAGACGTTGATTTCCAGCAACCCGTGGCATTGCATAAGCGTTATTTTCGGTAAACAAAATTATTAAATATTAATGTGCACTTATAATGCGCTGGCCTCCACGTAGCAGTTCGTGCTCAAAGCGCTACATTATTACCCCGGTCAATGGATCAGTGAGCCCGTGATTTTCATTCTCAGCTCCCTGGGGAGTATACAACCACAGCTGCATGTGAGGCGCTAGAACAGACACATTACCATCTCATCCTACCGGGTACCCACTCACTGCTGGGTGAACAGAGGCACATTTCGAACAAAGTCACTTGCCTAAGGAGACACCACATGTGGTACATGTGCTTCTGTGTGGGGCAGGACCAATGCACAAGAAACTCTCAGGAGTCAAGCTGCTTAACGCGGTCACCCATGCACCTACTCTCCGAGACCGACGATGTTTAACTTCACCTGATTTGTGACCTGTGCGCTGTGCAAGGGTATCATTCTCACAACAAACGCACACACATCCAAATTGTGAGCCGTGCAATAACATGCACGTGCAAATCGTGAACAACGACCTTATAGTCGCGGAGATGTCTTCATGAACATGTATTGAAAGATGCATTATTCAATTTCAGAATAAATTTGTTTTTATTTAACTTTATATGAGGCACAGTTGCGTTTTACCGTTAGTATATTAATCATAGAAAACTATATTTTTAAGTCTACATGCTCATTCGAGAGAAACCGCATGACCACAACATGTTTTGAAAAAAAATAACCCTAGCAGTCGTATTGTTTGTAGCATTATCAAATTGGCGAACGTACATTCGTGTGATTATTTTATCCTATCCTATTATCCTATTTTATACCATTATGGTCTATTTTGCACAAAAGAATTGTGAAGAAATGTGATATTGCCGAATGAAGAAGCATGACATATGTTCACATTCACTCTGTGACCTGGCAACGTTTTGTTCTATGCAAGACATTGAAATGAACCAATCTTGTAGCGCCGAGAGCCACAATGTCACCTTGTTGCGTCATCATGGACATTCCCTTTGGCATAAACAGGGAAATTGATCAATTTGGTAAATAGCTTTCACGGGAAATGAAAAACCAGTTTTCTGAAATATAAACCTTATGTTGAGAATGAATATCTCATCCTTATGTGCAGGGTTTCGTTTACTGACTCGAAAGGTTCACCTACAGTAGTGGAATCAATTATCTCCTCCGTTATTATTTTATTGCCTGCATAAATATTCCAATTTTAATGCACACCTGATCAAGAATGTATGTCCCCGTCATCCCCAGTATAATGGAGTGACCCTGGCTTTTGCTGGCCTGTAAATGGATTGTTCTAGTCCTAAACAAACCATACTGTAGCAATATGTTATCAATTCCAAACATGCACTCATACGGACTAGTTAGTAAGTGAGTATGGTTTTACGCCGCTTTTAGCAATATTCAGCTTCACACATTATACCCATGTCGGCAATCGAACCCGGGTCTTCGGCGTAACCAGCGAACGCTTTATTCACTAGGCTACCCGGCCGCCCCCTCATACGAACTAAATATATACCTGGTCCATATATATTGTACCTGTATGCTATCAAGTTAAAACGATGTTTGGTTGTTCATAAACTAGAGCTTTGGCAGTTTCTATTTATGTGTACGTGATCCTGAGGAACGTTTTCATATTCTCATTTTATTTCAGTGTTGTAAAGGACATGTCAAATATATTTACCCGAATCTGTCTATCACATATGAATACTTGAACACTCAAAGGTTTACTTTGGGGAAGGGAAATAATTAATAAAATAAAATAAATTGGGTCTTTGAATGCCATTTAGAAGTGATATACATAAGGAAGAGAATATATGGAAGTCAACTTCTTTATTATGAGGAACACAACGTTTCGGAGTGAATGCTTACTCCTTCAACAGGTGAAATTTCCGAAACGTTGTGTTCCTCATAATAAAGACGTTGACATCCATATATTCTCTTCCTTTAAATAAATTGAATTACATTACCCAACAATGGACTGAGGGGAGCGTTTGTGTCACCTTGATTTTGATGAAAATAACTGGTGATATTTGAATTCAGTTTTTGATGAGATAATTAGCAGAGCAGGAAGTAGTGTGAAGCTGGGGTCACTGCTACCTGTGGATACGGGCGTTCCGCTGCTGTTCCACCAAATGTCGACAGACTGACGTCACCATCTTGACAACTGTGATATGATGATTATGTTTACGAAGTGGTTTAACATTCCCTTAATAACATCGCAGTTGACAGTCTAGGTGTTCAGTATTTTGGTTTCCATATAAGTATTGTGTCCATCTCTGAACGCATTATATTTCCACATTCTCAATATGTCTTTATTATACAAACAAGAAATATAATACCATAGCGTATTAAACTGGGGATGGGTTTATCTGAAAGGATACATGCCAAATTATCAGGAGTGAGTGAGTTGGGTTTAACGCCGCTTTTAACATTATTCCAGTTATATCACGGCGTGTCAGCTTAATGATTCGGTGTGCAGAATTGCGTCCCTTGAGCACGCCAGAAACTTATGATTGTGGGTTCGAATCCCGGTTCACCCCGATTATGTTTCTAGGTTTGTCAGCACCATACCCGTTCTCGTTGGTTTCACCGAAGTGGTAAACGTCTGAGATTTGCATCATTTCGGGCTTTCCTCCCACATTAAGCTGACACGCCATGATATAACTAGAATACTGTTAAAAGCGGCGTTAAACCCAACTGACTCACTCACTCCAATAAAACTGTGAGTTCAACGTGTGACCTATTCTCATAAATCCATTGCAGATGAATGCACGTTTGACGTATACATCGTTATAATTCCTCATATATCTCGAAATTGAAAGTGTACACTTGATTCTAAACAAGTAGTCTGACAAAATGGGTATGGGAAATTTATATATTCATTGTTTGTCCCGTCTTTGTATTGTCATTGACAGCGGTAGTTTAAATAAAAACAACAAAACACTTTCCATAGTGAGAAGAAATATCGGCTTAAACGATTCCGATTATAACATAAGCGTGTGTGAACCCTGAAGATATGGGGTAAAATAGGTCTTCAGCAACCCATGCTTGCCGTAACAGGCGACTATGCATGTCGTGAGAGACGACTAACGGGATCGGGTAGTCAGGCTTGCTGATTTGGTTGATGCATGTCATCGTATCTCAATTGCATGGATTGATGCTCATGATGTCAATCACTGGATAGTCTGGTCCAGACTCGATTATTTACAGACAGCCGTCATATAGATGAATATTGTTAAGTGCCAACTGTGTTTATGAATCACTGAAACAAAGTGATGATAGCAGGTGCTAGGATACGCTTAAGTGCACACTGTTGTGATACATAGGGAATGTTTATTTCTAAAATCAGTATGATCCGTTCATCGTATGTATATTTGTCGAATGATAAAACTTTTATCCAATAGCCTACAAATATTCCTATAAATTAAATTTTTGCACATGGAAATGCCGTAAACGCCTCTCTGTTGATATTGCATGACACAAACATTGTCTTATTTAAATTAATATATGAAGAAAGCGATGAATGATGCAAGATGATTTACATAAAACACATATCACAGCATCAGTTTATCACAGCACATAGATAATATTTAGATTAGTGAGTCAGTAGACATTGATACTATCTAGCTTAGTGGGTCAGTAGACATTGATAATATCTAGCTTAGTGGGTCAGTAGACGTTGATAATATCTAGCTTAGTGGGTCAGTAGACGTTGATAATATCTAACTTAGTGGGTCTGTAGACATTGATAATATCTAGCTTTGTGGGTCAGTGGACATTGATAATATCTACCTTAGTGTGTCTGTAGACATTAATGTCTTGCGAGAGCACGGGTCAATAGACATTGGTAAGATCTAGCTTTGTGGGTCAGTAGACATTGATAATATCTAGCTTAGTGGGTCAGTAGACATTGATAATATCTAGCGAGAGAATGGGCCAGTAGACATTATTTTATCTTGCTTTGTGGGTCAGAAGACATTGATAATATCCAGCTTTGTGGGTCAGTAAACATTGATAAGATCTAGCTTTGTGGGTCAGAAGACATTGATAATATCCAGCTTAGTGACTCAGTAGTCATTAATGTCTTGAGAGTGAGAGCAAGTAGGTCAGGAGTCATAGAAAATATCTAGCGTGGAACAGTTGATAAAAGCGTCACATGCAGGTCCTATGCTGGTACTAACTACGTTATCAGGAAAGGAGGAAGTAAGAAACTCATGATTTAGTGATAACTAGTTTGGAATTAGCTGTGCTTTTTGGCTTCTGGAGTTAATACAGGACACAGGAATGTAGTCGCCTGTTTGGAATGTGAACCATAAGCTTTTAATTTATCCTTTCATAAGTGAATTACAGAATACATGTAGATTAAACTGTTTCACAAATTCTGCAGCTTAATGTTCTTATTGTTAAGTATGTAGACCACACATAAACTGAGACGTGACTTGCTGACTATGATTGTCTGGACACCGCACCAATGGAGTTGAGTGATTCTGAAGCTCTCTCCAGTACTCGAGTGTGCTCTCATTGCTTGATGTTTCCACAGCCAAAGCCCCGTTCGTGTAAGCCTCTGTTCTTTAGCCTCCACCCCCTGAGCCTCCAGGCACCACCTCCTGCCTCCCTGCGACTCCAAGAGAGTCTTTATTGGCCGCCACATTTCCCGGTGTGAGTACTGTTACGTCAGCTGCTCATGAATGAACACTCGGGCGCTGGAAACTACAGTTAGAGCTCACGTGTAGACAGCTGGGGCGTGTTGCCTTAGCTATCTAGTTCTCGACACACGTTGTCGTTACGTTTTGGAAACAAACCATCACCCTTTATGTGATTTCCCTCGATATTGTGTTTACCGTTATATGCTTTATTGTCTGCGAATGGCAGATTCGACTTATAGAACCACCTTCACAGGGAGATACTCCGTTACATACATTCTTAAGAACTGATTTCCAATTGAACCGCAGAGGTTAACCCGAAAGTTTTTAATTATGACATTTAAAGACATATTCGTTGATGAAAATCACCCTGAATAGAACTGTATGCGTGTTTAATGATAAAGAATCTTTATCAGTGATTACGATCGTGTTATATGAACCATTTTTTTAAATAAACTGAAAGCCAAAAGAAACTTGATCATTGTTTTTAATCACTCTAGTTAAAAAACACAAAAGACAGAAGCAGGAAGAAAAACGTATTGAAAAAATTAAAATCTGAACGAAATCAACGGCCAATTAAACTGACATTCATACGGCTTCCGATATTGGCATGACAGTTGCCCGAATTTAGGTGGGGTGGCAAAGGGCGCAGACATCTAAAATCGCTCATTTTCAATGACACGTCACATTATTAACGTGTATGAGTGAGTGAGTGAGTTTGGTTTAACGCCGCTTTCAACAGTATTCCAGTTATATCACGGCGTGTCAGCTTAATGTGGGAGGAAAGTAGAAAAGTGGTGCAGGTCTCAGACGTTTACCACTTCGGTGAAACCCACGAGCACGGGTATAATGCTGACAAACCTAGAAACATAATTGGGGCGAACCGGGATTCGAACCCACGATCATAGGTTTCTGGCGTGCCCAAGGGACCTTAGACAAATGGGCCAGCCGTGTCCCCTTAGCGTGTATGACCACCCCCTGCTACAAGACACGCAGAAGCTCTCCGGCGTGTCATGGGGAACATGTCTGGGGAGCGTGCAGGCCACGGCAAGACGTTGACGTTGTTGGCTGCAAGGACGTCCTCTATGATTCTGGTTGTATGGGGTCTGGCGTTGTCATGCTGATAAAGGACACCACGTGGCAGCTTTTGTAGAAATGGTAGGACAATCGGACGGAGAATGTCATCCATATACCTCTTAGCTGTCAAATTTCCGTTAACGATGTCTGTTCAGTGTGAGTGTCTGACATGCAGTCTGTATAATTAATATACCCTCATTGCACGTGCAGCTTCAGGTGCCCAAGCGGCACGTGTTTTTCACTTGACATGGTATTACCTGAACACATACAATCTTCGGACTATTCGTTAATCACAGAGTGTACAATTATCTATACTTCGCCATGTCCAGGCGTAGACCCGTGGAGATCCGGGATAGAATAGGTCTTCAGCAACCCATACTTGCCGTAAAAGGCGACTATGCTTGTCGTAAGAGGCATCGATCCCAATTGCGTGGATCGATGCTCATGATGTCAATCACTGGATTGTCTGGTCCAGACTCGATTATTTACATACCGTCGTCATATAGCTGGAACATTGCTGAGTGCGGCGTTAAACAACAAACAAACCATGTCCAGGTGGGTCTGTGTTGCGGAAATGTAGAATGGTGTTTCATACTTTTACGAACGCTTCCCTGACTTTACACGTTCGTCCGACGTATTTGTATGACAGCCGTTACTGTTTGTTTGTTGTTTAACGCCAGTGATTGACATGATGAACATCGATCCGATGGATACGATGACATGCATCAACCAAGTCAGCGAGTATGACCATCCGGTTCTGTTAGTTGCATCTTACGACAAGCATGGGTTGCTGAAGACCCATTTAGAATATACAGCATATTTAGCCACAACATTGTGTAATACCTTACATATGATGATTTATTAACACCCCAGGTGAGGTGAGGTGAGGTGAGGTGAGGTGAGGTGAGGTGAGGTAAGGTGCACGTGGGGTGTGGTGGGCTTGGGTGGGGTGGGGTGAGGTGGGGTGAGGTGAAGTGAGGTGGGGTAAGGTGAGGTGAGGTGAGGTGAGGTAAGGTGAGGTGGGTGGGGTGAGGTGAAGTGAGTTGGGATGAGGTGGGGTGGGGTGAGGTGAAGTGGGTGAGGTTAGGTTAGGTGAGGGGAGGGGAGGTAAGGTGCACGTGGGGTGGGGTGAGGTGAAGTGAGGTGGGGTGAGGTGAGGTGAGGTGGGATGAGGTGAGGTGGGTGAGGTTAGGTGAGGTGAGGGGAGGGGAGGTGCACGTGGGGTGGGGTGAAGTGAAGTGAGGTGGGGTGAGGTGAAGTGAGGTGAGGGGGAAGGTGAAATGGGTTGTAAGGTCGCGTTCAAGATTATTGCTCTCGCAGCGATACGCCATATACGTGTATGCGTGCGTGCGTGCGTGCGTGCGTGCGTGCGTGCGAGTGTGAATCTGCTTATGCAATTCCGGACTAACAGTATACTATCGTACTAGCCCACTGAGATACCATTCCGCAGTTTAACATGAATGTCCCACTCAGACAGAGTATACTGACTCCGAGTCGACTTTTATCTCCTTAATGCCAGGCGCAGCTGGGAAACGACAAGTACCATATTCTAACGTCTTTTGGTATGACGCACCGGGGTTCGAACTGCCGACTTTCCGCTCTCCGGGCTGCGCTCTACCCACTAAGCCACGGAGGCGGTACCCACCAAAGACAGCAGCACCAACAAGATCGATTCGTCAAGGATCGACAGTGAAGATCCACATGACACACACACTATCCACATAAGAATTACAGTTAATGCATCATTTGTAATTAAATGTTGATGATGATATAAACACCTATACCACCTCTTCTCATTTCCCGAGCAAACATGCATGGGCGAATCGAGTTAAAGTTAGAGTGAGTGAGTTAGTCTTAACGCCGCTTTAAACAGTGTTCCAGTTACATCACGGCGTGTCAGCTTAATGTGGGAGGAAAGTCCGAAGTGATGCAGGTCTCAGACGTTTACCACTTCGGTGAAACCTACGAGCACGGGTATGGTTCTGACAAACCAAGAAACATAATCGAGGCGAACCGGGATTCGAACCCACACAAGGGACGCATCTCTGCCAGCTAATCGCGGCGCCTCAAACGACAGGGCCACCCGTGCCCCTAATGTTGAAAGGCTACATGTTGAATACGTTCATGCATTCGGTCCAGAAGTCATATTCATTTGGGGAACTTCGTGTTTTGTTGATTTATGTGATGTTGAAGTGAAGTGGTGGTATATGTTTACTGAGGGGCAAAATCACGTATCTGTTTAACATAGACGTGTCCGTGTCGGAACTGTATATATATTTCTGCTCGTGGATTCTGCTAGAATGTCAAGGATGCATTTGAACCAAGTACACGTTAAGCTCCTTGTGGTAGGCAAGCAATGTTGTTAGCAACACGTTCAGTTTTTTCTGTGCTTCGTATTAGTTAGGGCGAACATAATGTCTTGAAAACATACCCCGTTCTTACGAAAGACCAAGTGCTTCGTGGAGTATACGTTAAAATAGGTTTAAATAAACAAAGAATATTTGTTTTAAATACCAGGAATAGTAAGGAGGTAGGTAGGCATGTAGCCATTATGTGTCATACCGCACTGACCTAAGCTGTTACACTGACCTGCCATAGTACACGTTTAGCAGTGATGGAACTAGAAGCACGTATGTACACAACAGGTGGGGTGTCTGCGGCACATCTAGAGTGACACACCCAAGCAATCATAATGGGGACATTTCGTCGTTTAATTGGGGTTGAATAAAAAATGAAGCAACGATTCCACTTTTGACAAAGTTTCGTGACTGAATGAATAGAGGGTGACTATCCTGGACTTAAACATAAAAAGGTGTATTTTATGTTTTTTTGTATCAAGATTAGATAGATTTCAGCTACAGCTTTTGTTGTCTCTAGGCAGGATCCTCAGTTCTGATACGCGTTGTTTAACAATGGCTTCTATACAGCCCTCACATCACACAGTGTCAATAATTGAATGGAATTGCAATTGAAGTAATTGCCGTTTTCTGTCGCCAGAGAGCAGCAGTGTCACAGTGTTATGTACCGAATATGACCAGGTTCCAAAACTATCAATGATTTGTTTGTTATTTTATGTTTAACGCTGCACTCAGCAATATTCCAGCTATATGATGGCGGTCTATAAATAATCGAGTCTGGACCAAACTATCAAGTGATTGACATCATGACATCGATCCACGCAATTGGGATGATGACATGCATCAGCCAAGTCAGCGAGCCTCACCACCCGATCCCGTTGGTCGCCTCTTACGACAAGCGTAGTCGCCTTTTACGGCAAGCATTGGTTGTTGAAGACCTATTCACGGGTAGTGTGATAGCGATGAGTGTGTGAATGTGTGAAGATGTCACCTAGTTAGCATGTCATTTTTATAAGGTACATTGTGTGCACAATCAAATCTGATGCTGCTTGTTTTAATCTGATTAACCTTCACCTCGTCAGACTAGCACCCAGGACAATGCACATTCTTCCAAACTCCCAGAGCCACATCACTTTGATTACCTCAGGCGTAAAAATGCTGACAGTTCGTTTTCTGGTAGTCTTATGCAAGAGGAGAAGCCAGTGCTCGGCGAAGGAGGGTATATAACTGTATATAAGCCAAGTCGGACACATGGCTGTCTTTAACGACTTCAATCTAACCCTGAAACAACACGGCAAGAAACAGGTGCGTTCCTGTTACTAAAGGTCATGTCTTTGAATAACTGAACAGGCCATTGTTTTACAGATAGAACGTTTTGCTCTCAACAAACGCCATCATATGCTCACACACCGAAATTGGCATTTCACGCCGTATTCACATTGTTAAGTGGTCTTTGCTCTCTGACCTGTTTGTGGCCCGTGACTCATGCTATAGTCTCAAATAGAAGACAATCAAGCTTAAGTGCTCCGATACATATGAGGTCGACATGTTGTAGAGTTTGTAAACTTTGCTTGCGTTGCTCCAATAAGTGTTTCTTAACAATTTTGGTTTGATTGAACGTCCACGTGCATAACGTCGACCTAATGTAACGTGACTATGCGTTCTTAGGGGCAACGGTCGTGTTGTTTGATTCTTTGAACATTTTCTGTGAAGAACATGTTCTATATAAGCACAAAGACACACATACTCTGCCGAAAACCACATGTCTGACGCCATGGCACTAGACTCTTCCCGACTTGTTCTTGTACACGTATACAGGTATGTATTGTACAATATCACCGTTTTCAATTTTCAAACCATTATGGTTAATTTAAAAAGCCTGGAGGTTCAGATATAAAAAAAATTATTTAAAATTGTAAATCCTTTGAAACTACACCATCATTTTGATAATTATGTTTTTCATCGTATGGCTTAATAAATGTTGATGTGAGTGTTGATGTGAGTGTTGATGTGAGTGTTGATGTGAGTGTTTATGTGAGTGATGTGAGTCGGAACCATAACTAACGTGCACGCCCAATGAACACTCACACATATGAATGGTAATACAGTAAACTACGGTTATAACGAACTCAAAGGGACTACTAATTTTAGTTCGTTATAACCGTAATTCGTTATAAGCATATATACAGCATAACTACAGCATATAGCCGGGACTAAAAAAGTTAGTTCGTTATATCCGTTAGTTCGTTATAAGCGTGTTCGTTATAACCGTAGTTTACTTTCTGACAAAGTGATCAGAATCATGTGCGGTATATTTACTTGATGGGGGCTGACAGTTACTGCTGTGATCTATGCTGTTTGATATAACTAAACTACACCACAGTTTATCTGACGGCACATGTCCTGTCATCGTAGCAAACAAATGGTACTCGAAAAGACATAATACAAAGTCGTATACAAGGACATTAAAAGAATGGGCTTCTGTACAACGTTCAAATCGGCAAAAAATAAATGATTATCTCATTTCCCGTCATGGGTTTGGTGAAAATGTCGTCAGTGCTCATACCAGGTGTAAGTAACGAAGAGTGAGCGAATTTGAGTTTAACGCCGCTTTTTACAATATTCTAGTTATATCACAGCGTGTCAGCTTAATGTGGGAAAGCTTGAAGTGATGCAAATCTGAGACCTTTAGCATTTCGGTGAAAACCCACGAGCACGGGTATGGTGCTGACAAATCTAGAAACATAATCGGGGCGAACCGGGATTCGAACCCACAATCATAGATTTCTGGCGTATCCAAGGGACGCAACTCTGCACAGCGAATCGCGGCAAATTAGACGACTGGGCCACCCGTGCCCCCAAGTAACAAAGACATGATAGGAAGTCGACGCATACTTTGAATTAACCCAGCTCAGTCAAATCGTTTGCATCTCACCCATATACTCATTGGTGAACAGGGTACATATAATGCTGAATTAAGGTATTGATAAATAATGCATTTCCATACAGTGCCTCAACAGTTCTCTACATAGCAATCGGTATGCGTATTTAATAGGTTCGAGAAAATATATATGTGAAATGCTGGACTTCCAAATTGATAACATCTATGTAAAGTTTTGGGGAAAGACATTGAGGCAAGAAGTAGGTATTCCATAGGCACCAATTGTGCTCCCCTTCTTGTGGATCTGTTTCTTTATGCACATGAATCGGAATTTCTGCTCGGAATGGCAAAGTCAAAACAATTGGCCAAGAGGTTTAAGCTTCAAGTATATGGATGATCATGATATCGTTTAATAACAATCAAATGACTAATTCCCTTCCACTGATTTACCCACCTGAACTGGAAATAAAGCCGACCAGTGAGACCGCCTCATCTGTTTCATTTTCAGATGTATCCATCAAGATTCAGAGTGACAAAATATTCTCAACAAGGCTGTATTACAAGAGGAATGACTTCGACTTTCCAATAGTCAACTTTCCCTTCATGTCGAGCAATATTCCAGCAGCTCCAACCTTTTGTGTTTACATTTAAAACTGTAGAGGTACAACCGAGCAAGCTCTTTCTACGAGGATTTCAAAAAGCGGCATCAAACTGCTGAGTTGTTTGATCAAGGTTACAACATTCAAGGCCTCAGTAAAGCTTTCAAAAAGTGTCATGGTAGACATGACAAAAAATCATATCCGATGCAGTTCTCTTTTTTTTAACTTGTACCATATGTTCACATTGTTTTTCCAGGTGAACAACGGTGGGGTGCGCTCTCCTTTTCGCGAACACCGGGTATCATTACTATTTGATAGTGCTCACGACATAGTCGGAATCTACAATAGACACTGCTGAAATTTCTTATGAATATGGTAAGGGTTTTGACAAGTCTACGAAAGGTTCCAAACGCATCAGCATGTGTTGATGTTATCAGAAACAAGTCTCCCAGACGGTTCCATGTGAGGGATGCGCAAGGCGTTTGGCATAGTTTGTCGAGACTGACTTGAGTGGATATTGGTCCTCGCTACAACTTGAAATCATTTCATATTAACGCAAGATCTCGACAAACGTGTTAGACATTTTTCTTTCGCTCACAAATCTCAACCATGTGCGAAGTATAAAGGTGCCCGACCTTATGTGCGTCTACAAGCTTAGACGTAGCACTTTGGGATATACAAGTGCTTTCGGCGAACAGTTGACATTTTGTGGTGAATTTATAGTGTCATGTATATGAAATCACTGAACCTAGATCGCAGATACACGTGGCGTCTCATTACTGTTCTGATATGATCTTGTGGAAGGTTCGTTATGCCAAATGTCAGTGTTACACTATCACACAAACTGACAACAATCTACGCCAGTGTCTGGCTGGTAAGTTTTGGGTGGCGGTGTGCAATGCCGACCCGATGGCGTATTGATAGATCTGTACCGGATGAGTGTCTACCTGACCGGCATGTCGTGTCTATACTGTCATCCTACATAAACCGTTTTGACTTTCAGGTTGATAATAAAAGGAAAAGGGCAACTCGGTAGTTTCTTGCTGGCTGTTTACCGAACACACTACAGCTGAATCAAGCAAGCAGTGTACAAATAAAATACACTTACATTTTTATTTATATTCTCTTATTAGAATATTATTTTGGTGAAAAAAACAGTTGGGATTGATCACTAGCCAATAAATTAGCAAATATTGCCGTGGGCGCTTATTACGTCGAATACGGTAGTTATTTGTTACTTACGGACATGTCAGTATATCTACCTACCTATCTTGAGAGAGAGAGAGAGGGAGAGAGAGAGAGAGAGAGAGAGAGAGAGAGAGAGAGAGAGAGAGAGAGAGCACAGTAGATGTCTTACTCATAGGCACAATATATAGAAACTGCGTAAGTGCAATAAAATTGAGCACAGTTTTAATTACCTGGCGCTTTTAACTCTTAACGCGTACGAGTGTCATCGGGGGCATATTTATATATATATATATATAGTTAGTTGGTTGGTTGGTTGGTTGGTTGGTTGGTTGGTTGGTTGGTTAGTTAGTTATATTCTATTTATCTGTATTTACCGTTTTACAAAACAAAAGCGGCAAAAGTACAAGGTACAATTCTGACTACAATATATATCATAAGCATGTGTTTATTACTCACTATCAAGCAGTGTTCGCGAAAGGGTGATCGTATCATCCCGTTTATTTCAGCACCACATACATGGGTATAAAAAGTCAAAGTCAAAATATAAAATTGCATTGGACATCATTCTTTTGTCACTCAAGTTATAAATTTGAACATGTATGTCTAACGTAAACTTGTTTGGCTGCAATTTAAAACCCGTTAGACAGTAAACAGTATGAATAAATCTAAATGTATTTAAAATAAAATAATGAACTAATGAGCATGTACTTAGATGAATGAGTGAGTGAGTGAGTTTTTACAGTATTCCAGTTATATCACGCCGTGTCAGCTTAATGTGGGAGGAAAGTCCGAAGTGATGCAGGTCTCAGACGTTTACCACTTCGGTGAAACCCATGAGCACGGGTATGGTGCTGACAAACCTAGAAACATAATTGGTAGAAACGGGATTCGAACCCACAATCATAGGTTTCTGGCGTGTCCAAGGGACGCAACTCTGCACAGCGAATCGCGGCGCCTTAGACGACTGGGCCACCCGTGCCCCCTGTACTTATATGAACGTGACAGGTGTATGGTGCCAATTGCTTGTCAATCAGCATATCAACCTAACTGATTTCCATCACTTGATTGTCTGGTTTGTTCCCATGTCACCGTGACATGATAGGAGCCCTGATGTGCGTGAGGCAAAACAACATACTTTTTGTAAAAAATTGTCAGTGGCGGGTGCTACCGATAAGACAGGACATGTTTACCCTTTTCGCGAACATCTGATGTCATCACTAAGATCCCTTCACATAATTGTCACCATTTTGCCTTTTAGAATCTGTTTCGTCAGATAATCTACACTGGCTATTGTCCAGCGTTGTCGTTTCGTATCTACAATGCCACGGATCGCGATGTCGACCAGCCAGTACAATTTAAGTGCACTTACAGATGTAATTCAACTTAACATCTGTTGTCATTTTTGAAAGCATTTGTGAAAATATCCAAGAATCCAAATACGATGGAGGTCAAGCATATCGCACATGACATACATATGGAAGTCGATCAGACCGTTGTGAAAAACCATCACGAGTTAATCACTTGCAAGAAGTATCTATGGTTTTCCATACAGAACGATCAGGCGTGCCTCCAGAAACAGCTATGGGGTGGTAGATGCCAATTGTGTACACGTTGTGTATGGGCACCGACGACCTGATCTCTTTAAGGGTCCAAGCAAACCTTAGCAAAACCTTATGCTCAAAGCTTGTGCATCTTGGACATTTCTGATTTCCATAAATCTATTACTACCTATTTGTATTGTGAATATGGCCCCTATTTCGTGATATTTATGACGCGACATGAACTAACCTTTTATTATCAGACTGAGCGTCTGAAACTGATGCCGTATGTCCAAACCAGCTTTCTGTTAAACCATTATTTCGTAAGCAGTATGTCATAATACAATCTCTGCATGTCAGCATGGCCGCACATGATTTAATACACAACAGAGTGCTGTCTGACAGGTCCGAGGTCTTGCTCACATAGATGTGCTACTATTTCAGAACAGCCCTCTGAGGCAAGTTATTGCACCCATCGTGGTTAATTTGTCTGACATCCAGTAAATGATCTACCACAAAGAATTGGAAGTTTGAGCTCCGGAAGTGTCATTTACCGAGACGCTTGGAGTGTATTTATAGTGACTAGCTATGGTTCGTCTAACGGGGTAGACATCGTTTTATCAATGTTAAAAGAACAAAATGTGACCTCGCGTAGCCCACCAATGAAATGTCATGCTGGAAACAGTCTATTCATTTTCATGAAATCACAAGCTTTTCTTCCTGGATTGTCTGTTCGCCACGTCCATACTCAGCATTTCTCCATGTCGTTCCTGTTGCACGGGATATATTAATGTGTTGGTTTGTTGGTTTGTTGTTTACCGCCATTCAGCAATATTCCAGCTATATGACGGCAGTTTATCATTAATAGAGTCTGGACCATACAATCCAGTGATTAATATCATGAGCATCGATCCACGACATTGGGATCGATGACATGCATCAACCAAGTCAGCGAGTCTGACCATCCGATCCCGATTGTCGCCTTTTACGACAAGCATAGTCGCCTTTTACGGCAAGCATGGGTCACTGAAGATCTTTTCTCACCCGATCTTGCACATTCCAGGAAAACATGCAATGTTTAAGTACCATTTGTGAGAGATGAAAATACGTTTGTCATGAACTTGAGGATGAAATTATATCGCAGAATAGTCAGGTTTATTCCTATTACAGGATATTTACCATTCAAAAGGAGACTCTCGTGATGACCTCTATACTGTAGTTCAAATTTATTCTCCGACCGGAACATGTTCACAGGCTCAGTAAAGGAAGCATTAACACGTGCGCAATATTCCAGCTACAGCACTGAGTCTGGCAACCCAAACCGCCTAGGTGTGTTCCATCAGTGTTGATTGTGTTTTGACTCAAATCAAACTAGAGACAGTACTGGAGCAAAATACTATTTTATATTGAAAGTATATGTTTTTAACTTTACAAATACATGTCAAATATAGTTACATACGATATATGTTATTAACTTGTTATTTGTGCTGAAGTGATTCCGTCTCAACAAGCATTGTCAACTGCAGAAGATCTGAAAAGAAAATATAGTTATTAATATCTTCCCTTATACTACTAACGTTTTCATCTACCAAGAAATATTGCACAACGAAAGTGAGTGAGTGAGTGAGTGAGTGAGTGAGTGAGTGAGTATGCATTTATGTTGCTTTTAGCACTGTTCCAGCCATATCACTTCAGAAATAGGCTTCACACATTTTACCCATTTGTGGAATTGAACCCGGGTCTTTGGCGTGACGAGCGAACGCTTTAGCTACTAGGCTACCCCACGCGCTGTAGAATATATTTATTAATGTACGATATTCGTCACATCGGCAGGTTGATCTACTCCAGGGAGCTATATGTATTACATGATGATCCTTTTCATGTCTTGTCAAATGACTTGTCATGAAATTTGATAAACAGGAATAGGCACATGTTCAATTTATTATGTGTTTATTTATTATTCTGATCATAACTTTACTCTGAAAACAATCCTGTCCTTGAAAAAGGTTGATGCGGCATGAAGTGATATTAACTCAAGTGTAATATCGACTTCATATTTTTAGAGGAGACTTAAGGGGAATTGGGGTTTAATGTAGCGTTCAAGATTATTGCACTCTTAAAGCGATGTGCATACAAGTATGCGTATGGCTGTTTGCACTAGTCCAAATTTTTTAAGTGCTTTGCCCAGTGAGAAACCGTGTTTAACACGGATACCGCACTCGCATTTATTAAATAGACTTTCAACCACACATGCTTTATTCCCTTCGATCATCCGTTCATATTTATGTACCATATGTTCCCGAGTTTTTCAGGTTAATAATTGACTTGCCTTGGCATGTGTTTGTTATGCCTCTGGTGGGTCACATTTTCACGATTTGATTAATAAATTCATGTTTACCATATAGTCGAAATCATACAGAAATTTCTTATGATTATTGAAAATGTTTTGTCGCTTTTATTTATCATTTTTAATACACATGAACTGTGTTCTCAATGAGTAAATATATTCATGATATTATGACGAATCACTGTTATAAGAAAAGATAAAACTATTATTCTGATATAACACGAAATTGTTGACGTGCATGCACTATATTAAAATACCTTTGCATAAAAACAAGTGGAAGATTGCCCCTACCTGAAATGTCCAGCTGATTATCCCCATCAGTATCGGCCAATTGGAGAATGACTCTGGCCTCTTTCGGTGTGTAGCCTAGTCTACCGTCGAGGTAGGTCAACACGCTGTACAGCTCCATGCCGTTTACAACGCCGTCTTCGTTCTTGTCAAAGTCGAATATGCTCTGTCCGTTGGCTCCCGACATGTCGCCCGGCAGGTGAGGCACTGTGGCTCCCAATACTGTGTGTGAAGAATAATCGTGAAGAGGTTTCGCCAATTGTAGCATGGAGTGAGTGAGTGAGTGAGTATGGTTTTACGCCGCTTTTAGCAATATTCCAGCCATATCACGACGGAGGACACCAGAAATGGGCTTCACACATAGTACCCATGTCGGGAATCGAACCCGGGTCTTCGGCGTGACGAGCGAACGCTTTAACCACTAGGCTACCTGACCGCCCTGTAGCATGGAAGTTTGATGACGTTTAACGGGTGATAATGTCTGCATTTCGATAAATCATTATTTTTTTTATTTCCTCAAACATAATTTGTAACGCCATGTTGATTGCACCTAGCGAAAATATATTGACATAAAATACGTGGGCGAGTGAGTGTTTAATCCGCTTTGAACAGTATTCCAGTTATATCACGGCATGTCGGCTTATGTGGGAGGAAACCCCGAAGTGATGCAGGTCTCAGACGTTTACCACTTTAGTGAAACCAAAGAAAACCTAGGAATATAACTGGGTAGAACCGGGATTCGAACCCAAAATATCATAGGTTTGTGGCGTGCCGACGGGACGCAACTCTGCAAAGCGAATTGCGGCGCCTTCAATGACTAGGCCATCACATAAATTAAGACTATAAAAGGTGAAGCATAGTTGTACATCTCATCCCGAACGTACTGGCAGATGCCAGTAATGGATATGCATTGATTTCGCTGTGTGTTATTTTGTCAGTGTGAAGTATCTATATTATAATGTTCCAATATTTGCGTTGTTTCATTACTTTTTTCCTTCAGTATGATATTACGTACAAGGTTCGTGAATAAGGAATTTGTGCACAGCAATTTTCTATAATAACGATACGCAGCTACGTCGGACCAGGACCGCCCCCATGGTCTAGTAGTAGAGCGTCCGCCCGGAGAGCGGAAGGTCCGGGGTTCGATCCCCGGCCACGTCATACGAAAAGACGTTAAAAGATGGTACTTGTTGTTACCCTGTCTGGCGCTCGACATTAAGGGGCTAAAATAAGGACTGGTCGGCTCGGAGTCAGTATACTGTGTCTGAGTGGGGTATTCATGTTAAACTGCGGCATAATATCTCTGTGAGCTAGCACTATAAATCGGCATCAGTCCGGACTAGTACAAGCAGCCATACACACACACGTGCGTTCACGTCGCTATATAAGTGCAATGATCTTGGACCCGACGTTAAACCCAATTTTACCTCACCTCTCGTACGACAATAGCAAAATGAAATATACTTACCAATGACATTCCAACAGAAAACAATGCTGAGGACCAGTGTTGCGATGTACATTCTCGTGTTTCTTCCTTCACAAACGTCAGCAGTAATACTCTTAATTCATTCCACCTACCTTATATACCATAATCTACGAACGATAATCGTTGGGATGACCCGTGCGTCAATTGGTTTAAAGAGCGCTATCACTGCACTCAGCATGGTGCGTCCGTCAGACCACGCTACTGATCACCAATATCCGATCATTTGTATTTGAGACATGTATATTTATCCAGTTCCATCTGATATCACAATCTCCACTCCTGGCTGAGCGAACTTCCTTCTCCGTTGGTGGTAAGTACATGTATGACATATTTCAGTGTGTGACCCATACATGGAAGATAATTTCAGTGGACATGTCAAAATACCACTGAATGACACATTATGCATGTGGTCACGTTACCTCGAATTTCAAGCCTGCAATATCCGCCACACCGTTTTATATCTCCAAATGTGTGGAGGAATAAAGACTCTCATCCTCTCAGTTTAAAGTTTTAAAACACACCATGTATCATATGTTGTGTTAAAACAATGTTTTGTTTTGTTTGTGTCATCGCAGGTGACATGTTTTATCATTTCCAAAATGGTCCAATAGCCAATTCCCTTCCAATGATTTGCCAACCTATGCTACAAATAAAAAGAGACCAGTTAAATGGCCTTATCTGTTTAATATTTAGGTCTTTGCTTAAAGATTGAGAGTGAAGGAAAAATATATCTTCAAGACTGAATGAAAAACGGTGTTGACGTTCCAATAGTCAATTGTCCTAACCCGTGAAGATCCAGGTTAGAAGAGGTCTTCAGCAACCAATGCTTGCTGTAAAAGGCGGCTATGCTTGTCGTAAGAGGCGACTAAGGGGATCGGGTGGTCAAGCTCACTGACTTGATTGATGCATGTCATCGTATTCCAATTGCGTGGATTGATGCTTATGATGTCAATCACTGGATTGTCTGATCCAGATCGATTATTTTTCAGACCGCCGTCCTATAGCTGGAATATTGCTGAGTGTGACGTTAAACAACAAACAAACAAACAAGTCAACTGTCCCTTGAAGTCGAGCAGCCCCAGCTCCAGCCTTTGGTATCTACATGTCACAACGTTTGAGGTAAAATCTAGCATGCCTTTCGCATGAATATTTCAAAGAGCGTCATACAACTCTTGCTCAAGAGTAAAGCTTTTAAAAGGTTTCATGCTAGACATGTGGAGAACATTTCGAAATTCCACACATCAGTGACAAAAAATGATGTCCAATGCAGCTTCATGTTTTGATTTGTACCATACGTTCCCGTGCTTTGTCAGGTGAACAGTTGACCTGCCTTTGCATGTGTTTGTGACGGAAGCAAATTCTTTTAACAGATATGTCTTATGATTATGGAAAGGGTTTTGTCGTTTGGGTATTTAGAATTACAACCTTAAATGCTGACGTCACGATTAGTCACATCAGTCTTAGGTGGCGCAGCAAGACCAAGGTGAACATGATCCCTTCATTCCAGATGACGTGGATTATTCCCGAACTGAAAGCCTTGAATAACGCAATAAAAAAACCACACACTGGGATTACCTTAATTGCAGTGGTTCGTGTATTATAAACTGACGTCCAAAAGAAACTTTACCAGAGTTTGAAATCACTCTTGCTCAAAAACAACAAAACATATGTATGAAGTAAAGTGTATTGAGGAGATCAATATATCAACATAATCAACACTGAAAATGACAATCATACCGCGACCGAGAATGACGTCAGAGCCCCCCAAAGTTGGGTGTGGTACAAAAGTCGAGCTTTCAGAATCATGGACAATAGGCAGAGTACATGAACAATCGCTCACGTTCAATAACAAGTCATTAGTAGCGTGTGTGACCACCAAATGCCTCAATACACGCAAAAACTCTTCGACGCACAAAAAAGTCAGTCGTCTGATGAGGTCACGTGGGATTTGACGCCATTCTTCTTGGAGGGCCAAGATCAGTTCTTGCCGGTTGGCTGGAGAGTGTGGTCGTTGTCAAACACGACGATCCATCAAGTCCCAGAGGTGTTCTATGGGGGACATGTCGGGTGAGCGTGCAGGCCACGGCAGGTCGTTGACGTTGTTGGCTGCGAGGAAGTTAGTGACAATTCTGGCTGTATGGGCTCTAGCGTTGTGATGCTGATAAATGACACCACGTGGCTGTTGTTGGAGAAATGGTAGGCAACTGGACGAATAATGTTATCCATGTAACGCTGAGCTGTCAAGTTTCCGTCAACGATGCCCGGCGGTGTCCTCTGCTGCCCACAGATCCTCCCCACACCATGACACTCCCTCCACCACATGTTACGACCTCCTGCACGCAACACGCCGCTGTTCGTTCACCCCTTTAGCGGGAAACACGTTGTCTTCCATCAGCCCTAAACATACAGAATCGACTTTCGTCAGTGAAGACAACCCTCTGCCAGTCACGTTGTTGCCAACGTCGTACAGTCCGGGCCCATCTCAATCGCAGACGACGATGTTGCGCTGTCAATAGCTGTTCTCTGTATGGTCTAAATGCCCTGATTCCATGAGCCCTGAGTCTCCTGGCCACTGTCTGTCGACTAACCCTGTGACCTAAGGCATTTGTCGCCGATGGTGTCACTGTCAGGAAGCGATTTCGGAGGTGCAAGGTACGCAAGTACCCGTCATCATGGGGCGTGGTCACCCTTGGTCTGCCTGTTCTTGGCCTGTCAGCGGTCCGCCCTGTATGTCTGTAACGTTGCATCAAGTTGGTAACGGCAACACGGGAGCAACCGAAGGTTCGTGCAATATGGGCGTGGGTGGCTCCCATCTGTACCATACCCAAGGCTCGTTCACGTTGTTCGACTGTGAGTCGTGACATTTCTTTAGTGTTTTTGTATCACTGTGGATGTCTGACTTGCCGTTGCAATCGTTTTATACCCTTACCCGCACGTGCATTTGCAGTTGTCCGTGGTGCACATGTTTTTCACTTTTTCGCGTGTTATCTCGCAAACATGTAACAGACGATTAACATTTTCTGCATACACTATTGTTGTATTTATGTTATGTGTTTTAGATAGACTTCATCGAAATTTGTTTTATACTTTGTCTATTGGCGGCTGTTTTTGCTCTCTGCTGAAGTTGCTGTGTGAGGCTAATGAGGCTAATAGAAATTTCACCGATAACCTGCTACTGCTAATCCAGACTTTGTATGTATATTGATATATATCCGTGGAGGGAAAAAAACTTGGGTGTTTCTCCGTTCGTAGCAGGGGACCCCGTTCAGTGTGTGGCTGTGTACATCTCCCTGGTGGTTCGCGGTCCAAGTCCCGGCTTAGGTTTACTGTCACCAACTTTGATTGTAAACGCGGGCGAAATTGAGTCGAATCCTGGACCACCTACATCAGCTACTATATCGGGAGATAGTATTCAGACCTGACCATCCCTCAAAAGGTATCTGGCCAGTGTGTTGTGACAGATAACTCGGACAGTCCAGCCGTCACCCTCTCTGATCTCACAAAAACGCTTAGATCGATTCAGGCTCAGATCACATTTACGTTTGACTACAAGGTTAACAAAATTAGAGGCGGAAAATGAAACTCTTAAATCTAAAATGCAAGATTTGGGAAATAACATGGAGGCCAAGTCTCGGCTGTGTAATCTTATTTCCCATGGTCTTCACGATACGCGTGGCGAAACGAGGGCTGACAGTGAAAGGTGTGTCAGAGATTTTATGTACACTTCATTCATTTCTGACGTAATGCATCAGAGGGCATGGAAAGAACCCCCAAATTGCTCTCTAAATTCCGGACAGTGGCCATCCTCTGTATCTCCAGGTCTCGCATTTCGGTGAACCTACACCAACCCCTGGGCCTAGCCTTGTGGTTCTCGCGAACTAGAAATACCTGCCCTTGATTTCTCTATCACTTCATCTCAGCAATGACAGCCAAGTAAAACGATTCTTATGAACTGAAATATATTTTAATTGGTTTAAAGATAAAAGTTAAATCAGAGCTTATTGTAAATTGGGAATTTCCTTGCACAATGTTAATGTAAATGTACACTCAGCTTTAACAGAAACGCGAATTTGAAGCGGTGAAAGTTACATGCTATAAAAATGTTTTTTTTTAACAGAAACAAGTCAAAATTGGCAACATATAAAAACATAGTCTAAATGAATCACATTCAGTAACGGGTATGGCTGATTGGTCTGTTGAGTCCCAGAAGTCATTTGAGGAGCTGTGGTTGTACGTGGGATTCTATCGCGTAGATGTGACGTCACCATCAACTGATCTTCTCTATCGAGCGTCACACGCTGTCGGTCACTTAGTGGACGATAATCTGCACTGTTGGTCAACTGGTGATGTTCCTGAAGCATGTAAGTTGTGGAATGATGGACATCAAAGTGTCTGCCAACTCGTGACATGTTCCATCCAGCTTCAGTAAATAAAGCGACAAAACCCTTTCGACTATATGAATCACTATCAAAAGTGATGATACCAGGTGTTTGCGAAAGGGTGAGTGTATCCTTCCCCACCGGTGGCACCCGTCACAAACACATGCAAAGGCAAGTCAATTGTTCACCTTAAAACAACATGGGAACATATGGTACATGTCAAAAGAGGTAATTGCATCTGACATCATTTTGTCACTGATGCGTTAAATTTGGAAATGTCCTCAACATGTCTACCATAAAACTTGTTGAAAGCTTTACTGAGGCCTTGAATGTTGTAACCTTGATCAAACAACTTCCAGTTTTCCAGAGTTAGACGGGACAGGGTGTTTTTGTGTCAAACTTAAAATCAAACTACAAAACCAACAGCTAATGTTTGGGACCAGATAACAAGGTGTCCGATGAATCAATTTCAATCTTCTCAAACCTTCTGGTAATAAGGAGTGTTACACGTTTTATCTGTTGTCCAGAGACGTGCGTGCAATTATCGCAAGTCGCGTGTTGGGAAATGTTACCATGTAAAATAAAATGTAACGTCGTCTTTTTAAAAGTGTAGTTATTTTATAATTTTACATCATTTCTGTTTAACGATATCAACCATCGAACATCTCGTTTCTTTTGGAGTTGAGTATATGACGCAGGTTCACAGACGGTGATATTTTATTCTGTTTATACAAATTGTTTACAAGGAGGCGAAGAGGATGAAAACCATGTTTTACGTATATGTGAAAAATATACTCGTTTATGGTATACATTTCCCCCCTTGTGGCAGGGTATTTTTAAAGACCGTCAGTTAACGGTAAATATTAGGAAGTCATGATATCATCCATGCTGTTGATGTAGTTTTAAAACAAGCCTTTATAATAAAAAAAGTGTAACTTTAAAATCTATTAATGTACATCATGACAAATGTTGATATGCAAACTGTATTGTACTTTGGGCCTTGGTGCCAAAATTAGTAAATAAAATATATGTCTGTCTGTTTAAGAATTCATAAACACTAAAAATAAACCAAGCTAAAGCATGAAGGCTTTGAGTAAGCAGATACAAGTTGAACTCACACAGCGTGAGACACGTCCAACGGGCGAATAGTCACAAGTTAGCAACGCTGGCAGTAAACTAATCAGTACTAACATACAACTGCCTTAATCTAAATCCGCAGGGGTATTACATTATGTAAATCTGACAGTTATACAGTTGCCACAAAGCCCTTCAGTTCCGATGAGGTGGCGATCCGGGGCGTGAAGCAGAAAGTAAGGTGTATCTCATTTCATGCTTTCACAGTTTTCGGAGATTTCGGTCTTGGAGCGTCCGGCTCGTCCGGTCTCGGTCTTGGAGCGTCCGGCGCTTGCGCTCTCGGTCTCGTGTTGCCTACAATGGACGCAGAACATACTTACATGCTGTTCATACAAGTGACATATTTCTTACCAAGTAACGATAAGTTGAACTCAAAAGGAAGTTCGTTTAAACACGTTTTAAACGGTTTCTGGCTGCGAGGTTAAGATACATAAAACAATGTATTGCCCGCGAGAGAACTATTTGTATATCATTGCAAGACACATCTGTAAACACAAACCACAATTTAGCGGCAGTAAGCAAATCAGAATAAAATGAACACTGACAAGCGACTGTGACTACAGAAAGGCGTACATTGAGTGATTATGAAATAACACATGAAACAATATGCAGAGGAGTGACAGCGAGCTAACATCCTAACAAGACCTATTCGACTGAACACTTGATGGTTATGCTACCATCACACCAAAGAACTAGAACGGGCTGTGATCACTGTAGAACGCGTAGTTTGGCGTAAAATACGATGCGCGTTCGTTCAAAAGCAGTCCTCAATACGTCTATCTCGTTCTTATCTCGTTCTTGGCCAGTCTGCAGTACGTGTGTATCCAGTTCAGATCATGTAAAAGTGCAGTTCGAGCACGTCCGTAGCCATTCTCAACCCGTTCTTAACCAGTTCAACCTTGTTCTACCTCGTTCACAATGTGTGCAAGCAGGTTCAAACTAATTCTTAACCTGACCAACTCGTTCGCACGACGTCCTCATCTCGATCGTGCCTAGTGCGTGTGTATTCGCGTGGTGGCCCGTCCTTGCCCGACTCCATGAATACCGAACGCGTTAGAGTCGATGGAACTTGGACAACTGGAGAAGGATCCATTGGTCTAACGAGTGTCGAATGCTGCTACGAACTGTTGATGGTCGACTATGTGTTTGGAGACAACGTAACACTCGTTTTGCACCAAGGAACATCTAGAAGACCTTAGCATGTGGCGGGGGGTCTGTCATGATATGGGGTTGTATTTCCTTCGGCTGCAAACTTCCCCTGGTGACAATTCGTGGAAACCTGAATGGCCAACAATACCAAGATGCCGTTCTTCGTCCAGTGGTATTTCCTCATTTTGACAACCATCCACTTTCGACAAGATCTGTTTACATGGACGATAATGCTAGACCACACAGATCTCGGGCAGTTTTGGCTTATTTGCGTCAAGAAGCTATTGCCACTCTTCCTTGGCCGGCCTGTAGTCCGGATATTAATCCGATTGAGCATCTCTGGGACATTCTTGGCCGGAAAATCAGACATCCTTCAATTTCTGGGCTTCGGTAAAATTCCTTTCTGCTCATATGTTTTTGGAACACAGGATAATCTTGCTTTGGGACAACTTTTGCATCACATGAGGTTTACATATACGGCTTATAGCAATCGTACATCTCGTCATAATAGTCATCATTAAGTGCCAAAAGTAACAGCTCACAAATATGGTGGGTAGCGCTTAACTTTTGTGCATGTGTCTAGATACAATGCCATGTATATTGTAGAAAACGCGATTGAATCAACTAAGACAACATCGTTTTATATAGAAAACTTTCATTACACCACAGCTTGACATCTCATGTACATTTTGAAATGATGGTAAGAGAACATTTTTTTACCAATAGACATTAGAATGTTAAAAATCCATAAGCTAAAATTCAACATCAAACAGTTTGACAATCATGGCTCTCATAGTTCAATCATCCTGTCCTGCCATGGCACCCATCCTGCTGGGTTGTTGAAATAAGCTCTTAAATAGTCCCTTTGCCTCTTGGCCAAAACAGTGTCCCTGTTTCCTCCCTGTGGGAAGCGGCAGGCTGGCAGGTTGGCATCTTGTCTCCAGGCACCAGGGATGAGGATGTGTGCAGCATCTTCAGCATCCACTTGAATGTTTTGAATGGCTGGGTTTCGGGTACGGATGAGGTTGAGAAGGCACACACAAGCTTCAACAATGGTCTGTACAGTTTACAAGAGGACTCTCCATCTCTGGGTCAGAATGCCAATCACATTTTCAACCACACGTCTGGCTCTATATGGCCAAGGTGAAGGTTCAGTGGCTGTTATGAGTTATGTCTCTCTATGACTCTCCTATGGACCAATCAGATTCCACCTCTCGTATCACTTGCATCTGCTTCAAACAAAATGGTGGCGCCCAGACAAAAGTGCTTCATATCATGTGAGCACCTTGATTACAAAAATTCAAAAGATTTAAAAACATCTGTTGACAACGAGTTGGCGGTGCACATGCTTTGCAAATCCTGCAATCGACCGAACTCTGCATGACAATTTACGAACCAGATTTCGAATTCGGTGCGCGATTTTGATTGGACTATGCATAGACTCGTTAGTCCAGCCAAAATATAACTCCATAATACCAGTCTAGTTCGGCAAGGGTGGAAACTAGACTTTTATAATAAGTTAACTCTCTTGCCTCGGGAAGATGAGTCATTTTCTAAACAGACTGGCTTCCAAAAAGACATCTATCCACATAAATTTGTAATCAGCATCTACCAGGGTCATTATTACGACTGAAAAGAAGCCTTTGTATGTGTGGTACATAGTTCCAGTCTGGGAGGCTTTCTGATGGCAACATGTTTCCCATCGAGGGCACCATAGGCATGTGGGAGATTCCAGCGCATGCGGAATCCTCAGCAACTTCTTCCCAAGTGGCTCTGTCAACAGGGTATGTGATGACTTCTTTCTTAAGCACCATCACCAAGGCCACACAGACATGTTTCACCAACAAGCATCTTGCGTTTCTGGCTTCCTTCAATTCATATTGCAGTATAGCATAGGAATCTCCTATTGCCAGATGACGCAGTGTGATTGCAAGCTTCATACCGGGGTCCAGAGCTTTTCTGTAGTTGGTGTCTTGTTTATTATTATGAAGTGGGTGATGCGTTCAAGAAGTTAATGGGTGGTGTAATTCTCAAGAAGTTGTAGAAGGACTCTTGATCATCCAGACGGAGCCCCTCCACCAGCTGATGATAATGTCCCACAACTATTCTCCTCTCAGATTTTAGCCACTTCCCATCTCCTTGTACTCTTCCTCTGCTTTCAGGATAAATTGGATAAAACCATAATTCAATGTTTAATGTATGCCAAGTTATCCATGGTTCCGGGCACAAATCTTTAAAATCTTCACGTCAGGATACGATGCGCACTGCCCAAAATCTCAAGCCCTTCTGATGAACCTGAAACCCTACCCGTATTTATACCCTAGCTTGTCCTATCGTATTTCAGACGGGGTGGTTGTAGAAAGAACTGCGTGAAAACTGCATAAACGTACTCAAAACTAGGAGAATTTAATGAGAACCTACTGAGAACGTTTAGAACCATGTAGAAACGTGTTGCAAACTGCTTCAGAATTTTATATTTGGTTTGGAAAGTATTTTCACGGAATAAGGATTGACTAAGAACGTAATGCGGCCAAATTGGGTTTGTCACCGAACGGGATGAACGAGTAACTAACTGACCCGGTCGGTGTGCACACATACTGAAATTTATGTTGTACTGCACCACGTCGTCACACGTCCCTAGTAGGTTCGAAGTACGGCAATTCCGTTGGTAATACGTCTTTCTCGTTTTAAGTACGTTGTCAATCCGACTAATTGCAGGTCAGGATGGACGGGATAAAATCTTGGGCAGACTCAAAGTTCGAGAGCACCCTCCCCGTCCGAGCCCGTCCATAAGGTTCGTAAAAAGACTATCAATAGTTTCTACTACGTCCACTACGTTCATACACAGTTGGAGCCTGTTCGACAACATTTACACGAACGCATTGAGAACTAGTTTGTTGTGACGGGGTATAACCTCGGTTTTAAAGGTGACAAGGATCATTTAGAATTCTATAATCTGAGCCAACAACTTGTCCTCTGTACAGTTCGTCTAGGGTTTCAATGCGACATCCATGTAGGTCACATACTAACACTGGACAACGCAACAACATGTATACAACTTTTGTTTGTTTGTTTGATTGTTTCTTGTTTAACGCCGCGCTCATGCTTAGAATACATGCTTAGAATGTAAAGCGTTTGCAAAATACTTATAAACTCATTGTTCATTTGATGTCCAATAAAAAGGAAAACATGTGCACAATGTCTTGAAACAGTTAATATTCTTTCTCCCAAAATATTAAGATGGTCGTTCCCCACAGTTTCGCTGATGGCCGGAACACGAGTAGAAGTTCATATTCTGTGTTTTGTGCCTAACAATTGGCCGTTTTTACATTTAATCCTATCTATACCCACCTAAGGGAGGGGGCCGACATCGTTTTATTCCCAGCGCACCACCTGCTGCAAGAGTAAGAATATTTGCATTTGGCAAATGTCATGAAAAACACATGGCCATTTCGGTGTCAATATAAGGTGAGGTGAAACGGGATTTAACGTCGCATTCAAGATTTTTGCACTTATAAAGTGACGTGCATGTGTGTGTGTGTGTGAGTGTGTGTGTGTGTGTGAGTGTGTGTGTGTGTGTGTGTGTGTGTGTGTGTGTGTGTGTGTGTGTGTGTGTGTGTGTGTGTGCGTGTGCGTGCGCGCTTGTACTAGTCCGGACTGATGCCGATTTATAGTACTAGCCCACTGAGATACCATACCGCAGTTTAACATGAATACCCGACTCAGGCACAGTATACTGACTGCGAGCCAACCAGCCCCTTAATGCCGAGCACCAGACAGGGCAACAACAAGTACCATCTTTTAACGTCTTTTGGTATGACACGGCCGGGGATCGAACCCCGGACCTTCCGCTTTCTGAGCGGACGTGCTACCACTAGATCACGGAGGCGGTCAATAAAACTAGTGTTCAATAAAACAACAGCAACTGAGCCTTAAAATATTTGAAATCATATGATACTGATCGTAAACAAAAATGTCTTGAAACAGTGAATATCCTTTCTCCAAAAATATTAAGACGGTCGTTCCCCACAGTTTCCCTGATGGCCGGAACATGATTAGAAGTTCATATTCCGTGTTTTGTGCCTAACAACTGAACATTTTTACATTTAATCCTAACTATACCCTCCTAAGCGAACGGACGGAAGTAGAATTGATCCCTCCAAAACATTTCCTGAAACATGTAAGCATTAGCCAAATGTCAATTATAAACACATGGCTATTTCGGTGTCACCATTAGGTGAGGTGAAATGGGGTTTAACGTCGCGTTCTAGATTATTGCACTTATATAGCGACGTGCATTCACGTGTGTGTGTGTGGCAGCGGGTACTAGTCTGGACTGATGCCGACTTATAGCGCTAGCCCATGGCCACTGAGATACCATACCGCGTTTAACATAAATATCCCACTCAGACACAGTATACTGACTCCGAGCCGACCGACCAGTCCTTGTTTTATTTAGCGCCAGACAGGGTAACAACAAGTACCATCTTTTAACGTCTCTTGGTATGGCGCGGCCGGGGATCAAACCCCAGACCTTCCGCTCTCCGGGCGGACGCCCTACCACTAGACCAAGGAGGCGGTCCCCTGCAAGAACACCCACTCCTAAATTTATGTCAAGTTGCCTCGGCAGTTGACAGGTTACGTCACACACCATTAGGTCACACTGCAATAGGGAGATCCGAGCAGTCGGTTACGAGACAGGTGAGTAACAATTTTAGACCAAGGAGGCGGTCTGGTGTCACTATAAAACAAGAGCGATTAAGCCTTAAAATATTTTGCAAATGCTTTGCAAATCCTGCAATCGACCGAAATCTGCACGACAGTTTACGAACCGGGTTTCGATTTCGTTGCGCGATTTTGATTGGACTATGCCTGGACTCGTTAGTCCAGCCAAAATGTAACTCCATAATACCAGCCTAGTTCGGCAAGGGTTGAAACTGGACTTTTATAGTCAGTTAACTCTCTTGCCTCGGAAAGATGCATATGACCCGGCTGTGTAAATCATGCTGTTCGTTAATATGTAATACGAGGGCTGTTTGATAAGTTCTGAGCCTCGCATAGAAGGAATTACGTCATAGTGAACACATATATTTTGGACTTTACACGATGTCATATCGATGCCACGATGGCATATCCACAAAAGCAGATATTTCTGATGAATATGAAATTTAGGTTTTTGTCGCTAATATTTATTTGATGCACTATTTCATGTCCTCCTGATTTTTGTATCTTACTGATATAGATATAGAAACTGGACTAAGATTTCTCGGAGATGCTAACATACCCAAATTGTTGTGGTAAACATTTCCTACAAGCCTTGACTTGTCCTTTGTGTCCCCGTGCTTTTCGTCCATAGTCTTCTTTTTGCAGTCGTCGTGGTGAACATACCCTTGTGGCCTTGACTTGGCCTTTGTGCCCCCTTGCTTTTCGTCCATAGTCTTCTTTTTACAGTCGTGTTTACAGCACCTACAATGAAACATAACATGTGATAATAAGAAAGTTGTACATATGTTTTATATGCATCGGAATTGCCGCTCTGATTTGCAGAACAAAATGTTTCGCTGAAAATTTAAGTGAAACTGGTCCTGAAGAGTAGCCACAGTATAGTAGTACAGTAGCCATTAAGTATCATGTAACATTTACTGCAGTGCATTTGTAGTTGACGGCTGTTTATAAACACAGCCTAAATTCGGTCAGTGTCGTATAATGACACACAGAATGGTATTTCTGAGGCAAATAAACATGTGTTGACAGCATTAGGGCGAATTTAACTCTGTTTCATATATCGTACTGAAACACCAGAAGTTGAGATGCGGGAAAATCCCAGTTGTGTCTTTGGGAAAACACTCCTCTTCTTCAATCTACAACACAACAGTTCTTTGACAGAGTAACGATAAGTGTCAAAGATCTAACCAATATGCTACGTGTGGTAGTTCCGAAAATGTAGCTTATGGTAAAATTAAGATATATTTATCTTTGAAAGTTAGTTGTTAAGATTAATCTTAACTAAAATCGTTTCGAAAAAAAACAGACGCCGGAGAATACGGGGGATATTGAAGATCTTCACATCCACAGTTGACTATAGTAGCCATGGAAGGAACTGTGTTGATCACTGGCGAATTGTCTTGATGGAAGATCACACCTTTCCTCCGCTTCCTATTAGTTTTAACTTTATCTCGTATTCGCCACAATGTTCCGTGTCTTGTTTGGCCTTTTTGAAGATTGTCCACTATGATGACACCGTCGGCGTCCAATAAAACGGCGGCGATAACACTTCCAGCTGATGGGACAGACTTCGGCGCCTTGGGTTGTTGCTTCAACTGTTTTGACTGGTGACCCAGGTTTTATACATAGTCACAAATCGTAGCAAGAACCTTTCTGGATCAGCTTCAAACAGAGCTGGATTATCATAAGAAATGTTGTGTCTGGTGCGTGTTTGATTACACGTGTTAAGTGTCGATTCCAAAATTGTAACAATATATTAACCTAGAAATAGTGAGTGAGTGAGTGAGTGAGTTGGGTTTAACGCCGCTTTTAACAGTAATCCAGTTATATCGTGGCGTGTAAGCTTGATGTGGGAGGAAAGCCAGAAGTGATGTAGGTCTCAGACGTTTACCACTTCGGACGTGGAAATATGTTCGTAAAGAACTTAGTGTGAAACCAACCAACAAACAACAAATGGTATAAAATTAACAATTGTATTGCAAAATTAACTAGGTTAACAAATCAACACAAATTGCTGCACAGCAATAACAATCACAGTAAACAATGGAAAGGTAGTACAATATTCAATTGCAATATATATGACAGCAGTGGTCAGTATTATATACATAAATACAGCAAAAGTCAGTGATAATAATCCATATGCAACCAGTGGCGACAGTGGTTAAGCTTCCGAGATGAGCTAGGTGGGGAATCAGGAATGATGAGTGATCCTCACATGAAAGCTGGTTCCAATGTGATGTAATGCGTGAGATAGATCTAAACACGCTATTGTCCCAATATATACACAACCTAACAAGCTTCTGGAAATTTCTACACAGTGCCCTCAAAACCAGCGGCACTGGAACATTCAACATGTTTCTATAACATACGATCAACGTCCGCGGTGAACTGGACCGGAAATTAACACACGAGCATCTAAAATAGTAACGTTCTGACGACTGATCACTGTCCACAATGCAATGAGCGTCTACCGAATCTCAACAGAAACAATGTAAAACAATTACAATTAATCAGTGTGAAACAATAAAATACACTGCCATATAACAGATGCCAAACGAGCTGATACCTTCTTCATTGCCAAAGTTTCTGGGAGAATGGAATGGGAACATACTGGCAAATGCTTCGTAGACTGAACTATAAGCAGGATTTCTGGTATTCGTGATCTGGTCACGGGATCGTCTTCAAGGCTCCCCCTGCCACGCTTAAACCTGGTGCCCGCCCATTTATAGTGCCATAGGAAGGGGCATCCTTCCCTTGCGTTGTCCTCATAGCTCCACGGGTAGCTTCTGGCTACTGCACGTTCGTAGAGTTTGTTAATTTTCCAAAGGTTAGAGAGGTCGTATACCAAGTTCTTTGATCACATAATTAATGCTGACACCTAACAGTGATGTTATCCGAGGCCTTGTCGATGGAAAGAACGACACATCTGTCATGTGGGACGCCTGGCTGTGATCTAATGAGTTTATTCAACTTACTTTTTCCTCTTTTTAAGTTTGTGTATTCTACCTATGACCACACCACTCACTGACTCCGAAAGACATACTCCAGGTCCATCTGTTGGCTAAAGTTTTGGCTTCAACAGCATCCATTTTGATTGTTAAGCAGGCTGTTCACGATATTTGAGTCATATATGAATAACTGACTGAGGTTGTTATTGTCAACAATAGTGAGTGAGTGAGTTAGATATAACGCCGCTTTTAATAGTATTTTCCAGTTATATCACGTGTCAGCTTAATGTGGGAACAAGGCCAGAAGTGATTCAGGTCTCCGACATAACCCACTTTGGTGAAACCCACGAGCACGGGTATGGTGCTGACAAACCAAGAAACATAATCGGGACTCGAACCTACAACCATAGTTTTTGAAAGTGCCCAAGGTACACGCACACAGCGAATTGTGGCGCCTTAGGCGACTGGGCCACCCGTGCCCCCATTGTGAACAATAGAGACGTAATCATACGATTATTATTATTATTATTATTATTTTCACACGATTGTAGGATTATTTCCCACATGTCATATCTGAAACGTTCGCAGTTGGGCGGACAGGGATGAATGAAGTGTCAACGCGCATGTTGACGGGGAATTAGCTCTTGGGGGAATAAAGGAGAAAATCGACATCTCTGTCCCAGGACGCTTTATGCACAACATGTAAACAATATACAACTGATGAATACTAAATGACAGAACCACATCACTTCACCGGTGGTGCAGGATGACGTCACAGGAAACGCCCGAATGAGATTGCCAGGTGTGGAGGGGGACCCCGCGTGTAAATAGGTAATCAGATTGGGGGAAGGTCGGCTCTCGCGGGATCACTGAGGACAACAACAGTGACTCGGAGTGATGTCAACCATGTAGATATTCTGCAATTCTTTGCTGATGAACGAACCAATATCATTGAGATATTACATGACTTTTTAGAAGATCAGAAAGGTATGAAATGGTTTCTTACCCTCAAGTTGAAGTATGTCATATAGCTGATCCGGTCGTGAGATCTACAAACTTTTCGGAAATTGATGATCAAATAGCTCAGGCGTTTCAAAAATTAAATACATCAACACAGGAATGTCAGGCCGAGGGAAGTGGTTGGATTTTAGATCATATAGTGCATTTGGAAGTAAATACAACAGAATATGTACCCCTGTCAGCCAGCTCTTACATTCCACTGCCAAAGTACTTACAAAATAAGACAGCAATCTTAAATGTCAAAAATAATGATCAGAAATGCTTTGTTTGGTCTATTCTTGCTGCCCTACATCCTGTTTCCTACAAAGATAATGCAAATCGAGTGACAAAGTATGTAGGGTATGAATCCGAGCTAGACCTGAATGGTATTGACATACCAATACCTCTCTCTCAAGTTTCCAAATTTGAACAACAAAACCACATTTCTGTCAATGTATTTGGCAACGAGGAGAAAGACGGTGTGTTACCTCTCCATATCAGTAGGCTACCATTTGATAGAACTGTTGACCTTTTGCTCCTAACTGAAGGAGAAAAGAGCCAATTTTTGTCTCATTCGAAATTTCACCCGTCTCATGGCAGATAGAACCAAACACGACGGAAAAAACATTCTATTGTAGACGATGTCTGCATGGTTTTATCCGGCAGGATTTGTTAGATGATCATGCCTTCTATTGTTCAGATCATAATGCCCAGAAAATCAGATTACCTGGTGAACACAACAAATGGATTAGATTTTTTATCTGTTCAGAAACAGCTAAAAGTCCCCTATGTTATTTATGCAGATTTTGAGGCAATCACCAGTAAAGTTAAACAAACTGAAAATAACACATCAAACACGACTGTTTATCAGAAACATGAGCCTTCCGGGTTCTGTTACAAAGTGGTCTGTTCAAAACCTACTTGTACAAAACCTGCAGTGACCTATAGAGGCCCTGTAGTCATTTCGCATTTTATTGAATGCTTGTTGGAGGAAGCACATCTCATCAATAAAAAGCTTAAAGTTCCTGAAACTTTAAAATTGACTGAAACTGATGAGTTGGCATTTCAAATGGCAGATACATGTCATGTTTGTAAGAAACCCTTTGATGAAGAGTCTATCAAGGTTCGTGACCACGACCATTTAGAAGAGGGGTATAACTATCGAGGGGCTGCCCATCAAAAATTTAATCTGCAATTTCGGTTTAGAAAGGTGAAAGGTAAACATAGTTTTCCAAGGGAAGAATTCTGTATCCCTGTGATATTTCACAACCTCCGTGGTTATGACAGTCATCTGATCATGAAACAGTTAGACAAGTCTGTAAAACAGAAGCTGAGTTGTTTGGCAAACAACATGGAGAAATACATTTCATTTTCCATCAGTCATTTGAGGTTCATTGATTCATGTCAGTTTCTTCAATCCTCTCTGGGAAAACTTGTTGAAAATCTAAAGAAAAAAGACCCTTCCAAATTTATCCATTTAAGGCATGAATTTGCAAATCCAACTCAGGTAGAGCCATTATTGAGAAAGGGAGTCTATCCTTATGATTTCATGGACGATGAAACAAAATTTGAAATGAAAGAACTTCCCGAAAAAGAGGATTTTTACAATAGCTTATCAGATAGTTCCATCTCTGATGAAGATTATGACCATGCACAAAATGTGTGGTCTACATTCCACATTCAGGACATGGGGCAGTATCATGACTTGTACATGCTAACTGACGTTTTACTTTTGGCTGATGTGTTTGAAAACTTTAGAAGAACAGCTTTAGAAAACTACCAATTAGATCCAGGACACTATTACACGCTACGTGGGTTTGGATGGGATGCAATGTTGAAAATGGGAAATGGAGAGCTAGAGCGGCTGACAGATGTGGAAATGCTGCTCATGATAGAGTCAGGACTCAGGGCTGGTATCAGCATGATATCCAAAAAGTATTCTGAATCAAACCTACCAGGTCAGAAACATTACAAAACTGATGAACCGAATAGACACCTTATTTACCTCGACGCGAATAATCTTTATGGGTGGGCTATGTGCCAAACCCCCCCTGAGCGAGATTTCCAGTGGGTAGATAACTTTGAGCATTTAGATATAAGGAGTATTCCCGCTGACGTAGATATAGGTTACATTCTTGAGGTTGACCTTGACTGCCCATCTGGTTAACATGACAGTCACAGTGACTACCCTTTAGCACCCCAGTCTATGACAGTGACACATGACATGCTTTCTAAATATTCTCAGGATTTGAAAGTTGGCTTAAACATTAAGGGAACACCATGTAGAAAGCTTGTACGTACCAAACTTGTTAAACAAACAGAAATATGTTATTCATTACAGAAATTTACAGTTTTATCTGAATCAAGGCATGGTTCTAAGCAAAATTCATAGAGTCATTCAGTTTAAGCAGTCAACATGGCTAGAACCTTTCATTTATTTCAACACAGAGAAACGTAAACAATCTACTAATAAAACAGACAAAGCGTTTTTCAAATTGATGAACAATTCTTGTTTTGGTCGTTCCATGATGAATGTCCGAAAACATGTCAATGTTGAATTGGTGAATTCAGCCAAACGTCTAAAGAAACTGTGCTAAACCAACATTTGATGCTTTCAAAATTTTCGATCCAGATTTGGCTGCTGTTCACTTGAAAAAGACAACTCTGTTTTACTGACACTGACTCGCTGTATTATGCAATAGAAACCCATGGCCTGACTGCTGACATACAAGAAAATATTGATCCGTTTGACACCAGCAATTATAAATCTAACCATCCCCTATATTCCAAAACTAATGAAAACGTTCTTGGAAAATTTAAAGATGAACTTGCTGGGGTGAAGATGTTGGAGTTTGTAGGCCTAAGACCTAAAATGTACTCAATGTTTGCTTTGGAAAAGGAAGTAGAAGTGAAGGATGGAAAAGAAGTAGAAAAATCAAATGAAATACAACACGCAAGAGCCAAGGGTATTTCTGAAACTGTCCGTGATAGACAACTTCGACATGCTGTACAAACAGTGTCTCTTTAAAGAGAAGCAATTTCGGCACCAGGTGAAACAAATTCAAAATCGAGATCATCAACTGTACACAGCTTCTATCAATAAAATCAGCCTCTCCCCTTTTGATGATAAGAGATATGTCCTCAATGATGGAATACACACACTGGCCCATGGTCATTATAAAATTGATTCTTAAGAAAAACCATTTCATATCTACCCTTTGTGTATGATGTAGTATGACTCAACAGTGTTAGATTTGCCCAGCAATGTTATATTGTAAATACCGATTTTATATTGTTTGAATATTCATGCTACATTACTAATGGTTCAATGTCAATCTTTATTGATTATGTATATTCTTATAGATATATGTCCATTGTACAGATGTGTTGAATGAAAGTGATATATATTGTGTTAATTGTATAATTATATGTTGTTATGAATACTTATTGTTGAATAAATATGTTAAATATATCCATTGTGTTTGTGATTGTTTTATGAAACTTTAACTCAAATAGTTATATTTACAAGACAGTACACAATTGATAATAGTGTGATTGATGTGAATAGACCCACATGGTAACAGAGTAATGATACAGACTGATTCACATACATACAGGCGCGGTCGGATAGCCTAGTGGTTAAACCGTTCGCTCATCACGCCGAAGACCCGGGTTCAATTCCCGACATGCAACGTAATGTGTGAAGCCCATTTCTGGTGTCTTCCACCGTGATATTGCTGGAATATTGCTAAAAGCGACGTAAAACCATACTCAATCACTCACTCACATACATACACTTTTTGTTTAAACTACAGGTAAAATTCAAATAAAATGCTGAAAGGTTGCAAAAAAAACAACAAAAAGAACAAAGAACTAGTATATTCTGTATACATATTTTTATTACATAAATACAATACATATACCAAGACGATATGTACAGTCACATAATTACATAACAGTGTTTTAATGTACAATAGTTCAATTATTATTAAATATACTCATCCTCATTATCATTATCTTGGTCATCATCAGATTGGTTGACCAGTTCTAAATTTTCGGCCAGTGACATGTCCACATAAGAGAGGATATCTTTGACCACTGGTTTCATCCACCGAGTGATTTTATGATCCTTTTCATTGCGATCCATGTCAGGGTCTAACTGTTTCATATTCTCTAGAATAGGTTTGAAGAGAGGCACGTTTCCAAAGTAGCCTATATATCTAATGGCTGTCACGAGTCTTTCAAGATAAATAGTTTTCAAGCACTTCGTCAATTTATTTTCAATCCATCTCTCACTCTTCCCTTCATCTTCATACTCTTCTTTCTTCTTCCAGATTTCTTCCCTGCACGTTTTTAGTGTTTGTTCCCACATGTATTCTAAGCCTTTCACCTCCCACTCTTTATCAGCTTCACTGAATTTAGAGGTCATTGTAGGCGGTCTAACATCGCTCTCATCATCTGTCTGAATTTTAAGTCGTTTCCTTAAGGGCCCCCCTCCATTCTCAGGGCACCACGATCTGACATGACGCTGAAGGTCATGATTATTTTCAAACACAATACCACACTCATCACAGGAAGGCATAGTTGTATCAGTAGTGTCGTGCTCTGATTCACTGTCAAATGGAGCGGCTACTTCTGAGATGTGATCTCTTCTGGTGTCTGGCTTCAAATGATACTGATTGAAAGCCTGCTCCTCTTTTATACGCTGTGGGGTGTTGACTGTTTCAAGTACATTAGGTTGTAGTCTTCCTGATTCCAAGGTAGTAGGACGCAAGTCGATTGTCAGATTGCCATAGGGTTTTTCAACAACTTCTTTATACACAGACATAAACCAGCCGGTATTGTTGGGATAGATGCGCCTAGCAAACAAGTTGACTTGATGTCTGTCCACAGGGGAATTAAACAGTGTCACGTAATGAGAATTCAAAGCAATGTCACGTGACTCCTTACCTCTGGGAAACAGATTTTTTAACAGTAAGAAAATAATGACATTTTTATGGTGAGAGGTTCGGGTGAACAGTTGGGAGATGCGTTTATCATCTTTAGCCTCTGACATGAGGTCATCCAGTACAATCATGTTGTTATTCCGTGCATTCAGATAGTTATCCTCGTGCAGGTTGTAAGGAATCCCCTTCACAAACGTCACATAGGGTAACTGTCCACTGATTATCTGAAACAGAGGCTGCCACTCCGCATAACACCAGAAAATCTTATTGGGTACAGGTTGGATGCGATTCTGTAGTAAAATGTTGTACACAAACATAGTCTTGCCACTTCCACTTGGACCCACCGCCACAGTATTGGATGGAATGGTAAAGTAGAACTGTTCTTTTAGTGCTGAAGGAGGTTGAGGAGGAGGAGACGTGGGAGGAGGAGGAGGTAAGGTTCCCGGAGGAGGAGGAGGATATGAATGCATCTGTCTACTATGTCTATGCATATTATCATTTCTAGAGAACTGTCTCCCACAATCAGGACACGATGTGGACTCCATGACGATAGATATGCAAATGACACTGGAACAAGAGGAAGGCCCTTATATACTCTGAAGATCAGTTTCTGGGATCCAACTGTTAAACGTTTTGGGATAACCCATGCATCCATTTCACAAACACCTCTTTTACGCCAGCTCGCTTCCTTTTCTTCAAAACTGTCTCCACTCTCCACACTGTGTCTGCGGGCTTGTCTACTCTCTGTAGTTCATTTGCATAGAAACTACCTTGAACTAGATCATCAGCCATATCTTTCAACAGATAGATAGGCATACCATCACGATAGAACCTTCTTCTGATAATAAAGATTTCCTCAGTCCATTTTTCTTGATAGTCTCTTTGAAATGTATGTCACAAATGAGAGAGTCTTACTTTAAATCGCCCACTTTAAATTTAAAGGGTTTCTTCATTGACTTCTGTTTGATTTCAGCTTTCGATTTGACTGGCTTTATCAAAGCGTCAATGTATTGTTCCTTCCATACTAAAGCTTCATTAGTCAGATTAATATCTGAGGGTGATCTTTCATTCAATGATCTGTGAGGTCTGTGGTTATAATCCCGGACGAGATCTTGCAAAATGTTCAGGTAATGGTACGTTTGTTTGTAGGTGAAATATCTGTACATCGTGGTCTTGAGGGTCCGTATCACTCTCTCGGCGTAAGAAGCCTTGGTTTCATTCTGTGTGACATAGTAAGTGTTGCCCTTGTTTCTTAACTAAGACCTCATTTTCTTATTATCAAATTCTCGCCCTTTATCTGATCGTAAAATTTGTGGCAGGGTAGCGCGGGAAAATATCTTCTTCAAGGCCTTAATGACCGCATCCGGTGTTTTATTTTTAAGGGGCTCGACTCACAAAAAACGTGTAAATAAATGTATAGCTATGAGTAAGTATTTCACACCGTCATTGTCCGAGGCTATATTAGATACATCAGCCAAATCAATATCACATCGAGCATTGAGGCCTGAAGCCACCACTCTGTTCCGCTGGAACTTGTAGCTTAAAGGGCGCTGAAGCGAATAGGCATCTTGGGATGTCAACCACTTCTTTATGTGATGCAAACTGATATCAAATTTCCCCTCCTTTTTCACAATGTGATACAACTTAGCAGGGCCAGAAAAGGAGGCTGGGTGTTTGGGATTCAAAAAAATACTAGACACATATGCTTTCCATCCGTCAGCAGGCATGGTTACACATGAAATGAAGCCTACACGATGTAAATAGAGCTTATATGTTTATCCACTACATAGCCTATCAAAACTACAGAGACGGGCCTGGGTTACCTTCAATAATAGATGTGCTTGTGTGTTTATGTTAACCCGTGGATACAGCTGACTGCCTTCATTGTATACCGTCTGGCGACGTGACCTAGTTCATCACTCTGTTTACAGTAACAAAACAATTCTCCTTTACCTATGCAACTAATATAAACATAAAAGAACTGACAACATTGCTTCCTCACTATTTCAAAGGAATTTCATACTTACTATTATACAGATTTTGATACTTATTAGTCCATGTTTGAATGTGTAACCGTTGATCTGTCTATAGCGCGGGGATTCCCCTCCACACCTGGGAATCTCATTCAGGCGTGGGGGGCGCGGTGTGTGTGTGTGTGTGAACAATTAAGGCAATAAATGTCATACTATAAATAACAGTAATTAACGGGAAGTGATAAAGTAGCCCAGGTTGGCTGCCAGTCAAATGTAGGTGAGGATTAACAACGGGGATTAGCGCCTAAAACTTAATGACAATTAAGTTATGGAGACATGGCTACAGGGTAATTTGCCTTTGGAGTCAAATGTACTTCAGACAATGGTAGTCGTAAATCAGTCGCTATGACAGAAGTATGGGTAAACATTCATACATAAGGCTACATTTACTATTTCGACTTCACAATTTAGACCTATAGTTTGTCTAATTTCCGCAAAATATTATGCATTTGAGAGGCCCAAAACCCCAAACACGTTCGTTGTGGTTATATTTAGCTCGACATACAGCGATAACATTCTTCTCTCTTATGAACACAAAATTTATTTGTTTTAGATAGGGACATCACTGAATGCGCAAGATGTGGGGCCTCTTAAATGTAACAATAAACAGCGTGTGAATAAATGTGTGGGTGGGTGACATCGACTTGTAAATGTACGAGTCTGGACAAACGACTGAGTAAAATATACGCAATGATTTACCCAGTTGGGGAAAAATGTCCCCTCAGCCATGTCACAGAAACACACGTTTCATTGTAGTCTCCGAGGTACTTGAGTTCTGTCCAAGGCCAACAGGATATTGTGTGGACGAATCACCGTCTGAATCTATTGCAATCTAGTAGTATTGTTACTCACCTGTCTCGTAACCGACTGCTCGGATCTCCCTATTGCAGTGTCATCTAATGGTGTGTGACGTAACCTGTCAACTGCCGAGGCAACTTGACATAAATTTAGGATTGGGTGATCTTGCAGGGGACCGCCTCCTTGGTCTAGTGGTAGGGCGTCCGCCCGGAGAGCGGAAGGTCTGGGGTTCGATCCCCGTCCGCGTCATACCTAAAGACGTCAAAAGATGGTACTAGTTGTTACCCTGTCTGGCGCTCAGCATTAAGGGGCTAAAACAAGGACTGGTCGGCTCGGAGTCAGTATACTGTGTCTGAGTGGGGTATTCATGTTAATCTGCGGCATGGTATCTCAGTGAGCTAGCACCAGTCCGGACTAGTACAAGCAGCCACACACACACGTACATACGCGTCGCTATATAAGTGCAATAATCTTGAACGCGACGTTAAGCCCCATTTCACCTCACCTCGCCTCTTGCAGGGTGGTCACAATCGTCAAAATCAAAAGATTTTATACTGGTTTTGCTGCCGTTGTTTTGCTGTCGTTGTTTTGCTGCCGCTGTTTTGTTGCCGTTGTTTGTTGCCGTTGTTTTGCTGTCGTTGTTGTGCTGCCACTGTTTTGCTGCCGTTGTTTTGCTGCTGTTGTTTTTCTGATGTTAAGATGTTATTATATGGAATTGTTCACACCAAACCCCATCTCAAACCGAGCCCCCACTCTGGTTGATATGGGGTATGATATGAACACTGCCATAGAATAACATTTTTATTTCATACCATAACACGAAGTTTTAAAATGTATCCATTCATCCATCGATGGGTGCCACCTCTACCAACTCTCGAATCTCGCCAACTGCAACCTGCCAACTGTTTCTGAATAATTCCACGAAGCTGTCGGTTTTACTTACCGTGTTTTGTTTTATAGGTTTATTCACAAATCCTTCCGTGTCCATTTCGCTTCTAAATCTATCCTCAGTTTTGTCCAAGATAGCGTCTAGCTCCATAATCAAGTTTGCAAGTGAATGAAATACAGTTTTACCTTATGTGGACGACATTGTCACTGGAAAGCTGACCTAGCAGACGATACACTAAGGGACGTAACTCCAATTTCTTATTACCAGGGCTGATCTCGATCGCCCATTCAAAATGCATTGACAAACAAAATCTGCCCGACAGGGGGCGTAATACGGATGTGGTTGTTACATCCCCTGTGATATGTTGGATCTATCGCAAATGAATAACACCTCAAATCATTGATAGGTAAATTATAAATTATTTTATTGAGCCTCGTACAGACATTCCAGTCCAGGTCAAGACGACCCAGGCACGATTTTGAAAGTAGAGGTTCAGGGGCGGAGTTCCGAAATCTCTGTGGGAGATAATTCTTGATGATTCAGGTTCTCATTCTGCTCGGAAATAACTGAAAGTAAATACAGACTTTTGAGTCACTGAAGACCACACTGAGAGAGTGAGAAAGATGTGTTCTCGAAAGGCTCCCTTGATGACAAAGGCACGCGAGGACAACACTGTATCCCATCTTACCTATGAGGAACTGATAATCGACGGCAATTTTTACACAGATTCTACTACATCGAACCAATTACGTATGAAAGGAATTTACTTTTCGAAAGTCACGATGAGGAACGTTGAGAAAATTGTCCATTCGGTAATATTCATCTTGTTATTGTTTAATCCTACCAAGTAACTCTCACCATATTGAATTGCACATATTATTACTACCCTACTAAATAAATATGCATGCATGCCGGTTTGGTATCTATTCTTTATGTATATGTATTATGTTGTTGAAATAATGATACCAGCCTGGGTGTAAATAAAAGTTCACTTCAGTTCAGTTAGTTTACGTAGGATAAGGAGTGAGTGAGTTGGGTTTAACGCCGCTTTTAACAGTATTCCAGTTATACCGCGGTGTGTCAGCTTAATGTGGGAGGAAAGCCCGAAGTGATGCAGGTCTAAGACGTTAACCACTTCGGTGAAACCCACGAGGATGGGTATGGTGCTGACAAACCTAGAAACATAATCGAGGCGAACCGGGTTTCGAACCCACAATCATAGGTTTCTGGCGTGCCTAAGGGACGCAACTCTGCACAGCGAATCGCGGCGCCTTAGACGACTGGGCCACCCGTGCCCCCGTAGTTCTAAATCAGCTGGATACTCTGAACTGGGCGACTGTACATATCATTACCATCAATCCAAATATAGTTGTGGCAGAGGCCCTTATGCCTCAGTGATATGTTTTACAGAGAATTCCGTGCGATTATCGCAAGATTCGTTTTGGTAGTTGTTGCCATGTGAAATAAAATGGGACGTTGTCTTTTGAAAAATGTAGTTATTTTCTAATTTTACATGACTTCTGTTTGATGATATCACACATCGAACATCTTTGCGTTTCTTTTGAAGTTGAGTAATTCGCAGGTCCAAAGACGGTAATATTTTTAATTCTATTTGCACAAAGAGGATGAATACAATGTTTTACTTATATGTGAAAAGTATAACCATTTAAGATATATATTTCTCCCCTTGGTGCAGAGTATTTTCAAAGACAGTCAGATAACGGTAAATCGGAGAAAGTCCTGATTGTGTAACTTTAATATCTAACCATGTACATCACGTGAAAAATGTTAATATGCAAACTGCATTGTACTTTGGGCCTTGGTGCCAAAATCACTAAATAAAATATATGTCTATCTGTCTGTTAAGGGATTCATAACCACTGAAATTAAACCAAGCTAAAGCATGAAGGCTTCAAGTAAGCAGATACAAGTTGAACTCACACAGCGTGAGACACGTCCAACAGGCGAATATACATGTTTAGCAACGTTGATGGTAAGTCAGTACTTACATACAAGTGCCCTAATACATATACACAGATGGTATTACATTTTGTAAATGTAACAGTTATACAGTTACCACAAAGCCAAACTCTTTGCACCTGACATCAGCTCAAACCTACTGATCTTCAGCTATGGACAACGACTCCAGCCTCTGATCTATCGTCGGGGCCTGAGGGTAGGACAAGCTGGTCTTCAACGTCGGAGAAACTCCGAGTATATTTAGAAGTAAGCTTTTGTAGGTCACGTTCGAACGTCAAAGTGGACAATTCCGATCGGGGAATCTTTCACTCCAAGCGGCCAGCGTGTGTGTTTGTTAACAGACTACGGATAACATTACTGAAAATACACTATGATGGAGTGCAGAGATGGCGCTCTAAGAACATGTGTTCTATACAACAAAGGCTCAAGTGGTTATTTAGTTATCTCCTGAAAGGTAACTGAAAACTCAAAGGAATTAAACATTTAACATACATAAGTAATAAAAATACTGGGGGCTCAATCCGAACCTCGTCACAATCACACATTGTGAAATGGCACAAATAGTCTTTTCAATATTGTTGCAATGCCGAACATCTGTGAAATCGTAGCAGACTCCCACGGGAAGACGCTATTGCTGGTGTGATCGATGGAAGCGTCCAGTGGCATGGGACATGTGATGTCAGAAGAGAAGGGAGAATGAATGAATGCTTGAATATTGTTTACGTCGTATCAGCAAGTTTCCATCTATTCATGGCGACGAAGCGAGAAGACGAAAGTCAGTACACAGGTGCCTAAGGTACATTGTAAATTGAACCCTTCAGATCCAATGAGGTGGCGATACGGGCTTGAAGCAGAAAGTAAGGTTTACCGAATATCATGCTTTCACATTTTTCGGCGATTTCGGATTTTGAGCCTTGGGCCTTTCCGGTACCGTGTTACCTGCAATTAAATAGATCATACTTACACTTTGTTTATACAAGTGATAGGTTTCTTACCTAGCAACGATAATTTGAACTCAAAACGAAGTTCGTTTAAAGATACTTTTATACGGCATATTGCTGCGAGTTTGAAATATATAAAATAATGAAGGGCCCGTGAGAGAAATATTTGTTTGTATGTTTGTTTGTGGTTTAACGCTGCACTCAGCAATATTCCAGCTATATGGCGGCGGTCTGTAAATAATCGAGTCTGGACCAGACATTCCAGTAATTGACATGCATAAATCAAGCATACGACAAGCATAGTCGTCTGTTGGGGCAAGCATGGGTTGCTGAAGACTTATTCTACTCCGGATCTTCACGGGTCGAGAAATATTTGTACATCATGATCAGTGTCAGACACATATGTAAACACACACTACAATTTGGTGGCAGTAAGCAAATCAGAATGAAATAAATACTGACAAGGCGACTGTTACAACGGAAAGGCGTACAGTGAGTGATCATGAATACGATAAACCAGGAAGAAAAGTCTAATTCGACTGAACGCGAGTTGCTAACATTGATAACAAAGGTGGCAAGGATCATGCAGAATTAAAAGCAAGCAACGTGTCCTCTGTGCGGTTCGTCTGGCATCACCTGATATACTAGCACTGGACAAAAGACAACAACACGTATACAATTTTTTAACAATAGTGATGTGATTGTGGAAAGAGTTTTGAAAGGTCGGCGTTTTCTGGCAAAGTGGAGTACGGGACTGATGCTGGCTTCAGTGTTGTTGGTGAAGGCCGGGGTGTTATCGGCGAATTTTCCCAGGCATTTGTATTACGTAACTACATTTACTTTTTCGCCTTGTTTGGCAAGAGAAAAACGGTTTGACGACATATTTCATGTAATACAAGTTGAAGGCAGCCAGCATGCGTGGATCATCCTTGTCAACAAAAGGCCATCCGTTCGGTTAATGTTGAGGTTGATTGGTTGGTTGGTTGGTTGGTTGGTTTGTTGTTTAACGCCGCACTCAGCAATATTCCAGCTATATGACGGCGGTCTGTAAATAATCGAGTCTGGACCAGACAATCCAGTGATTAATGTCAGGAGCATCGATCCACGCAATTGGGATCGATGACATGCATCAACCAAGTCAGCGAGCCTGACCACACGATCCCGTTAGTCGCCTTTTACGACAGGCATAGTCACCTTTTACGGCAAGCATAGGTTGCTGAAGACCTATTCTACCCGGAATCTTCACGGGTCGTTGAGGTTGACCAAAGACGTGTAGACAGTGATTAGCAAAGTAAAAACACTATCGTTGTTTTATTGAATGCAGAGTATTTGCAAGTTAAACTAATTGTTCATTTGATACCAAATAATAGGTTAATTTGTGCACCATGTTTTGAAACAGGGAATTATCTGTCTCCAGACATATTCAAACGGTCGGTCTCCGCGGTTTAGCGGATGGCCGTAGCATGAGTGGAAGTTCATATTCTGCTTTCGGTTCCTTGCGACTGAACACATTTACATTTATTCCAATCTATACCCACCTGTCGGCGGCAAAGGAATGGGCCGAGATTTTATTAGTCCTTCTGCAACTCCAACTGCAAGATGTAAGATGATTTGCATAAAGCAAATGTCATGAATTAACAAATGGTCATTTCGGTGTGTTGAATCAAATAAAAGCGATGAATTGAGTCTTACAATATTGTCTTAGAAATCACATTTAGATACTGATCAAGAAGATAATTTATGGATGCCAACTTCTTCATTATGAGGAACATAACGTTTCGGAGTATAGTTTTTCATTCATCTGATGGTTCCGAACATAACATAAATGCACTGGTCTTGCAGGTTCTCAAAAAGCAATTCTATATTTTGACATGTACCATATGTTTCCGGTGTTTTTCGGTTGAGAAACTGACCAGCCTTTGCATGTGTTTGTGACGGATAACTCCGGTGATGCAGGATACGCACACCTGTTCGCAAACACCTAGTATTATCAATATTTGACAGTTATTCATAAATGAATGGTCATGATATAGTCGGAATCGTAAAATCGACTCTGCTTTTTGCAGAGATTTCTTATGAATATGAAATAATTATAAGGGGTTTATGTATTTGATGTATTGCATTCATGTCTGTTTGCTGTTTGGATCTTTATGATATAGCTAGAAACTGGACGCATGATCAGTCTTCTCGGAGATGCTGTTACCAAAGAGTTTAAACTGATACATACATTGTTTAGTTTTCACGTTGACTTGTCTTGGCTCTTGTTTACCGTGCCTTTCTTCCATAGCCCGTCCTTTTAAGTCCTGTTTATAGCACCTAGAACGAGAAATTACCTGCATACTAAGTAAGCTGTACATATGTTTATGCATATATGTATCGGTTTGGCCGCTCGGATTTGTTTAACAAAACAAGGGAATTTGGCCAAGACGTTTAACTGAAACTTGATCTAAGGATTTGACCTAAATATCATCAAATGATTTATGTTTCAACATAATCCCCTTATACATTGAGATACTTTAGCCAAAGTTGTTGGTTATTGTTAAGAAATGCTTTTCTTGGCTGTGTATTTCATCTTCATCCTAGATGACGGCACGATTTTATCATATATATATTAGGAATATGACGATAGACAGTGGCGAAGTTTCTCATTAGATTTTACATATGGAATCGTCTTAAGAAGGAAATAAACATGTTTATGTATTTGAAATATGTCACGTTTAATTATTTCTTGTAAACGTAATGGCATTGTTTGGTTTATGAAAAATTGGATGACCTTAAATATTGAAAGATAAATCGTTGATACCATGTGAATGAAAGCTGTCTTGTGGACACAAGGTAAATAGAGGTTATCACGCGAGTGTGTTTGGGGATGGTAAATATCCTGCATTCGGAATAAACATTGTATTTAGCGAGCCTTGGCGAGCTAAATACATAGTGTTTATTCCTAATACAGGATATTTACCATCCCCAAACACACACGCGTGATAACCTCTTTATCATATAATGCCATTCTTTAATTCTGTGCTTCAAAATCGCTTTCCCTCACTCACAAACATTACCGAAACATTGCGAGTTTTCCTGGAATGCGCGCACTAATATTTATTACGTCACAGGGTAAGTGATGTGTCAGTCGGACAGTGACAGTAGCCAATATAGTTCCAACTGAAATATGTTTCTTATACAGTGGCCAAGCAACATATACGCAAAACAACAATTGTTTTTAATTGTCTTTCGCGGCAATCCATCGGTCTGTCCGCTAGAGTAACTGCCCTTTGTCAAAGGGAAACTACTCTAACCCTAGTCTATAAGACGTCACGGCCACGGTCAGATGTTGTTGACAGTCGGTCTGTCCTGTCATAACGATAAGAGGTTGTGTCAGATGTAAACACAGCGACAAAACGAAACAAGGTAACACTTCAAACATATTTCCGCCAAATCCAACTATTTTAATTTGTGGAGGGTGTTTCAAGCCGCAGAGGTCTACAAGCACAGATATGGCTACTGATCCCGCTTGGCTAGGCCTCGTGCCCTCGCAAAATTGTTTCGAAATGTATATCTCCAAAGTTGCCAAAACTTATAAAATGCCTTAGCTACGTCACAGTTAGACACATATTTTCAGTATATTAGACTGTTCTTTTGATAATGATAGCAATTATCCCTGTAGTTTATCCAGATTCCCGATGGTTAATTCTGACTCGATCGCCGAATGACGAGTGCGACGCCGTGTTTGTTTATAAACAGTGAAAGTAGTCCCTACTTGACCTTTGATATTTGCATCTCTATCCGCATATGACCCCAACGGATATCGTTTTTATCCGTTGGCTTTATCCTGCCGAGAAACCTACCCATTATATGATAAATGCTAAGATTAACGGCATATATTATTCCATTAAAAATAGAGCAATTTATTCAAATGTTGACGGTAAAGGACAGATCCTATGCAGAAATGAAAATGAGTAGTATTTAATAGTTTATATTTGCAAATATCTTCGAGCATGGCTATTTTCAAAACTGAAATTTAAATAGTGTAATTTTATGCTCGTTGAGGATTGAATCGTCGTTAAAAAACATATTTTCAACATTGTATAATTGTTCTCAAATTCCCCGTTTTTCGCAGTAAAAAAATAGAAAAGTTGCAATTTTTTTTTTAAAATGTACAATTACCCGTTTTATATCAACATTACAGATACTTGACACCTTCCAGACCATAAAACAAGTGTAAAGTGCAAGCGTCACAAATCACAAATATTTATAAGATCTTCATTAGACCCCCTTTTGAATAAGCATGTGAGCTTTGGGATGGATGTACATAGACCAGAGTGATAGACTAAGGAGATTGCAGTTGGAAGCAGCCAGATTTATCAGAACAAGACAAGATGCAAAAAGTTCAATTATGTACGTAGTTATATAAGTAATGCAAATAGTTGTATGTAAATTATATTATTCTCACTGTTCACTAGTCTTTCCTATTCTTTTCTTTCCTTCTGTTCTGTTCATGTGTGGTACACGCTGTAAATGAATTGTGTAAATATCTGGGAGAAGGTGTCCTAAGTTGGAGAACTTGTACCCAATCTCATTCACCTTTTTGAAATGTTGTCCAAGTCGAACGTCATTTAGGAGATAAACCTACTGTGTTTTGAAATTTGATGTAGTCCCACTGTAGAATAGAAACCTCTTTGTTATAATTTGGAACCGAGCGCGGTTGTGTCGACCCTCAGTTTTATTTATGGACAAAACGGTGTAGAAGTTCCGCATAGTTATACACGATAGAAAAGGACATTGTGATTATATATAAACTTTTCTAAATGCCCACAACTTGACATTATTTATGGGGGCACGGGTGGCAAAGTTGTCTATGGCGCCGCGATTAGCTGTGCAGAAACCTATGATTGTGTGTTCGAATCCCGGTTCGCCCCGATTATGTTTCTAGGTTTGTCAGCACCATGCCCGTGCTCGTGGGTTTCACCGAAGTGGTAAACGTCTGAGACCTGCATCACTTCGGGCTTTCCTCCCACATTAAGCTGACACGCCGTGATATGACTGGAATAATGTTAAAAGCGGCGTTATACCCAACTCAATCACTGATATTATTTGTACGTCTAGTGAAATGTATTGGACATTATCTGACATTCGTGGGGACGCCCTTTCCCAAACAATTTGGTTTTGGGTTTCCTGGTGTACTGTTAGTGATTTCACCAGTAACTTTACTTTTGAAATAGACATAACGAATAAGCAGTCGTGTCAAACGTAGCCAGAATACATCTACATCAGACTGGAACCCTAAACTTGAATATCTGCTGTTCGATCAGAAGTAGCATCATTGTCATTTAAAATAACGTCCTTTTCTTCAGTCCTTTACATTTGTACTCGACGTGTTCATCTAACAGCTGGTTCGCAAGAGGACCATTTGTAGACAGTAAGTAAGTTTAATACCTACACCGGGTACAACTACACTTATTGATCATCACATTTCGTCCATTTGAACAATGTCGACACACGCTTGCTATAAAGAATAGAATCATGTGAAATTAGTGTCACCTGCATTCGTGATACCTAGAAAAGCCATATATGTCACATATGTGACTAGTGTTCTAGTAAAGGTTAAGGTCCGAGGACGAGATCTTGATGCGTGTAGAAAGACCGCGGAATTGTAGGGTAGGACGTACAGATAGACCAGGGGCGAAGCCATGGGGTGTAGAGTAGAACAGATAGAGTATCAGTACCCCACCTCCATCCCATCCCACCTCCCACGGGCACGGGTATGGTCCAGACAAACCAGGTAACATCCAGGATTCGAACCCACAACCATAGTAGGCTTCAAATGTGCTTAAGGTTCTACTACGCCAAATCAGAACCAGTTTGGACAGTGCGGTTTTCGTAGGGGTTCAGTGCAGATCGAGAGATATCTGCAGGCTGTGATAGGAGGATATTCTGTAAGATTTTTATGTCTTTCAAATGTACATCCATCCAGTTATTAAAACTGACCATGTTTTTCTATATTTAGTATTGTCTTTTTCAACATGATGACTTATGCTGAATGTGATCACAGCTATTTTCAAGTAGGTGACATTTGGTGCAGAACTGGGGGTAGTGTGTTTAACTTCCTGTACTCGGAAAAGGAGCTGGCTAAGCCAGTCATTTTTTATTTTTTTTATTGCTGCTCTAAGGCCAAACTGTGCACACACGTAAGGTAATAGCTGTTGAATGCTTAGTTATTCTTACAAAAAAATATAACGTTACTATAGAAGTCTATGGGAAAACATTTGGTTGTGTGTAACCTTAAGGTACACGCACACAGCGAATTGCAGCGCGTAAGGGGACTGGACCAACCCTGCCCTCATTGTGAACAATAGAGACGTCATTATACGATTATAATTATTTTTATAGTGATTATGTACACGATTATAGCTTTATTTCCCATATGTTATATCTGAAACGTTCGCAGTTGGGTGGGCAGGGGTGAATGAAGTACTGGAATAATATCTTCGAACATAATTATGTAATTACATTAACTATGTCGACTTCACAATGTAGAAATACAGTTTGTCTAATTTGTGCAATATAGAGACATTTCAAAGGCCTTATACATTACGCATTCCTTATCTCATGCAAATTTATTTTCTGTTCATAACAAATTGCGCACACAGAGAAGAATGTTATCTTTACATGTCGAGCGCTATAAATAACCTAAATAATGCATGCTACGTCAGGCATAAATTTAAATAGGATGATGGCAAGAAGCCAAACTGTACATGTATGGTGTCATTTGTTGATAGTTTTAGCAAAGGTATTTTGGGTTTAGAGTTGATACCTAGAATGTAAGTCTAAAGAGAGACAGGCGAAACAGCGTGTGGATTCATGTGTGGGTGACATCGGCTTGTTAACTGACGAGTCTTCACAAGCAAACCACTGACTAAAATATACGCAATGTCCCCTCATGAGATAAGCCACAAAAACCACACGTTTAATTGTAGAGGTACGTGTGTTCTGTTCACCACCCCTGGTGTTCACCGTTGATATATTGCTGGAGTATTTTTAAAAGCTGCGTAAAACCATAATCACTCACTCACTCATGTTTCACACCAAACCCCATCTCAAACCGAGCCCCCACTTATGACTTCGTATTTCATACACTGGGGAACGTGGTTTGATTAACTTTGGGGCTCTTCACGCTAGAATTGTTTTCTGCACTTTTGCACACATTTATTTGTCTGATGATCCTCTTCTGAAGCATGTCTAGACTCATGGTAGATATGGGGTATGTTATTACGACTGCCGTATAATAACATACCATAACGTCAAATTTTAAAATGTACCCATTCATAAAACATCCATCGATGGATGCCACCTCTATCAATTCTCGCCAACTGCAATCCGCAAACCGACATTGTCACGGGAAAGCTAACCAATCAGACGAGCAGACGATACACTAAGGGACGTCACTCCAATTTCTTATCACCCAGACTCATCTCGATCGCCCCTTCAAAATGCATTGACATGCCATATCTGCCCGACAGGGGTGTCATACGGGTGTGGTTGTTACACCCTTGTGATATGACCGCCTCTATGTTGGCTCTATCGCAAATCAATAACACCTCATATCATTGATAGGTATATGATAAATTATTTTATTGAGCCTCGCACAGACATACCAGTCCAGGTCAAGACGACCCAGGCAGGATTTTGAAAGTTCAGGATCGGATTTCCGAAATCTCTGTGGAAGATGGGTTTGATTAACAAAACGAGTCCAGACATACGAAATGTGTTGCCCTGTTTGTTCTGTGCAAGGATATTGGGTGTGCTTGAAGCAGAAATCTCAAGATGTTTGTCCGCTTATAACAGATTCGTCAGATATCTCGGGAAGAACCATTAGCCACCTTGTAGAGTTACGCAACACATACTGTCTTACATATGCCAAAATATGTACAAATACTTTGAAAACAAATGAACATCTGCTCTTGTTACTTGACAGACGAAACAACGAAATACACTAACTGCGCTACGAGATTAGGTAAACATAAAAAGAAACACAACATAATTTGGAAGTTATTTTCGTTTTCCGCAATTGATGCAATTTACTCAGCTTAAGCTTACCAGGCGATTTGCCTATCACGTTATGCAAATACATGGCATAAGGAGCCTTTTCGAAAACCAAACAAAATTCTGAGTGGGAAATAAACTGAAAACAATAAGCTTGCTCTCCAGGGAAGAACATTGCACGGACATAGTTGATATTGAATAAATATTAAGACAAACATAATTATGTTTTTTATATTAATATAATAGATGCAATACAATTCTTAATTTTCATAACATAATTTGTTTAGACCCTAAATCCACGGCACCACGGGAGACAAAGATTTGGATCTGGTGGACAGACTAAGTCATATTATCTGGCTGGTATTGGTTTATTCCTTTTGTTCAGCACTTTGTATTATTTGTAGCATTCGTAGCAGCAAATGGCTGCAGAACTGCTGATATATGTTGGGGTAATGCAGTATTATAGGTCTTCAGTAAACACATGTCATAAAAGGCGACTATACTTGTCGTAAGAGTCGACTAACGGGATCGGGTGGTCAGGCTCGCTGACTTGGTCTATGCATCGTATCCCAATTACGTGGATCGATGCTCATGGTATCAATCACTGGACTGCCTGGTCCAGACACGAATATTTACAGACCGACGTCATATAGCTGTAATATTGCTGAGTACGGCGTTACACAACAAACAAACAAACAAAACATTCACTACCAAGAAAAACCGATGGGCCGTGTTATACGACCCTTGCCAGGTATATGTGACACCTTACTCTACCTGTAAACATGAATGGCCGCCCACATATTGACAATAACTACTTGTGGGTAGTACAAAATAATTGATACAAATGAGGGATGACATGGAAAGTTAATGGTAAGAAATTGTATGCGTGAAGGGCAAGTAAAGTTAAAAAAATATTGCGAGTTTGTTGCGAATATCAATTTTCCCAGATACATTTAGTCAATTTCCGATATGTCGAAGAAAATATTTAAATGTCGAAGTGAAAATGCTTACACCACATGCTCCGTAATCGGTCTATTTTGGGGCGTGGCCTAAAGCTACTTATGCAGCGGTGACAACTGTTTTCAGTGGCTGATATGTTTATCGCGTGTATCTATCTCATGATTCTAAGCCGTTATACATATACTGTTTCTGCTATTTCTTTTAATCCAAAAAATAACAACATTGCATACATTGTTGCATGTGTGATACTGACACTGTGAGTAAATAAAATAACAATAATTAATCGGTAACTAGCGTTTTATTACTAACAGCAAATGCCTGTCAGGTATCAATCCCCTGAACAAACATTTAAAGGCATCTTCACGTTTGTTACCATGGATGAGAAGACAGAAAAAAGACGTAATGTAAAAGTAAATCCGAGTCGGAAGCAGACAGACTGGGTTTTGGCCCGATCATAATGATCGTTGAAACTGCGCATGCGTCAAACATCGTTTTAACCTCAGTAAGGGGAATCCCCTCAATGGCGGATTTCGTTTCAGGAAGGATTTCGCCTATCGTTTTAATCGTCTGTTTCACGCTATTTCCGTTTTTAAAAAATAATTTTGGTAAAGCGTTTGTGAATAAGTATGCCATTAAAATCTGCAAAGTTGCTGTGTTGAATTAACTTGGCCATTAACAAGTGTGTAATTTGAACACTTTGCCGTATGTTTGCGATGAGGAGTTAGCTTGATGTCATTTAATGGACGACTTTTCAATACTACAGTCTTCACTTCATCGCCCGTGGGTGATGGCCCTAAAATATGTGTTTTTGCATGGCGATGATCTGGATGTATTCCTAAACGCAAGGCGTCTTATCTGAGGTTTTCATGGTCTGTTTTGTCACAGCCATCACGACCATGTCGTAATTCCATTACCCTAAAATCATATTTGACTTTTTGAGAATAAAAGCAAACTATGAGAGTGAGTTCCACGAGAAACCTGATCAAACCCATTCCTTAACATTTGTGCGATTCTGTCATCCTGGCTACTGTTACAAAACAAAAAAACACCATTCTCTTATGTTACGTGGTCATGCATGGCTGCCACGATCATGCCTGCATACCGTCTGCATCTATCTTCCGCAAATCCTTGAAATTATGCCAGCGAATATTCCGGGTCAGAATATAGCACCCCAGCAACCTGCTTGTCGTAAAACCAGACCAAATGGGTCGGGTGGTCAGGCTCCGTTGTTTGGATGTCATTGTATCCCAATTGCGTGTGGAGATGCTTAGGGTGTCAATCACTTGATTGTCAGGTTTCGTTTATTTATATATCGTCATTCTATAGCTGGAATATTGCTGGAGTGCGGCGTTAGACAACAAAGACACTCTTCCTATCTACTAACTATACCATGCCTTGGCTACTGTTACAATCAGCGACACGTATGTTTGGTTCGTAATGCATCTAGTTTCTCTGAACTGATAGATATTTGACTTAATGACCAAAAAGCACTGACATGTTCACGAACTGACCAGTGAAGTAGAGTAGATCTTCAGCAATCCATGCTTGCCGTGAAAGGCGACTGTGCTTGTCGTAAAAGGCGACTACCGGGATCGGGTGGTCAGGATCGCTGTCTTAGTTGATGATGTAGGTCATCGTATCCCAATTGCGTGGATCGATGCTCATGGTGTCAATCACTGGACTTTCTGGTCCAAACTCGATTATTTACAGACCGCCGTCATATTACTGGAATATTGTGTCGCTAAGCAACAAACAAACCAAATGTTCACGAACTAGTGTTCACAGACGAAGGAATGACTGATGTGTGATGAGGCTATGAACTGGACAGCATGTTTGCATCAGAAATCCGTCTTTAAATCGATTGAGCACTGATACAGAGAATCTCACCCGAGTGTCTTTTAGTATCAAATTTTATCAACGAGGGTTGATATATTTTTCATCCAAAGACACAAGGGTGAGATTTTATTTATCATCCAACATCATTCTTCCAACGTTTTCAGTTTGTAGACAGTAATAAGCAGTGTCTAAGTGTAAAAAATACTGCTAACAGCTTCAATAGCAGAACCATTAGTGATGTCATTTGATTGTGACGTCATGGTAACCAATGATATCACAATGGTTTGCCATGGGGGGGGGGCACCTGCTGGCTACGGCACTGGATCGTATAAACATAAATGTGTCACGTAAGTAATCAGACACAGTATACTGAGTCCGAGCCGACCAGTCCTTGTTTTAGCCCCTTCATGCAGAGCGCCAGACAGGGTAACAACAAGTACCATCATTTAACGTCTTTTGGTATGACGCGGCCGGGGAACGAACCCCAGATCTTCCGCTCTCTGGGCGGACGCTCTGCCACTAGACCACGGAGGCGGTCCGGTTTCTAATGAATTTACCACATCATTGTAATGTTTATATTTGGATTTCCATTATAAGTGCAACGATACTCTTCCCATGAATATTCTCAAAAGCGTGATCGATCCAATGCATGCAACAATTAGACGAAAGTACCTCTAAAAATGCAACGCAGTGTAAAATCTGAATATTTTGCTTTGTTTACCTTTCAGTAAGTACAGTTTTCCGAGCACAGTGTTCGTTTCCACAACTTATTTATTTCGCATGATTTCATCCAGATAATTTGCATGGTGACAAATTTGTCATTTGTTTTTACAATGTATGACGAATTCAGGGATGCATGTATAGCATCTGAGTGTGCGTCTCATAACCGGCATTTTGAAAACACAATCCAATATGGCAGTACGTACACTTTGGGTATGCGTATTTTCCAAAACATTCTAAACGATTATCAGCGACGTCTCATAATCATCATTAGTGATTTGATACCCGTGATCACTAGTATGCACTTTTTCTACTTTAATTATTCGAGTAAATATCCGATATTTAGATTTCTAAACACACAGTAAATAACGCCGTGAATTGTGATTTGGCGAGATTTACGATGAACTTAATTTTCAGAAGTCACTTTCAGTAATTTTGCTTTGCCTAAAATGACAGTAAATGATAAACAGAAGAAGGAATTCAAAACTGTGAAGTGTATTAGTTTGCGTGATGTATTTTGAATTTTATTCGACCTCGAAGTGAGGGTTGAAGAGGAGGGACATATGTGTCAATTTGGCATCCAGGGGGTTTACACTCTAAAAACCGATAACGTTGACAGAAAAACAGATATAGTAACTGGTAATTATAACAAACAAACTCGCAGACGAGGCAAGTTTGTTTATTATTATTAATTACCCAGTCCTGTGGTTCAATACAGACGTAGGTGAACATTCAACTGAAGCACGAGCAACATATGAATGACTTACACTCAGGAAAGTAGTCCGTCATCTTCTGACCTCAGGTCATTACCATGGAGTAGCCAATCACGGGCCTGGAATTCGATCTCACACATATGTTTGATACCAGTTATCTCAAATGTATTTCTCATCCACAGGTGTGAAAGAAATATTTGTACAAACCTGTATGCATTCAGTCACTGGGTCTTTAACATCATTAGTTGAACTAAAACACTTGTATCATGTATTAGCGACATGTAGCTCACACTCCCTGCCTGGGCTGTTCATGTTATTAGCTAATCCGCAGGGGTTTAGTTACCCGACAGCTTAACAACACATACCAGGCATGAGGTCATCTCGACACGTGAGGTTCATTTAAGTTCCCTATGTATTGACATAGCTCTACTCCCAGCTTCTGTTAGACCAACATCTAGTCTCTGAAATGAACTTATCTTACAGATAAAAACAGTTGCTAAATTATCTTTATAAAAAAATATGATAAAAAGGAGACCAAAGACTGTCTTAATTCTGATACTGCAGTAATCTAGACTTGCCGAACATTATAGACTTGCATGGGCTGTTTTGGATATATTTGTATCAGGGTTTGTATGGCAGACTAAGCTCTTGCCACGTTCGTGAAAACACCTAGAATACATGAGGAGGGTCTCATATATGATCATCTGGCATACTTGATCGTTGTATATGGCAACATGTTGACATCTCGTTGTGTTCCTGAAATGTCACGATATGAGAAACAGTTTCATGCGTGAATGGTGAACGAAGTCTCGAGAAGATGTTGCCTATTCTTACATATACTATTCCACTTTGGTTAAAGATATGTCTACCTTGTCATGATATAAAAATGATTATCGCTTGGGTGAGATCAAGTGATATCTTCATTGTAGACATGGCATCTAGATCAAATGACGTCTCTAATGGCTCTATAACTGAAGCTGTTATCAATACTTTTTACACTTAAGACACTTTTTTTCACTGTCTACAAACTGAAAAGTTGGAAGAAAGATGTTGGATGATAAATATATATATTTTGATATCGGCAAGCCTCGGAGTTTTTTCCATTTTTATCAACTTGTGTTGATATATTTGATATTAAAAGACACTCGGTTGAGATTCTCTGTTTATCACAATGTCACGTGTTTGGATACATGTGATTATCTCTATAAAAAGTTGAGTAGTATAGTTCCCGAGTTGTATCATACATAATAAACGATTATCTGACAAGAATTTCAGAATGAAATTTATTGAAACATTCAGAACTTCTGCTAAAATTATATATGATACTCGTGAACAGTTTGTTTTACGAAAGGTTTGATGCTGTCAACGAAATGACGTTGTTTTTCATCATGGACATCGTCTGACATCGAGCATCGTGGAGGCGTCTCAACAAGGTTCAGTCCGGGGTGTTTGACCTCGCGCCTCGGATTTGCTGTCTGTAACTGTAAATATAGGAAACACATTAGAGAGCCGTGATGCATGTGAAGCATCGAACATGTTCATATGACTAAACTGTTGGTCATATATTTCAGAAAATGCTGCTATGAGGAATCCCATATCCATTTTTTATTCATATCCTTTTTCCACTAGATATCTTCATGAAATGTGAGTGAGTGAGTGAGTGAGTATGGTTTTACGCCGCTTTAAGCATATTCAAGCAATATCACGGCGGGGGGACACCACAAATTGGCTTCACACATTGTGCCCATGTCGGGAATCGAACCCGGGTCTTCGGCGTGACGAGCGAACGCTTTAACCACTAGGCTACCCGACCGCCCACAATGAAATGTGAACTGTGCTTTAGGCATCGAATATCTGTTGTCAATTTGCTGTTTTCGACTCTCACTATGCCTTTGAGTAACTGTAATAAGGTTACTGGTGAGTGAGTGAGTGAGTGAGTGAGTGAGTTGTGCTTAACGCAGCGTGCCCAAGGGACGCAACTCCGTACAACGATAGGGTTATCAAAGTGGGTCAAATCTGACACACTGGTGTGATGTTTAGCAATATGCTGGAATTCAGATTTAGTTCTTCCTTTTAAAAGTAATTGGGGAAAATGAAACTGAAAATCTTTCAGACTCTTCTACAAGGAAATAAACAGGGCCAAACTGCGGTGTAGATTTTTTCAAGGCATGGAATTGGCAAATATTTCCTTGAAACTGAAAACATATGTAGAAAGCATCATCGTATATTTGAAACATTTAACAGTTATCGTTCTGAGACGTGGAAGTTAGGCACCATCACCAGCACGGTAGCCCTGTAGCGAACCTGAAATATTATACATCTCAGGAGCTGCTTTTAACTACTACAGTCGGTAATAAGACAAAATTACACAGCAAATTAACAGTCACGTTGTACCTACTTGGCTTACATTATGCCTTTCTTTGAACTTTGGAAAGAGGTATGTTTTACGCCGTTTTTTAAAGGCGTTACACATAATACTCATGTGGGGAATCGAACCTGATTTCGGCGTGATGAGCCAACACTTCAACCACTAGGCTATTTCACCACCCCCTGTGAGTTTTTGTCATTAACATACATTTAATGTGACATTCATGCACTCGTTTAGAGAGAGGTGAAATTGGGTTTAACGTCGCGTCCAAGATTATTGCACTTATATAGCGTGTATAGCGTGGCGGCTTGTGCTTGTCCGGGCTGATGCCGATTTATAGTGCTAGCTCACTGAGATACAATGCCGCAGTTTAACATGAATACCTCACGCAGACACAGTATACTGACTCCGAGCCGACCAGTCCTTGCTTTAGCCCCTTTATGTCGAGCGCCAGACAGTATAACAACAAGTACCATCTTTTAACGTCTTTTGGTATTACGCGGCCGGGGATCGAACCCCGGACCCTCTGCTCTCCGGGCAGACGCTTCACTACTAGACCACGGCGGCTGTCTCGTTTTGAGAGAAAAACAGCGAGTTACAACCACATATTATTTGCACTGACAGCTGAGTTGTAGGATTAAGTTTATTGTATATTTATTGGAATCACTGTGTAAAGAAACAAGCTGCAGGAGTCACGCATGTGTAATAATTATGTCGGTTTAGTAATTCGAAATACCTGGCTTTTTGGACATAGTGTTTCGTGTTAATAGTGTCGGTAAACAATTCTACTCAACAAATGAATAAATTTCACATTCAATATTTAATGTGTTTACCCTTTTTAGTTTTATCTGTAAACCTCTATGCTTCATTCAATCATTCACTCTGCTGCCTGTGCACAGGGATTGCCCGGCGATATGTTTCCAATGATCATTCGGAATTGGATGGGTTTGGATGTGTGCCAATTACTACACACTGCTTGGCATAGATGTATCTGCAGACGTATTTCGTAAGTACATTTCATGCGTGTCCACAATACACTTACTTCCCTTTGGCGGAGCTCTGTCATGTCCAGCACGACCTGAAATAGAGACGAGTGGAGTTGCTACTGTTCAATAGGGTGAGGTGAGGTGAAAGGGGGTTTAACGTGCACTTATATATCGACATGCATGCGTGTGTGTGTGGCTGCTTGTACTAGTCCGGACTGATGCCGATTTATAGTGCTCGCCCACTGAGATACCATGCATGTTTAGCATGAATACCCCACTCAGACACAGTACACAAATGTCACCCACCAGTGAAAAAAAGATGTCCGATGCAATTCCCTATTTTGACTTGTACCATATGTTCCCGTGTTTTTTGCAGGTGAAAAATTGACACGCCTTTGCATGTGTTTGTGTCGGTGCCACTGGTGGGGCAGGATAAGCTCATCTTTTTGCGAGCACCTGGTATCATCACTAGCTGATAGTGATTAATAAACACATGCTCATAATAAAGTCAGAATTGTACAATGGCCTCTGCGTTTAGAATATATATGTTATGATTATGGAATGAATATTGTTGCTTATATTGTACGTGTTTTCGAGTCATTATTTCGAAGTGACAGTTAACAATCTTGACACAGAAAAAACTGTCACAGTATACTGATTCCGAGCCGACCAGTCCTTGTTTAGCCCCTTATGGCCGAGCGCCAGACAGGGTAACAACAAGTACCATCTTTTGACGTCTTTTGGTATGACGCGGCCGGGGATCGAACCCCGGACCTTCCGCTCTACCGCTCTACCGCTCTACCACTTGACCACGGAGGCGGTCTCTATTCAAAAGGGACAATGCGTTGCACATTTATCCTCAACCTTTGAATACATAACCAAAGACTGTTTTCAAAAGGTCATATATCGCTGTACCACCCGGCAGTACTTGTCAAGTGGTTATCGTAGTTTAAAATAAATCGAAGATAAACAAATCCATAATCGAGTTCAAAACAAATGGAAGCAAGCTTCATGAAACATGAATGCTGGATTATGATATTGCCACTAGATTACACTTGACCTTTTTAAAAAATCGATAAAATGAATAAATCTACTCAAGACAGTTTAGAAACAGTCGAGGTACCGTGTCCGTCATGAGCATAATTTACTTCCGTACATACCACCTGTATGGCGTGATATACATATAATACAACGACTTCCTGAATACGTTTGTAAAAGTATATGTTTTACAAAAACATGCAAGGGAGATACAATAATTACTACACACTGCTTAGCATAGATGTATCTGCAGGCGTATTACACTTTTACAAAAATTACACATACATTACACATACACTTATACAGTAAGCCAAGGTACTGATTCAAGCAACAATCGCATGTCATTGTCTTCAAACAACTGATATGATACCCGGACCGTATTATCGCGTATGCTGTCCTCCCAGATATAGGAGTACCGGCATATCCATGCCGACAGATGGTTACAGCGCCGGCATATCCATGCCGACAGATGGTAACGGCATATCCATGCCGACGTATGGTAACGGCATATCCATGTCGACCGATGGTAACGGCATATCCACGCATCCGATTGATGGTAACGGCATATCCAAGCATACCACAGACTTTAACGGCATATCCACGCATACGACAGATTGTAACGGCATATCCACGTATCCGACAGATGGTAACTTATTCCGCGAGAACTGCCAACAACTGGACATCATCCCCACGGTTTGAAATTCATTTGCCTAGCTGGTACACAATGGCCATTCCCTTCAGTATTTCGAATTCAAATAGATACTCGTATATCTACATCAGTGCCATTCCAGCTGTATGTACAAAGTGATTCAATTCGCCGGTTTAGGTGTGAAAATGACAAAAACTTTCCAATAGTCAACTTTCCCTTTTCCAGCAATAATCCTGCAGCTCCTGCCCTTGGTGTCTACATTTCACAACTTTTGAGGTACAATCGGACATGCCCTTTCAACCAAGATTTCAAAGAGCGTCATACATCTCTTGCTGAGAAGTTGTTTGATCAAGGTTACAACATTCAAGGCCTCAGTAAAGCTTTCAAAACGTTTTATGGAAGACATGTGGACATTGCCAAATTTCACGCCCCAGTGACAAAAGTTATGTCCGATGCATTTCCCTATTTTGAGTTGTACTATAGGTTCCCGTTTTTTTGCATGTGAAAAAATGACTTGCCTCTGCATGTGTTTGTTACGATTGCCACCGGTGTGGCAGGATACGCTCATTGTTTCGCGAGCACCTGTTATCATCACTAGTTGATAGTGATTCATAAACACATGCTCATGATAAAGTCAGAATTGTACAATGGCCTCTGCGTTTAGCAGATATTTCTTATGATTATGGAATGAATATTGTTGTTTTAATTGTACATGTTTTCAAATCATACACACACTTCATTTTTCTGAATGTCTCAATATTTCGAAGTGACAGTTAACAATCTTTATAAGTGGAGATATCGGCGGTTCTACGCAGTACAACCTGATGATGCAATGATGCTGATCTTGAGCCGAAAGCAAACAAAGTAGTAGAAGCAGTGGTACTATGTCTATGAAGTATACGTAGATGTAATGGTAGTAGACCTACAAATATTGCCTAGAAACGATAGACGAACTAGTAGCAATTTCAGGTGGAAGTTGCAGAACCGCTGGAAGTACGTTTCTTTGTTTATTGTTTAAGTCCACATTCGACACTGTTCCAGATATGTCTCGGCGGTCAGTATATAATCCAGTCTTAACATTACGAGCCTGATCAGCCGTTTAGTCGTGTGTTGAGGCCAGTATATGTAGCTGGGGCCGCCCTTGTAGACTAGGTCGTCGGAATGACTGTTTCCTGACCGCTATTTGAGGCGGTGCTATGTAAATATAAAGCGTCAATGCCGGAAAAAAATCAGTCTCGATTATCTGTCGAAACAGATTCCATTGAACTTAAAAGGAAAAGTAGTGATGAAAAAATGGAACGGAATAAACATTTAAATAAAAAACGTCAACACCAGAGAACAACCATCTGGATTATCCGACGAAACAGATTCTGTTTGGCGTAAAAGGCAAAATAGCGGTGAAATTATTTGAATGGATCACTGACAATCCCTGATAACACAAGGTGTTCGCGAAAAGGGTAAGCCTGTCTTTTGTTGCCTGACAGCGTACAGTAGTACTCCTGCCACGTGACCACGAATGGAAAGAACAGGGCTAGCGCCAGCCTGATTCTGCTTGATTCTAAGACAAAAAGGTTGTTGGTTGGTTGGTTGGTTTGTTGTTCAACGCCACACTCAGCAATATTCCAGCTATATGACGGCGGTCTGTAAATAATCGAGTCTGGACCAGACAATCCAGTGATTAATATCATGAGCATCGATCCACGCAATTGGGATCGATGACATGCATCAACCAAGTCAGTGAGCCTGACCACCCGATCCCGTTAGTCGCCTCTTAAGACAAGCATAGTCACCTTTCACGGCAAGCATGGGTTGCTGAAGACCTATTCTAATAGGGTCGGTTGTAGTGGGATTGGGAGTATAGCTGGGGGTCTGCTACTGATGGGATCTTCGTTGGAGGGACATCATGTCGTCGATATACTGATGCGTAGAAGTAGTCGCTGTAGTATTTGAGTGAGTGTGTTGGGTTTAACGCCGCTTTTAACAGTATTCCAGTTTGACGGGGCGTGTCAGCTTAATGTGGGAGGAAAGCCCGGAGTGATGCAGGTTTCACTTTGGTGAAACACACGAGCAGGGGAATGGTGCTGACAAACCTAGAAACATAATCGGAGCCAACCGAGATTCGAACCCACAAGCATTGGCTTCTGGCGTGCCCAAGGGACGCAACGCTGCGCAGCGAATCGTGGCGCCTTAGACGACTGGTTTACCAGTGCCCCCTGTGGTATTTGAAGAGATGGTAGTGGAACATGCGGCAGTAGTAATTGTATTATTATTATGATTAGTAGTAGCTCTAGTAGTGGTGGTAGTAGTAGTCAGATGAAGTAGCTGTAGCAGTAGTAGCAGTAGCAGGAGCGATCAATTTGGAATGTACCTACATGGTGGCCCCGTGTCCATCGCCTGTGCTTCACTTGACCAGTCAGCCATCTTACTTTCACTCAATCCCATCGTTCTCCTATTCTCAAGTTTTCTCGTGGTGAGAATACAGTCTATAATATATCATATATAAGTATATACAAAATGGACTATAAAACGTAACTTGAAAGTTATTTCGTGGCATTTTATTGGTTAGTCAAGCAATTTGTTTTGACAGAATTATTTAGGCCACGCCCACTAACGCACTACTGTTTACTGATTGGCTGATACTAGAATGGGCGGGACTTGAGTTGCATTATAACTGATACAGTTTTCTGGTTCAATGATTAAATTGCCGCCTGTGAAGTTATTAATGTCTCCACAAACGCAAAACTTATTGAAGCCTTTTCTCAAATATCAAACCGAAGACATATTAAACGTCTAAAATAACAATATAATAACGGCATCACTCGTTTCCATTTGAAAATTAACCTTATTTACTCGATAGTATTACTAACATTTACACTAATATCGGTCACCAACTTATGGCAACATATAGTTTCGTTACAGTTAGAATGATCGCCACCTGTTTCATGCTGAAGGAACATGGCAATTTGATTGTACGGAAATGTCTAGCGTGATTTCATTGGAACCGTGTGCAGGGATCTGTGGTGGCGAATTGTTCAAGGGTATAAAATAACAGAAAGGAAACATATTTCACTAGAACATCCAGAAGAAAACGGGGTGGCAGGGTAGCCTAGTGGTTAAAGCGTTCGCTCGTCACGCCGAAGACTCGGGTTTGATTCCCGACATGGGTACAATCTGTGAAGCCCATTTCTGGTGTTCCCCGCCGTGATATTGCTGAAATATTGCTAAAAGGGGCTTAAAACCAAACTCACTCACTCCAGTTGAGAAGCACCTACATTGGCAGGGTCTTGTATAAGTACGCGACTCGGGTAAACCCAGGAGCATGGATATCCCACGTACATGAAGGCATGAGTGAGTGAAAAGTAATAACCACATTGGCAGTATTTCAGCTATATTGTGACATTTGATATGATTTATAGTCAGGGTGGTAACTTTCAACATCATTAGTTATACTATTTGTTTGTTTGTAGTTTAACGCTACACTCAGCAGTATTCAAGCTCTATGACGGCGGTCTGTAAATAATCGAGTCTGGACCAGACGATCCAGTGATTGACATCATAAGCATCGATCCACTCAATTGGGATCGATGACATACATCAACCAAGTCAGCGAGCCTGACCACCTGATCCCGTTAGTCGCCTCTTACGACAAGCATAGTCGCCTTTAACGGCAAGCTTTGGTTGCTGAAGACCTATTCTACCCCGGACCTTCACGAGTCAACAACGGATATTAATAAGGCCAGTGCCGTATCTCAGATATAGATTAAAACCTATTTTATTACACCAGACAAATTAACTATATCAGGCAGACAGTATGCCAACTATAGTATAGAATATCAGGTCATAGATCGCCAGCATCCTTGAAGTTGACAATCAAGGGTCAACAGGACGAATCTGGACATCCAACCCATTATCGGATCTGACATGACCAATAGGGCCGATAGATTGAAGACAGATAAATACATGAAGAGATGAAGGGATGAAGAGAATGCCACTAATGAAACTGCTTGGCACCACTCCAAACCTAGTTTCAACCAACTGTTTCCGGAGAAATTCTGAAATAAATTATTGACGGGTCCATTCGTATTCTTAAATCCAACATGCAGCTCGTGTCCGTCGATCATTCAGCAATGAAAGTTCATAATCTTATGTTGTAAGACTAGCCTTCAAGGGATTGAAATCAAAATCATCCAGCGAATTATTTGTTTGTTTGTTGTTTAACGCCACACTGATCAATATTCCAACTGTATGACATCGTCTGCAAATAATCGAGTCTGTAAATCCAATGAGCATCAATCGAAGCAGCTTGGAATCGATGACATGCGTCAAGAAAGACAAGCGAGCGTAATGATAAACACACGATCCCGTCAGTCGCCTCTTACGACAGGCATGGGTTGCAGGAGACCAATTCCAACTCTGATCTTGTCGGGAGTCTGAGTGAATGAATTTCAGAGAATATTTTCATCGTACATCTTATACGCAATCTACGGCTCCTATGATACGACCAATGTCTCCCTCGGTGTTAAGCGGTTGTAAGACTTCATAGAGATAGTGATGTGGTACTTACGTTTGTAGTGACTGATTGCTGTTCTTCCCCGTGTGTTAGGCAAACTGCGTAGTTTCCGAGCCGTGCAGCACTCTCGCGTTTCAAGTTGCCTGACGGAGATTTCAGACGATTTCAACCAAGGATGACGAAGACTGGGGAATCCTCTAGCGGAATGAGAACACAAGCAGGTCTAATGCACAAGCCTGAAACGCACTAACGGTGTTGAGGGATAAATGTTCTTGTCTGCACAGCAACCAACCTGTAAAACTCAAAGGTCAGGTCGCCATGACACGCTGTCTTTGGGCGGCGCAACTGAAAGTCGGTACTTATGTCGTTTTTGTACCTTATTCTTCATTTGTAACAACGTATTAAATATTGACAGACCTTCGGTTGCAGAGCAATTAGAAATCACTGAAGAGTGGACATTTACAGATATCACTGTGCTGAATCTGGCATCAGTGGTTAACCCCTACATATACAGGTCTGTATCATAAATGAAAATGTCTGACATAACGTTGATTAAAGTTGATGTGAATAAAATGAATTATTAATAATTACAGTTTGCGGTATTGTACACCAAGTGCAAAAGAACACATTGGGTGGAAACACGAATACGTACATACACGCGAAACACAAGACTTAGTCAAAACTTGTGGTGTCACCCTGGCCAAGAGACATAGTTCAAATGTACCCCTGTTCACCCAGCAGGGAATGGGTACCCGTGTGGTGGATGTATACTCCCCAGGGAGGTGAGAATGATAACATGACTGCAAACGGGTCCACTGATCGGGGAACAAATAAACCGCATTCCACAGTTTTCGTAAAGCGCCAAGGATTTGGGACATAATCTCAATGTAGTGTTGATTTTGTAGATGGTTCTGTACTGCTGGACGGTACAGAAATGAGTGTCAACCAAGTGAAGTGCCATGTAAAATCGGCCCAGACTCAGTTTTTCAAGGAGAGGCTATCTGAACGACCACTGCATCGAGTTTATGTGCAGTGTGTTGAGAAGATCACCAACACTACAGAGTCCTTCGCTTGGATGAGGTCAGCTGGCCTGAAAAGTGAAACAGAAGGCTTTCTGTTTGCTGCTCAGGACCAGTCACTTTCCACACGAAACCGTCAATGTGTGATTTTGCATCAAAATGTTGATATGAAATGTAGATTATGGAGTGAATTAAATGAGACTGTCCAACACATTGTCAGTGGATGCCCAGCTTTGGCACAAACACAGTATCTTAAGCGACATGATGGTGTAGCTCGACCCCTTTATTACCGTCTTCGCCATGCTTGTGGTTTTGACACAGAGGTCCACCAATGGTACGATTCAGTTTATGTAGACGGCGTCATGGAAAATGATAAAAACAACGTTCTTTGGAATAGGCCCGTTTACCGCCTCAGACGTATCCAGGAAAACAAACCTGATCTTGTCCTCTTGGATAAATCCAATGAAATCATTTATATCATTGACAATCCTGTTCCTTTTGACACTAATATGATTGACAAGAATATGCGGACCTTGCTTTCGAAATGTCACGCTTGCATCCCAAGTACCAAGTTGTCCGACTCCCCATTGTTCTCGGTGCCTTAGGTTTGGTACCTCCCAATCTGTTGACTGACATTGAGAGAGTACCCGGGTTTGCTATCAGGAATACAGCCCTTCTGACAATCTGGGTATTGCAGATGGCTGCAGTGTTGGGGAGTCTTTACATTCTCCGAAAGGTTCTGGATGGGTTTGACAAGCTAGACAGCGCATCCGGAGAGTCCCATTCGCTGTCTGGACTGCGCATAGAGGGGGCAAGGGCCCGGAGATGAGCCTAACCAGCCTGACTGTGCCAGGATCACCCAAACCCTTTTTGCTGCATTTTTTAATTTTAATCTGAAAATAATAATAATAATAATAATAATAATAATATGGGGAGTCGAGTGCATTAATGGAGGTCGTAGCGTGGAATATATGCGAATACAGTGTTTGCACGATTTAAATGATCACTTATGTAACCCCACGCTTTGTCGACTTACAGCTGGAGTGACAGAGGTTTGGTTAGGTGATTCGAACCCACGACAACAACCCTGGCATGTGCAAGGGACACAACTCAATCTGCTTAGCATATTGCTGTCGCCTCAGACAACTCGGTAGAAGTCAGCTCAGCGATTGAGAATTGTGTTTGTGTTTCTGTCGTGGGCACTACCTGCTTTGTGGGAGGTAGGCAAAATTTCCTTGGGAGTCCTATAAATAATAGAGTTACCGAACCTTTGTCCTTGAGCAAGTGCATCTAGAACGCGATGTGGTAGGTGAGGTGAATCGAGGTGAAATGGGGTTTTACGTCGTACTTATGCACTTATATATAATGATGTGTGTGTGTGTGTGTGTGTGTGTGTGTGTGTGTGTATGTATGTATGTGTGTGTGTGTGGCTGCCTTTACTAGTCCTTTCTGATTCCGATTTATAGTGCTAGCTCACTGAGATACCATGCCGCAGTTTAACATGAATACCCCACTCCGACACAGTATTCCGACTCCGAACTGTGTCCTTGTTTTAGCCCTTAATGCCGAGCGCCAGGCAGGGTAACAACAAATACCATCGTTTAACGTCTTTTGGTATGACCCGACCGGGCATCGAAGCCCCGACTATCGATCCGCTCTCGGGGCGGACGCCCCACAACTTGATGACGGAGGTGGTTGACACAGTTACTAGGGCTATGTGCCAAGTAGGAATATCAGTTCCACAGACTTGTGGCTGGTGTATGTAAAACTGCAAACTCACATCTCTGGCAAGGTGAGGTGAGGTGAAATGGGGTTTAACGTCGCGTCCAAGATTATTGCACTTATATAGCGACGTGCATGCACGTGTATGTATGTGTGTGGCTGCTTGTACTAGTCCTGACTGATGCCAGTTTATAGTGCTCGCCCACTGAGATACCATGCCGCAGTTAAACATGAATACCACACTCAGACACAGTATACTGACTCCGAACTTTGTCCTTGTTTTAGCCCTTAATTCCGAGCGCCAGACAGGGTAACGCGACCGGGCATCGAACCCCCGACTATCTATCCGCTCTCGGGGCGGACGCTCTACCATTAGACCACGGAGGCGGTAAGACATAGTTACTAGGGTTATGTGACAAGTAGGAATATCAGTTCCACGGACTGGTGGCTGGTGTATGTAAAACTGCAAACTCACATCTCTGGCAAGGCACGACGCTGGTACACACATGTTCAGGAAACCGAACAAAGAGCAATTAAACTATCTGAAAGCCCACTTCCCTTCTTATCTCTTTGTGCAAATATAAGAAATCATAAACCAGTCAGACAAAGACACTTTGTAATCAAGGGTCGGCTACTTCCGCCAAGGGAGCAGCGAACGTCATTTTAGTAAAACTTTAGAAACAAAACAAATGTGCATTTTACATAAAGTTTGTATGAGACATCCTTTGGTTAATCTGGAGGGGGTTTGGTGTGGGATTTGAAACGGCGACTGAAAACTTATACTGCCTACCCCCCGAAATATTAGATGAGTGGTTCCCCGACGTCATTTACATTATCGACCGCCTCCGTGGTCTAGTGGTAGAGCGTCCGCCCGGAGAGCGGAAGGTCCGGGGTTCGATCCCCGGCCGCGTCATACCAAAAGACGTTTAAAGATGGTACTTGTTGTTACCTTGTCTGGCGCTCGGCATTAAAGGGCTAAATCAAGGACTGGTCGGCTCGGAGTCAGTATACTGTGTCTGAGTGAGGTATTAATGTTAAACTGCGGCATGGTATCTCAGTGAGCTAGCACTATAAATCGTCATCAGTCCGGACTAGTACAAGCAGCCACATACACGTGCATGCACGTCGCTATATTCGTGCAATAATCTTGGACGCAACGTTAAACCCCATTTCACCTTCTTTACATTATCGCAAAAGAAAACCGACGCTGTTGTCAAATACATTAAACACCCGCTTTCAATCACCGTTTCAAAAGTCTTGTTATAAACTCATTACGCAACACATTATGATCACGGAATCGATGTATAAATAGGTTTTCTTTAAAAACTTTCTATTTGTGCACAGAGCCGTCTGTTCTTATCCCACACAGTGATGCTATACTTTTAGAAAGTTACGCCCAATGAACACACAAAATGAAGGGTTTGATTTGGTTTGGTTTGATTGTTTGTTTAACGTCGCACTCAGCAATATTCCAGCTATATGACGGTGGTCTGTAAATAATCGAGTCTGGACCAGACTATCCAGTGATTAATCATATCATTAGCATCGATCCACACAATTGGGATCGATGACATGTATCAACCAAGTCAGCGAGCCTGACCACCCGATCCCGATAGTCGCCTATTACGACAAGTATGGGTTGCTGAAGGCCTATTCTACCCCGGAATCTTACAAAATGAAGGCACACTGAAGTAGTCATCAATAACCTATTAATAGTAACAATGAATTCAAACCAAGAGTATGTCATAACGAATTGGACTGCCAGTCACGATATTACGACATTCAATACCTGAAAGATATTCATCTGTATTGTTTCGAGGTTATGGAAACCAAAGGCGCTTTCAGAAATCGGTATCTTGAGTAAATTGTGAAATGAGTAAATGTTCACACAAGATCAATGCATAATCAATATACCATATTGAAACAGTTGTAGCTTCATAACTAAAAAAATACCATGAGTAAATTAAGTGGCAGTAGCAAAACGTCACCTGCCCTTGTATCACCGAAAACGCATTCACGTCGGTCTCAGTGCTCGACTCCAGACTACTGTTTATAACTAGTAAGAATTCGTAGTACACAAATAGGTATCCAATTGGCAAATATATTAGCAACAAGTCAGGTGACCCGTCGTTCTTACATAAGTAAAACCAGCCTTCTAGACACTGTTCCATTTAGAAACTTCTCGAAGTCTGGCAACAGTCGTACTCGTATTAACTAGCATTTTAATCATTTGTTGTCACTGACAATAACTACAAATGCCTCTTTTAAATTAATGTGTTTAATATCAACTGAGATAGCCCCGGGTGTGACAAGCAGTTCTTTACAAACTCACACATTGGCCTCGTCGACGAATTCACATAAGAACATTGCTCACATGTAAAGACATGTGGAGATATATCTATGCAGTATTTAATTCCAAGGATTTACCATTTCAAGTTCTAAATTGGTTGACACTATTTGATTAATTTAAGAAGATACACGGGATCTACCGCGCTATGTTACTTGTGAAGAATAAAAATAAAGAGTCAACGCCAGAGAATAATCAGACTCGATTATCGGGCGAAACAGATTTCATTGTGAGTAAACGGCAAAGTCGTAGTGAAAATCATGTGAATGGATCTATCACAAACGAGTAGAAATGATTAGTTTGTGGTACTGATGTGTTTTGACAAGGAGCACACGTTCCCCAACCAGTGCACGGAAAAACATATGTCTTTAGTTTTTAAACCCAAAGAATACCTTAAACTGATTTGAAACATCCAGATCTCAGCAACGTGGGGGATGACCACACCCTGGCTGTCGTCGAGGGGAGAATCGAGTAAACTATCAGTACTAAGTTCTCTCCAATACTTTAAATAGCCCACAACATAAACTGATCAGTTATATCTTTAAAAAGAGATGTTTCATTGTTCGGAGGCTGCTACCTTGTCGTTAAACAGCAGGAGCCTCATTTGAAATCCGGAGTTCAATGTGCAGTAGGATGAGAAATCTATACACAAACATCACTATAATTACAACCGAAAACATGTAAACACAAGTTCATTACAGTTGAGTTTGTTTCCGGCTGTTAGCTATCAATGCATCCAACTGAATAAAAAAAAACCATTATGAATTTAGAACGAATTTCATTTTAACACTCAAACGTTTAAAGTTTAGCTCTGACTCACCGGAAACGAAGTTCAAGCAGAAGTGATGGACGTTCGGGACATGGTACCCGGATGTGTAATGGAGTCACCACTTTCAAGAAAACACAACAAACAACAGTGTGTGATTAATCTATTAAGCCAGACCATTCTTACCTCTGCAACTGCAATGAGATGTCTACCTGCCAGCTGAAGGAACAGACTTTGCCTTCTTTGGAGGAGGAGACATTTCATATTTCGCTGCTGTGACTGTTGTTTAGTTTCGGACTATTAGTGACGAGCCCACGACTCATCCATGGATACCAACAGTTCAACAAAATCTGTTTGATCTTCTTCAAAACGACGTTTAATACACCAGAGAGAAACTTTGGAATTCAGCCAGCTGAAAACTTTGAATCCCCAGTTCATTCCTCAGAACGTTTTCTATTCTCATGCCTAATGCATTGGCTGGGTGGTAAGTGGTCAATCCATGGTCTTACCATGTATTTTCTTTCGCGGTGGCGGGTGTAAGTCGTCCAGGTCATCTTGAGGCTCGCTCTTCCGCCTAGAAGACAGAAGCTGGTAAACAGGTTGTTCGAGCCGATGTCCCTGAAACCGAGTTTGGCTTTGTGGTAACTTGTTCCTGTTAGATTTAATATCCTCTGTGAATTTAGATCAAGGCAGTTGTATATTTACTACTGATCGGTTACTGTCAGTGTTGATAACTTTTGACTCTTTGCCTTAGACTCACGCTGTGCGAGTTCAACTTGCATCTGCTTACTTAAAGCTTTAATGCTTTATATTGGTTTATTGCTCAGTTATATTATTTATGTCCTTCATCCACAATCTTAGTCATTCCTCCAGCAGCTGTCAGTACAAACATGCCAATTAGACCGGTCTTCTGTCCATCTGAAGAAAACGGCACACTGGGGTTTTGCAACACGTGGTTTGAATAATAGCGAAAAAACTCTTTCCATATTCATAATAAATCTCTGCCACAGGCAGAGTTGATTGTATAATTCACGACTATATCATGAGCATGTGTTTATGAATCACTATCAAATACTGAAACTATGTTTTTCGAAATGGTGAGTGTATCCTGCCCCATCGGTGGCATCCGTCATTAACACATGCACAATTGTTAACCTGAAACAAAAACCACGGGAACATATAGTACAAGTATATATGGGGAAATGCATTGGGCATCAATCTTGTCAGTGATGCGTGAAATTTGGAAATGTCCTCCACGTGTGTACCATAAAACTTTTTGAAAGCTTTCCTGAGTCCTTGGCTGTTGTAGCCTTATCAAACAGCTTTAGAACAAGAGTTGTATGACGCTCTTTGAAATCTTGTAAATGTAGACACCAAAGTCTTGAGCTGCAGAGATATTGCTTAACATAAAGGGAAAGTTGAAGTTATCTCTCTTGTCTTGCCGAGAGTGTTTTGTCACTCTGAATCTTTATACATATATCTAAATGTGAAACAGATAAGGTTGTCTCCTATATTTCTAGTTCCTTCGGGGTGGGGGCACGGGTGGCCCAGTCGTCTTAGGCGCAGCGATTCGCTGTGCAAAGTTGCGTCCCTTGGACTAGCCAGAAACCTATGATTGTGGGTTCGAATCCCGGTTCGCCCCGATTATGTTTCTAGGTTTGTCAGCACCATACCCGTGTCATGGGTTTCACCGAAGTTGTAAACATCTGAGACCTGCATCACTTCGGGCTTTCCTCCTACATTAAGCTGCCACGCCGCGATATAACTGGAATAGTGTAAAAAGCGGCGTAAAAACCAACTCACTCACTCACTCCTTCGGGTAATCGGTGGAAGAGAATAGGCTATATGAACATCAGATCACGGATATACCTGAAGTTAAAGTTTAAACTTCTTGGCCAAATTACCTTGTTTTGACTTTGCCAATCCGAACAGAATTCCACAAGAAGAGGAGCACAATGTCTAACTCCCAAATTTACATACCCCAATATCAAACATATGTGTTATCAATGAGGATGTCCAGCATTTCACATATTGTTTTCTCAGTAAACCTTAGATGACATTTGCTTTGATTTCATTCATTCATCCTTTCGTATGCAGGGCCCTCTATACGCTTACAGATTATTACGCCATGTTAATCCAGGTAGTACATATAGTCACTTTTAATCCGTGCTGAGTGCTGGGAAGGTGAGCTAAACCCTAATTTACACCCATAGCATGGGAAACACAATCTCCATGGACATCACTGACCACATTTTTCAAATACTCTATTTTGATAGTGCTTCTAACCATTCATATCGAGCTCAGCTTTTAAACGTGACAGAATTTGTTTTATTTGATAACGTTTGGCCATTACAAATAAATATGCACAAACTCAACATGTGGCGTATTTATGCATCAAATATAACATATGTAAATGTGGATCAACACTTCTTTGATATTACTCTATCAAAACAACTGTGAAAGATCTGAAAATTGGTGACTTTCAATCATTTCAGTGATAACGCTCACGCCATACATATGTAATAAAAAATATAATGTATGTTTGCCTCCTTTGATGTATAATATGGCAATGTCCCTCAAAGGCTCGTTATCCACGAGACAGCGTGTGAGAAATTAAACATCAGTCGGACTGTGTATTAATCTCCCGGTTACTGCCCTTTGATTCAAGTTCTATGCTCCAACGTTAACCCTTCACTCCGATACCCTTAAAGGTTTGATGTGTACAAGTATAAGTATTGACTAATTTATCTTATCTTTAGATATGCAGTGTTAACATGGGTAATCTACAGAGAGGAAAAGAGCCATATATGATATTTACAACAGGTTGAAAAGCTGATGCTTTGGAAGAAGCATTCACTTTCTCTTTCATGATCATTCAGATGAAGAATTCTATAACGCTATGTATGCCCGTCTCTTCGTGTCAAGTGGTGTCCAGTCGTCTAAGTCGTCCTTGTGCAGATTTACGTTCCCTAGCCGTGACAGGGTCCACTGTTTGACAGTTCATCCTTAGTATGACCCGTGGTCTAGCCACCACATTCGTGCGTGATCGGGGTTTTAAAGTGGTAAACGACTCAGACGTGCGTAGCTGTGAGGCATACTAACTGTTCTTAAGCGTCGTGAGACCCAACTCACTCACTCAAGGCACGACGAATAATAAAAATGGAAAACGTTCAAGACGACGTGGTAAACACTAATATGAAATGTACACCGCTACACTGAACTAATACTGGCATCGTGTCATTGTGCGAAACAGTTTGTCTAAGTTCTATCAGAAGGACGTGTCAGTGTGGCTTGAAGAGTTACGTCTTTGAGCTCCTTACATGGACCAAAAGTCTTTAACATGCCGATTTATCTGTACAATTTTGTACCTCCAACTATGAAATACTCTTATTGATGAAACGTACACTTGTGTTGGTATTAATGTGCTTATTCACAGGAGAGTATGACCAGAGGGATGACTTAATTCACATCTTTTGAGGTATAATCTTGCATGCTCTGTCTACGAAGACTTTAGAGAGCGTCATACGACTCTTGCTCAAAAGTTGTTTGATCAGGGTTTTAACATTCAAACATCAGTAAAGGTTTCAAAATGTATTATGGAAGGCATGTGGAGGACATATTCAGATTTGCCGTATCAGTACCAACTTGATGTCTTCTTTCAATTCCCTATTCTGATTTTACGATATGTGGGTCTTGTAAAAATAAACTCTTAGACAGTTGTAAAGTGCATGTCCTCGACAGTAAGTCATATTGAGGTATTTGGGGATTACAAATGTCACATAAGACACTGACAAACTGAGATTTAATTTTTGGGTCTGCTTGTTGCCACCGGAAAATTCATCAAGCTGTGTGACCCGTGAAGATCCGGGTCAGAATACGTCTTCAGCAACACAGGCCTGCCGCAAGAGGCGACTATGCTTGTCGTAAGAAGCGACTAACGGGGTTGGGTGGTCAGGCTCGTTTAATCCATGTCATCGTATTCAAATTGCGTGGATCGATGCTCATGATGTCAATCACTGGATTGTGTGGTCGGGCGCGATTATTTACAGACAATCGTCAAGTAGTTGGAATATTGCTGAGTGCGGCGTTAAACAAAAACATCAACAGACATCAATATATGTTTACTGAAGCATCTGACTCTTTGACAGCCACTGACATCTGCAAAAATAAATTGTATATGTGATGATTTAAAGAGCAGATGTGGAGATTTGTTTGATTATATTGTCATCCTATTGCGGAATAGGGACGTTGTCAGCAATCGTGTAAATAACATTTTGTGATTTGGTAGTAGTGACCTCAGTGGAAATGATTTTACGTATGTTTCCCCATCGGACACGACTCGTGTGGACTAATGTTTATCTTAATGTGAGAATTTAGAAAGATTTAGATAACATTATTCGTGTACTTCGTCCAAACTGGCTTGTTAGGCAGGTTATGTACATGCCCTGACGTGCTGTGAACAGGGCGGTACAAGCTGGTTATGTACATGGTCCTGAGTTGCTGTAAACAAGGCGGTACTAGCAGATTATGTACATGGTCCTGACGTGCTGTGAACAAGGCGGTACAAGCATGTTATGTACATGGTCCGGAGTTGCTGTGAACAAGGCGGTACCATCAGGCTATGTACATGGTCCTGACTTGCTGTGAACAAGGCGGTACTAGCAGGTCATGTACATGATCCTGACTTGCTGTGAACAAGGCGGTACTAGCAGGTCATGTACATGGTCCTGACTGGCTGTGAACAAGGCGGTACAAGCTGTTTATGAACATGGTCCTGACGTGCTGTGAACAAGGCGGTACAAGCAGGTTATGTACATGGTCCGGAGTTGCTGTGAACAAGGCGGTACCATCAGGCTATGTACATGGTCCTGACTTGCTGTGAACAAGGCGGTACTAGCAGGTCATGTACATGGTCCTGGCTTGCTGTGAACATAGCGGGAATAGCAGGTCATGTACATGTTCCTGACTGGCTGTGAACAAGGCGGTACAAGCTGTTGATGTACATGGTCCTGACGTGCTGTGAACAAGGAGGTACAAGCAGGTTATGTACATGGTCCTGACGTGCTATGAACAAGGCGGTACAAGCAGGTCATGTACATGTTCCTGACTGGCTGTGAACAAGGCGGTACTAGCTGTTGATGTACATGGTCCTGACGTGCTGTGAACAAGGAGGTACAAGCAGGTTATGTACATGGTCCTGACGTGCTGTGAACAAGGCGGTACCATCAGGTTATGTACATGGTCCTGAGTTGCTGTGAACAAGGCGGTACTTGCTGTTTATGCACATATTCCTGACTTGCTGTGAACAAGGCGGTACTAGCAGGTTATGTATATGGTCCTGACTGGCTGTGAACAAGGTGGTACTAGCTGGTAATGTACATGGTCCTGACTTGCTGTGAACAAGGTGGTACTAGCTGGTAATGTACATGGTCCTGAGATGCTGTGAACAAGGCGGTACTAGCTTTTTATGTACATGGTCCTGAGTTGCTGTGAACAAGGCGGGACTAGCTGTTTATGTACACGATCCTGACGAGCTGTGAACAAGGCGGTACTAGCAGGCCATGTACATGGTCCTGACTGGCTGTGAACATGGCGGTACTAGCTGTTTATGTACATGGTCCTGACTTGCTGTGAACAAGGTGGTACTAACTGGTAATGTACATGGTCCTGACTTTCTGTGAACAAGGCGGTACAAATAGGTAATGTACATGGTCCTGAGTTGCTGTGAACAAGGCGGTACAAGCAGTTCATGTACATGGTCCTGATTTGCTGTGAACAAGGCGGTTACAAGCAGATTATGTACATGGTCCTGACTTTCTGTGAACAAGGCGGTTGTGGCAGGTTATGTGTGTCCTGCTGACTTGATGTTAACTAGGCAATATTCCAGCAATATCACGGCGGGGGACACCAGAAAAGGGCTTCGCACGTTGTACCCATGTCGGTAACAGAACCCGGGTCTTCGGCATGACGAGCGAACGCGTTAACCACTAGGCTACCAGACCTCCCCCTGATGCAAAAGGAAGACTGGGAATACAATGGTGGAGTGATAAGCTATCACAGCATTGAAGCTATATGTGTGAAGAAAACAAGGAACGGTGTAGATATAGAGTTTATCGTAAACGTCCGGGAATGTACAGAACCGCGTTTGATAAAGGTGTGAAGCAGGCACGTCATATTGTCATTGAGAAAACTTGTGATACTGGTACTTGTGACTTTAGAAAGAAAATTGGTAGAATCCGAATAGATAGTTATAGGAAGAAATAAATTCCTGTGGAAGGATTTTGTTTGTTTGTTTGTTTGTTTAACGTTGCGCTAAGCAATATTCCAGCTATATGACGGTCTGTAAATAATCGAGTCTAGATCAAACAATTCTGTGATTGACATTATGAGCATCGATCTACGCAATTGGGTTACGATGACAAGCTGTAACTAAGTCAGCGAGCCTGACCACCCGATCCCGTTAGTCGCTTCTTACGACAAGCAAAGTCGCATTTTATGCCAAGCATGGGTTGCTGAAGATCAATCTATCCCGGATCTTCACGGGTCTCCTGTGGAAGGTAAGCTTGGAGCTGATCAACATACAGTGTTGGACACTTGGAAGAATACCGACTTCACGCTTCTTAACTGTAACGTAAGTGATGACTATGATACACGTCATTGTGACGACACCAATAGCAGCAGCTTAACAGACCCAGTGACGATTGTATGGACTCTTCTAACGCTATTGTGTTTGTTGCTAACCTTGCTCTGGTGCTGGCGAAGAAAGGAAAGGCTACCGTTTTTAGTGCGTGGTCCTGATAAACGACACCTCGGGGTTTTACATAAAGTTTTACATAGATATCAATCAGGTGATCAACTTCAGAAGTCAGTCTACTAATATGACAAGAAATAACTTGTCAGTTCCATGATGCATAAACTGAGAAATACCGGGGTACAGGAGTAGTATTGGAAGGTACCCTAGATCCGGAAGATGGTTCAGCGCATGCGCGAAGAGGGCATGCTAGGTAATGCGTGCGCATCCAACATGGCGACACTTCCAGTTCCGGGAGGCGTGTGCATCCAAGATGGAGGGGAGGGTGTGGAGTTCTTTTGGGATTTGTTTTTTTGGTTTGCAATGATCAAAGTGTTCTTTTGGGACAGTGGATTTGGCCCTGAAAAGAGCCGTTGGTAAAAACAAACTGGAACTGGAACTGGAAATGGAAATGGAACTGTTCATTTCATCCTAGCTTCCTAGGAAGGGGAAGCTTCCGTAATGTGTACGTTCTCATACAAATAGCCCAAGAAAGAAGCTTCCTTAATGTGTTTTGCAACACCGACCATTTCAAGGGAGGGACAGTTGAGAGGACCACTTTTCATGTTCTACCCATCGGTCGTCAGTGGCTTTCTATCCTCTCATACGAATGTCACATTTAAAACAATAATTTAACAATTGCCGTTGAATTTGACAACTTATTATAATGTATATATTTGCAAATTCCAAACGCTTGCTTCAGCCATATCCCCATGCTTATCATCCATAGGGTGAGCAACGGACGCGATTATGTGGATGAAAAGTTCACTTCAGCTTCGGCGTTCGTGTTTTCTAAACCAAACTAAACGATTCTAGGGTTATTTGCGACGTTTCAGAATGGGTATTCGTGTCTTGATGAGTCATAGATTCCCATTTTCACTAATATGATATTTTTGTAATTGAATTTCCAAAGTAAATATACAATATTTAGTTTTCAAAACAAACATGAAAAAACACTGTGATTTAGCAAATTGCACAAAATAGCGATACCTACGATGTTTCTAATTTTAAGAGGTTTTTTTCCGTAATTTTGTTTTGCCTGAAACGACTGCGGATGAGAAAACAACAGATTTATAATAATAAGTGTATATTTGTACTGGATGTATTTCGAGTTTTAATTCAACTTCAAAGTAGGAATTGGAAAAGGAAAATATATGTTTTTCCGGCACCCAGGGGGTTAAGAGATATATTGAGTTAATGACGAACTGTTAAAGAGTTTTCACTGTTTAACGTTAAAATCTAAACTAAGTTACACGTCTGTATCTACGATTTCAGTCTGTTGACATCAGTGTTATAATGAGGTTCCAGTAACGCGCCTGTATTTAGGACTTCTGTCGGTTTTTATCTGTGTTATAACGAGATTACAGAGTTCATAATCAGGTTCCCGGAGGCGTTGCACGAAAGGTGGTGATGCGATTGGTAGCAAATCATTTCTAACATGAAAAAAGTGCTGCAGGTGCCTTGCTGTGCTACTATGGGGGATTTCTGAAATGACAGCATTTTCTTTTGCAAGACAAATTGAAACATTTAGCTACATTTCAACATTTAACATGCGGGAAATATTTACATCTCATAAACAGAAATAATGACTTCATAGTACACATTTCCAAATATCGGTCTTATCTCAATTTAGGATAGAAGGCAAATACATCTATGTGAGTGTAAGGGAAGCTGAGTGGTCACAGCATTCGTCAAGCCGAAACCTGGGGGTAGAAGGGAGTTGTCCCCTTTGTCATATGGTTGGAATGATGCTGAATAAGGTGTAAAAGATTCCCAATCACTTTATCAGTAAGCAGTTGTGCATTGAATGACTAAATCATTTGCTCATCCGTCAGCGTGTATACAGGAGTGTAATTAAAGCGTAAGGATGTATGATTTACCCAGTTTGTTCTTAAGCGGTTACTTTTAAGTCGTTTAGTTAGATCTGTGTAATTGTATTTGTGCATTTTTACCTTTTACAGTCGATGTGTGGCCTTCCCCAACACTTTACATGGCGGAGAATGTAATATACAAGTGTGTCTTCAAACACCTTTGTTTAACGAGACACCAAAATAGACTTAGCAATAACAAATGGGGTTTTTGAAAATAGCCAGGAGAAAAAGAAAGTCGACAGGCCATTTCTCACAAGTTAATTGAAGGTTACAAGTACCGAAATGGTAGGTACCAGTAACATTTCGAGGAGCGCACCTGCCAAAGCTTTGAAATAAAATACATATATCATTACGTCACAGTGTGTATATTTTCTACATGAATTACAGCATTCGTCTTATCCCAGCACCAGCTATATTCTTAAGGAATTAAGTGTTTTAATGAAATGGGCAACCGACATCGACGTTACAATTTATTCTGGCGCTGACATTTTATATTTTCATCACCATGACAACTGGGTCGTCACGGAATGTGTCATCCTTTTCTGTCCGTACTCATATAGTTCATATAAAAATATTAGATGCCAAGTTAAGAGTCTAAAACGAAAAATTCCAATCCTGCCATATTCTCCGAGGTGAATGTGAGGGAAATAGGAAACAATACAGTGAGTAATTTATGGGTGTTTTGACTTCTTATTGGCGGTCATTTTTTAATGTTAAGGGCGAGGTGAAACACACAATGATGCTGAGATGATTAATGTAAGCTTTTTGTAGAATGATTCCATTTGTCATTGTGAAACTAATGTCGAAGTCAAAATGTATTACTTTTGTTTTTCTCATCCATCAATTAAAACAAGTGACATTTATCATGACACCATGATTACAAATTATCAGAATTATATTAAGTTACAATACAATTTCCTGAGCGCTGTTTTATCTCTTATCGTATCATATCTCTCAGTTGATTTTCGTTTACATTATTTGAACAAGACTTTTCAGTCGTGACGTCATCTATGGAATCTTTACGTCATGGTCTGACGTGATGTTTGTGACATAACTGTTTGAGTACAGGTAGATATGGAAACTAGAGTGATTATAACTAATAACGCCAATAAACATTATGTGTTTTCAAACCAGCGGTTGTTATTGAGTATTTGAATCGAAAATTGAACTTTGAAACGCCATCCAGGTAACGCCATCTTAACGTAACTTAATTGGTTACATCCAACTGATAAGAAAGATCAAAAAGTTTCTCCACAGAGGTCTTCATGCGTAATGGCATACCATAGAGGCTCAGTGATAAGTTGTGCCATGGCGGAAACAGCGTCGCGTCATTGTCTGCCTCAGATCATGTGACATTCAATTCCACACTGTGCCACACGGCACGTGAGATATGATAATAACATCCCAAGTAATATATTAATTACCCGGAAACAGTTCCAATTACCAAAACGTCTATGCTTCAACGGCTGAGTGCTATAATTACCCAGTGACTCCAGCTCACCCGACAAGGTCGTGCTTCCCAAGCCTGCCGGAGACATACAGGGGAATACGACTGCCTTAATATACCTCCAAGACGTCTTCCAGATATCATTTTTCCCGTCTGAATCTTTAATTCATTCCCACGACGGAATTAAAGACCAGAAAGATATAGAGATAGGTCGTCCTGTATGCATTATCCCAAATGTCGAGACACCAACGTGCCGATTTAAAGAACCATTACCTTTGATAATAAAATATGTTGTCAATAGTCAAACTGTTTAAACGGGGTTTTTAAACTAGAATAGTTAGACTGATTCCTTCTGGTAATGCTGTTTTGGAGTTATTTCTGAGATGACTTAGATAGCAACACCTGTTCTAGAGACTACCATGCAAAATTGAATAAGCATTGTTTCTAACATTCATGTTTGGCATATAACAATACCTCAATCGGTTATTTTGATAAGATAAAGTTCTATTCTGATATTTGTCTTCTCTAGAACGAGCATCTAGAGGCCAATCCTACCTCACCCCACCCCTCAGTGAGTTGACCCATGTAAATATGGCGCCGTCCACTCTTTTCATGGCATCATTGACACGTGTGGGTAATTATATATCAATAAATGTATCATGTAAATCTACAAACTGATATTACCCCTCCAGTATCTTTTCACAGCGTGTAATGTTTTACCCGTCTGTACAATTTTATCACAGGAAAATTCATGCTTCGTTATTTAGTAATTAGTCAAATCATGTAGTAAATGTACGAGGGCCATTGTCGCAATGCTATTTATAATGCATACTTGGACAAATTAAAAGGTCCAAAATTGTAAGAGATATTTGTTTCTAGTTCTATTTGTATGATAATAATGAACGAGTTGGGAACACATAACAACCGGTAGTGAACTATGACAGTAGATGTCATGACTGCAAACGATCTTGAAAGAGGATAGGGGTTAGCAGGGAAATTTCAAAGTTGACGTTTTTGGATCAGTAGTGCTCATTTATTCACGCGATGAGGCATACTGCGTATGAGTCTCCCAATGTCAATTTGAAAGTCGTCCCACTACTCTTGCAGCGCCTGGTCAAGTACGGCTAACGTGGTCGGCGGCCTATGACGTTGACGAACACGTCTCCGGATCCCTATCATGTCCCAGACGCGTTAAATAGGGGAAAGGTCTGGGCACGTGGCTAACCATGGTATTCTTTAGATGTTGTGCTGCTGGAGGTGAGCATTGACGATTCGTGCACGGTGAGCACGGGCGTTATCGTCCTGAAAGACAAAACTTCGGCCCACACGACTTCCAGAAGGACATCAAAAGTGTCAGTATGTTGTATCGATAGTACTTTTCAGTGACCCTTCCTTGAACAATGTGAGTTGGGTTCGGTCAGTCATAGTGATGCCACCCCACAACACAATCGATCCACTGCCAAATGTGTCATGAGGTCTCAGGTTGACGCTCATATCGACGTCGCCAGAAGTCTATCAAGGTTGGTTGGTTGGTTTTTTGTTTAACTCCGCACTCAGCAATATTCCAGCTATATGAAGGCGGTCTGTAAATAATCGAGTTTGGACCAGACAATCCAGTGATTGACGTCATGCACATCGATCCACGCAATTGGGATCGATGACATGCTTCAACCAAGTCGGCGAGCCTGACCACCCAATCCCGTTAGTCGCCTTGCGACAAGCATAGTCGCCTTTTACAGCACGCATGGGTTGCTGAAGACCTATTCTACCCCGAATATCTTCACGGGTACATTTGCTAACTAATTACTCTTTAAAGAAACGATGAACAAAACATAAACGCCATGTTTAATCATTTTACCACTGTACGCTCATTTACAGTATAGACACTGCTCCAATCAGGGCCGCACGTGGCCACTTTTAGACTGCAATAACGTGTATCATTAATTCTATTGAAGTATAAAACGGTATCTAGAGATCCGGGGCAGGTGTTACATATAAATATATGTCTACTACTTCCTTTGATCTCCACTGTGCACGGTGATGACATGCCGATTCTTTGACCTAACTACGCGTGTGTGTAAATAAACACCAGCACGTGCGCGTTCTCAGTCCATGTGATCTTCGGCTTTGTATGTAAAGTCTATAAGATGTTTATACTAACTGAAATAACTCCAAGCCTGAAATGGCTCCAGGTACGGCCTTCAGGAATGCTCCCTACCATTCATGTGTATATTCCAGGTGTAACAGGGTACGTTCCTGTGAATTGTTTAGCATATATCACATACTGACGATTAAGTATGTTATGGATAGCTTAGAAGTTTTATTTAGGCCATGTCTACATCGTGACGTGTCGTGCTTACTAGGACGCAATGTAGAGGTGTCAGCTGCCGCCTCCTTGTGATCTGTAGGCAAAAGGAGCTGCATTCAAACTGTCAGAGGAAGTAAAAAATAATCCCAGATGTAAACGATGTTCCTTCAACCTTTGAGTGTCAGGTTGTCAGCCATCCCATGTTTAGTATGACATATATCGCCTTTTGCACAGCATACACATAAAAGCATTTCAAATGGAAATAGTGTATTTTTGTATGAATAATTGATAATATAATTATGGATATAAAATGAATACAATTGTTGATGTTCAATGACCCAGAGAATTTCGACTGGCCAATAATGCATAGCAATGGTTTTGACCAGTATTCTTTTCTCAATAAAATAGACTTTCGACGCGTACTGTGGCATAAAAAAAGTTTCGAGAGTCATTTTCAGGTTCTCATTCATCACGTAAATCTTTGTCTGAAATAGACCCAGTGATATCAGGAGCCCGTTCATTATGGTTGCATAATAGAGCATTAGAACAACACTGATTGCTCCGATAGAATAACGCACATAAATCTAGAATGCATAACTATTTATGGCATATATCTCACACATCATACATTCATCTGAGTCATCATCTTCAAGAGTAATTATTTGCTGCCTATATACCCTGAAAACCAAAACACTTCATACAGATAATCTATAAATAATTATTCTTACTTACTCGTTTTTGGCAATGGCAACACGTCATTACAGATCTTTATTCCAGGCGAGACAAAGTAAAACAATGTCAACAACTTTACCCCACAATATGTTTCACAGCAATAAAACAGCTGCAAATATTTCGTTTACTGGATTCTGTTTAAAGGAACTATGTTCTTTTGGCCAGATGTAAATAGTAAACAATAGTTTGTATATTTATTAATCACTGTCAATAAAGATGGCAGTGACACGTGACAACTGTGAACAGTAACCCTAGAGTCATTGGCGTAGCAAATGGACTCGATTCGCTGGGCAGAGTTGCGTCCCTTGGGCACACCAGCAACCTATGATTGTGGATTCGAATCCTGGTTCAGTCTGGAATGTCTGCTGAAACACGTTCCATGAAGTGTAAAAGGCAACATAGTAACGGAACATTTCATACATGGATCACTAAAATATGACATCAGGTGTTTGCGAAAAGGGTGAGCATATCCTGCTCCAAAGGTAGCACCCACCGTTCTTCATTTTATAAAGACGTTCCAGTGAGTAATGAGGTGTAAAAAATTCCGTTTTAGGTACATAGCATTTGATAGCATCGCGCATCGTGTTGACGAGCGAGTGTCATCTCTTGTCATACCAGTATTCATCTAAATGTCGACCGAACAAATTCAGGAATCAATTTAACCAGGCCGTGAACGAGGCTTGCAACGAACTACCAAAATACGGTTGTCATTTAACTATACTTAAGTGGAGAATCATGCAAGGTCAACATACTAATGTCGTCTCCCGCGGCTAGCATGGTATCACAATACAGGTGATCACGTGCATACAGGTGCATACGGGTTCAGGGAAATGTGTGAACATGAAAGCAAATGCCATCTGAAGTTTAAGTCAAATTACGTTATTTGGCCAAGAAATTTAACTTAAGCTTCAGCTTCTTGTATCATTCAATAACCATCAAAAAGCCAGTTCCCTTCACCTGACTTACCTACCTGAACTAGGAACGTAGGAGACCAGTTGGGCCGCCTCATCTGTTTCATAGTTAGATCTATGCATAAAGATTCAGAGTAGCAAAACACTCTCTACAGGACTGTATGACAAGAAGGATGATTTCAACTTTCCACTAGTCAACTTTCCCTTCATGTCGAGCAATATTCCAGTAGCTCCAGCCTCAAGTTCAAAACTTTTGAGATACAGTCGACTACGATCGATTCGTATATTTCTATGAATATTTTAAAGAGCGTCATACGACTCTTGCTCGGAAGTTGTTTGATCAAAGTTACAACAATTAAGGCCTCAGTGAAGCTTTCAAAAAGTGTTATGGTAGACATATGGAGGACATTTCCAAATTTTACGGATCAGTGACAAAAATGATGTCCGATGCAATTCCCAATTTTGACTTGTACCATATGTACCAGTGTTTTTTCAAGTGAACAGTGGACTTGTCTTTGCATGTGTTTGTGACGGATGCTAAAGGTGGGGCAGGATACGTGTACCTTTCCGCGAACACCTGGTATCATTACTATTTCATAGAGATTCATAAACACATGCTCATGATGTAGTCGGAATCGTACACTCGACTCTGCTTTATGCAGAGACTTCTGTTGGATATGGAAAGGGTTTTGTCACTTTATTTATGTATCTCATGTTTTCATTGTTTCATAATTAACATTTACCACTGCCTTTGAATATTTCAGTTCGTGCTCTCAGTACAAATGTGTACTTTCAGATAACCATTCTTAGGTAGCCACTGTGTTCGGTGTATTTCATTTAAAACTGATTATATTTGTGTACAGGTAATTCCAGAAAACACAAAGATTTGAAATATCTCACAATGGTTGTTTTTTATTTATCATAAATGCATGAACAGTAATAAAATTATCTTGGTGGGTGAGTTAGTGAGTATGGCGTCTGGAGCAAGACAGGCGTACCATGCTTCAGGCAGCGACAGCTCAATACCATCTGGCATAAGTTTTCGTCAGTATTTTATGAAAGTGTGTATTATTTCATAAGGAGTTCATATGTTTGTAGGAAATGAAGGAAATAAACTGTGGTGGTCCTGGGCGTTTGATGGCATATAATATACGTCCAACATTAGTGTGATATAGACCACATTTCCAAGAAATGCTTATGTCTAACATACCACGCCTGTATTTTTATAGTATGTGTATTTACCCTGAATAGCTTACATCCAATTGCATATTGTTCTATACTCCGTGATCGTAATAAAAAGCCGTAATGTTCACATAAGTATGTTGATTAATATGGTCACCTTCGTGCACTAACCTGTAAACATACACAGGCAGAGATAAACATATGTCGCACCTGCGACCCTAGCATGCAGGCAAACAGATCAGGAACATTGTACGTTGTGTTGTGACATTGAGTTTTGTCATCCTGGTGATTGAAGGTCTTCTTGTGTGACGCACCCAGAAGTCAGATGCGTGTCTCGCGGTCTGCTTGTATCTTGCATATTCAAAACATCAACTCCAGAATATAATTATTCTTTCGAATATTCACAAAATAAATACTGGAATGACTTAACCAGGCCGTTCTTGTTTGAGGACAAAACAACAAAACATTACTTACCTCAAAAGTCTATAAGCAGATATATACCTTGAACATTTCTCTGCATTTAGCAAATTACCTTCTTTCTTTCCCACATACACTATATCTAATTATGACAACCAATCTGTTAAACATGCCTAATATCACCATGTTATATTTTAGCAGTCTACCAGTTTGATATACAAATCATATCACATGAAAGTGTACTTGTCATTTGTATATAATAATTGATGCAACCAATCCACATGTGTCTGAAACATGCATCCATTGACAAACCACTGATCGAGGGCAATACGGGACTAACTACATGAAGGTCGTGACGTCCTTCACGAAACATTTTCAAATATGCCAGGCTCCCGAAATGTCCAAAAATAAACAATAAACATAACATAGGAATCTCTTCCTGAAGTATCCAACTTTAATACATATGTAAACTTGTGTTGTAGATTTATTTCACATTTCCGTTCCTGCTTTGCCTTCATAATATAGTTATATGGGATATTCATCAAAAGGTTATCTCGTGTTTCCATTGATCAACAGGCAACTTCTGCAGACAGTAAGAATAAATAAATGATACAATAGATATAATACAAAAAGTAGCTTGATGTGTCATAGTTATCTACATTGAGCTCTGCTACTCGGGACATATATCTCGATGAAGCCACGAGACATGAAATGTTTTCCTCAAACAACATCAGTGACAACCAGAAGATACATGCCAGAACAGGGCGAGGGCAAAACAAGATTTATTTCCGCCTTAAAATGTAAAACTCACATCAGGTAACATGAAAAAATGAAATCTTCATGTTTAATCATGGAATAATAGCCGGGTTGAGGGATGAACGAGAATTTGCAAAATAACTTTGAAAGTTTTATTCAGGCTTTCAGTTCAAACGGAATGATAGGTACATGTGGATACTCGTACATGTGTACGATAACGTTTCACGCAAAGACATTATGGCATGACAGATGGAAGATAATATGTTTTTAATTTTTTTTAATTAAATGTGTTGAATATATTTAAAAATGTTACATGGGTATTGGTTACGAAAGAAACATGTCCAAGAAGACAATATACAATATTTCATTTCAAAGTTATCCAAGAAGATTTGTCAAAAAAACAATTTCTGTATATTTGATAAGTGACCTAAGAAACAAAAAACCTGACACTCGTGACACTGAGCACATGCTATTGAACACCTGCGTAAACATTTTGTGCAACACCAGTATTCGTTATCACTCTCTCTTTCCACAAATTTTATCTGTGAATCTTGCCTTGTGTTTAGACAAGTTTTGAAGACAAAATTCATATAGCCATGTGAAATCATGAACTTTTTTTTTTTGTGTGGGTGGGTTTTTTAACACCGTACTCTGAATATATATATATATATATATATATATATATATATATATATATTACCATCAAATACCTTTTCGAGTAGCCTGCAGAAGAATGTTTTAAATATAGAACAATTCTTGTTAATATACTATCCCATACTGTGACTTTTACGGGGCTTTTCCACACACCGGTACCTTCCTCACTGGCACCGACTTTAGTGGATCGGGTGGTTTGGTGAGTCGCTTCGTACCCCAACGATGTGTTATCGTTACTCATGATACTGATCACTGGATTGTCTGACCCGGACCCCATCGCTTACAGACCACAGTCGTATCGCTAGATTGTCGTATTGCTGGGTGAAGCGTCAAGCATCAAACAAATGCTTCCTTTTTTTATGAAAAATTGTGTGAGGGGCGGGTGTTGTCGATTAAACAGGACATTCTTTGTCATAACTGATCTTCATTTATCCATTCATATTATTTTTCATCACTCGTTTACCTTTTACGTCCTACAATAATTTTTTTGCGGATATTCGAGGAAGATTATAATCTGACTTTGACGGTTTGAATTTACATGTACACTGGATTATATGCTCCTGAGCAAACATCACTAAACATGACAGAATGTAGGCTAGTTGGTGATGACTTGGTGAGCCACGACGACCACACGCGTCACAAAATAGACAAACGGTTGTTAACTGATGACAAATGGATTTTTCCGTGGACCAGGTGTTGAATGTATAACATATAACGTGAAGATAGAAAGAACAAAAACCTCATTATTACGACATAGGAGAAGTATAAGGGAGGATGTTTACTACAGCAGAGGTAGAGTGTATGTTCTCACGACATAGTGAAGGAAATGGGTCACGTGATAGCTCAGCTTGTTAGACTTAAGTAGGGAAGCGTTTACATCTATACACAGCTATGGGGAGATTCACAAACGGAAACACATTAAGTCACTGTACGTGATGGTTGTTCGTACCTTCGTACACCATAGGGAAACACGAGAGAAGGCAGACAAGCACAGCTGACCTGTATAAGCTGGGATGAACATGTCTGTTGATGGCTCATCACAACACGGGAGACTGCAGTGTTATAACAGTGTTATAACATCGTTGTATTTATTTGCAAACTGATTGTGGTAATAAGATGGAGGTGGAAGCAGATGTTTCTTCCGCTGATTTGATGGTATTACGTAAACATATCTACTGATATTCTATATAATGCCATAATCTAAAAAGGCACTCACCAATATATCTTCATTTGGTGTTAACACTGAAACCAGATTTTTTTTAAAATGTCCTTTCAACAAGTCCATTTATCTTAGTTCAAGACTGTAAATTGGTACAGCTACTGTTCAGCATCAGCGAATGTATTTTGTCAGCACTTCTGACAATAACAGCTGTTTTTAACCAATGATGTAAAAGAATCTGGTTTCATTTTTTTCAAGAGTGCCAATTCATCATGATCATTTAAACAGGCATATGTTCGCAAAATGCAACATATCTAAAAATGTACCTGGATGAACTGAGATAAAAATAAAGTTATAAAACAAAAAGTACCATTCCCGTAATTATTTATGGTGATACCGTAGAAGCATTTTGAAAATCCTGAGAGAAAATACGTGTGTTTCATGTATATCCACGTTGGTCTTTTCAGATTAACTTGTTGACACGCCCGGTACACTGGCAACACACGTGGGCGTAAGTCTGGAATTATAAACCACACGAGTCTGGCGTATCGTATGGTGTTTGACGTGGCGTATCGTATGGTGTTTGACCTGGTACGTAAATCAAACCACATCCTTGTGAACATCCTTGTGGGATTTAACATGTGAAGCATCTGTGTAACACACACGCGTACTAATATACTCCAGCTTCATGCTGCCAACCGACTGGATGGAGGAATTATCGAGCAAAATGTATCCGCACCAGTAATGATGAACCTAGACTTACACAAGTCTCTAAGGTAATAATTATTACTTTAAATATCATTTTTTTGATAATATGAATAATAAGAACAATAAGAACTGTCCACTTATCTAGACTTGCCTATTATAAGGATAGAATTACTATACACCAGTGGACTCACCAGTCAGTACAGCCTTGCAGCAAGGTTACAATTAATCACTTGCATCAAAATATGCCATGTCTGCTTTGTAATACATGAAGCAGTTTCATAAACAGCAGATGTTGTAAGAAGGCCATATTTATGTTTGGTTGTGTATTGACGTCATTGATACAAACAACACATATTCCACGGTTTAAGCGAAAAGGATTCCTGGGACATTCATACGAATTTCCGTTAGATACCGTTTTTATTTCAACGAGTTCAAAACGTGTGTAATGAGGTTTTTTTCCAGTCCACTCGTGACGTATTATGAGTGATCTATTCAACAGGTGAGTACTAAATAACGGTTTCACATTTGATAAGATCAGATACCTGTCGTTATAAGATGTGACTTTGACGTGACCTGCTAGGATAACGGATACTGGTTTAAACAGTTATTTATAATATATTTTCTTCAAAACGGATTGTTCAACAGGCGCAATGCCTATTTAAAGATCACAACTTACGGTGGAAAATAAAGTGCAAAGGTAGATAAAAGTATGCATGAACAAATTCCGTTTGTCGAATATTTGCTTCACATGACAGATTTATATTCACAAACAACACAGTTTTATCATCATAATCTGTTTTAAAAAAAACAAAAAACATGGATATTATGTCGGTATATATTTTATATTGAAACAGAGAATAAAATTATCTTCGTAAAAATGACCAGAACTAATTACGATTATTTACATTAAAAGATCAAACGTATGTCCATCTAAGTTACTACAACTGAGTCTCATTCCATAGTGTATGATTTGGTATTTACAATTCCATTATATTAAAGCAAAGGACGTACATTGCTGATATGTTTTCGTAATTCTGTTTAAATACTGTAAAGATCCAGTAGGTTTTAAAGTGTGATCCAGCATATTCCAATCATGCACAGATGATGACACAAATTATTTACTATATGTTTCAGTGCGACATAAAGGTACTTGAAATATTTTGGATGATCTTGTTACATACGTGGACCCTTGAAGATCCGGGGTAGAACAGGTCTTCAGCAACCCACGCTTGCCATATTTGGCGTATATGCTGGTCGTAAGAGGCGACTAACGGGATCGGATGGTCAGGCTCGCTGACTTGGTTGATGCGTGTCATCGTATCCCAATGTCAATCACTGAATTGCCTGATCCAGACTTGATTATTTGCAGACCAACGTCATATAGCTGAGTGCGGCATCAAACAACAAACAAACAAACAAACAAACAAACACACCAACAAACATACGTGGAAGAAATGTTAACAGGATTAAACTTGATCAATGTCCTTGGCAATATTTGGATGAATTGGTTAACCGGAGCCTCACAAGTTTCGAAGACTTTGCCAGTATATTAGAGTCAACAGGATGTGTCTGCTTACCTCATTTCTCATTCCCCATATCTGTAGACTGTCAATGCCCTAGTGAGGTATTAAGATTATAGGTTATATGTACCGTCAGGTGGTTCATTTCAAATACACTAGGTGAATATATCACGTTGCTGGTTTTCAAATTTGATACGTTCATGGTTGATAAATTTGTGGTTTATGTCAGCGATAAAGTAAAAATGCTGAAAGACGTTAGTAGATAAAAATGAACTTTTGACGAGTACTGTGCAAAATAACATCTGTTCATCATTTATGTCGGATGTATACTTACATACCTTTATACCTACATACCTTTATACCTTCATACCGTTATATCAGCTGGAGGAATGCATACATGGCTAGAACCACAAGATAGGTTTAGTTGTGGAGTCGGTACAAACATGCAGTCGCTGCAATGAAACTATTTTAACTACATGTGTTACGTTAAAACGCCATCTACCAAAGGACAGCTTTGGTCAGAAACTTAGATTGTTAGTGGCTGTACCCACGAAGGGGACTGAAGAAGCGTAAGATTGATGTCCCCCTAAGAGGGTATGTAAGTTCCAGATCATTCGAAGTATTTTTATGCATGCCAGACTTGTAACCGTTGTATATTCGTTATTTTTATATTGGGCTTAACTGGTTAACTATCGCCAGTGATTGAATACTGAAAAATTACCGATGTGACGTTTAATTATAACTCACTCACTTGGTTGTCGTTCTGTCAATGTTATTGTTTAAAGAAATCGCAAGGACTGATAACCACGTTACCAATACTTAAATTTTACTCGCCTTGTTTGGACAATTTGTCCGATGTTGTATGTTGTGGGTTTGAAATAAAAAAGTGGTCGCGTGATCAGTGAGTATCTGAATGTTGTTTAAGGGTGCATTCAAACATTCAACCATTCAAAGGAATTTACTAAATATGACACGTCTCTTGTCAATATGATGTGCGATTATATCCTGTATTATGCTTATTGCATGGATTCCGGGGGCACGGGTGGCCCAGTCGTCTAAGGCGCCGCGATTCGCTGTGGAGAGATGCGTCCCTTCGGCACGCCAGAAACCTATGATTGTGGGTTCGAATCCCGGTAGGCTCCGGTTATGTTTCTAGGTTTGTCAGCACCACACCCGTGCTCGTGGATTCCACCGAAGTGGTAAACGTCTGAGACCTGCATCACTTCGGGCTTTCCTCCCACATTAAGCTGACACGCCTTGATATAACTGGAATACTGTTAAAAGCGGCGTTAAACCCAACACACTCACTCACTTAGCATCTCTTATTTGTACTTTATGCTTTTGATTAATTTAAATATGTATAGAGGATTCATGTCTAGTGTATGTACCTTAACTGGCTTACGTATACTTGTCACGTGGTGTTTGTTTTAATATTATATTGTCAAGATCTGTGATGTATAACATTCTTGAAAAGTAATAAAGTATTATTATTATGATTATTATTATGTAAAGAGCATTCCCCAGCTGTGTTCGACATGTATCTGTACATGGTAGTTCCATTGATATCACCTTAATCATGAACCCGTGAAGATCCGGTTTAGAATAGGTCTTCATCAACCCATGCTCGCCTTAAAAGGCGACTATGTTTGTCGTAAAAGGAGACTAACGGCATCGGGTGGTCGGGCTCGCTGACTTGGTTGATGCATGTCATCGTATCCCAATTGCGGAGATCGATGCTCATGATGTCAATCACTGGATTGTCTGGTCAAAACTTGATTATTTACAGACCGCCGTCATACAGCTGGAATATTGCTGAGTGCGGCGTTCAACAACATACAAACAAGCAAATCTTAACCAAGGGCATCACAAGCTAATTAAATCACAGTGAACCTCAAGATGCAACTTAACTTTCAGTTAGTATTTAGGAAGATCTAATACATCATTTTACAAAAGTTATCGTTGCACTGTCAATGGAGCCCCGGCCCTGAGAGAGAACGGTCAATGGTTCGAACCCGTGGTCGCGTCATATCAAAATACGTTGAAATATGATTAAGGGTGAAACACAAGGTCTGGTCGGCTCGGGGTCAGTATTCGGTGTCTGAGTGAGGTATTCATGTCAAGCTGCGGCATGATATCACTATACTAGCACTATAAAATAAGAATATAGTAAGATAAGAATGTCCTCTGTGCTGACGTCCGAACCAGGAGGCACACATTAAGCCTGTCACTTAATCTGAGACGATGTAAACCAGGTTAGAGACACACACATACATCACCGTCAATTAGCGTCTTCTTAGCTAAGAATGTCTACTGCCATGATAACGAACGATACCGAAGATTGCGATCACAGCTCAATGGCTCAAAAGTGATGAACATCCTGAAGAAAGTAAACATCTATGTTACACCTGCTACCGAGGTATATATGTTTATGTGGAGAGTAGAATCTGCATGTTCGACAGTTTTCAGAGCAATGATCAAATGACGTACTGATATCATACCAATGCCCTTTCACAAATTCCTTTCAAGGAAGTATGGTTTGTATCATAAGTTAATCTAACGTACTCAAAACAAAAACAGTTCACAGCTACGTTGGTCGATGCAGAACCGAATGACCGACATGAATTTGTTAGCTCTTGAAACGCTGAGTGATCATGTACAATAGTACATTATAATTTTCATGGAACTATAACCGATTCACCAAAGAACTATAACCAACTCATCAAGGAGATATAACTGATTGATAAAGGAACTATAACCGATTGAGGAAGGAACTATAACCGATTCATCAAAGAACTATAACCGATTCATCAAAGAACTATGACCGATTCATCAAAGAACTATAACCGATTCACCAAAGAACTATAACCAACTTTTCAAGGAACTATTACCGATTCATCAAGGTACCATAGCCAACTCATCAAGGAGCTTTAACTGATTGATGAAGGAGCTATAACCGATTGAGGAAGGAACTATAACCGATTCATCAAAGAGCTATGACCGATTCATCAAAGTACTATAACCGATTCATCAAGGAACTATAACGGATTCACCAAGGAACTATAACGGATTCAACAAGGAACTATAACGGATTCAACAAGAAACTATAACGGCTTCAACAAGGAACTATAACCGATTCATCAAGGAACTATAACCAATTCGTCAAGGAACTATAACCGTTGCGGGACTGGAACCCCATGATGAAAACAAACTTGTGTTTTGGTCTTTGAGGTAAAATGTGTAAAATAGAAATATCTGCATAAAGCAGAGTCGATAGTACGATTCCGACTATATCATGAGCATGTGTGTATGAATCACTATCACATGGCGGTGATAGCAGGTGTTCGCGAAAAGGTGAACGTATCCCGTCCCACCTTTGGCACCCGTCACAAACACATGCAACGGCAAGTCAATTGCTGGAATATTGCTCGACATGAGGGAAAGTTGAGCCTTTACTCATTTTAATCTTTACTCATTACTCATTTCTTTATTATAGTCATTTAGTTGTATACGTAACTGATCTTAAGGAAGAGAATATATGGATGTCAACTTCTTTATTATGAGGAAAACAGCGTTTCGGAGTATATGCCTACTCCATCATCATTTGCTATATCCTTTCTTTCACCTATCAGTGCTAATTTCCCCGGCCTATCGTTTGCCCAGTGTCCACTGCCTATTACTTATCTATGATAACTTAAGTACTGGCTTCCATACTATCAGCAGTAATTACTGTAAAGTGTTGGCTTCCATTGTCTATTGCTAATCACTTATCAGCGCCAATCATCTGTTGGCTTCCCTTAGTTTCTACCCTTTGTTATTTTGCACCTTTAGTTATATTATTATTTTGTTGTCCTCACATGTACATATATATGCTCTCTGCCTCATGGCATTCATTCACCTGATGAAGGAGTAAGCATATACTCCGAAACGTTGTGTTCCTCATAATAAAGACGTGGACATCCATATATTCTCCTTATGTGTATCACTTCTAAATGCCTTTCAAAGACCTGTAACTGATCTTGCTTTAAAGTTCCTTTCTCACCGTTTGAGGGTTCATGTTATTTGTATAACATCACAAAAACAACTGTTGACTGTTCCAATCAGTATTTGTCTGACATAATCCAATGACTACCCAGATGCACCTGTCTCGTGGCTCTTCATTCATTCTTCATGACGTTTGTTGTTTGACATGAACATTAATCAAGTGGTGCACATCTTAGTTAGTTTTACATTTTCTTTCAACACAAATGTGTTCTGAGCGTTGTTTTGAAAAAATGGATGCATTTTCGGATACGAATGTTGTGAAACACACTTCCTGACCAGATATCATTTATCAGTTTTAACTACATTTGTCACTGCATCAGAGATTATTTCCACACACACATACATTTCCAGGTAGTTGTGTATCGTCAGTCACCATAGACAGTTATTGTACCTGAAAGTCGACCCGTGAAGATCCGGAGTAGAATAGGTCTTCAGCAACCCATGCTTGCCGTAAAAGGCGACTATGCTTGTCGTTAGAGGAGACTAACGGGATCGGGTGGTCAGGCTCGCTGACTTGGTTGAAGCATGTCATCGATCCCAATTGCGTGGATCGATGCTCATGATGTCAATCACTGGATTGTCTGGTTCAGACTCCATTATTTGCAGACCGCCGTCATATAGCTGGAATATTGCTGAGTGCAGCGTTAAACAACAAACCAACCAACTAACATATTCACAGACAAGTATTGAAACACATCGCACCCATACAGACATATATAAATAAACATTTTCAGGCAAGTGAAGAAAAAACTACGGATATGATATTCATTGTCAAATACACAAAAAATCACATCAAGTTGTAACTGTTTCCTGAACCGTCAGGTGATGGTCGTGAAGTAGCAGTATAACTAGTTGCATTAAGAAGCAGACCCACTCATTCTTTACATCCTTGGGCGAAGCTCTTTCAGTGACATCCAGGGTTACGTGTAATGTAGACTGTTGGCTGCCATCGTTGTCCATGCAACATGTAGGCAGCTCACAGTCAATCTGGGGGCACGGGTGGCCCAGTCGTCTAAGGCGCCGCAATACCTGTGCAGAGTTGCGTCCCTTGGGCACGCTAAAAACGTATGATTGTCGGTTCGAATCCCGGTTCGCCCCGATTATGTTTCTAGGTTTGTCAGCACCATACCCGTGCTCGTGGGTTTCACCGAAGTGGTAAACGTCTGAGACCTGCATCACTTCGGGCTTTCCTCCCACATTAAGCTGACACGCCGTGACATAACTGGAATACTGTCACTCACTCACAGTCAATCTGTTTCACCTGCTCTGCTTTGACCCACATTTATTATGGTAATGGGTTTGTCAGTACCCATCCCCGGGTGGTTTACATTGATATTCCCCCTACTTCAAGTTGATACAGTGCGAACTAATTGTTCATTGGGTGTTCAGCCCACACTCACACACGAACTCTTAAACATGGTGAAATTTTCCCTTTGTATAAACACTCAAAATGAAGTCATGTAGTTCACACCAGCACATGTACAGACAAGAGTCATATTTACCGTCCCAAAACAACCCGCAACCATGTTTCATGAATTGGTTCATATTATGCCTCTTGACATGAGTTTGTACTCATAAGTGTATGTTAGTATCTGATTTTTAAAAAAAATAATTATTTTTATTTTTTTCATGAGTTCATTTACAGGAATAATTTATACTAGGCACATGCACAAAGTTTCTTACAACAAACGTTCGTCTTTTTGAAGTATCTGAATTTGGATACATATAGTAGCGGTTTTCAGACAATGTCTACTGGTACTACACATTACTAATGATATATATACATGTCACACATGCTAAACACATATACACAGAGATGGAAATTGCACTTTCTCATGAAGCTTTGAATCTACACAGAAGTTTCCGTGATGGAACAATATACCATGTTGAAGCATTAAGCACAAACATACACACTTGACCTCAGTGAAGGTTCACTTCTCGCGAGATTCCAGCAAACATTTACTCCTGTCTGATGCAGCAACCTGAGCACATAATATTCATTTTGAAGAATATTCTGATAGGCGCACAAGCTGTTAACGGTAATGTCTCAACTCCCAGCGAAGTGCCTTCATCAACACACACGTACATGGAGTAGTGTTGAACAACCAGAGTGCTTATCCTCAAAGACACGTTTGCTGAGGAGATTCATCCGAAAACACAGCCTGCTTTGATACATCTGATTCAAGTGGCGTGTTAACTGAAGTTAGTCCCCTTAAGTGATGTCTGTGTAGAATAGTAACAGTCTACATAGCTCACGCCTCTTCTCGTTCCTCGCGTCTCAGAGCAGCTAGCCAGGCCCGAAGTTAGGCGTTCTAGAAATCAATTCTTACTATCATTGTCGTCAAATTTGGATATGTCCACTACATGTCTACCATAACAGGTTTGGAAACCTTAACGGAAGGCTTGAAGGCTGTATCCCTACCGTATGGCGCTCTTTGAAATCTCGGTAGAATGGTTTACCTCAGTGTGAAATGTTTACAGCAAGCAGCCGGAGTATTGTTTGACATAAAAGAATGAAAGCGTGAATGAACAGGTATACCACACGGAGTACATCCATCAACGAGTGTCCAGACCGCTGATATCGGAAAGTTCATTACACACCATCTTTCAACGTTAATTACTTACATTCACTTGTGCCTTCATGAATTTACTTTTGACAGAATTGGCCATATATATGTAAACTTATGTTTTCTCATCCACCTTCTCCAGGCAATCACGGTGGTGTATACCTCATACACTGTGAAGGTATGAAACTGTGAAGGTTGAATGAGATATGACATCACACTTCTCAGTACCTTCTCAAAATACACTAATCGTGACAGCTTAAGTATGCTGTAAGATGATTTTTTTATCAGCATGAACATTAATTTTGTAACGAACACAATCATCTGAAAGAGGCATGATGTTTCTCATAAGTCTTTATTATCTTTCACTGACAGTTTCAGCAACAAGGTGAATGCATTTTCGTCATAACATGAAACATATCACCCTACAATAAAGAGTCTCACATGTAATAATATACAATGTAAGTAACTGAGATGAGATCATGTTTGATGCTGAATCACAGATAAAGGTCTGACGAAAGTGTTCCGTGAAGAATTAGGGCAGCACACACCATTACCTGGACAACAAATAATGTGAATGATGTTTTTTTCTGTTTTTAACGCCGCACTCAACAATATTCTAGCTATATGACAGCGGTCTGTAAAAAATCGAGTGTGGACCAGACAATCCATTGATTGACATCATGAGCATCGATCCACGCAATTGGGATACGATGACAATCATCAACCAAGTCAGCGAGCCTGACCACCCGATCCAGATAGTCGCCTCTTACGACAAGCATAGTCACCTTGTATGGCAAGCATGGGTTGCTGAAGACCTGTTCTACCCCGGGTCTTTACGGGTCATGTTCATGATGTGTGATGTGTCGCTATTTGGTAGATGATAAACAAATACTCCTCACCCTACTGCTATAAATAGGCTGAATGGATACATCTGAATATGTAGCGAGGTATTATTTAGGGTTCTTGTCGGATTTAAGAAACAAAACATAGAATCAGGTCGTTATTCATTAGTTATGACAATAGAGATGCCAAACAAAGTTGGACACAGCTTGGAAAATTTACTCATTAACTGAGAGTCTTTCTTCATCCCATGAAACATTTCTATACACACCCAGCTGTGCTGGCATATGTTAACATTTTAGTGTTAACACGTCAGACAATTCGCATTCAATTACGATAAACCAATCACAGAACATTAGCTACCCAGTCAAACATTCACGTTTGGTGAACCACAGAATGAATTGTGTTTCCACTTTCTTCCAAACAACTTCTTTTTGTCCAATCCCATTTGGTGTAAACCTCATTCATCATCGCCTCGTCAGCTCAGGTTTCAGAAAACAAAACCAAGAAAGAGGCAAAAGCGGATTCAGATTGTTTCATTACAAAGAAAACAACAACGCAACAGATGGTAATATTTCTTCGCCAAACCAATTAATATACCCTGACACTTTCCGAATGTGCCAAATGCCTTTTAACAATTAATTAAAAACGTCAGTGTCTAAACAAAATAAAGTATAAATTCAAGAACTTCTCTCACCGATAATATACTTGCAGTATACACCTTATGCTTCCGGAATGAGTTCGGGTGGTGTTCATAAATTAAGATGTAGTTTTAAGTGTCAGCTAAATCAGAAACTGCGAGACCGGATGTCAGATCCGTCAACTGACTGTCTGGTGTGTTCACATGCCTATTTACAATGGACAGCCTCCATGATGTTGTGGTTAGAGCGTCTGCAGAGAGACGAGTGAAACTAAAATACATTAAAAGATGGTACTTGATGTTAACCTAGCTGGCATTCGACAAAAAGGGGAAAATACAAGGACTGACCGGCTCGGAGTCAGTATAACGTGTATGATTTAGTCATCCTTAGTCCTGCGCCACGAGTGACTATGTGTGAGTGAGTGAGTTGGGTTTAACGCCGCTTTTAACAGTATTCCAGTTATACCACGGCGTGTCAGCTTAATGTGGGAGGAAAGCCCGAAGTGATGCAGGTCTCAGACGTTTACCATTTCGATGAAACCTACGAGCACAGGTATGGTTCTGACAACCCTAGAAACATAATTGGGGCGAACCGGGATTCGAACCTACAAGCATTGGTTTCTGGCGTGCCCAAGGGACGCAACTCTGCTCAGCGAATCGCGGCGCCTTAGACGACTGGGCCACCCGTGCCCCCCATCTATGTTAAGCTGCAACATGGTATCTCAGATATTGAAGCTGGCATAAGCACAAGCAACAGACACGTGCTTGCATGTCGCTATATAAGTGAACTCATCATAACTGCGACGTTAAACCCCATTTCTCTTGACCTCACTTAATTTAATAATTTATCATTACTCTTAAAATTAAGTTAGGACTAGCTTTAAGGCTGGGAATGAGTTTGGGATAAGCATGCACATTCACCATATGTTTCGTACTTTCATTTCCGACTGTCATTTGACAATATCATGATTCCTGCTTATATACATGGCTTCTTGCAATTTGAAAATCACTGATTTTCAGTTGTCCATTCAAATAATTTTCACACCTTTTTTGCCCTTAATGCCAAAAGGAATTTGTTTTGGCAAATAATCCAGACTAGCTGCTCTCTTCCATTGACAGTTTATATACAATTAATATAACGCCATCTACTGGTCAACCTAGGCGACCGATATGGATGAATATATCAGGGTTATGGAGGAAAATTCGGAACTCCTTGCGCTAATAGTATTAAAATACAACTTACCTGTAATGTTACTCTTTTTTATTGAAAATAGATTTAATTGTTATCAAGCATCCATTTCATTGAAAAAATGAAAAACGTTTTGATAAAACATACTTGTTCTTTGAACGAATTCAAACAACCAATAATGATGCTATTCAATTATTTAAAAAAAACACTTGAACACATGATAACCGTTTTGTGCAAAATGAACATAAAAATAATTATTAATAATTATATACAGGAAATAAATGCCGTCAGATGCTATTAAATCCTTCCATAAAAATGCCCGATGTGTTATGCATCAGAACAACGAATAACGAAACCACTCGTGCCATATGTCTCGATTCCCCTTCTCGCTCGCTCTCATACTCAAGTTCTCCCTTGCATCATCAACGACACGCTGTTTCTCAAACTTCCCCCACGTTTTCCCCAGCAGCCCAAGAGCTTCAGTGAGCGCCTCCTCCGGTACTGAGTCTGGGAGTATATAACTGATGCCAGCATCTCCCGGCGCCAGTTGGTGGGAAGCCACGTATACGCGACACTGGCCGCTCATGAATGAAATAGCGCACTCAGGCGTACAACTCGTAGTGGAAATGTGTGTATGGATATTGGAGGTGTTAGTGTTTCTGTGACTCCGGATTAATGGTTAGACATTGTCAAGGGTTTCTTTATCGTGGTTTGAAATATTACCTCGGAGAACTTTGCTCAATAACCTCTGCTTAACTTCTATGGTTAAATGTTCCATATTCGTATCAGGCAGCTGACAAAAGAGAGGAAGAGAGAGAGACGATTTCAGTTTTGGCCAAGTGTTATTGCACTGCCATTCTCCAACTCTGTGTTCAGATTGTCAACGAATGTGACATTCATTGATGTTTATCATGGGTATTAAAAGCGAATTCCGTATTTGCAACTTTGGACTGAACCACAGTGAACCTCAAAGATTTGTCACATCACAGGTAGGTATTCAGTTATTCGTGAGTCGTATATACAGATTTGTTTGTTTGTTGTATAAGGCTGCACTCTATTACTTCATCCAGCTACACGGGGGCGGCCTGTAAATACTCGAGGCTGAACCAGACAATCCAGTGATCGATAATCGAGCAATACAGTCAGGTCTCAGGACAAGCGTTCTCGATACTTTTGGGGGACATATTTTATCCCGGAATCCACTTGGGATAATTTTCAAAGAAAACACGCTCGCAAAAAATACAAAATACATTTACGTTTGCCTAACCATCCCGTGCTCAACCATTCAGTGCTATTTGATAAACATATACCCAAGATATAGACGGAATCGTACAATCGACTCTGCTTTATGCAAATATTTCTATTGGATACGGAAAGGGTTTTGTTGCTTTATTATTATTATTATTATTATTATTTACATAAAACTTGTCATTAATCATTATCAAGTTGAAACAGTAGTCAGTCCAAGGGAAATGTGTAAATTGTACAAATGCAGTGTTTTCCACAGTTCGACAGCAGCGATATTCCTACACTTGATCAAAGGGCGGATGTGGATTATGCTGCGACTACATAATCATATCGTCTTAATTTTGTGGAGTTTGAATTTCCGAGGTTTTAATGGTTATGACCATCGAACACATTTAATACAGACTACAGAGGGAAATTAGGCAAATCACGCAATCGTCGTAGGAATTCGGGCATATATTTTCACCTACCTGATTACGGGACCATGGCCAATAGTTGGTTAAAAGAAATATTCAACTAAATCACAATATCGATATAGCAACACTTCGATCTCCCCGATGTACTAGGTGTTACAGTTCTACATACTATATTGTGGCTGATACAATAGTTGTACAACGGTAGTGAAAGATATTGTCTGTCAGTTTAAAGTATAATACTGGGGTAAACGAATCTGAATATGTTTACAGCGCAATCATCGAAATAATCTCATATTCCAGGATTGCACAAAAGGTATTTAGATTTGTTTGTTGGGTTCTATTTTTGACTTTTAGCTGACAGTTTGTTTTTGGAACTGTTCAGACAGTTTTAGAACACCAAACAGTGATCACTAAACAGAGTAATCACTGACACCTGTAATCGCCGCACGATTGCACATGTGCAGTGTACCTGTGTGTTAACATTCAGCATGTACTTCCCGACTCTTGCCTTTGTGTGTACTCCCCGTTTACTATCAGTTCATGGTAGACTGCAGTCCTCCTGGTATCCGCCAATTAATGATTATAATTAGTGAGTAACTTGAAGCCACTCTGTGGGACCATGTTAACGCCTTATTACTGTCACAGGGGCGGTCGGGTTCGATTCCCGACATGGGTACAATGTGTGAAGCCCATTTCGGGGCTATTGTTGGGATATTGCTAAAAGCGACGTAAAACCAAACTCACTCACTCACTCTTACGGTCACAGTATGATGATACCACTGATTGTAATTTGCATACGTCAGATATGCGGTGTGTCAGATTTATGGAAGTATATTTTGCAATACCAGTAAACGTCACTCACATTTAGGATACATGTGTACATGTATATATTCACTCACGCATACTACACCCACAGTAATGACCAAGACAACTAACACGACAACTTGGGATTTAAGTCTGGAGCTAAAAGTAGTGGAACTTTCCATTCTGTGTTAATGCCTACATTTCTTTAAAGTGAGTGAGTATGGTTTCTACGCCGCTTCAGCAATATTCCAGCCCACAAGAAATGGGCGTCACACATTGTACCCAAGTGGCGAATCGAAGCCGGGCTTTCGGTGTGACGAGCGAACGCTTTAACCACCGCCCCCATGTCTTCAAAGAATTCTTCTGGCAGGTATCATTTCTTTCGCAAACCTTATTAGGAATTGATGTACAGTTGAGTCTATTCTATCCCAAAGTTGAAATTGTTTATTGAAGTTATAATGCTTGGATATATTTGATGTCAACATGTACGGTACTTGGTATACATTTTCACGTCTTTGTCACAAGTTAAAACATTATCTAAACAAATAGGAAATTGGAAGACAAATCACTGTACAATGTGTCATGAGTGAGTGAGTGAGTGAGTTGAGTTTAATGCCGCTTTTAACATTATTCCAGTTATATCACGGCGTGTCAGCTTAATGTGGGAGGAAAGCCCGAAGTGATGCAGGTCTCAGACGTTTACCACTTCGGTCAAACCCTCGAGCACGGGTATGGTGCTGACAAACCTAGAAACATAATCGGGACGTACCGGGATTCGAACTCACAATCGAGGGACGCAACTCTACACAGCGAATCGCGGCGCCTTAGACAACTGGACCATCCGTGCCCCCAATGTGTCATGAATCGCTTGTCCATCTACTGCTCTAAACCTTGACGTGAAATATAATGAGACTGTTCCGTCAATGCACATACTGGATTGATATGACTGTATTCCCTCTGTTTCAGTGGGGCCACCCTCGTCTCTACCTGTCCTGGAGGATATTCTGGGCTCTGTTTCATACTTCATGGCTCGTCAGTAGCATGGTGTATGCGACCAAAGTGACGTCATCGCCGCTAGGTGGCGCTGTGTGGTTCATCTACCTCACCAACTGGACCTACCTCCTGCTGACCACCAGTGCTGTCCTGGACGCAGTCATCGTGGTGTTCGTCAGGTTCAACAGACAGGTCATTATAAAGGGTAAAGGGTTCCTCGGTTTTAATCATAGTTAGAAACTGTACAACTAGCAAAGGGGGCGGTCGGGTAGCCTAGTGGTTAAAGCGTTAGCTCGTCACGCCGACGACCCGGGTTCGATTCCCGACATGGGTACAATGTGTGAAGCCCATTTCTGGTGTCCCGCGCCGTGATATTGCTGGAATATTGTTAAAAGCGACGTAAAGCCATACTCACTCACTACAACTACCAAAACCTATCTCACTGGACAGATTCCGGGTGGACCTGCAAACAGTACGGTGCCAGGTGAGGTGATATGGGTTTAACGTCGCGTCCAATGGGAGTGAATGAGTTAGTAAAAGTGTTTGATATAATGCCGCTTTAAACAGTTTCTTAGGAACACACAGAGGTCGTTTACGTCATCTAACAATGAAACCAACGGGAATGCTGAGAAACCAGTGAGAGTGCATCTTCCCTAGGCAAGGTCCTTAACTGACTGCAAAAGTCCATTTGCCAAACTAGCCTGGAATTCTGTAACGAGTCTATGCATAGTCCAATACAAATCGCGCTAGAACTAGTTCGTAAACAACATAGATTTCAATGTGCATTATTTCGATCCACTGTAGGATTTGCAAAGCACGTGTACCGTCAAATGGGCGTCGACAGATATTTTCCATATCTTTTCATGTTTTTAATCAAGGCGCTCAGATAAGTTTATGCACTTTCTGAGGGTTGGCCCGTTTTATTACAAAAAAAAATCCTGATAAGCTATCTGATTGTCTTGACTTGGTGCCGCCATTTTGTTTGATGCAAATGCAAGGGATGTGTGAGGCGCAATCTGATTGGTCAATAGGAGAGACATATAAGGGCCATAACCCGTAATAGCCACTGGTGGCGCTACGATCGAGCCACGAAATTCCAGCTTAGTTCAGCAAGGGTGGAAACTGGACTTTGTAGTCAGTTAACAACTTGGCCTCGGGAAGATGATAAGAGCGAGGTTTAACGCCGCCTGCCAGTTTACTTTTGGGAGGAAAGTCAGAAGAGATGCACGGGCATAGTGCTGATAACTCTGGAAGCATAATCCGGTTGAACTTTGATTCGAACCCAGTATCCTCCTGTTAGGGGTTCTTGCTTGTCAAAGGGACGCAACTCTACACAGCGAATTGCGGCGACTTACACGACTGGGTCACCCTTGCCCCTGACTAATACGTGATCATAATCTAGTCGAATAAGGGATTAAAACCCACGATCACACGATTAAGGAACGCACATGTGCATAGGTAATTGCAACGCCTAATAATCTCATGGCTACCCGTGTCCACTTTCGCAATAGAACAAGTCAACAGGTTAATATTATTATACGTGTAATTTTAATAGAAAGCAAATTGCATGTATTAACGCATGTGATCTGTTTCAAAGGTGACATGAGGGAGCTTAGTGTTTCGTCATGTCCATGTTACATTAACATATTGATAAATTGAAATATAATAATACTGACACGTTAACATCTTCAGGTTTCACGTCACATCTACCTTGGTACCTGAAGCTATCCTGGCTCCTCAACAGTGTAGTCACTGAAGGGAGTTTACACATCAGCGCCCTCTACTGGATCTTCATTTTCAAGGGTATGTGCGTTCCTGTTTTTTGTTTTAATTTTTTTCCGTGCTCGAGAATCACTGAAGTTGTCATCTTCAGTTTCCATCCTTGCCGTGCTAAGCTGGAATTTCTGGGTCCGATCGCAGCGCCATGTCCCGTCCACTTCTCTCCTTCTGATCAACCAGATTCCATCTTTCATATCAATTGCATTTGCTTCAAACAAGATAGCGGCACCCGGTGAACACGATCTGATCAATAATCAAGATCTATATTGCATTAAAATGCAATCAAATCATTTGAGCACCTAGATTAAAAACATGAAAATATTTGGAAAATATTTGTCGACGCCCAGTTGACGGTACAAATGCTTTACAAATAATGCGAGTTTCATGTTGTTCACAAACCTGAGGTTTAGTTCAGAAGTAACTCCGGAATTCCAGCCTAGTTTGGCAAGGGTGGAAACTGGACTTTTACAGTCACTTAACTCCCTTGCCTCGCGAAGATGATAATGTTGTTTCCCTGGACAACCAGTTAGGATTGATTTTATCTTGACTGGTTAGTCTCTCGCATTAACAATTTATATTTAATGCACTTGATTGATCAAATTCCAAAGCCAATGTTTCTACTTGGTGTTTATAGTGCGGCGTAAAACAGCAAACCATATAATTAAATACACGGTTATTGGGCACACCGGTGTGTGATTTACTTGGCATATTTGTAATATTTATTTCGAACGCCTTTCAGATCAACGTCTGACGCTACTGCGATTCATCCTCCACGGCATGAACTCCATCTACGTCTTGTCCAACCTCCTCATCACCGCCATGCCAGTTCGTGTGTATCACGTGATCTACCCAATTATCTATGGCGTCATCTACACAGTTTTCAGTGTCGTTTATCACATACTTGATGGGACCAATGAAAAGGGAGAACCGTATATCTACAAGACTCTTGATTGGTCCAAATTGAAGCGGACTCTACCTCTGGTGTTTCTGAGTACCTTTGTGGCTCTACCGTGTTTGTATTTGGTCGTTTATTTTACTCACATTCTGAAAATATACGTACGTTCAAAATGTTTGAAAAACAACGAGGATACCAGAATTCTTGATTCATCGACAGAAAGAAGTGACAGTGAATGTGCACGTGTTTGAACTAGTATTTCACAGACGAAAACACTCAGGAGGGATATATAAATTCGTCGTTTGGAATTTGTGATGATATTTAAAGGTCACCATTAAACATTAACAGGCTAATAATCATACATTTATGTTTTCATATTTTCGCAGTTACGTCGCGGAACTAATTGATTTGTTTAGGGTAAAATTCTTCACCTTGGCATTGCTATGCATCAGTGATATCAATCCACACAGATGTGTCTAGATCATTCATTCATTCATTGTCATTTGTAATACTGTGGTACATAAACGCATTCTTAATGGTTCATACACTCACTTTCCTCAGTAAATCGACCGCCTCCGTGGTCTAATGGTAGAGTGTCCGCGTCCGCCCTGTTAATGATGCATACAAATGTTATATTACAATGCAAACGCGACGATATGTGTAGTGGGGGCACGGGTGGCCCGGTCGTTTAAGGCGCCGCGATTTGCTGTGCAGAGTTGCGTCCCTTGGGCACGCCAGAAACCTATGATTCTGGGTTCGAATCCCGGTTCGGCCCGATTATGTTTCTAGGTTTGTCAGCACCATACATATGCTCGTGGGTTTCACAAATGTGGTAAACATCCGAGACCTGCAATTAAAATATGTAGTACAATATGCAGAAGGAAGGGTTAGAGGAGCAGAATAGAATATTTATGATCAGACGTATGTAAGTTATTATAAAGTATTGAATCTTTTTGTATGATAAACAATTGAACGGCAATAAATAAACATTGGTATTCAGTACTTTTGTTCAGAGATTGCCATACAATTCCAATTTGATATCTAACTGAGTACAATGTGTGAAGCCCATTTTTTGTGTCCTCCGCCATGATATTACTGGAATATTGCTAAAAGCGGCGTAAAACAAATCTCATGGTATACCTTCACGACGCCTTAAGCAATATTCCAGCAATATCACGGCTGGGAACACCACAAATGTGGTTTACACATTGTACCCATGTACAAACGAACCCGGATCTTCGGCGTGACAAGCGAACGCCTAAACCGCTAGGCTACCCGACCGCCCCTAATATCTAATGGAAATGTATTCAGTACTATATTTTAATGGATCACCACACAGCAACACGTTGAATTTCTCATAATGCCTTTCCTGTATAAATCATAAATTAATTCATTAAATTAGAAATGAATTTGTGTGTCGAGAAGAGCCGTGTCCTTAACCGGAAAGATACACCTTTGTCATGTTACTTCCGGTTTCCTTGACCCTGACTCGACCATCTGTACATGACGTTACACGAATAGGCGTACTGCACACGATGTACGATGTTACGCAAAAAAGAATACTGCCCTCGGAGTTTATAGCTACATCTGCTATATCTATACATGTGGATGTGACCGCCTCCTTGGCCTAAGGGGAGAGCGTCTGCCCGGAGAGCAGAAGGCCCTGGATTCAAACCCCGGCCACGTCAAACCAAACGACGTCAAAAGATGGTGCTTGTTGTTACCCTGTCTGGCGCTTGGCATTAATGGGCTAAAACAAGGACTGGTCGGCTCGCAGTATAAGTGCAATAATCTTGAACGCGACGTTAAACCCCATTTCACCTCAACCCACATGTGGATGTTTGATTGTAAAACATTCTACCTCATCAGCGTTTGTACATAAAACAATATCTCAATATCAACAACAATTGTAAACGGGACTGCCCCTATACAAACGTTCTATGTAGGGCAACTTAATTATCAAGTTTGTCTTTTCAACACTCGTTTCCACTGACCTGGCGAAAGTTCAACCTCATTATATTTTGGCAGTACAATTCAAATTCAAATTCAAGTGTCGTAGTACACTTTAAACATCACTTTTTCATTTGCTTGTTTCTTTCTTTCTTTTACCGCCTCCGTGGTCTAATGGTAGAGCGTCCGCCCGGAGAGCGGAAGGTCCGGGGTTCGACCTCCAGCCGCGTCACACCAAAAGACGTTAAAAGATGTTGTTATCCTGTCTGGCGCTCGGCATTAAGGGTCTGTTCGGAGTCAGTATACTGTGTCTGAATGGGGTATTCATGTTAAACTACGGCATGGTATCTCAGTGAGCTAGCACTATAAATCGGCATCAGTCCCAAATAGTACAAGCAGCCACACACACAAACACACACACGTACTTTCACGTCGCTATATAAGTGCAATAATCTTGGACGCGACGTTAAACCCTTTTAGCATGACGTTCGATCGCTTCAACAACGGAACTACCCCACCGTCATTTAGTGTGGGAGAAGCACAATATCTACTAGACTGGGGTATATTATGCAAAGTAATGCTCAAGCAGGTAGCTAACGCGCTCGCTTGTCTCGACACAGGTTCGAATCCCTACAATTGTTTTAGTTTTTTAAGGCAACAGTTAGTGCCAACCGCAGTGGAAATGCTGCGGTAGTCTTTAAAGAGACTAATCACTCACAGTTCTATTATTACCATTCGTTCTGTTACAATGACATATTGAGTGATGTACAAGATTGCCAGTGCTTCAACGCGTAAAGAAACGCTCAATCTTTATAATAGTAGTCTAACGTAACACAATACTCCGACATATGCTGGGCAATCAGCACAACAACATTGAAGAATGAGCCTACAGTTTCTTTCTTTTACAAAAGGGTATTCAGTCCCATTGGACCTATGTACGGAACGTGCGTAAATACTGACAAGGAATTAGTTTCATGATCTAAAAGACTCCAGTAGCCTTCCACAAATATGTGATTGACGGAAACTGGGAGATAAACATACTGTGTTTTGAAATCTGAGGTAGTGAAACTGCAGATTTGATACCTCTTAATTTATTTTGGAACATAGTGTTTTAGCTCAGATACCTGGTTTTAATGCTATTTTGATAAACCGGAATCAAACATTCGTCTGTGTCATGTTAGAAGATGGGGTACATTCTCAAAGAGATGTAAACTAGATGAAATATTAACAGGCTGTATGGTTGTCGGGTGATTGTAGTGGATGTTTTTAGCGGTAAGTATACAACGTGTTCGTCAATATCAATATCGTGCCGTACACTAACGTCAAGACGTTTCATTCGTTTTTAAAAGGACGCCAGAATATGAACTCAATTGCTTACCACAGTGATATAGATGGGGTACTGCTGATATGTGAGTGAAACATCCAATAGAAACAAAGAGATCAGAAAGACGAATGATAATCCAACATGAGGAAATCTTTTAAGTCGGCCCTCAGTGATGTATCTAATTTACACCAGCCCCGGGCGGTTGTAACTTATAGGAGGTAAGTATTTCAAGATGTGAATATTGAATTATGTCCGCACGCATGCGCACGCACACGCGCACGCACACACGCACGCTCCATCGCGCGCTCCATCGACTCATATTTTAATCAAAAGTAATTTAGATTGTGGTTTAAGTGAATAAAACATGTTTACCTTTGTAAGTTAGCTATCCGATCATATTGGTGTCGAGTAATTGAATGATTTGGTTCAACGCTGCTTTGAAAATAAGTTTAGTTATATCAAAATGTGTCCGCTTACAGGGAGGTGGAAACCCCGAAAGTTTCGGGGAAATCCACAATCATGGGTATGGTGCTGACACCCCTAGAAATATTAAGCAGGCCGAGTTTTTTAGCACGCCCAAAGGAAGCAACTTTGCACAACGCAATGCGGCGACTGGGCTATTTGTGACTGTCATATTTGTGAGTCAGTGTGTGACTGGTCTGAATGTACGCCGCTTTTGACAATATTCCAGCAATAACACGGTGGGGGACACCAGAAAAAGGCTTCACATAGTGTAGCCATGTGGAGAAGCTAACCCGGGCCTTCGGCGTGAAGAACGATAGCATTAAATTGTAGGTACATCCCCCCACCCAAATATTGATGAACCGGCACACGACACGATTAGCTGGTGATCGACCACATATTGTCCCCGCAACATAATTGGAAATAGAACATGGTATAAATTAAACGACATGTCAAATAATGCCAAGGCCAGTATGTTTACTGAGAACGGAATCTAAATCATATAAGTAGTACATGTACATTAAGTTTGTTTGTTTGTTTGTTGTTTAACGTCGCACTCAGCAATATTCAAGCAATGTGACGACGGTCTGTAAATAATCGAGTCTGGACCAGACAATCCAGTGATTGACATCATGAGCATTGATCCACGCAATTGGGATACAATGATCTTACATATGCTTTACAGGTTGCTGACAATTAGCGTCTTCGGCTGCTCCTATCTGTGTCATAAACATTCATAAAAGAGGCAGACTGGATTCCAAAGCTCCATAAAATAATTCCGTACAATGACAGAAATATAGCTGTGTCCAACAAATGTACCTCCAAATCCCTGTCTAAAAGACTAACCATAATCCTCAACACTATTTTCTTCCAGCAAAATCAAAACCAGGGAAGTATCGAATGGCGCTCTTTACAATGTTCGTAGAAAGGACATGCTTGATTGTATCTCATATTTTGTGCAAACTAGACACCAAAGGTAAGAGCTGCAGCTGGAATATTTGACGCTTTTATGGACAGTAACGTCTGTTATTCTTTGATCCTTCATCAGGTGATGAAGGAGCAAGTAGCTCTGAAAGGTCGCCACAAAGAATAACAGAAGTTGCTGTCCATAAAAAGTGCCATGTATTCATGTTCCTCCAACTTCTAAACGCCTTCAAAGACTTCAGCTGGAATAGTGTTCGATACATAAGGGAAAGTTGACTGCTGGAAAGTTGAAATCCTAATGTCAGACAATCATGTGTATTCTGTATTGTCACTTATACATAGGTCTGGATATGAAACAGACGAGGCGGTCTCATGATCTCTATTATTTCTGCTTCAGGTGGGTAAATTAGTGAAAAGTATCGGGGTATTTGATCATTATTGATCGGTATCAGATCGTCGATAAATCTAAGGCTTGAGTTTAGTTTTGCTTTTGCCAATCCGAGCAGAACTTCCCATTCATGTGCATAACGAAACAGATCAGCAAGGAAGGAACACAATTAGTGCCCATGGGGACACCTGCTTCTAGCGTTCAATCACTCATACACACCCGACATATGCATGAACAAGATGGATTAATTGAAAAGCAAACCAATTATACACACGTGACACAAATGTTTACCAGTTGTGATTGTTTGAGATCTGTAAGATATTGTCGTACACCTCTGTCATAGATTTGTTTGTGTAGCTCCACACAACAATGACCGGGTTGATGGGTGTTCGGAATGTGGCGTCTGGACATCCCGGGTGTTCAGAATGTGTCGTCTTGATGATCTTGGTGTTCAGAATGTGGCGTCTGGACGTCCCGGGTGTTCAGAATGTGGCGTCTGGACGTCTCGGGTGTTCAGAATGTGGCGTCTTGGTGGCCTTAGTGTTCAGAATGTGGTGTCTGGACATCCCGAGTGTTCAGAATGTGGTGTCTGGACGTCCCGGGTGTTCAGAATGTGGCGTCTGGACATCCCGGGTGTTCAGAATGTGGCGTCTTGACGTCCCGGGTGTTCAGAATGTGGTGTCTGGACGTCACGGGTGTTCAGAATGTGGTGTCTGGACGTCCCGGGTGTTCAGAATGTGGCGTCTGGACGTCACGGGTGTTCAGAATGTGGCGTCTTGGTGGACTTAGTGTTCAGAATGTCGCGTCTGGACATCCCGAGTGTTCAGAATGTGGCGTCTGGACGTCCCGGGTGTTCAGAATGTGGCGTCTGGACGTCCCGGGTGTTCAGAATGTGGCGTCTTGATGACCTTGGTGTTCAGAATGTGGCGTCTGGACGTCCCGGGTGTTCAGAATGTGGCGTCTTGGTGGCTTTAGTGTTCAGAATGTGGCGTCTGGACGTCCCGGGTGTTCAGAATGTGGCGTCTTGGTGGCCTTAGTGTTCAGAATTTGGTGATTGGACGTCCCGGGTGTTCAGAATGTGGCGTCTGGACGTACTGGGTCGGTGCTCATTATGACAATCGCTGATGTACCTAGCTAGGAAGCAATTATTCACAGCTGCAATATTCCTGACTGCCGCGTAGAATGGTTTAATTGCTACGAAAATCATTGTATACGATACTATAGACCATAGATAGTCGAGTAGCATTATTTAACTTTGCAGATTATGCAACGTAAACTGTACCAGAAATGTCGGGCAAGATGAAGACAAAAACATCGCTTATCCTATCCACCTGTTACATGACAGAGAACATTCTCCGACTTCACAGATCGTGTTGATGCTATGTCCCCAACAAATGTTACAAACACAAACGAAGCCCTGCAGCTTGTGTGTTCTGTGGAAGCTTAAATTAAACCTCAGCAATGCCTTGCACTGGCAACAGTGTGGTTTCCCGTCTCAGCATATCAAACTGGATACCTGACTTCACATATAGTACATGTCTGTGAGCATGTTCCATCGGAATGCTGCGGGTGTTACACGTGTTTTGGAGGAGTGTTTCACGTCCAGCACACGACTGTCTGCCAGTCTGTTCAGTTGGGATGTGACAGGTGTTACAGGTTTCAGGTATTCTGGAGAAGTGTCACAGGTCAACCACACAACATTTACAGCATCACCAACTCGCCAGGACAGCTTTGGTGCTCCTGAAGCGGTGGCGAAACATTTAAATTCACACAAGAGTACATTACATTACTTAAACGTGTGTTTGCGGTAGATAAATGAGTGAACATTGCTTGAACCCACAGTCGTGTTTGGCTCAGTTAGATTAAAGTTAACTCTAGTTAATCGGCTCTGGACCAGGCAAGCCACTGATACATGTCATTAGCAACGATCGAGGCCATGGGGACCCGTGGAGATCCAGGGTAGAATAGGTCTTCAGCAACCCATGCTTGCTTTAAAAGGCGACCATGCTTGTCGTAAGAGGCGACTAACGGGATCGGGTGGTCAGGCTCGCTGACTTGGTTGACGCATGTCTTGTCCCATTTGCGTGGATCGATGCTCATAATGTCAATCTCTGGATTGTCTGGTCCAGACTCGATTATTTACAGATGGCCGTCATATAGCTTGAATATTGCTGAGTGCGGCGTTAAACAACAAACCATCCAACCAGGCCATCGGTGTCCAGGGACATAATCTACTTACATACTAACCGGCCTCGTGATTTGATACATATAATCTCAACCTCTTCTAACTTGTGGGACCGCCTCCGTGGTCTAGTGGTAGAGCGTCCGCCCGGAGAGCGGAAGGTTCGGGGCTCGATCCCCGGCCGCGTCATACCAAAACACGTTAAAAGGTGGCACTTGTTGTTACCCTGTCTGGCGCTCGGCATTAAGGGGATAAAACAAGGTCTGGTCGGCTCGGAGTCAGTATATTTCTGAGTGGAGTATTCATGTTTAAACTGCGGCATGGTATCTCACTATAAATCGGCATCAGTCCGGACTAGTACACGCAGCCACACACACACTCTCTCTCTCTCACACACACACACACACACACACACACACACACACACACACACACACACACACACACACACACACACACACACACACACACACACACACACACACACACACGTGCATGCACGTCGCTATATACGTGCAATAATCTTGGACGCGACGTTAAACCCAATTTCACCTCACCTCACCTCACCTCTTCTAACTTGTAACAGGTTTCTCGCCGCTATTGCTTCAAAAAATGTTGACACGGCGCGAAGTATTCCCTCACTCGCTGTAACATAAATATGTCACACACGGACATCATTAACAGCTAACATAAGGGTTTATATAGTGAACGTGGTTCCTTTACGTATCCCTACACCTTCATCGCATGTATTTTACTATAGATTCCATGCATTGGCAGCTGGCAGAATGTTTAGTCAGCATCGAGTCATCAAGCCCCTCCATACCCCTGGTCCCATTATTTTGCTGTGCAGCGAACAAAAGGGACATATTTTTGTGTGTCCTCATGCTGCTATGTTTTTTTTCTAAATACATTCAACACAATCCCTCAGGAAACCCTGGCTACACGAGCAACGTCTACATTATACACGGACATCGCTCGTGACTCGTTTATCCAGGAATTTGATCATCCGGTCGATGTCATTGGAACCGTCCGGGGGAAATAGGGTTATCTTTTTTGTGTATCAGTTCCAAGATTTCTACTCTTATATATAGATATGTACTTGTTTATCTTGTTACTGTTAAATTTTATAGTGAGTGAGTGGGTATTGTTTTTAGTAATATTCCAGCAATATCAAGGCGGGGGACACAGAAATGGGATTCACACATTGTACCCATATGGGGAATTGAACCCGGAACTTCGGCGTGACGAGCGAACACTAGGCTACACCAACGCCATAACATTGTATAACCGAAGCAGGTTTTCACGGTCGACGTGCTGTAAAAACATATGAAATGACGTACTGGTGTGCGCAATTAAGTCCGTCAGTTATTCAAGTAGCATCATTAATGCATAACTATTTTTGTATTGTGAAATTAGAACGGCATGCACATTATTAAAATTTAAAATTTACTGGTGAGCATCTGTTGATGTTATGACACATAATACCATGCAAAATAGAAATCTCAATTCAATCCCAAAGGATCATCCCAACAATGGGGAAAGCTCTTCATAATTTGCAGTTAATAGATGTTGATTTCTGTTCGGCATCTTCATCCACAAATATGCCAACCCTTTAACTTGATTATCTGGTATATGTATACCGATTCTGTTTGAGCATCCAAATCATAAGATTACTATAAAGGCTGTAAGCTCAGAAGATGTTGCTGAGTAGTGATGCATTCAAACCTGCATCTCACACAGTTGAGTAGTGAGTGAGTGAGTATGGTTTAACGCCTCTTTTAGCTATATTCCAGCAATCTCACGGCGGGGACACCAGAAATGGGCTTCACACATTGTACCCATGTCGCGACCAACGGGATCGGGAGGTCAGGCTTAGTGACTTGGTTGATGCATGTCAACGTATCCTAATTGCGTGGATCGATGCTCATGCTGTCAATCACTGGATCATATTGTCCAAACTCGATTATTTACAGACAGCCGTCATATAGCTGGAATATTGCTGAGTTTGGCGTTAAACAAGAAAGAAAGAAAGAAACAAACAAACAAGTCATCCTTCCAAGTGCGACTCTGGAACATAACCAACATATACATATATTAGAGCCACGATACACCTTTAAATCGCAATCAAGTGTTTCTATCAGCGGCATGATGAGGTCATTAAGGGTTGAGCGTGAACAGCTGTCCCCTCACTACACAGAGCCGAGTATTACCTCCCGAGTCGTGTGTTTGTGTAAGAATATTTGTAAAAGAAATTGCTATCAAAGTATAAACAGTCTTTATCACCTCCAACTGCGTTATGAAGTAGTAGATAAGTGCCTCCTAGCTTTTATCGTATGATTATGGCAATAATCTCTTTATAGAATTTGGTAAAATTATTTTCTTTAGAAGTCGGAGATAGTACAATTAGCTTAGGTTTCCTCCGCGAAAGTGTGATGCACGCTGTAGGAAAACAGCACGTGTGAAAAGGATTTCTTTAAGTGCAAATACAGACCAAGCATGACGTATGCTTACTGATGAAAATGTGTCGAAAGTTCCTGAACTGATATAAGACTTAAAACATAGATGAAGCGGCAATACAAAATATTTTCTCACTGTTGCTCGCTCGTAAGTATCGTTTTTATTTAAAGAAACATATTTGTATACCTCCAGTTTTACATCCGCATCATTGACCTGTCAGCGTTTAAAGAAAAACATTTATAATAAATGCTTTACATTATCTGATAATGCTATTCAACTAATATACATCTTCCAGTCGTGCTGTAATACCTTCTTAAAATTCAACTCCCTAAGTTTAAAACACATATAGAATTTCAGTTCATAACAAAACCAACTCAAAGCTGCAATTCTGATACATTTCTTTTACATTCTTTACAAATAGCCAAAAATATGTAACATACGGAATTTCACAGATGAATGACTACCCTATCATCTAATGACAACAAAGCCCTTTTTGGAATAGTGTCAACACTAAACCACATAAGTGTGCGTTAAAGTAGTTTTTCTGATTGATCATCAATATTTTATTAATGTCAAATCCGCTAATGTCCTAATTATATATTTCATTTGCATCATAACACAGGCTAAACCAGGCAATATTGTGCATGTAATATGACATCCGCCATATGCTAATATAAGATGACCTCCGCCATATGCTAATATAAGATGACATCCACCATATGCTAATATAAGATGACATCCGCCATATGCTAATATAAGATGACATCCGCCATATGCTAATATAAGATGACATCCGCCATATGCTAATATAAGATTACCTCCGCCATATGCTAATATAAGATGACCTCCGCCATATGCTAATATAAGATGACATCCACCATATGCTAATATAAGATGACATCCGCCATATGCTAATATAAGATGACATCCGCCATATGCTAATATAAGATGACCTCCGCCATATGTACATGTAAGATGACATCCGCCATATGCTAATATAAGATGACATCCGCCATATGCTAATATAAGATGACATCCGCCATATGCTAATATAAGATGACCTCCGCCATATGCTAATATAAGATGACCTCCGCCATATGTACATGTAAGATGACATCCGCCATATGCTGATATAAGATGACATCCACCATATGCTAATATAAGATGACATCCGCCATATGCTAATATAAGATGACCTCCGCCATATGCTAATATAAGATGACCTCCGCCATATGTACATGTAAGATGACATCCGCCATATGCTAATATAAGATGACATCCGCCATATGCTAATATAAGATGACCTCCGCCATATGCTAATATAAGATGACCTCCGCCATATGCTAATATAAGATGACCTCCGCCATATGTACATGTAAGATGACATCCGCCATATGCTGATATAAGATGACATCCACCATATGCTAATATAAGATGACATCCGCCATATGCTAATATAAGATGACCTCCGCCATATGCTAATATAAGATGACCTCCGCCATATGCTAATATAAGATGACATCCGCCATATGCTAATATAAGATGACATCCGCCATATGCTAATATAAGATGACCTCCGCCATATGCTAATATAAGATGACATCCGCCATATGCTAATATAAGATGACATCCGCCATATGCTAATATAAGATGACATCCGCCATATGCTAATATAAGATGACATCCGCCATATGCTAATATAAGATGACATCCGCCATATGCTAATATAAGATGACCTCCGCCATATGTACATGTAAGATGACATCCGCCATATGCTAATATAAGATGACATCCGCCATATGCTAATATAAGATGACATCCGCCATATGCTAATATAAGATGACCTCCGCCATATGTACATGTAAGATGACATCTGCCATATGCTAATATAAGATGACATCCGACATATGCTAATATAAGATGACATCCGCCATATGCTAATATAAGATGACATCCGCCATATGCTAATATAAGATGACCTCCGCCATATGTACATGTAAGATGACATCTGTCATATGCTAATATAAGATGACATCCGCCATATGCTAATATAAGATGACATCCGCCATATGTACATGTAAGATGGCATCCGCCATATGTACACGACAATTTTTAATATTGGCTAGTATTGTGCACAAACACCAGTGGCTAAAGTGATGACCTAAATCCTGCTGGGGTATCAAGCAGGAAGCCGAGGTACCGTAAGACCCCTTCAGTTACTGGTGGCCTATAGCCCGTGTTTTAAACTGTATAAATAATATTGTTATGCCTAAATAAGTTTGAAAAATTGTTTTTAAATCTAGCTTTGCATTCATGACCCATTTGTGAATACAGTAAACTACGGTTATAACGAACTCAAAGGGACCACTAATATTAGTTCGTAATAACCGTAGTTCGTTATAAGCATATATACAACAAATGGCAAAGACTAAAAATAAGTTCGTTATATCGGTCAGTTCGTTATTAGGGTGTTCGTTATAAACGTAGTTTACTATATTTCAACTTGGTCTGGTCGTTATATAGTGCCGCTGAAATAGTGCCGTTGCGACGTTAAATGTTAACACACACACATTCGTACCTACCTCGTATACCTTGCAAGATGTTATGCGCCACATCTTCTATCATCATATAAATAAATACAACATCATTTCATTTATGATAACACCCGCAGGATGTTCATGTTGGTTACATCTTTATCATGTTCACACTAATAAACCCGTCATGTGTTGGTTCATGGGCCATCATCGTCTATCTTTCGGTCATAGAAATCTACATTAGTCAATATCGGATCAAGCCAAATAAGAATGACGACATACTTAATGTGTGGCAATCCCCTAAAGGTGGTAAACATGATGTAACCGTCGTTTAACTCGCAGTGTCGTGGCCTGTCGATACACTGTGCAATGCAGGCTTTGAAGAATACGACACCAACATGTTACATCTCAAATAGTAAACACACATAAACACCTATTAAAACCTGCAATGTTCCCTTCATAAGAACATACCGTAGCTTTAGGTGCACTGAGCACGTTAAGGGACCAGCATGTTTTAACAGGAACTCATTTTGCATATGGCTCGTCCTCTGCAAGTCTTTGTATGCAATATCATGTTCCTTTGAAGATCTCGTCCAGACATCTGGTAGGTGAAATATCATGGAGAATTTATGCCCAAAAAGTTTAAGGTATAGTCAATCTTAACATGCGGAGGTACCCCAACTGTTGTGTCATGTTGGCAAATAACAGTGCAAGTATCGTCAACTCAGTTATAGTTATACTTAATAAAGTGATGTACTTACAACACTGTAGACCGCCTCCGTGGTCTAGTGGTAGAGCGTCCGCCCGGAGAGCGGAAGGTCCGGGGTTCGAACCCCGGCCGCGTCATACCAAAAGACGTTAAAAGATGGTACTTGATGTTACCCTGTCTGAGTGGGGTATTCATGTTAAACTGCGGCATGGTATCTAAGTGTGCTAGCGCTATAAATCGTCATCTATCCGGACTAGTACAAGCAGCCACACACACACATACACGTGCATGCACGTCGCTATATAAGTGCAATAATCTTGGACGTGACGTTAAACCCCATTTCACATCACCTCACCTACAATACTGTAAGAAAGGTCTGACCAAATTAATCACGGCAGCTTACTAGAATAGTATGTCTGTTTGTTGTTCCAGCTATATGACCTGGAAATAATCGAGTCTGGGCTAGAAAAACTAGTGATTGACATCATGAGCATCGATCTACTCAATCATGGTTCTGTATTGTGACAGTTGGGTTGATTGGTCGCTCATGTGCTTTGATGACACCAACAATGATATTATAATAATCTGGTACAAAATGACAACGTGCATATATCTATATCAATATCATCGTTTTGTTTCCTCGTTTGAAGGACCCGTGAAGATCTGGGGTAGAACAGGTCTTAAGCAACCTGTGCTTGCTGTAAAAGGCGACTATGCTTGTCGTAAGAGGCGACTAAAGGAATCCGGTGGTCAGGCTTGCTGACTTGGTTGATGCATGTCATCGATCCCAATTAGATTGGTGCTCATGATATTAATCACTGGATTGTCTGGTCCAGACTCGATTATTTACAGACCGCCGTCATATAATTGGAATATTGCTGAGTGCGGCGTTAAACCACAAACCAACCAACCTTGTTTAAAGAGACGGGGATGTTGTGGTGTGATCATGAACTCTGTATGTTCCTGTTGCAATTGTCTTGAAAGAAACCTCAACCAGACCTATCCAATGGACGCTCAAGTGTAACACGTCACAATGTCGATCATGTTCAACATTACGCCACAACGGAAACTGTATTCCAGAGGTGCAAGTGGGTGTATCCTAAACATATGGCTCATTATCACAGTACGTCATGCGCAGATATAGAGACACACAGTCTGATACATCAGGACAACTACTGTTCTTTGCATACTTTAGCTGTATTGTAAGTTTAAGACATAACGCTAAATGTAAAAATAATAATCGGAAGCAGCATGAATGAATTACGTTTAATACATACCTCTCTAAGATGGCAAATTGATTACTTTTTGAACTTATTGTCACAGCATGATAATCTGTAAGGTGATAATAAATATAAAGAAATGTACTAAAGCTACATGATTTATGATTTAATTATCCAAAAAAAATATTTAATAATGGACAAAGTTGGTTGATATTGATTATGCAGTGTTTTTCCCTGGTTACAAGAGTTGAGTCTCAGGACAAAGTTGAAATAATTAAATATGAATGCTTCGAGGTACTTTAGGTCATGTGTAATACGTTGATCATTCTTACTGACTTCAAATAATGATAGTTTTCCAGAGGTTGTTATTTAATGGAGGTACGGAGCGTGAGTTGGGTGAAACACCACCTTGGAAATTATCAAATTGTATCAGGGTGTGTCAGCGTGACGTGATTAATTTTTAAAAATAATTAAAATTAATTAGCTGCAGGTCTCGGACGTTTACCACTTTGAAGGAAACCACAAGCAGGGGTATAGTGTTGACAAACCTGGAAACATGAACATGTCACGTGAACCCTGTAGTGTTAGTGAAATTGTTGAGCGAAGCGACTTTGGTTGGGTCTAATAGTGATGGTGAGGTGAGGTGAGGTGAGGTGAGGTGAGGTGAGGTGAGGTGAGGTGAAATTAGATTTAACGTCACGTCCAAGATTATTGCACTTATATAGCGACGTGCATGTACGTGTGTGTGTGTGTGGCTGCTTGTACTAGTCCGGACTGATGCCGATTTATAGTGCTAGCTCACTGAGATACCATGCCGCAGTTTATGCCACATGCCCCACTCAGACACAGTATACTGACTCCGAGCCGACAAGTCCTTGTTTTAGCCCCTTAATGCCGAGCGCCAGACAGGGTACCAACAAGTACCATCTTTTAACGTCTTTTAGTATGACGCGGCCGGGGATCGAACCCTGGACCTTCCGCTCTCCGTGCGGACGCTCTACACTAGACCACGGAGGCGGTCTCTAATAGTGATGACAATGCAGTACTCCAATAAAGTAAGGTGAAGCATTGGTTGAAAAGCATAGCTGTAAATCTTCCCATGAAATTTGTCACGTTTGTTTGTTTGTTGTTTAACGCTGTACTCGATATTCCAGCTATATGACGGCGGTCTGTAAATATTCGAGTCTGGAATAGACAATCCAGTGATTGACATGCTGTGCGTCGACCCACGCAAATGAAATACAATGACATGCATCGGAATCAGAGAGCCTGACCACCCAATCCCGTTAATAGATCCACCCAATCCCGCCTCATAGACGCCTTTTACGGCAAGCAAAGGTTGCTGAAGACCTATTCTAACCTATGACAAGACAGTGCATGGCCCTGACTTGATAGCAAAGGTCATCCGGCGGAGATATGTGACAATCCAGATATAAAACAAGACAAATATTTTCATTTAAACTTTACTATCAAGCAAAATATACCGAGCTGTGGATGTTTAGTTAGAGTTTTTTGCAGCTGATATACATGTTTTGCTGAAATGTGTCTTGCATGATACATGCAAAATTCTTATAGCAAAGTGTTTATAGTTCACAGCGTCGATTAGTTACTGACGTGGAGTTCTGACTTAATAGTAACAGTTTTCTATCAGGTATCAGTGTAAAATATTTTTGTTATCATGAACTGACATTCTGGGATGCTCAAAATTTCTCAAATGTCATTGCCTCGATGTTTAGAGTTGAAGAACAGATCATTTTGACAGGAAGAATCTAATCAAATCACATTACTGACATAGCAGACTGTCTATCATTTCAATGCAGATTGCAAATTAAGCAGTCATTTGACATCTTTAAATAGCAGGCCAAAAAATGTTATTATCAGTGGGATCCATTCCCCTTAAACCTGTTAAAGAGGTGTTTGGGAGGGAGATAAGAAGGTGCTGACGTATGCAGGTCCTCCATCCACAGCGATGTGTCGCTGATAGTACATGCTACCCAATAAATAATATCTCACTTTAGAAAATCATAAGTGGTACTTTGTATGTCTGTACCGAGTGACACACCACACACTATTTAGTATATGTAAGCAATATTAAGTTTTAACAAGAAGCCAATGACTTCTTCTCGTGTTACAAATACTGCTGGATGATGGGAGAAATGGTTTCATGAGATGATAATATCCAATGTGTTTGTTCTGTGTACGAGTTTGACTTGCTACGTCAACCACATTCAGATGCCATCAACATAAAAACATAGAAACAACACTGTTAAACATCGCATTCTTCACTTAATTGGAGAAACACGCTCAGTATCTACCACGGGAAACACTTTCCAGGAAATCGATGAGGTGACAAGCACTTAACACTGAAGGGTTATTTCAATTAACCAGGACGTGTGTTTGGCAATTATGCATCAGCTTGTCTTTAACAATCATTTTCGTTACTCCATTTCAGTGCAAGTAAGGTACACGGAATACACGATGACTCCCAGAGAGCAATTATTGTCCCTTGTCGTCACTTGAAGCCTACTCTCATGGCTTAAACAGAGCTATAAAATTATGATGATTTTACAAACATGTATTCGCTATTGGGTATCAGATCACGAGATTTTGGTGTCATATTGAGTTTTTTAATGGTGGGTGATTGAGATGGATTTAGAGCGGCCTTAAACCGTTCCAACATTTCAGGTAACCGACGAGTGAAAGCGTTATATGAGGGGGGGGGGAGATGAGTCATGGGTTGGTGCGATTGGGCGACGGAGGGCGAGGGAAAGGGTTATAGGGGAGAAATGGACAGTTCGATTAATATGGTATGCTTTCGGACACTGTCATAAGATTCTGTACATAAACTAGGACCTATACAAAATCAACGCCAGAGAATATAACCAGCTTCGAACATCATATTCCATTGGGAGTAAATTTAAGCAAACTAGATGTTAAAATTATATCGATGGATTTCTGAAAAATCTGGAACAACACCTCTCCCTCTTTTTAACAATGTACTAATATATCACATTGAGCAGCTATAAAAAGGACTGCTGGGATGGCCATATAACAGTAATGGTTCAAGGCGCAGTTGAAGTTCTCTTAAACATAACCCCCAAAACACTGACTTCTAGTTTGAATTGGAATACAAATAGGTATAATGGCGGAGAGTAATGCAATTATTGAGAGAGTGTGTGTGGGTTTACGCCGCTTTTAGAAATATTACAGCAATATTACGGCTGATGACACAAGAAATGGGCTTCACAATCGCACCTATATGAGGAATCTTAAAGTGATTCATGATTGATGTTCAAGTGTGTCCGATGGGTAATTGTTTATGCAATTTTGTTAATCACAACAGCTGCCAGACCTTTTAGATTTTGAAAGGCCGTACGATTTTGAAAAATATCCATGTATCAAGTATTCATTTGGCTCACAACCAACTTGTCATCAAGTTGATTTCACAAACTTTGTAACTTTTCACATTTACCATTGTGGTTTGTATCGCTTTTTCTTTTTGGCATTTAACAGCAGCTACTTATGTAATCCAACAAAAAATAGTAAAATTGGCAAATAAGGTCATGGTTTTATGTGTAAAAAAAATTTAAAAATGAGGAATCGAATCGGTTCCCGTGGCAACCATTAAGAAACTGAAGGTAATGGGTGGAAGCATGTGGATTATGTATGTATATGTCCTGGCATGCTAGCTTAATGAGGAAAACCCGTAGTGATGCAAGTCTCAAAAAATCACTTTGATGAAACCTTCTCTGGCATTCGAATCCACGAATGGTTTCTTGCAATGGTAAGGAGTACAACTCTTCACTCCTCATTGTGACGCTTTAGGCGAGTACCCCTTCACAATAATTAGACCGCCTCCGTGGTCTAATGGTAGAGCGTCCGCCCGGGGAGCGGAAGGTCCGGGTTCGATCCCCGCCCGCGTCATACCAAAAGACGTTTAAAGATGGTACTTGTTGTTACCCTGTCTGGCGCTCGGATACAGGGGCTAAAACAAGGACAGGTCGGCTCGGAGTCAGTATACTGTGTCTGAGAGGGGTATTCATGTTAAACTGCGGGATGGTATCTCAGTGAGCTAGCACTATAAATCGGCATCAGTCCGGACTAGTACAAGCAGCCACACAAACACACACGTACATGCACGTCGCTATATAAGTGCAATAATCTTGGACGCGACGTTAAACCCCATTTCACCTCACCTCACCTCACCTCACAATAATTAAAATCAGTGAGTGCAGGAGTACATTTTGTTTGACTTTTGAATCGCACATGTTTGCTCTACATTCGTGTGAGGTATTCCGTTTTTAGAGAAACATTGCAAGAACGCATGATCTGCATGTGTGCAGCCGGTGCAAATGTACACCCATTTCTACAGATCAAGTACAGTGTGGAAGAAAGTGTCGGTGAGATTTAGAATGACGAGGCGGGAATGAAGGCTACATTCATGTGACAGAAAAGGGTTCATATTATTTTCATCGCTGTTTTTCATTTCACGCCCTATGGAATCTGTTTCGACAGACAGTCAAGACTGATTATTCTGGCGTTGACATTTTGAATATTAGCTATCTCAAAATGTATACAAAACACGGATCAATGGTTAGAGTCGGGACCGTTGTGTCTCATAATGTAGAAATATTTGCCTCGGAACAAACGTTTTTTCAAGCCTGACGGGCGGTGGGGTAGTCTAGTGGTTAAAGCGTTCGCTCGTCACGCCGAACACCCGGGTTCGATTCCCGACATGGGTACAATGTGTGAAGCCCATTTCTGGTGTCCCGCGCCGTGATATTGCTGGAATATTGCTAAAAGCGGCGTAAAACCATACTCACTCACCCACTCACTTAGCGCTAGGATCGCTCTGAACAACGGCACCTGAATATTACAGCCGATACATGCACCTCAGACAGCTTCGTACGCCAATCCCGAGAACGCCCCTCTCACAACAGATGCACTTCCTGCTCAGTGGGTGGCATCTATTGGGTTACTATAGATAAGATTCTTCATTATACATCCAACGGTTGTGAGGAATATATTTCATGGATTATAAAAAAGTGAAGTGGGTTTTGACTAAACATGCTGAATGATCAGTTGAGCTACATGTAAGTTTTATGCACATGTGATATCTGTTTCTGTAACTGGCGTTGTATTTCTCGGAAAAGATGGGAAAAATCTCTTCAACTATTTCCGGCAATGTTCGTATCATTCCTCAAGGCATTTAGTCGCGTATAGGATCTTGAATGTTTTTCCTCTATTCCATGGAATCATTTTGTAAGAAGAGAAAGTTTTTGTGTTTTAAGTGTCAAATGATTTCATTTCTTTGATTCAACGTTTGTACAAACATTTCCTGAACAACCGCCTATATTTAGAAACGTTCAGTTACACATATGCACATTCATTACAACATTTATCATATGGCATAAGGTTCAATTGTTGTCAACAGCGATGCTTCGTTTCAATTGTGTCAATCCTTCTATGAACTTCTCAAATAGGTTTAATAAAAGTTTTAACCTTCTTTGAAGTATGCAAGATATGGATCTTTATCACCCACGTGGTGAAGATACAGGGGGTAAGATACTAAATCCGTACGACGGACGTGTGTAGTACAAGATTGACCTCGTTTTATTCGTTTTGATTGGATAACCGTGACCTCTGTCACACCGGGGCTACTTTTTTCATTCATGAAAAATCGCGAGACATCATTCATTTTGCAAATAAAAAGCAGAACTGAAGCAATCTCAAGAGAGCGCGAGATATACACTTTATTAAACCAAACAAGACGGTCACACGCATCAAATTCGGTTTTCATTCTATATAAGTTATGCATAGCGCTTCTACAGACATTATATAATCGGGCCATATCCATTTACAATGTACGACTATCGATCAATAGATCTAGGGTCCCCGTGAGCGTGACGCAACCGACCACCTTCGCAACTGTCCATTTGATTTAACGTAAAAGGATAAGCGTGGTGAAATGAACTATCTGGACAGATATCTAGCCTTAGATTCTACTTGGGATGGTCCGGTTGTGCCATCAGTGTCCTCTTCGAAGCATATTTTGTGTCACTGTTTCGGGAGTTGTTTGTTCACCACTGCACGACAAGATCACTCAACTTGAACATTTCCGATACAAACCATTCGAAAACTCCGTAGAAGTGTGCCTGACTTCTAAATATGTGAACAATAACAATATCTCCAGCGTAAAGCGCTGTGGGTAGATCACGGTTGTCGTTTCGTATTCCGGTGGTGACCTATCCCTTCGTTCGAAGCTGTCACTGACATGCAAGCAGACTTGAGTTTGTTGATTTTCAGTATAGGGTCGTACAGTTAACATGAACGCCTTTGGCGAACACTCTGATTTCCATCTTCCACAATGGTACGGACATGATATAAATTCACCTGATAGATCAAGGAAACCGAACCATTTTGATTGCACTGCCGGGACCCCGGCAGTGCGAATGACCGCCTGTTGGTCCGATATTGAAAGCGCGGCGCTCATGTGACTTTTCAAATATTATTGTAAGTGTCCTGCGTACAAACAACATGGGGCTTTAATTACCATAAGTTGGAGAAATTCTTCAAAAAGGAACTTGAGCGTCGGGGCTGTTTTGTTTTCAAACATAACAGCAGGCGCATGTTGTTAATGCGTATGATAGAAATGTCAACAATGCCCATATTTGGGCATATATCAATATTCATGCGCAACAAGATTTATCAACCGGTTTCAGTTTGGTTTATCAACGAACAAAAGTTGTTATGTATTCACACTTAAATAAATATTTAACGTGGGTAATAAATGAAATATCACACTCATTCTCGTTAGATACCGTTTTACGAAACTCGTGAACTTTCTATGGTATCTGACCGAGCGAAAGTTCACTCGTGATCGTCCAGACTGAAAAGAAGGAACAAGATTTATCATGAATAATCTGCTATAGCTATAAGATCAAGGGACTACAATTCTATTGCATTCCGAGGATGCTCAAGCATTGACAGTGGACGATTCCCATGCTCATACACTTACAAAATTATTTGCAATGAGAAATCATTGTTTCTCTGCGTGTAGTGACCTAAGTGTTCGACAACTATAGATTGTATGATACAACGGTCATATGACAATTTAACAATGAATGTATTCCAGATGACAGTATGCTGTCCTCATAAGCTCATGAGTGATCCGAGCCCTTCAGAAATTATTTTATTGCATCTCTGTTGTGATTACATGATGTTATGATTTGTTCATACGAGGGATTGTCTAGTTGTTATCCACATCATGTTATGATTTGTTCATACGAGGGATTGTCTAGTTGTTATCCACATGATGTTACGATTTATTCATACGAGGAATTGTCTAGTTGTTATCGACATGATGTTCCGATTTGTTCATACGAGGGATTTTCTAGTTGTTGTCGACATCATGTTATGATTTGTTCATACGAGGGATTGTTTAGTTGTTGTCGACATGATGTTATGATTTGTTCATACGAGGGATTGTCTAGTTGTTGTCGACATGATGTTATGATTTGTTCATACGAGGGATTGTCTAGTTGTTGTCGACATGATGTTATGATTTGTTCATACGAGGGATTGTTTAGTTGTTGTCGACATGATGTTATGATTTGTTCATACGAGGGATTGTCTAGTTGTTGTCGACATGATGTTATGATTTGTTCATACGAGGGATTGTCTAGTTGTTGTCGACATGATGTTATGATTTGTTCATACGAGGGATTGTCTAGTTGTTGTCGACATGATGTTATGATTTGTTCATACGAGGAATGGTCTAGTGAGTGGGTGAGTTAATATTTAACGTCACATCAGCAGTATGTCAGCCATATCGTGACGAGAAGTACATTAATGCTACATATCTATAGACTAAATAAAAAGCTGTCAACGATGGACAGTACAATAACTAGAATATCACAGATTTGTTTTAAAACTAGTTGAGAATATTAAAAAAGCATTAAGTATTAATGAATAACACAGTATAAATATGAGCTAGAGATCGTCAGTAACTGAAGTGAGATCACCATACCAGGGACCATGGCGTGGATCGTTGTTCTCAAAAACAATTACCGTATTCGTCGTAATATGCGCCCAGGGAGCTCTCAAAATTAGAAATAGGGGTCCCTCATTAGAATATTATTTTGGTAGAAAAAACAGAATTGAAAGATACATTTCGTGGTTTATGCTGACGGTCTGAACTGTTTATATACGACAGATATATTTTTTCAGAATTTAATTGCCCATAATTAAGGGTGCATATAACACACGAGTGCGTATTATACACGAATAAAAAAGTCTTGTGTACATTGATTAATTGGAAGGGACTCTAATTGGAATTGTTCACTGGGCAAAATATTAGCAAATATCGCCGTGGGCGCTTATAAGAGCGGGGCGCTTATTACGTCGAACACGGTACTGGTTTGTCTGGTCCAGACACAGGCCGCCGTCAAATAACTGAAATATTCGGTTCGCCGTTAAACAACAAACGCACACACACGCTATCACGTCCTGTTTAACAGAACGTTTTTCTTCCCCGTTCTTAAGCGTTGTTGACATTGTATACGTGGAATGTGTTATATGATACATGGAAAACATACCTTTCAGAGGTCACAGGTCACGGGAATAAAAAAACAGTGAGGCAGACCTTGTGTTAAACATTTACCATATTCCACGTGTCATACAAATAGGTTTTCGAACGAATTAAATGTATGCGATTTGGAACAGCTTTAAAATGTTTTAAATAGTTCTTGAAAACATCACCAAGTTAGTTACACCTGTGCGTGTAACAGTGTCAAACTGTGTTTACCTCATGATCTACATATGCCATTAATCACAACCAATTTGTATATTGTGAATGGAAGAAAGGTGTGCATCTGGACTACATAATCAACATATCTCACTGATCAGGAACACATGCGCTACTGGGAGAAACGTTATGATAACGTTGTTTGTTTGTTCGTTGTTTTACGCCGCACTCAGCAATATTCCAGCTATATGACGCCTGTCTGTAAATAATCGAATCTGGACCAGACATTCCAGTGATGGACATCATGAACATCGATCCACGCAATTGGGATCGATGACATGCATCAACCAAGTCAGCGAGCCTGACCACCCGATCCCGTTGGTTGCCTCTTGCGACAAGCATAGTCGCCTTTTACAGCAAGCATTGGTTGCTGAAGACCTATTCTACCCCGGATCTTCACGGGTGGACAGTGATGTACATGTACATGATTCAATGAAGAGTATTTCATAAAAAGGTTCTAACTATATTGTAGAAACACCCTAACAACTACATTACAAACAATGAATATAATCTCATTGTCAGCCGATGATGTTTCGCTGCTTCAATTTACGACAGTCTCTCATTTATTTTGATGTAATACATTTTTGTAAAAGTTAATCATCAAATCTTAATGTTAACGTACGTTACATCCTCTGATATAATGCCAGTACAACAGAATATGTAATTTGGGGCTTAATTATTGACGTAGGCAGCTCAGGACTCAGCTTGCCGAAATATAGTACAGGTTTCGATCCAACTGAACATTAGTACACTTAGCTTCTCATGGTCAATGCTCGATTTGGTTTCCAATCATGAATTATTATAACCATTGGATATGCTGTAGTCCAGAGGCTAAAGCGTCGCCTCTCGCCTCTAAAACCTGGGTTTCAATTACTCACATGGGTAAAGTGTTTGAAGCCATGGCGTCTCCCGCTATGGCTTGAAAATATGTGCAAACGACGAAGACCATACTCGCTCGCTCACTTCAAAGCCAGAACAGTCTTTGAGGTCAATAAAATTACGTCGTGAAGTTCTTCTGAAGCTGCTTAAGGAGCTCCAGATGAAAGTTCGCACACTCGTTGAGCATCCAATTGTTTGTTCCATTCTCACAAGATGCATAAGATACAACATATACATTCTTCAAAAACAGAAACGCACAGTTAGTATGTAGTTCATTAAACCTGACTACACAAAAAATCCAGTTTATAAATTGGATATATGTCACTAGAAAATGTTGGTGGCCTGATATTCGACAAACGGTGCGTCAAAACGCAGCAATTGTCGATTTGCAATGTGTTAAATAACATTGTTTGCACACTTGTTAATAATGTCATGTAGGAAAACAGTAAAGCAAAATGCACTTGCAAGTTATGGCATTCGTAACATGTTGTAGTGGCTATAAAAAGGCAAGCATAAGCCAATAATTTGTCATTCAATTGTCAACATTTTTCAATTTCAAAACTGCCGATACACACAGTTCAATTCCACTGCAGACGGTCCGAGAACCGGCCGACCTAAAGTTACCAACCCTGCACAGGATCGCTACATTCGACTGTTACACCTACGTCATCGCAATGCCACAGCTACGGAGACTGTAGGACGCATCCTTGGTTTGAGGAGGATATCGGACCTGACTTTCAGGAACCATCTTCGCGAGGCTGGAATCCAAACCAGGAGACCAGTTATCGCCCCTGTTCCGAACGGATCGACAGAGACGCTAGCGTTGGTACCATACCTTACAGCCTTGGAATTTGAGAAACTGGAGACGAGTGTGGTTAAGCGATGAATCATAATTTCTTCTTCACCGGCGAAATGGAAGAACGTGTTTTATCATCGTCCAAATGAGCGTCTAGCCCCACATTGTGTACGTGAATTCGACAATTTCGGTGGCGGTAGTGTCATGGTGTGGGGGGCCATATCCTACACCATGAGATCTGACTTGGTTGTGGTTCAGGGATATTTGATAGCAAATCGCTACATGAATCAAATTCTTTAACCTCACCTTCTTCCAATCATTGATCGCCAGAGGGAGCTGTTTCAACAGGACAACGCGCCACCGCACACAGCTCGTGTCGCGGTAGACTACCTTCATAATGCCAACATCAACGACTTGCCCTGGCCGTCGAGATCTCCAGATCTCAACCCAATCGAACACCCCTGGGATGAACTCGATCGACGTGAACATCAACGTCAGAACACGCCGCAGACACTCGCGCAGAATTCGTACACTTATCCAGTCACACAAGATACTGAGTTCAGCGCATTCTTGTGGCCTTATGTGACATGACAATGAACCGTTTTCAATGCCTGTGTACAAGGACAACATTTGACTATCGAGCTCTACAATTTCATATTTGTATCTATGATATTAAATTAAATATATCGACTTTATTAGGTACAATAAATTTACTAAAAATCTACCAGAGCGTTCTTTTTTAAAAAAAAATGTATACTATAACAGGAGTCGACCGGATCTACACACAAGATGCACCCCATCAAGTGATGGCACTGTAAACATCAACATTGTACTTATGACAAAACATGCGTCCCGGTGTTTGTGAAATCAATTTGAAATATTTGCATCTAAGATAATTGGTACATCGTTAATGTGCTCCAGATGGAACAGCGCTTGTTCAAAGACACCCTCGTTACGCTTACATAGGCACATGTTTCAGAATCTCTCAACACGAATTGAATTCTCTCGGTGCTATTAGTATACGTACAGTGGTATGTTTTGTTTGTTTGTTGTTAAACGCCGCACTCAGCAACCAGCAATCCCGTTATCGTTTACGTACAGTGTACTGTGAATATTACCATAAATGAGTTTAACTGAATTCTATGTATTAGAAGTACGTTTCCATTTTTGTATAACCTCAACAGACATACCCATGTTTTTGTTTCAGGTGGGTGTAGGTTTTCAAGTTGCAAAAGAAAATACATCTTAAAGAATCCCACATTTGCCCTGCTTATGTTTCAAGGTTTGTCAAAACCAAACCCGCACTCGTTGGTTATAAACATCTTAGACCTGCATCATCAAGCTGATATGTCATTCCTGCAGCTATTCAAATCAAGAGTATCATAGGAAAGGATGAATAACGCAAGAAACGATATCTCGATATTTAGCGTATATGAATATTTAGCACGTGTGTGCAAGTGTTCTTTTGGTTGAAGGGAACATTCGAGTAACTGTCTGTTCTTGCATAAAAATCGCCGAGCCCTTGCGGGGCGAGGATGTCCTCATAGGACAAGCCTACATTCTCAAACTTACACCCGACATTGACAAAACAACCTATTTATTACATACTTCTTGTGTGGTTGTCTGCCGGATAATGAACATATTTCATTACAAATATAAAACCCTGAAACGTAAATTCTCCCAACCTAACACACAAAGACGTTTCACCACCCCTTGAAAGCGCGACTTAAACAATAGTTCCACGTTTGCAATTCTTAAACAATATAAACAAAAGTAACAAAAAATATTTGATGTCAATAAAATTCCTTATCATACATTTTGATATGATTATACAAAATGTATACAAAATAAACTTCAGATAAAAAATATTCTTGACATCTACGAGACCGCTGTTGAAGCGAAAGAATACACGCTGGTCAAGTAACAAAATGGCTCTTCGCGAAGCGAACAGTCTCGAGTGATGAGTTAAATGTTAATGTGGAAAGACAACAGTTTGTGCACGGGATAGAAGCTTGCGACCAGGGGGGGGGGGGGGGGGGGGGAGGGGATAATTTGCAGGGAGGAAACCCTTGTTGGACAATAGTTATGTGTTATGTTTACTGCAGTGAAATATCAAGTGGTGTGGTCACTGCAGTGAAAATATCCTTTTCTCAACTTCAGAAGAACTCATTATTTCACGCTGAAGTATATAATGAAACAAGAACTCTTTGTACCTTGTATTTATAATGGGAGTCGTCTTTACGTGACGCAACTGAAATATGTTTACTGTATCTGATGCGGGTGCAACAAGTTCCTTCGTTGATCTAAAGAGCCAAGCCAAAAGCTCTTTTCAATTTCGTTTCATTACGTGTATTATCATCTGTTTGCACGTTTTGAAAGCTTGCTTTAACTTGAATATTATGATAGCCAACACAGTAGTACATCTTTATAGTGACTATTAATAAATATGAGTTTGAAGTGTGTGGCCAAAAACGTTTTCTAAAATGAATAACAAAGATATTCTGAATACTAGGGCACCATTTATAAAGTATTTCAGTAATTTCATGACGTTTTATATTGTGGATAAAGGATAGCCCAATATGACGTAAGTCAATATAGCGGATCCTGGTACAACTAAGGGACGGAACACATGACCTTGTGTGCCTTCCTCAATAAAATAATGCCGGGGATCGAACCCCGGACCTTCCGCTCTCCGGGCGGACGCTCTACCACTTGACCACAGAGGCGGTCAGGCTGGTTGACGTCCCTGTGTAGGGGTTGACCTTCTAATATCAGAGCTTGTGGGTTCCAGTGCAGTATCGTTTGAAGTAGGGAGTGCACAGCCCGGCTTAGGTGCCGATGGTTTATCACGGTTGGTGCCTGACTGGATTGAGGCATTTGACACTCCTGCCCTTTTAGGGCATCAGATAATGGTTATCATGCAGGAAGCAAAAGCACTGTAAGTCCCCATGATTCCCAGTTAGGTTGTCTAGCTTTGTTTGCTAGTGGGCTATAACCTAGTTTTAATTCATAGGAACTAATCTACTAAAACATTATTTGTTTTATTATTGCTTGGGTTTGTTTTATATCAGAACTATGATAATTACCTTACTGTTTTACTGACCTTCATCGACAGGTCTTAAATTATAGTAACTACCTTGTTCTCATCCTGATATGGCTGCAATATTGCTGATTCGATGTAAAATTTTAACTCACTCACACATAAAATGGTTGCTGTGGCCCGTCATTTAGTCTCAAAATGACTGGTTTGAGCCGATTAGCATGTAATCATTGATTTATGTTCCATGTTATCGTAACATTGATGAAGTCTGAAGGTGTGATTAGGTCCAGTTGCTGAGATATAGTATGAACCATACCACTTTTTGGTAAGTTTGGACGATAGACCTTATTTCACAGCAGTTTTGTGTAAGAACACATCCTGGACAAGAGAAAATATTGGCTCTTGTGACTTAGGATGTTGAAACGCCTTGTTAATTTCTTAACTTGTTTCCATGTTTTCATGGGAAATTGCTTTAGCAGCTTCAAGGTTCTCGAGATGATACCTCAAGTCTGTGTCTGCATCTTTGCCAAGTGATGGTTTGGGCAGTAATGATATATCGAATTGCAGACGCATGAAGAGAGTAGCTGGTGGTCTGACATTGTGTGTTTCCCATGACCATAAGTACACACGGGAGAATATCCGCCCAGTTTGACTAGTCAGGTTTGCAGTATGTTTTAAGAACTTGAGCAATTAGGCTATTTTGTCTTATGACCATTCCATTAGTCTGTGGATGAAAAGAGCTTGTATAATGGTGTCGGACCTCGAAGATCTCACAGATAGCATTAACTAATTTTGAGGTAAACTGGCGTCCTCCATCCATGTGTTTGTGGTGCACCACACCTTCAAGGACCTCATTGAAGAAAACTTTTTCTATTTCAAGAGCATCCAGGCTTTTTATTGGAACAGCCTCAATCCATCGTGAAAATGTATCAAGGGCGACAAGTATATATACCTGTATTCTTCTTTGGTTGTTGGAAGGGGTCCAAGGATGTCTACATGGTGCCTAGAGAAGTTGTCTTCAATAGGCATTGATACTACTGGTGCTGGATTGACTTGACATTTGACAAGCTTCACAGGACTTGATATAGTCTTCTATTTCTTGGTACATCACAGGCCAATAATATTTTTTCATGATGGCTTGACTTGTTGAGTCCCGCCCAAAGTGGCATCCACTTGCATTGGAACCATGGTATGCATATAACAGATTCTTTCTGTCTGCCTTGGGTACAACAAGTTGGGTGACAGTGGGTGGTCGGTTACTTCTTTGTCCTCTATGTTTAGGTAGAAAGAAATGATGAAGTATGCCATGAAGAAAATCATATTCAGGGGCACGACCTTGGAGACCATTGATGTGAGATGCCGTGCAGTTGGCTGGCATCTCACCTAGGCTAGTCAGACCACAGGAAAGGTGTGTCCACAGGAAAGGTGTATCCCTTTGGAGGAGATTGTATAAAGGGGCGGCAATGTTTGAAAGTTTGGAGACAAACTTTCGGTAATAGCAAGCGAGACCCAAACAGTGCAGAATGTCGTGTACATTCTTAGGCTGAGAAATGTTGTTTACAACTTCAATGTTTGATTGGTCCACTTCTGTACCATCTTTACTTAACACATGGCCAAGATAGGTAACTTTTTGGGCGGTAAATCTACACTTGCTTGGTTGGTTTCAAGGTTAGGCCTGCTTCTTTCAATTTTTTACATTTTAGATGTTGTAAATGTTTCTGAATGTTTTTGCTGTAGATTAATTTATCATCCACATATATATGTAGATTAATTTATCATCCACATAAATATATATGTATCTCCTGTCCATGGCTTGAAGAGTTCCAGATATTGTTTGTTGAAAAGCTGCAGGGGCATTTTTAAGGCCAAAGTGTAGACGGTTGAATTCAAAGATGCAGTCTTGGGTAATACAGGCATATTTGGCGGATTGCAGTGGTATTTGCCAAGGGCCACTGTCACAGTCAAGCATATCAGTTGTTATTTCTGATCAACTGTGAGGTCAGAGTCACTGAGGTCAAAGAATAGTTGGCTTGTTGAGTTAGGAGTCAGAATGAGAGACTCTGATGAAAGGGTATATATGAAAGAAGGGTCAATGACAGAAGCAGAAGCAGGATTCTCATGCAAGTTTTACAACTGATTTATTGCTCAGACTTTTGGCTCCTTGTAGTTGAAGTTGATGTAAGCCCTGATGAAGTTTTATATAGATGACATCGTGAAATGTGGATCGGAATATCTACTTGAGATTGTGTTTGGGTGCAGATGGTCTGCAGAGGTCTAGCAAGTCCTGAATTGGTTGCAAACAGAGACACTGACATAAGGCTATCATGTAGATTGACTTTTCGTGATGACAGATCTATGGTAACTCTGTTAGAAAATCCATGCCAATGATGACAGTTTGGTGCAAAGACGAAACGACATGAAATGTTTGAGTATACTTAACATGACCTATGTTCATGTCAAGAGTAGTTGACCTTAGGACTGTATGACGTTCCCCACCTACACCTAAAATTTCCGTCACTGTATATCAACAGACTCGCTCCTACAGCTTTCGTGATAATAGACAGCGGGTGATAAGATACTATCGCTACACTTCATCAAACATTCTCAAGATAATTTGTGCAAGGCACTGATCTAAGAAATGGCAATTTGCAAGTTGTTTGGAAGGAAGTGCAAACATAATTCCATTTGTAGTTCCTCAAACACTATTGATGAACTTGGCAGCTGACTTTGGAATTCAATTAACCATGGCATGAATAGAGAAAGTTTACCTGAAATGTACCGGTAATTATTTGACATGTTAAATACTAAATTGCAACCATGTGTTCATAACACATGCATTACACCAACTTACCTCATGGTAGCTTCACATGGAAAGCAATCAATCAAGATGGTAAGTCTCTGAAAGTACACTGCCTGGCAGTTAACGAGGTGGGTTTGTCAATGTATGACCTGTTTAATGCTGATTTTCCTCGTCTGCAAAAAACCCTGTTTGATTTACGACTATGCATATTGCACGAAGAACAAGTGCCTGTGGTGTAAGCGCCATAATATGTGATAAAAACATCTTACGACTAAGCATAGTGCACGAAGAACAAGTGCCTGTGGTGTCAGCTCCATAATATGTGATAAAAATATCTTATGACTGTGCATATTGCATGCAGAACAAGTGCCTGTGGTGTTAGCTCCATAATATGTTATATCAAAACATCTTGGACCCACCATTTATTTATATTCTTTGAAGAATGATAAACACGATGACGAGGGTCTTAACGTTGTTTAGATTCTGTTTGTTTTCATATGTCAGAGACGCGCATTGAGATACAGCCTTTGGCATGTTGCTTCATATTCTTTCATGAATAGGGTACAGGTCCAGTAAAATAACGCACTTGTTCATAAAACATGAAGTGCTGTAGTTCACTTTATCAGTACATAAAGCGACAAAACCCTTTCCATATCTAACACAATTCTCTGCATAAATCAGAGTCGATTGTACGATTCCGACTTCATCACGAGCATGTGGTTATGAATCACTACCAAATAGTTCGGTGGCACCCGTCACAACCACATGCAAAGGCAAGTCAATTGTTCACCTGACAAAACACTAGAACATGGTACACATCAAACAAGGGGACAGCAGCGGATATAGTTTTTGTCACTGATGCGTTAAATTTGGAAATGTCCTCCACATGTCTACCATAAAACTTTTTTGAAAGTTTTACTGAGGCCTTGAATGTTGTAACCTTGATCAAACAACTACTGAGCAAGAGTCGTAGGATGCCCTTTGAAATCTTGGTAGAAAGAGCATTCTCGATTGTATCTCACAAGTGGTGAAATGTAAACACCATAGGCTGGAGCTGCTGGAATTTGCTCGACAAACAGTGAAAGTTGACTGTTGGAAAGTTGAAGTCATCCCTCTTGCCATTTGGTCTTGTAGGGAGTGTATTTTCACTCTAAATCTTTATGCATATATATCTGAATATGAAACAGACGAGGCGGACTTACTGCTCTTCTGTATTTCTAGTTCAGGTGGGTAAATCAGAGGAAGGGAACTGGCTATTTGATTGTGATTAAACGATATCAAAACATCGATATATACCTGAAGCTTAAGTTAAATTCCTTGGCCAAATTAACTTGTTTTGACTTCATATGCATAAAGAAACAGATCTGCAATAAGGGGAGCACAATTGTTGCCCATGTGGATGCCTACTTCTTGCCTAAAGGTCTTAACCCCAAATTTTACGTTGATGTTATCAATGAGGAAGTCCAGCATTTCACATATTGTTTTCTCAGTAAACTTCAGATGGCATTTGCTTTCGTTTTTCACAAATTGTCCTGAACCTCTGAATATAGATACGTAACTGTATCTGTGGTCACAACGTTTTGTGACAAAAGCCCCATGGATCAAGAAAGGAAGTTTGTCATGTGGGATAATGGTGTACAAAGTTGAAAAATCATACGTTTTGACAGAATGGAACTTGGACGGTACGAAACAGTCAGCTTGTTCTTTCAACTTTTCGCAAAAAAAACCTGGTGCCATCACTAATTGGTGTGTTTTTGGTGATTCATAACACACGCTTATGATATAATCAGAATCATACACCGGACTTTGCTTTCAGATATCTCTACTGATGAAGCAACTGGTTTCGTCTCTAATAATTATGAGAATACTTTTAATATGACTATGTACTGTGGAACATAACGGGACATGGCGATGGTTTCGTTTAGCCCGTTTGCCCAGTACTGACTAGCCATTCTTTCTCTGAGATTTATTTACCTTCGCTCATCACATGAGTAACATACATTAATTCTCCCCATGGCAGTGTTGCATCGTTACGGGAGGGTTATATGTACCTTACAGTCCTTCACCCATGGGTTTGCGTACCTGGCTAAAGCCTTCGTGTGTCAAGATTGCAGAACACGTACTGATGAGGAAGATGAAACACCATTGGAAATCTATTTTAAGGTAGATTTCAGGCAGTTAATGTAAGGCGTTCTCCACCTACTTACTAGCAACATCTACCTGTACAGGTACTGCCCTTGATTGGATAAACCTGATACGGTCATGAAGACTAGACATAGAAGAATATCAAATGCCAGTGATATTGTCTTGGAAAGACGACTGTTTCTTTTCCTTAATTCGAGCTGTAAAAGATAGAAATGGGAGTTTCATCAAAGTGGTAAACTTCTAAGTCGTGCATCATTTCTGGCTTTCTTCCTCTAATATGCTGGCATGAATGGATTTAACTGAATTACTGTTCAAAGGAGCGGAACACCCAACTCACATACTATTTTATGTAACCTGTCCAAGATGTATGTCTGCTATCGTCACAAAAAGCTTCCTCTTCTATGATAACGGTATGCTTTGACAATATCTTCGGTCTTCGTGTGTAAGTGCAATAAAGCGTCAAAGCCCTTTCGTACGAAATCTCTGCTAAAAGCAGAATATATAGTACGATTCTTTGGAATCTTCGTAAAAAGAGCGCTCCCCACAAAGTCATCAGGAATGTGAATTGTGAAGTTGACTGGATAACTGAAATCACCACTCTTGTCGTACAGTCTTGTCACACTGAACTGTTGAGCATAAACCTAAATATAAAACTTTTATTTCCAGTCCAAAGTAAATATATAATATATGGTGAAGCGAAATCTTTTGTCGTGGTTGGGGAATGTTTGATTGAGACTAATCTAACAATCGATTTGGGAGGTTTTCTATCAATCAGCGTAGGGAAATGTAATTCACTGGGAGGTGATTGTGTTGGTAAAGTGTCATTTGAGATGTTTCCCTACAAAATACTCACACTTAGTTGTATGCTGATGAGACAACTGACGTGACAGTCGTTTAGTTTTCCTCATCATCAAAATCACCACATTCAATCTGAATCGTAGCATAACAAGAACAACACTTCAACAAGGTGCTTATCAAAGCGTCAACCTCGTATGTATGCTACTATGTAGAATGATTTGTACGAGGTACTGATGCACAATTTTCTTTGAGGCATTGTTGATTTAGTTTTCACATTACGGATTTCATCCATTCACACATTTTTGTGTATATATTAATTTCAAATCCTTACGTACATTTGTGGGTGAATCTAAGATATACATCTTCTAATTTGCATCTGGCTGCAGCAGCAGAAAGTAAAGTGCAGCAAACATCCGGTGCAACACTGACCCATAAATAGGAGATATAATGTGCCTATTCTTTCATATCTTTTTCATTTATCAGCAAAGGAGGAACGAATTTCCCCAAAGTCAAAGTGCGATAAAAATGTCCATAGATTTCCTTCAGTGAAAAAGAGACGTCTCACGCTATCAAGAAGGGTATTAAACAATAAGGAGAGTGAGTGGATAAGGATTTACACCAGAAATATGCTTCATACATTTGAAGTGGCACCCAAGCCCTTAGTATGACGAGAGACCACTTAACGTGATGAAGAGAAGAACATGTTGATTCCGCAATGAGAATCAACAAACTCTACTACCGGAATCGACAGATTTATCCACTCTCCGACATAAATCATGTTATGGTTGATATATCATTTCTCTATAAGTTTTACAATGACCTATAGTTAGTTGCATATGTATATAAAGAGGGCGGTCGGGTAGCCTAGTGGTTAAAGCGTTCGCTCGTCACGCCGAAGACCCGGGTTCGATTCCCGACATGGGTACAATGTGTGAAGCCCATTTTCGGTGTCCCCCGCCGTGATATTGCTGGAATATTGCTAAAAGCGGTGTAAAACCCCACTCACTCACTCACTGTATATAAAGATAACATTTCCCATCGTTAGATATGCAATAGATTGAAATGTGAAGATATGGATTTTTCGTTCAACATTGTACAATAGATCAAATAATTTCGGAAACATATGTATTCATGCATCCCTGTTAATGTGATGAATCGCATTAACAAAATCCGTGTGGCTTAATTCATACGCATTAGTGGACATATCATATTGTTTTGGGGGTAGTCGTCTAAGGTGTCGCGATTCGCTGTGCAGAGTTGCGTTCCTTGGACACGCCAGAAACCTATGACTGTGAGTTCGAATCCCGGTTCGCCCCGATTATGTTTCTGGTTTTGTCAGCACCATACCCGTGCTCGTGGGTTTCACCGAAGTGGTACGCCACGATATAACTGGATTGCTGTTAAAAACGGCGTTAAACCCGACTCACTCACTCACTCTCCATTCTGCGACATAAAACATGTTATGGTTGATATATCATTTCTCTATACGTTTGCATAATGACCTATAGTAAGTTGCACATGTATATAAAGATAACATTTCACATCATTGGATATGCAGTAGATTACAGTTGATTGAAATGTGAAGATATGATTTTTATAACAAAATCCGTACTGATGAATTAATTTCTCTAACTATATCACAAGCCTGTTGATACAAGGTGTTTAGGAAGAGGTAAGCGTATCCTGCTCTAATGGTGGCACCCGTCCCAAACACATGCAAAGGCTTGTCCACCTCGAGTAAACGTACCTTATGAATATAAGTGCTCTAACCATCACAAATAGGCCATTACGCATGCAACTCGAATAGAGTATGGGTTCTCCCGATGTTAACGCGATTAATATGCAGACTGACACAAAGACATTCACTACTTTGTTCCAATTGCCAAACATTCTCATCCTTTTTGCCGATACAGTAACAGCCAGTAACACATGCGGTTTGATATCAACGCGCCGCATGACTTGGCTGTAAATAATAGTTACTAGGAATTACAAACAGGTATGTTTATGAGGTACAATTATCTTCTCTATGGCTTTGATATCTAATTCGGCGAATAATGACGTTATCAAATGAATTTCCCAACGAAAACATATGGGTGAATTGTGCGTCTGAGAAGACTGCTCAGACATTATAAATATAGTTTCAGTTTTTTCTGGAGACAGTGTTATCGCAGACATTGTAGTTTGTAGCTTAATACTTACTAGGAATTGTTTAAGAGAGGTTATGAACGCCTTCTTGCAATTTCACCAACAATACCTATCATTCACCATGAAAGAAATCACTGTGAAAGAAAAACGAAATGAACGATAACAATTTATTTTTTCAAGCTCGTGTGAGGAGAAAATGTTTTTCGTCACACCAGCTGGCAATCTCGATTAAAAGATTTCATATTCATTATGACATGTTTTTTACTCCTAATCGTTGTCATGGCTGTCATATCAATACCTGCAGCTGGAATCTGCTGAGTGGAGTGTTTATGTTTCGGTGTTTGTCCAAGACATTGTTATCAAAATCAAACCAGTTTTATCACATCCCCTGGCCTCAAAGCAGTGTACGACCAATAACATTGTTTTCATCGCGATATCTTGCTAATTTTCCTTCGTCAAAGTTATGCTATGATTATCACGAAGATAGCACTATCCGTTGAGGATTCCTTTGAATAAATCAGGTTATATTTTTACACATTCGCTGCTGTGCATAATTGACGTACATATCCATCTGTCGACTTCGTGTGTGTTGACAGGTCAACGTTTCCTGTGGGTATTGCGGCTTCGAATGCTGATTAGTCACAGTACAACCATAGTGGAATATGAAGACTTAAGTTTTGTCTACCAGTGAGATGAGAGTACAGTCATAATAGAATATGTAGACGTCAGTAGTCTCACAGTGAGATCAGTTTGAATATGTTATTTATAGGCAAACACTAACTTCTTGAATCTTTTATATATTCGTTTGATCCTTGGCCGTCACCGATATCACCAGGTTTCTTCAAGAACATTCTGAAATTATATTTCTTTCAACTGGCCACACTGATAGTTATATGACCATTGATAAAAAGCTGACTCCCATGTGAGCAATTTTTGAAGGACCTACTGTTAACATTAGTGAAATAAACACAACATCAAATAAACTGTTTAAAGTAATTACGAAGTTCGAGGTTTAAAACGGCCTTGTTAAAACGTCTTCATTTTGTAATCTGAAATTGGCTTTAATATTAACAGTTTGATGTGTTATGGATGCTTAATAAGTTTGCAGAGATGTCTTTATTTTAATGGACGTTAAAAGATGGTATTTGTTGTTACCCTGTCTGGCGCTCGGCATTAAGGGGCTAAAACAACTGGTCGGCTCGGAGTCAGTATACTGTGTCTGAGTGGGGTATTCATGTTAAAATGCGGCATGGTATCTCAGTGAGCTAGCACTATAAATCGGCATCAGTCCGGACTAGTACAAGCAGCCACACAAACACACATACGTACATGCACGTCGCTATATAAGTGCAATAATCTTGGACGCGACGTTAAACCCCATTTCACCTCACCTCACCCTTATTTTAATACTGTAATGTGTGTTCTCATGGATATCTGATCGCAGACATGGATGCTCCTTGTGAGGCGCTTCTGTGGACATGCAGTAGCGTTCCATAAACACCAAGTCTTCGTATCCATCGGTGTAATGATACATATTGCATTACCAAATGTCAAATACCTGTCTCCAGTGAGAAATTAACACCAGGGTTCGTGTGTTTTTTCAGTGTAGTTCGTCACAAACCTGTCTCTAGTGAGAAATTAACAACAGACTGTCTGCGTTTGTTTCGGTGTAGGTCTTCCACCCAATGGACCAGCTCGTGAGAGGAACACTCTCCTCAATGTTTGTCCAACTGCAGCGCATTTGACGGTGTCACGTACCACCAACACTTAGGTGCAATAGAACAATGGTATACTTGGATACATCTAAACAATCATAATGTCACGTGTCCAAACATCTCTTCTAATGTTTTGTGAAGGAAACAAATACTGGCGGCCGTGTTATAAACATCCGTTATCATACCTCGACAACATTTTGTAAACTCTTTTCTTTATCTCGACCGTTACCGTTTGGGATATCTAATGGCAAATGTCAAATGGTTAAGGTCTTGGTACTGATATCCACCCTGTAACACGATTGGTTAAACATAACATAGCCCTTGTTTCAGATAATAATGTTAACTGTACAATTAGCCACTTAATCTCAACCTATCAAGCATACTATCAGCGTCTATATCAACATATATATCACGTCTTTGAAAGGCATTTAGAAGTGATACACATAAGGAAGAGAATATATGGATGTCAACTTCTTCATTAAGGGGAACACAACGATTCGGAGTATATGCTTACTCCTTCATCAGGTGAATGAGTGCCATGAGGCAGAGAGCATATATATGAACATGTAAGGACAGCGAAATTAATAAGATAACAAAAGGGGAAAAAAAGGGGGTAGAAGCTAACAGAGGAGGTCAACAGATAGGGGTGGAAGGGGGGTAATTAGCACTGATAGTGACACCACACTAGCATAACAGGATACTTGTACCATGTCCTTCGTCCTTCGTTGTTCACCAAACTATCGTGATACATTCTCGAAGAAAACATTAGAAGACACCCCTCGCAGTGGTGAGCTGCATTGTTTTAGCAAGGTTATATGTCTTCTACATGGGAGGTCTTGTCTGGAGTGAGTGAGTTGGGTTTAACGCCGCTTTTAACAGTATTCCAGTTATATCACGGCGTGTCAGCTTAATGTGGGAGGAAAGCCCCAAGTGATGCAGGTCTCAAACGTTTGCCAATTCGGTGAAACCCGCGAGCACGGTGCTGACAAACCTAGAAATATAATCAGGGCGAACCGGGATTCGAACCCACAATCATAGGTTTCTGGCGTGCCCAAGGGACGCAACTCTGTACAGCGAATCGCGGCGCCTTAGACATACTCATCCTGACAAGATGGAGGTGAGGTGAGGTGTAATGTGGTTTAACGTCGCGTCCAAGATTATTATATAGCGACGTGCATGCACGTGTGTGTGTGTGTGTGTGGCTGCTTGTTCTAGTCCGGACAGATGCCGATTTATAGTGCTAGCCCACTGAGATACCATGCCGCAGTTTAACATGAATACCCCACTCAGACAGAGTATACTGACTCTGAGCCGACCAGTCCTTGTTTTAGCCCCTTAATCCCGAGCGCCAAACAGGGCAACAACAAGTACCATTTTTTAACGTCTTTTGGTATGACGCGGCCGGGGAGGCGGTCCTGACAAGATGGAGACTTCAAAACGTCAACATTGTAAATCGTATGTCAATCATGTTACCTATCAACAAGTGGAATTTATAACATGTTGATAGAAAAAGGTAACGTTTAGAATACCGGACGCCAGTTGTCAGACTGAAGTGACAACTCGAACAGAATAAGATTTTGATGTGAGAATTCATTTAATGTTTAATGTATTTCACTGCAAGTGTTATCTGAGTGATCTTGTTATAATCGTGTTGTGTCTACGGCCCTGCTTGTTGAAAGATCAGTGAGTGTCAGTGATTAGGTTAATGTTGTGACATTTTCTTGCGACTTTTATCATGGGATCTATCGTATTATGTCAATATATATATATACAGGCTTGATAATGTATATGTAACCAAGTGCATTGGCATTATGCAATCCCAAATAGAATGACGTGCATTAATAGTTTTGTCACAGGCTAGAGTCATTTGATGGGGAATACATATCGTCTATGTTGACTTGTAGCAGGAGATATCAGGCTGTTGTAATTTGTTTTTCTGGATGTCAGTCCATCATGGCGCCAACACGTCGGCATGAAACATTTCTTATAGACCGTTCTTCTTATCACCACTCTGTATCCATGTACGTGATAAGCATCTGTGTATTTCCTAATATAACCTAATTCAGCAAATAATCTCATCCGATGAAAAAATTGTTTTTGCCTCAAATAATGTGAAATGTTGAATTCAATTGTTACCTCATCACGTGAAATCTAACCCCTGTCATGTACTGGCTTATGAAAGCTTATGACCTAAACATTTGTACCCACCCATTGATGAACTTCAGAACGTCGACACAGATTACTGGAAACTGAACTTTCCACTGTGGTTAGTGTTACTTGACATCCACCCATGGTATTCCGAAAGGTTACACTTGTATCTAAGTAAAGTAACTTCTTCACCACTGCTTATATTAAATAGTACTACATTCCTGACAACCAATAATTGTCCAAATACAATGCCATCAACTTCCACCAAATATCAACAGAAACAATGTAATACTTTTACAATCACTGTTTAACAATAACATACACTGCCAGATAACATTAGTTTTTAATAGGATACAATGTCACATTTCAATGTCTACTTTATTACACGTCGTCATGAATAATAGCGTTCTGTCCGCGATTCGCTGTACAGAGTTGTGTCCCTTGGGCAGGCCAGAAACCTATGATTGTGGGTTAGATTCCCGGTTCGCCACGATTATGTTTCTAGGTTTGTCAGCACCATACCCGTGCTCACCGAAGTGGTAAACGTCCGAGACTTCGGGTTTTCCTCCCACATTAAGCTGGCACACCGTGATATAACTGGAATACTGTTCAAAGCGGCGTTAAAACCTAACTCACTCACTAATAGCGTTCTGTCACAATGTGTGTGCAATGCGGTGGTGTTCCGCATCCGGTCAAGTGAACGTACTTACTCATAAGAAACTTATATAATAAAGCTGTATCCGCCAAGCGTAGACCGGAAACACATTAAACCTGATGTTATGGAGGTCACAAACCAGAGGATGGACAAACGAAAACCACCCAGATCTTCACGGGTCCAGTTTACCATGAATCAGATTGTTTGGGCTATTTGGTTACAGCTACAATACTTAATACATATATTAATATTTCACTTTTTGCTCAAGTTCATAACCATGAGATTACAGCATTTTTGAAAGCAATGATTACATATGACAAGCCATGGATATTCGTCAAAGTAGTTTTTTCTGTGATATACTGATATTTTGTGCCCCTAACAATATGTATTGACTCATTCATATTTGGTGAAATGTCATTAATATAATCAATAATATTTATATTTATATGAACGTTCAACTGGCAGCCAGCTCTACACTTGCATAAACCATTTACACGATGATGTATGTACACACAATGAACATAAATGACAATCAAAAGCATTAAATAAGAAGGCAAAACCGTTGTTCACCTAAACAGGAATTAGCCCTATTGACCTCTTGCAATTTCCATGCCTCGTACACACTGATTGTTTCATGATAGCTATGACAGAGAGTAACATGTGTGCTGTCAGATTCACTTGTGTCACAATCAGAGAATGTGTTTTCTTTGTTTTGAATATATAAGCAAAAACTTCCCTGTCATAAACAGTGAAAGCAATTCGGTCTTGACGTCCCAGAAAGTTTTTCTCATTAATCCTTCTAAATGACAGACATTCTTCACCGGAGGCCCTGTCAGAACGATAATTATTCTCTCCTCTCTCGTTGAATGTATACATTTGAAACAGGCAAGCCAAGGGGATCAGTGCGCTCGATGACAGATAAAGCACTGTAATGTTTTTCATTCTCGCAATTCTATCTATTCAACAAACTGCTCGCAATGTACATGTCGATCTAAAATTAGTCAATTGCGACAAGGTCGGCGATAACTTATTGTAAAATAATCCAAAGTGAAATTGTCTCTGTAAATTATGAAAATAGTTTGCCTTTTTAGGGATCACCAATTGAATATTTAATTATATGCAAGGGACATAACTTTCAAACCACGATTCGTCAATCTTAAAATATGTTAAACAGGACGATTTGTGAGACGGAACCGTCCTGATTAGGTAGGTCTCGTGGTATGGTCACCGGAGTGTTTGTTTGTTTCTTAACGCCGCACTCAGCAATATTCCCGCTATATGGCGGTAGTCTGTAAATAATCTGGCCCGGACAATCCAGGGATTGACATCATGAGCATTGAACCACGCAATTGGGATACGATGTCAATATACATCAATCAAGTCAGCGATCCTGACCACCCGATCCCGCTAGTCGCCTCTTACGACAAGCATAGTCGCCTTTTGAAGCAAGTATGGGTTGCCGAAGACCTACTCCGGATCTTCACGGGTGGTCACCGGAGTGGTTTAGTGATGAATGAAAATATCACACAGATGCAGGTTGAGGATCAGATGTCAGTATAGTAAATTATATATGCAGGAATTGATCCCCTGTGGAAATAAATATATACACAGAGTTATAATATAAAAAAATACTTACACATACAAATAAAACATACCCATCATAATTGATTATATATTATTAATTTTAGAATAGTATATGATCACACAGTTACTATGATCAGTTTTAATTAACCATAGTTTGTTTTGCTGGTTTTATAGTAAGGGCACACTGAGATGCCACAGTTTAACACTGATACCGCACTCAGACATATTAATACTTACTCCGAGCCGACGAGTTCTCGTTTTATCCCCTTAATGCAGAACGCCAGGCAGGGTAACAACAAGTTTCAAGGATTTCCACAGATTAGTGATGAGAGGTTGGACCTAAATAACCTTGAAAGACATGTTGGCAAGAAAGCTAAATGGTACAGTAATTGTGAACATGTAAGATACTTTGCAGAGAGAGTAGCCACATAGAACATACCACTGATAGTTCAACATGGTGAGTGAGTTGGGTTTTTAACGCCGCTTTTAACAGTATTCCAGTTATACCGCGGCCCGTCTGCTTCATGTAAGAGAAAAGGTGAAGTAATGCAGTTCTCAGACGTTTACCACTTCGGTGAAACCCACGAGCACGGGTATGGTGCTGACAAACCTAGAAACATAATCGGGGCGAACAGGGGTTCGAACCAACAACCATAGGTTTCTGGCGTGGCCAAGTGACGCAACTCTGCACAGCAAATCGCGGCGCCTTAGACGACTGGGCCACCCGTGCCCCCAGTTCAACATAGATACCCGAGTGGAGACAGACCTTGTGTTGTCCCATTAATGCAAAAAAAACCAGGCAGGGTAACAACAAGCACCACCTTTTAAAGTCGCCGGAAAGAATAGTGAACTCGCAAAACGGTCGCCGTGGATATCGACACTTTTGTTGTATTTTTAGTGCATTCAAGCGAGAAACAATAAAACTGCATTCGACGGGACACGGTCAGTCCGCTAACCCACTAACGTTACCCCACAACCATCAGCCCGGAATACCCGGATGTTCACGTTCCTGTCTGGATAAACGAGGCTTCACTGTAAAACAATAAATCTGACGGCGGCATATCCACGCAAACAACAAGAATCCTCGAAGAAAAAGCCTGTCCATATTTCAATATTTTCAAAGTTGGAGTGTTGTTGGAATGTTGTTGGAGCGTTGTTGGAGTGTCGTTTCCCTTTAACTTGTGTCAACAAACGAAAGGATGCGCTTCTCAGAAACATCTCAGAGCACCCGCATCCACAGTATGTTTCTCTCAAGTAATTTATACCTCCAGGTCAAAAACTTCCAATCCCCATCTCTGCAAGATCGTTGAATAACGGGAATAAGTGTGTGCAATATTCATGTACTGTATGACTGCGTGGAATGTGTATTGCGCTTAGCAAACATCAGAAACATGCAGCTCTCTACGGTAAACACAACACCTGGCGTCAACCGGCTTGAACTGCATGCGTTGTATTGCAATAACGCATTGTACATGAATTTGAAGCGAAGCATTTGCCAGGTTGATTGTTGCCCATCCCATGATGCATGTTCAAACCACACACAGAGACACATACACAAATATACACACAAATAGACACTCGCACATACGCAGAGACACATATATACACAGGCGTACAGACATGTGCACACCCTCCAAACCCACCCCCATCCCATCTAAGCACACACATACACGCACGCAACACACGCACGCATACACAGGCATAGACACGTACGCACGCACACTGTGAGGACGGGGCACGTGACGAGCCGATGATCACGCGTGGGGTACTGGTTTGAATATATTGTAGGAGCGCTTCCGTTACTCACTCCGGCTAACGTCAAAACAACCTCTAATATTTCCTAATTATCATGACGAACGTCATAATGTTTCCATGTCTATCTCTGTCTGGCAACTCTAGTGTTTCCCATAGCTTCTATTTGTGAACTCAAACGTTGAAAATTATACTTCTATCTACTAGTAGCAGTGTGCCGTGACAGTACAACGGAAGAGTGTCACATGGCAGTACAAGGGAGTAGTGTGACGTGACAGTACAACGGAGCAGTGGCACGTGACAGTACAGCGGAGGAGTGGCAAGTAGCAGTACAACGGAGCAGTGGCACGTGGCTGTACAACGGAGCAGTGGCAAGTAGCAGTACAACGGAGCAGTCGCAAGTAGCAGTACAACGGAGCAGTGGGACGTGGCTGTACAACGGAGCAGTGGGACGTGGCTGTACAACGGAGCAGTGGCAAGTAGCAGTAAAACGGAGCAGTCGCAAGTAGCAGTACAACGGAGCAGTGGCACGTGGCTGTACAACGGAGCAGTGGCACGTGGCTGTACAACGGAGCAGTGGCACGTGGCTGTACAACGGAGCAGTGGCACGTGGCTGTACAACGGAGCAGTCGCAAGTAGCAGTACAACGGAGCAGCGGCACGTGGCGGTACAACAGAGCAGTGGCAAGTAGCAGTACAACGGAGCAGTGGCACGTGGCTGTACAACGGAGCAGTGGCACGTGGCTGTACAACGGAGCAGTGGCACGTGGCTGTACAACGGAGCAGTGGCAAGTAGCAGTACAACGGAGCAGTGGTACGTGGCTGTACAACAGAGCAGTGGCAAGTGGCAGAACAACGGAGCAGTGGCAAGTAGCAATACAACGGAGCAGTGGCAAGTAGCAGTACAACGGAGCAGTGGCAAGTAGCAGTACAACGGAGCAGTGGCACGTGGTTGTACAACGGAGCAGTGGCAAGTGGCTGTACAACGGAGCAGTCGCAAGTAGCAGTACAACGGAGCAGTGGCAAGTAGCAGTACAACGGAGCAGTGGTACGTGGCTGTACAACGGAGCAGTGGCAAGTAGCAGTACAACGGAGCAGTGGTACGTGGCTGTACAACGGAGCAGTGGCAAGTGGCAGTACAACGGAGCAGTGGCAAGTAGCAGTACAACGGAGCAGTGGCACGTGCCTGTACAACGAAGCAGTGGTACGTGGCTGTACAACGGAGCAGTGGCAATACAACGGAGCAGTGGCAAGTAGCAGTACAACGGAGCAGTGGCAAGTAGCAGTACAACGGAGTAGTAGCACGTGGCTGTACAACGGAGCAGTGGAACGTGGCTGTACAACGGAGCAGTGGCAAATGGCTGTACAACGGAGCAGTGGCAAGTAGCAGTACCCCGGAGCATTTTGATGCGGCAGTACAACGGGGCAGTACAGCGGAGTATTGTGACGTGGCAGTACAGGGGGAGCAGTGTGACGTGGCAGAACAATGGAGCTGTACAACGGAGCATTTTAATGTGGCAGTACAACGGAGCTGTACAGCGGAACATTGTGACGTGGCAGTACAGCGGAGCAGTGTGACGAGGCAGTACAGCGGAGCTGTACAACGGAGCATTGTGATGTGACTGTACAACGGGGCAGTACAGCGGAGCGGTATGGCCTGACAGAACGACGGAGCAGTGACGTGGCAGTACAACGGAGCAGTGTGACGTGACGGTACATCGGAGCAGTACAGCGGAGCAGTGTCACGTGGCAGTACAGCGGAGCAGTATGGCGTGACAGAACAACGGAGCAGTGACGTGGCAGTACAACGGAACTTTGTGATGTGGCAGTTCAACGGAGCAGTGATGTGGAAGTACAACGGAGCAGTGGCAAGTGGCAGTACAACGGAGCAGTGGCACGTGGCAGTACAGTGGAGCGGTATAGCCTGAGAGAACAACGGATCAGTGACGTGGCAGTACAACGGGGCAGTGAGCCGTGACAGTACAACATAGCAGTACGACGGAGCAGTGTCACGTGAAAGAACAACGCAGCAGTGTGGCGTGGCAGTACAACGGAGCAGTGTGACGTGGCGGTACAACGGAGCAGTGGCACATGGCTGTAGAACGGAGCAGTTGGCGTTGCAGTTACCATAGCAGTACTAGTGTTACTTGACGGTATGGCGCGGTGACGTGACACTGTACGTATACAGAGAACATATCAATAGTGGCGTTCTGGCGTGACACTACTTATAAAGAGAGCATATTAGTAGTGGCGTTCTGACGTGACACTACTTATAAAGAGAACATATCAATAGTGGCGTTCTGGCGTGACACTACTTATAAAGAGAACATATTAGTAGTGGCGTTCTGACGTGACACTACTTATAAAGAGAACATATCAGTAGTGGCGTTCTGGCGTGACACTACTTATAAAGAGAACATATCAATAGTGGCGTTCTGGCGTGACACTACTTATAAAGAGAACATATTAGTAGTGGCGTTCTGACGTGACACTACTTATAAAGAGAACATATCAATAGTGGCGTTCTGGCGTGACACTACTTATAAAGAGAACATATCAATAGTGGCGTTCTGGCGTGACACTACTTATAAAGAGAACATATCAGTAGTGGCGTTCTGGCGTGACACTACTTATAAAGAGAACATATTAGTAGTGGCGTTCTGACGTGACACTACTTATAAAGAGAACATATCAATAGTGGCGTTCTGGCGTGACACTACTTATAAAGAGAACATATCAATAGTGGCGTTCTGGCGTGACACTACTTATAAAGAGAACATATCAATAGTGGCGTTCTGGCGTGACACTACTTATAAAGAGAACATATCAATAGTGGCGTTCTGGCGTGACACTACTTATAAAGAGAACATATCAATAGTGGCGTTCTGGCGTGACACTACTTATAAAGAGAACATATCAGTAGTGGCGTTCTGACGTGACACTACTTATAAAGAGAACATATCAATAGTGGCGTTCTGGCGTGACACTACTTATAAAGAGAACATATCAATAGTGGCGTTCTGGCGTGACACTACTTATAAAGAGAACATATCAATAGTGGCGTTCTGGCGTGACACTACTTATAAAGAGAACATATCAATAGTGGCGTTCTGGCGTGACACTACTTATAAAGAGAACATATTAGTAGTGGCGTTCTGACGTGACACTACTTATAAAGAGAACATATCAATAGTGGCGTTCTGGCGTGACACTACTTATAAAGAGAACATATCAATAGTGGCGTTCTGGCGTGACACTACTTATAAAGAGAACATATCAATAGTGGCGTTCTGGCGTGACACTACTTATAAAGAGAACATATCAATAGTGGCGTTCTGGCGTGACACTACTTATAAAGAGAACATATCAATAGTGGCGTTCTGGCGTGACACTACTTATAAAGAGAACATATCAGTAGTGGCGTTCTGACGTGACACTACTTATAAAGAGAACATATCAATAGTGGCGTTCTGGCGTGACACTACTTATAAAGAGAACATATCAATAGTGGCGTTCTGGCGTGACACTACTTATAAAGAGAACATATCAATAGTGGCGTTCTGGCGTGACACTACTTATAAAGAGAACATATCAATAGTGGCGTTCTGGCGTGACACTACTTATAAAGAGAACATATCAATAGTGGCGTTCTGGCGTGACACTACTTATAAAGAGAACATATCAATAGTGGCGTTCTGGCGTGACACTACTTATAAAGAGAACATATCAATAGTGGCGTTCTGGCGTGACACTACTTATAAAGAGAACATATCAATAGTGGCGTTCTGGCGTGACACTACTTATAAAGAGAACATATCAATAGTGGCGTTCTGGCGTGACACTACTTATAAAGAGAACATATCAATAGTGGCGTTCTGGCGTGACACTACTTATAAAGAGAACATATCAATAGTGGCGTTCTGGCGTGACACTACTTATAAAGAGAACATATCAATAGTGGCGTTCTGGCGTGACACTACTTATAAAGAGAACATATCAATAGTGGCGTTCTGGCGTGACACTACTTATAAAGAGAACATATTAATAGAGACGCGGTGATGCGACACCGTTCGTATATAGAGAACATATTAATCATGGCAGCTTTGCGTGTTGACGTGACACTGTACGTGTAAAACATATCAATAGTGGTAATGTCAATAACTGGAGTGTCTGGTCCACACTCGATTATTTACAGACCGCGGTCATTTAGCTGGAATGTTGCCGAGTTCGGCGTTAAACAACAAACAAACATGATATGCCGGGCAAGATGAGTACAATTGTAATGAATGTAAATACCACATGCTGCGGTAGTTAAAGGTATTTGTAGGGCGCTTCACCCACTGTCTATGCATAATGCAAGAGATCAGATTTTACTCAGATTGAATCATTGCTAGGAGAGTTGTATGAAGTACTGTCGGAAATGCTAGAAAACTGCTTTTTGCCTGTTAAAAAGGGATATAATATTTCAGACTGTTGTTATTGAAATATCGAATAAATATCGATCGCCCTACCTATGGTTTGAAGTATTTCAGTCACAAGGAGTCCTATCGACAAGTTTACAGGTGACAAATTTGAACGAAAACAGGAAGTTCACATTTATTCCAATTTAAGTCCAATGATGGCAGTCTGAAACGTTCTATAGAAACATGCGCATGTGACTCCGTTACAATGATAGGTGAAGGTGAAATGCGGTTTAACGTCGCGTCCAAGATTATTGCACTTATATAGCGACGTGCATGTACGTGTGTGTGTGTGTGGTTGCTTGTACTAGTCCGGACTGATGCCGATTTATAGTGTCAGCCCACTGAGATACCATGCCGCAGTTTAACATGAATACCCCACTCGGACACAGTATACTGACTCCGAGCCGACCAGCTCTTGTTTTAGCCACTTACTGCCGAGCGCCAGACAGGGTAACAACAAGTACCATCTTTTAACGTCTTTTGGTATGACGCGGCCGGGGATCGAACCCCGGACCTTCCGCTCTCCGGGCGGACGCTCTACCATTAGACCACGGAGGCGGTCTAGTTAAAAGTATTTGTAGGGCGCTTCACCCACAGTCTATGCATATTGCAAGAGATCTGATTTTACTCAGATTGAATCACTGCTAGGAGAGTTATATGCTTCTGTGTTGGGCTCTGTCTACCACCTCAAAATTAATGTTGCGCTGGCTGATATTTCTGTCTACGAATAACCTAAAGTTGTACACATTCGCGTCAGGGACATGAGAACAACATGTTACTTGCACTGACTCAGGTCAAAATACGTCCACAGTATTTGTCCGTGCGTTGTCTGAACTGCTTGGCGTATGATGGTGGCTATGAAAAAAACATGCCAATGTTCTTAACAAACCTTCTTTCAATCACCGATTCTTATAACATTACCCCGTTTGTTGCGCAGGTTATTGTGAACCGAGTACCCCTCCGCCATTTTGACACAGAAAATACCTGAAATGTACTTTGTCAACCTCTCTCTCAGTCCACAATGCTTTCTACACTGCAGCGCCATCTACAGTCCCGGCAAGGGAGGTAACGCCCAAATCGTGTGCCAAGGCCCACTAAAACTATGATAGACAAGACATTCTACGTTGAAACGGTGGTTTGTCGCAGAAATGAATGAAGCGTTCGTAATTTGTACACATGGTTTTAAAGCGCTTAGCTTGGATTTAAAGTTTGGGGTATTATTTTCAAATGTCCTTTTGGTATAACAAATGTTATATTTGAGATAACACTTTCTTAGTAAAGTACAGATTCTCGTACTTTTTTGGGTTGAGTCCCGTCCGGGATTCGAACCCACACTTGCCAGAGTAAGGCACCTAATCGCCAGCACACAAAGTCAGCGATCTAACCCACTCGGCCACCGAGGCGTCCACAAAATGAAAGTCCGACAACTGGTAGTCTAGATCACGTACTTCGAGTATCCCTCTGACAAGTGTAAATTGGCACGGCTCCCATTGCCGAAAGCTATGAATACACAATGCACTTTAGAAAGTGGTCAAATGTAACACATGTTATATTTGGGATAACACTTTCTTTGTAAAGTACAGATTCTCGTACTTTTTTGGGTTGAGTCCCGTCCGGGATTCGAACCCACACTTGCCAGAGTGAGGCACCTAATCGCCAGCACACAAAGTCAGCGATCCAACCCACTCAGCCACCGAGGCTTCCACAAAATGAAAGTCCGACAACTGGTAGTCTAGATCACGTACTTTGAGTACCCCTTTGGCTTTCGGCCATGGGAGCCGTGCCAATTTACACTTGTCAGAGGGGTACTCAAAGTACGTGATCTAGACTACCAGTTGTGAATCGGAATGATGTCATCTTGAATTGGAACTTTCTCATCAATAAAGTCACCAATGTCATAATAGAAATGACCAAAGGCTACCGGATCATCTCGAACTACTCTTCGTCAAGTTAAGCGTCACATGAAAATGTTTTGTTACTCATATTGAAGACAAGCAAAATTGCAAAGTTCTTGACAGCTGTGAGCAGCAACTTGATGCGCTCATGGGGAGTAGTTGCTAGGAGATCGCGTAGTCAGAAAGGGGTAAACAAAATGTTTTAGAAAGTAATAAAAGAAATCCAAGTGCAATCCAAAAGTACCATGTACAGGATATTTTTTTTGATAATAATATTCACGAAAAAAAGTATTTTCTTTCCTTGTTTTTACTCGTTCACTTTAAACTGTAATGCGTTGTGAGATCTACAGATCAGGCCTTCACTCGTCCCCTTTAAACAACACTGTGTTGTGAGATCTACAGATCAGGCCTTCACATGCCCCTTTAAACCATATTGTGTTGCGAGATCTACAGAACAGGCCTTCACTTCTTCCCTTTAAACCATATTGTGTTGCGAGATCTACAGAACAGGCCTTCACTTCTTCCCTTTAAACTATCGTTTTGTGAGATCTATCCTGCGGCATTAATGACTGTTCAGCACTCTTCAATAAAACAACGTTCCCGCTGACCTGATGCTGTCAATATGTGTTAGGGCACTAATGTCCATATGTAACAGTATTCATTTAGAAAAAGGACACAGTAATAACTTGAGTAGCGGAGAGGGAGATACTATAATGGTCCGGGTACACCCACTGTGCATCTGTATTGTGTGACACTGATAAACAGGTAATATCATCGCCACCACTGTGCTATGTTGGGAAAATGTGTCACGATGAATCTTGGGTTTACAAGAAAGCGCGTTTCAAACATTTTACATACTTATCAAATAGTGGTCATGTAGTATCTGTGGCGTTTTCTTAGAGCTGAAAGATGACAAGCTTCAATATTTCTAAAACAAAATAAAGGTCTAGTTTAAAATGAATCACATAAAGACAACAAGGTTTCAGCAACAGGATAGTTACTGTTTAACATCATAACCGTTGTTATTCGTCCTTCAGAAACGGATAGCCCGGTCGTCTTAGGCGCCGCGATTCGCTGTGCACAGTTGCGTCACTTGGCCACGCCAGAAACCTATGATTGTGGGTTCAAATCCCTGCTCGCCCCGATTATGTTTCTAGGTTTGTCAGCACCATACCCGTGCTCGCGGGTTTCACCGAAGTGGTAAACGTCTGAGACCGGCATCACTTCGGGCTTTTCTCCCACATTAAGCTGACAGGCTGCGATATAACTGGAATACATTAAAAACGGTGTTCAACCAAACTCACTCACTCACCCAGAAATCAAATCTAAAGATATTTTCCGTCAGTGGTAGAAAACGAAGCTGCAAGGTATGGTGTTACATGAAATGCCCGGGCACATGTAAGACTTCCTGGTTGAATCCAGCCCGGCAGACTGACTGATATCGACTTGCGTGATCCACGTGAGATGTGTATCTTGATACCGCATGCATCTGAACAGAACAACCATATTACGACTGTGACGGTTTTTTTTCCTGATACGACTGAGTGTCAGTGTCGAAGTCGATAAATGGACACATATGAATTCGTTTCCTGCTTCGGGTCAGTTCAAAATTGATTCTCTACAGGAGCAGTCAGGCACAGCGCTCCTTTGTGTACACAGCCAGACTTGGTTAGTGCTCTTCAGTGAAGGGTTCAAGGTGTGCGAGCTATAGCTTGTGTATTCGTATTTTCCGTCAGTAAAATTAGTTCTCACAAGGGAAACATACCATAAGTAAATACTTATCAAATACAAGGGCATTTCTTCTAACACACATTAGGTGATGTACAAGCACTTCTGTTCCTGGCGTTTTTTAATACTGTGCAAAACTCTTATCATAAAGAATCATGTATAAAGAATCAAATAATATTTTTCCTTCAAGGGCAAAACGACAAAGAGCAAAACCTGACCAAACAACTCGAAATTCTTGAGATTTCCAATGATTATTTTATCAATTTCGATTATTTGGAAGATAATAATAAGAGGAAATAAGGAAACACGGGGTGACTTGAATTGCTAGAAAATCTGGGACGAAGTGGATTGTGGAGGGTGAAAGAGTCAGCAATTTTGTATGTTACCTTGAGAACAGGAATATTGTCAGTAAGTCTATTATTCATTTGGAATTAAATGATTGCTCCACATTGCTAAATTCTAGTGAAATTATTGCTGAAGCAGCCAACATCTAAATTAATCTATACAGTAGTAAAGAACACATGGTAATGGAACAGAACTGTGATTTAAATTCCCCGTTGGAGATTCTGTCACTTTTTAACAAAAATGAGTGAGTGAGTGAGTTTGGTTTTACGCCGCTTTTAGCAATATTCCAGCAATATCACGGCGGGGGACACCAGAAATGGGCTTCACACATTGTACCCATGTCGGGAATCGAACCCGGGTCTTCGGCGTGACGAGCGAACGCTTTGACCACTAGGCTACCCGACCGCCCCTAACTAAAATGATGTCAAAGAGATGAAAGATGATGAAGGGGCAAAAGCTCTCCAGAATATGCCAAACCAGCAACAGCCCAGGCTTAGCTGGCTTTCCCACTGAATTTCATATTTTCGTTTGAAACATTGGACAGTTTTTTTGCGATCATTGAATTATGGTTGAAAACCAGGTGAACTCTCTCTTATTCAGAAACAAGGGGTTGCCAAGGGGGGACAAGATTGAACGAATCATGGCTAACTGGAGGCTCATATCTTCATGCATTGCAAATTGAATCCACTCACAATCGCCATTTATCATTAATGAAGATCAGACTGGTTTTATCGAAGTTTGCTATTATAAGGGTAACGTTATTTTTCAGGGCATTATCATTTGCAGAAGCCCGAGGTCTTCCATTAACTGCCCGACGAAGGAGGGCAGTTGAAAAGATCGGAGGCTTCTGCAAATAATAATGCCCTGAAAAATAGCGTTACCGTTATTATTGCTAAAATGGATGGAATTTGTTATCAAATAAAAATAAACAACACTATCGGTTTTGAGACATTTACTGCAATCAACACGAATGTCACTGACCCACTTTTACAAATATGGAAACGTCATAGAACAAACCAGATGTCGTCACTATTCAACGTGACGTCACCTATCCCTATCCTATGACGTCACCATACAACGGGCGTGATAGTGGCCCGTCGTCAAACAATATGAGGGCATTATCAAGTTACAGTGGCCCGCTGATTTATGATAACATGCGGGCGGTTTAAGGATAATTCTATCCATTTTAGCTATAAATTGGCTTAATCTATGGTGCCATCTCATATACAGAAGGGGGCGAGGCCACTGACATCAGGAGAATCCGAATGGACGAAATCCACACACCACATCGCTAGACGACCGCCTAACTCCTGATAGCATTATCCGGCTTATACACTCCTGTGTCTTCTTAGTCGGTGCTGACGATATGGAATTACTACTTGATGGTAGTCAATTATTTATCATTATTTCTGCCTGATCCTGCAAATGATTTTGTTGTTCTTAAATGACATGCATTTTAAATTTCCTGTAAGTTATAACGAGACAAAGTCAAGAGGATTAGATTTTGCAACCTGCAAGGGGGCTTAGGTGTGGTGAATTTTGTTTCATCTCAACATCGTAACATCTCAAAAGGCCACACATCTTCCCGAGGCAAGTGAGTTAACTGACTATAAAAGTCCAGTTTCCACCCTTGCCGAACTAGGCTGGTATTATGGAGTTACATTCTGGCTGGGCCAACGAGTCTATGCATAGTCCATTTAAAATCGCGCACCGAAATCGAAATCCGGTTCGTAAAGTGACATGCAGATTTCGGTCGACTGCAGCATTTGCAAAGCATGTGCACCGCTAACTCGTTGTCATGTTATTAATCAAGGTGCTCGCGTGATTTGGTGCACTTCGCGATGTAAGACTCGTTTTCTCACAATATAGATCTTGATTATCAATCAGACCGTCTTGACTGGGCGCTACCGTTTTGTTTGAAGCAAATGTAAGTGATACGAGAGGTTGAATCTGATTGGTCAGTAGGAGAGGCTTCGAAAGGACATAACTCGCAATAGCCACTGGTGGCGCTACGATCGAGCCCAGGAATTCCAGCCTAGTTCGGCAAGAGTGGAAACCTGACTTTTAAAGTCAGTTAACTCCTTGCCTCGGGAAGATGAAGGCCACATGGTTAAGGGAGACGTCTGGCCTCAGGTGATAAAAAATGGAAGCACCTATTTAAATCTACATATCCTTACTTGTGTAATCTTGGTGAATTGTGTGTAATGTTCATTGAGAGAAAATTAACTTAAATACAACGACAAAACCCTTTAAACATCGATTGTACAATTCCGACCATAACATGAGCATGTGTGTATGAATCACTATCGAATAGTAATGACACCAGGTGTTCACGAAAGGGTGAGCGTATCCTGTCCCACCGGTGGCACCCGCCACAAACACATGCAAAGGGAAGTCAATTGTTCACCTGAAATAAACACGGGAACATATGGTACAAGTCAAAATAGGGAATTGCATCATTTGTGTCACTGATGCGTCAAATTTTGAAATGTAATGCTTTTTGGAAATGTTTTTCTCAGTCATTTATTCCGCTTGATAAGAAAGTCAAACAAGAACCTTTCAGTAGTTATGTAACTGAACCAATGAAGTCATTGTTCTTGAAATACTGTTTTGAGAAGGGTGTCTCCCAAAGATGTGAAGACATCAGAGTATATTCCCCGATTTTTAACACATGACATATTTGTAAGTTCCATGTCAGGCTCAGAGAGCATATTTATTTGTCATTGGTTCTACAGAAGTAAAGAATAAACAGCTGGAAAGTGGGAATTAAAGTTTGTATATAAATTGGAACAATATCTGTAAGAAAATATTCAGTACAACATTGGACGTAAAACTCTCTTGGTATCAATACAAAATTACCGACATAATTCTCACTACTTATTCTTTCATGTATATACTTAATTATGTTCCAAATTATCTGTGCTCCTTCTGTCACAATGAAATGGAAACAACTACTCACCTGTATTGTGGCTGTGATGTAATAACACAGTTTTGGGATGAAATATCAGTGTGGATAGACCAGTCTGTTCATGTCTATCATATGACATTTTGTAACTGATAAAACAGATAAGGCGTTTACTTAACTTTTACTAATTGCCAAATTCAATATAAAATGCATTTTTTATTTTCATTTTTATGAAAAACAAACTATTTTTTGCGATGCAACATCGAAAAAGATATTGCTTTACTGATAAAACGATATGTGAAATGCTGGACTTCCTCATTGATAACATCCATGTAACATTTTGGGGTAAGACGTTAGGGCAAGAAGTAAGCATCCCCATAGGCACCAATTGTGCACCCCTTCTTGCGGATCTGTTTCTTTATGCATATGAATCGGAATTTCTGTTCGAATTGCCAAAGTAAGTTGGCCAAAAAGTTTAACTTAAGCTTCAGGTATATCGATGATCTGATATCGCTCAATAACCATCAAATAGCCAATTCCCTTCCACTGATTTACCCACCTGAACTAGAAATAAAAGAGACCATTGAGATAGATTCATCTGTTTCATATTTTGATCTATGCAAAAGATTCAGAGTGACGAAACACTCAACACAAGACAATAGCGATGACTTTGCAATAGTCAACTTTCCTTTTATGTCAAACAATATTCCTGCAGCTCAAGCCCTTTGTGTCTACATTTCACAACTTTAGAGGAAAAATCGAGCATGCCTTTTCCTCCAAGATTTCAAAGAGCTTCATACGATTTTGCTTAGAAGCTGTATGATCAAGGTTACAACATTCAAAGCCACAGTAAAGCTTTCAAAGGTTTTATGGAAGACATGTGGAGGACATTTCCAAATTTGACGCATCAGTGACAAGAACGGTGTCCGATGCAATTCCCTATTTTGACTTGTCCCACATGTTCCCGGTTTTTTTTCGGGTGAAAAATCGCCTTGCCTCTGTATGTGTTTATGACGAGTGCCACCGGTGGGGCAGGATACCCCAACATTTTTCGAAAACACCTCGTGTCATTTGATAGTGATTAAAAAACACATGCTCATGATATAGTCGGATTCGTACAATCGACTTTGTTTATGGCAGATGTTTCTTATGAATATGGGAAGGGTTTTGTCTCTTCTATTTTATTGATTTACACAATTATAATCATGTCAATATCGACTTGGTGAAAATGCGTAATATAATTCATAGTGTGATATGTAGTGACAGAATGTACTGAATACATACCTGCATCGGATCTGGATATAATTTTTCAGTTACTTGTTTATTTTAAGGTAAAATCGTATCACTGTAACACTGGGAAAGAAGGTGTGTTATGAAGGTGAAAACATGTCAACACATGATACATTGGTTGAATAGTTTACAATAATGTGGAACTGAAAACGTCGTGTCGAGATACTGCTGTTGGAAGTGACATGACATACTTATACAGTAAACTACGGTTGTAACGAACTAAAAGGGACCAGTAATTTTAGTTCGTAATAACCGTACTTCATTATAAGCATATAAACTGCATATGTACAACAACTTCCCGGGACCAGAAAATAGGTTTGTTATATCAGTCAGTTCGTTATAAGCGTGTTCGTTATAAACGTAGTTTACTGTACAATTAACCATGAATAAACCTCCCATGTTAGGTTCAGTCTGATAAATTTAATAAAGAGGGTATCTCCTGACAGAACTGGATCACGATGTCCATAACCCGCCCTATGTGGATACACGCATCACCACTACCCCGGGGATGTCACTCAGGTACAAGAATGGGAACGCGCTTGTCTTCGGTCGTACTTGTTCAGGATATATTATGACGGTGAATGGAATGCTGTTGTGTTGATATCATTGAAAAATGTAAGATAGCTAGAAAGACATTTGACTTCCATACATATTTCTTAGCCATGTCTTTGAATAAAGCAACGCATAGCCGAAGGTATTTATTACCCACCGCTGATACTAGTATATCGTGAAGGGCGGGTCAGACAGAGATATCACCTACCGTCGGCTTTCCTCCTGTCCCTGACGTTATCATGTGTACAGGAAACTTCCTCTTTATTGCAATGTTCCTTGAGGCAAACAGTTTCAGTTACAAGGGGATGCTATCAATAACACGAATCCTTGTTGCATGTCAACAAGTGTTCCTGGTGGACACTACCTTACAGTGAGGGATTCGTTTAATGTAAATACCAGTTTATTAACTGAGGGTATATTAAGGGTGCGAGAATATTTCAAAGAGCATGACTAGACTCTTACTTAGATGTTGTGTGATCAGGGTTACAAAAATGCAAAGGTTTCCTCAATATTGTACACTATTGGGCATGAACAGGATGACACACACAAATCCAAAGTGTATTACCTTATATCACATTACACATACATTGTTACGGTGTCCTGTATTTGTATACCCTCAACGTTTATTTAAAGTTATATTGACGTTATTATGAAAACTGTGTTCCAAGCAATATACTACATATTGTAAGGAAATTACTGAATTGTCGACAGCGCAAACAGGGTTATATATACAATCTTTGGGGTGGGTACACATTGATTATGCCAAACATATCTATATCCATTCATTTAATAACAACTATTGAAGTCAATGTTTTTCATACAATAACATAATATTATAGTATTGTCTTGCTAAAGTATCAATAGGCCTTTCAGAAACCTTGAACCAATACTTTCGTTTCAAATATTGACGAAAAAGGTTTTACATGAAAGATCAGTGAAGGTTTTTAAACTATGTAAGATACCCATCGCTACATTACTGCTGTGGCAATTTCACTATAATCTGTTTGTATAAGCAACCCCTGACATTTATTCGAAGTGACGATTTGTAACGGCTGTGAGTTAAGAACCATTTTTCCCTACTTGATTTTTGAGCTTTTACAACTAGAACTAACACTCCAGTCAAACACATGGCCCCCTCCCCGAACACTCCAACCCTTACACCCCACCCACCCATCAACAACACCCCAGTCAGACACATTGCTCCCATCCCAAACATCCAATCCACCAATCAACAACACTCCAGTCAAACACATGGTCCCGGCCAGGAACACCCCATCCACCCATCAACAACACTCCAGTCAAACACATGACCCCCACCTCGAACACCCCGCCCACCAATCAACAACACTCCAGTCAAACACATGACCCCACCCCGAACACCCCATCAATCCATCACAACACTCCAGTCAAACACATGATCCCCACCCAGAACACCCCATCCACCCATCAACAACACTCCAGTCAAACACATGGCCCCCACCCCGAACACCCCATCCACCTATCAACAACACTCCAGTCAAACACATGGCCCCAAACCCGAACACCCCATCCACCCATCAAATACACTCCAGTCAAACACATGGCCCCCACCCCGAACACCTAATCTACCCATCAACAACACTCCAGTCAACACATGACCTCCACCCCGAACACCCCGCCCACCCTTCAACAACGCTCCAGTCAAACACATGGCCCCCACCCCGAACACCCAATCTACCTATCAACAACACTCCAGTCAAACACATGGCCCCCACCCCGAACACTCCTTCCATCCATCACAACACTCCAGTCAAACACATGATCCCCACCCAGAACACCCCATCCATCCATCACAACACTCCAGTCAAACACATGGCCCCCACCCTGAATACCCCATCCATCCATCACAACACTCCAGTCAAACACATGACCCCCAACCCATCCACCAATCAACAACACTCCAGTCAACACATGACCTCCACCCCGAACACCCCGCCCACCCATCAACAACACTCCAGTCAAACACATGGCCCCCACCCCGAACACCCAATCTACCCATCAACAACACTCCAGTCAACACATGACCCCCACCCCGAACACTCGTTCCATCCATCACAACACTCCAGTCAAACACATGACCCCCACCCAGAATACCCCATCCATCCATCACCACACTCCAGTCAAACACATGACCCCTCACCCCGAACACCCCTTCAATCCATCACAACACTCCAGTCAAACACATGACCCCCACCCCATCCACCAATCAACAACACTCCAGTCAAACACATGGCCCCAACCCCGAACACCCCATCCACTCATCAACCACTTTCCAGTCAAACCATGGACCTCCGACCGGAACACCCCATCCACCCATCAACAACACTCCAGTCAAACACATGGCCCCCACCCCGAACACCCCATCCACCCATCAACAACACTCCAGTCAAACACATGGCCCCCTCCCCGAACACCCCGCCCACCCATCAACAACATTCCTGTCAAAGACATGACCCGCACCTGGAACACCCCGCCCACCCATCAACAACACTGTAGTCTACACATGGCACCCACCCCGAACACCCCGCCCACCCATCAACAACACTGTAGTCTACACATGGCTCCCACCCCGAACACCCCGCCCACCCATCAACAACAACCCAGTCAGACACATTGCTCCCATCCCGAACATCCAATCCACCAATCAACAACGCTCCAGTCAAACACATGGTCCCCGCCGGGAACACCCCACCCACCCATTAACAACACTCCTGTCAAACACATGGCTCCCACCCCGAACACCCCACCACGCATCAACAACACTCCAGTCAAACACATGGGCTCCACCCCGAACACCCCAACCATCCATTAACAACGCTCTAGTCATCTATCATCATCAGCCCACGACACACAACCACTCATTCGTGATCAACTCGTGTTATTCCGGGACAGGTTGCAGGTTACGAACGGGCGAGTGCTGACGAATGACAACCACTACCACAGAAGGATGATTACGTCACGATGATAAATCCGACCACCCACCGCTGGGCTATGAGCACTAAAATTACGGTGTCACTCGTAATGGAGTCTCAGTCGCATTGTTGAAATACTCCATGCAGAGGACCCTGTGTAGAATAAGTTTCCAGCTTGTCGTGAGAGGCAACTAATCTGGGCTTGGATGACTGCGTGTCACCCAACCCCGGCGTGCTGATCACAATACTAACAGCCTAGTAATACACATAAGGAAGAGAATATATGGATGTCAACTTCTTTATTATGAGGAACACAACTTTTCGGAGTATATGCTTTCTCCTTCATCGGGTGAATGAATGCCATGAGGCAGAGAGCATAATATATGTACATGTAAGGACAACAAAATTACAGTCTTGTTGGTGGTTCTTGGGCTGGCTTCTGCGACATGGTGTTGGAGTGGGCGTTGTAGTTGAGTGAGCTTGTTGATGTGAGATGTCTTGATGTTCCCGTTCAGCTGGTGTCGGCTGGTCTGGGCCAGGGACTCGGTCTTGTGGGAGGAAGGTCGGGTGGTTGTTGAACATCACACTTTTGCTGATAGTCTTCTTGTACTTGTTGATGGATGTTACTACATCAACTTCATGTTGATGTCGTATCAGGTCTTTGAAAGGCATTTAGTAGTGATACACACAAGGAAGAGAATATATGAATGTCAACCTGTCGTGTTTCTTCCTGTTCAGGTCTGACCTTGTCTTTATCTAGTGAACATTACTTGTTTGTCAAACCCATATACACAACACTAATTCGTCCTTAAATTATAGTGAGGTATGTTTGCCTTGTCACAGCGCAATATCATGTCGGTCATGCTTTGTGACATGCCAAGGTAAACACACGAACCTTAAACCAACTCTATTTATGGTTATCAGAGCGCTGTATTGCCCTGTGAGCTAGACAAACAGTAAAATATACTTCCTGGTTGGACGTGAGTAGGGTGGAGGATTGTAGGGAAGGTGGCTGTTACGCAGGCTTGCCCGTCATACTGTGCAAAACTTATTCGAGGTAAGTTCTTCTTTCTTGAAAACTATTCACACACGGGTCTTCATCTATGTTAATGTAATTTTCTAGGTCCATGTTACGTTTCATACGGAGGTCCGATCGCATATTGACCAGATACAAACACTTGTACCAGGATATCAATCAAGAGACATTGTATGTATGTGCCCGGCTTTATGACTTTTCTTCACGCAGTGTACCCATGTCTTTGGTTACGAGTCAACCTTAACACATGCCTAACTCATGCCCTAATATGAGGTATACATATCTCAACGTTTTCTTTTCTTATAAGAGACCTTTATATTGGTATTTTAATTGATAGAATTTGTATTAATGTCAAGAAGTTTTATTTAGTAGATTATGGAAAAAGAGCTTAATTCAAGGAAGACACACCACACACAAGTTGTTTACTAAATACACCAACTGCCGCGAGACACGTCAGTAAAACAAAATACCCACCCACAGTCCTCAATGTTTCAACACAATGACTGTTGCACATGTCTATTATCAACGAACTGGAGCATGTCAGTTTCAAATAATACTTGCGTACCTTTCGTTCCAGTACACCAAACATAAAGGCCAATGGACAAGTTGTACACATTTACAGGTACTGAACATTTCAAATATTTTTATCTTTATGATAAGTGGGTAATTGGTGGATTTAGCCAAAGGATTTGAATTTGGAAGTTGTGTCAGCTCGACTGCATACAATCAGTAAGCTCTCCGTTGATGTTCTTGATAACCAGAAAAAGTAATATTAAATGTTACTTTTAGATGTTACAGTGAAGGAGAACTTGGAAAATATATTTTTGTCAACATTACGTATATAAAGCTTATATATATATATATATATATATATATATATATATATATATATATATATATATATATATATATATATATATATATATATAGCGACAAAACCCTTTCCATATCCAATAGAAATCTCTGCATAAAGCAGAGTCGATTGTATGATTCCGACTATATCATGAGCATGTGTTTATGATTCACTATCAAACAGTAATGATACCAGGTGTTCGCGAAAAGGTGAGCGTATCATGCCCCACCGGGTTCATCCGTCACAAACACATGCAAAGTCAAGTAAATTCGAAACATATAGGCAGTAATCATTTCAGCACATCTTCGTTAAAGCTGTACAAAGTTTACGTTACACATTGTATAAACAAACTGTACCCAGAGCCCAGTCTGCATAAAATATGCAGGGTAAGATAGATGCAGTTTGTTTGCATGTCATACATAGAGGCATTTCTACATTTACAGCGTACCTCTTCCTTGTCACCTGTATTGCCACAAACTGTGCGGCCATGTCACAGGGGACGACGAGCTCGTAAGTAATAGGCACATGGTGCTCTGATTCAGGTGTTCAGCCTTAAGTGTAGTGTGACGGGTAGGATCAGGGGGCATTTCAGAAAATCTCGACATAATCACCATCTGTATCATTCGCTTGACAAAAAATGTCTCCCGGGGTGTCATTGTTTTCACAATTATGCTTTTTGTTCCTATAGGTTTGTTTTAAAACATATGAAATTGCATTTTTGTATCATGTACTGGCCTCGAAGTGTTCAATTAATGTAAAACACTGTTATATAGCTGTGACATGTGATTCGTATTCAGTCTGTGGATAATGTCCAGCCCGTCCCAGCACTCGTATTATATAACATCAACATGTCTGCAAGCGATCTCTCGTTTTCACCGACTTTTGTCAGATGGAATGCTCCAGTATTGTGCTCTATGACTTGTGCCCTTTCTCAATATATGATTACACTGTAAGACACGCTTGTGACACAATTGGTTAAGGCTGGCCTAAGTGGCAGGAATCTAGAAACGTAGTACTTATTCATAAAGGGTTTCAATAGAAACAAGTACATTGTATCATTAAGTGATACAAAGATGGAATAGTGCAGGATTACCTATGTCTTTAATATATTGTTTAAAAGAAAGATGTCACCACAACCGAAGGAAATACGATACACATTAACGGGTATGGGCTAGTTATGCTTACTGCAGGCTTGATCTATATCTTGATAAGGCAAGGACTACAAGTGTTGCGAAGTTCTTCCCAAATTTAAACGCGACTATTAACCCAGAAATAGGTCCATTCAGGACAAAATTCTGACATCAGTAAACAACTACACATAGTTACCCCGTTCGTTGATAATAACGACGTATTCGCCCCTGAAGAGGGTTGTGTTTATGCGAACAGGTCATGGCGAAGAAACAATGAAAAGAAAATGGGGATTGAAATTTTATTTAACCAGCACCCCTCTCTACCACAGAATCTGTATCCGCCCCTGTCAACGGTCTAAGTGTAATTATGTGAGGCCAATCGAACATATTTTACGTGCATTACGTTTGTTTGTTGTTTAACTCTGCACTCAACTATCATCAGTAAATAATCGAATCTGGCCAAGACAACCCAGTGAGTGACATCATCCATAGACAATCAAGCGATTGATATCATGAGCATCGATCTATGCAAGTAGGTTACGATGACATGCATAAAAAAGTCAGCGAGCCTCTTACGACAAGCATGTGAAGAGGAAAAAAAATGTTCTTAACCGTGTGTTAACAGCGGGAGTGCACAGCGACTCCAACAGAGTTGTCGCAGTTGAGCATAGAGTTCTTTACTTGCAGCTATAAAAGCACCGTCACAGAAACAGGTCACAGTATTTCGGTTTTTGGTCAGAAAATCGGAACAAGGCATTCAAACGCACCAAATGATGGCACTCCGCTTCTTATTATTAGTATTTGTAAAAAAATAACAATAAACAAATCATCACGTCATCTGTTTCCCAATATTATTCAAACATGACTTTCTCTGTGTTATTGTCCTTTATTACTCTTCTCCTCAGAACGAAGGCAGGGACTCAGAAGGCCACAATCCACGTGAATGTTACCATCCTGGCAGAAACAAGCAGTAAGAAATCCTATTTCTACGATAAAAAGGCATAATGGATATCCTTGAATATATGACATTAGCAGTTCTAAGTTCCATGAGGCACAACTATATCTACACGTTTATTACAGATTTATATGCCTTACCATAAATTGTACCCCTTGCTGTCTAACACCTCCTATCCTAACTATTTGCCAGTGATTCATAAACACAAATTCGTGATATAGTCAGAAACATACTTTAGACGAACTTTATTTGGACTTCTTCATTGATAACATCTATTCAAAATTTTTTGGAGCGAGACATTTATGCCAAAAAAGGGGAATTTTTGCTGATTTGTTTCTTACTCATATGATTTGGAGTTTCTGCTCGGTTTGGCAAAGTAAATCATGGTAATTTGGCTTAGGTATTTTGGTAATATCGTTAAGATACGATATCAGGCATATCTGATATCGTTTTCTAAAAATCAAAGAGCGATTTTGACCTTCTACTGCCTTACCAACCTGAACAAGGAATAAAGGCGACCTGTGAAGCCGCTCGTCTATTTCATATCTAGATCTTTACAATATAGATTCAGAATGACAAAACACACTCTGAAAGACTCCATGACAAAAGGAATGACTTCAACTTTCCAACAGTCAACTTTCCCTTTATGTCGAGCAATAATCCAACAGTTCCAGCCTTTGGTGTCCACATGTCACCGCTTTTGGCATGCTCTTTTCTCAAAATTTCAAAGAGTGTCATACAACAAATACGTTTTGATCAAGGTTTCGACATTCAACACGTGGCGATTGAAGGAAGAGCGAAGGTGGATGAATCTATTGTCCGACATGATTCTTCTCTGAGGTTGTCAATATAATAAATTTATGTTTCGTCCAATAAACAACACCAAAAGAACACGAAAGGATGGTTCAGCATTAGTATTTGTGATTTTGCGGGTAAGCCATTTAGGCAAGAAGTAGGCATCCCCATGGGCACCAATTGAACTCCCCTTCTTGCGGATTCGGATTGGCAAAGTCAAAACAAGGTAATGTGGCCAAGAAATGTAACTTGAGCTTCACTTATGTCGATGATCCGATATCGTTCAATAACAATCAAATGGCCATTCCCTTCCACTGATTGACCCACCTGAACTGGAAATAAAGGGGACCTCTGAGACCGCCTCATCTGTTTCATATTTAGATCTATGCATAAAGATTCAGAGTGACAAAATATTCTCCACAGGACTGTATGATAAAATGGATGACTTTAACTTTCCAATAGTCAACTTTCTCTTCATGTCGAGCAATATTCCAGCAGCTCAAGCCTTTGGTGTTTACATTTTGCAATTTTTGAGATACAATCGAGCATGGTCTTTCAACCAAGATATCAACGAGCGTATTAAGACTCTTGCTCAGAAGATGTTTCATCAAGGTTACAACATTCAAGGCCCCAGTAGAGCTTTCAAAAAGTTATAAGGTAGACATATGGAAGACATTTCCAAATTTGACGCATCAATCACAAAAATGATGGCTGATGGTATTCCCTATTTTGACTTTGTACCACGTGTTTCCATATTTTTGCGGGTGAACAATTGACTTGCCTTTGCATGTGTTTGTGACGGGGACCACCGGTGGGGCAGGAAACGCTCACCTTTTCTCCAACACCTGGTATCGTAACTATTTGATAGTTATTCATAAACAAATGCTCATGATTTCGTCGGAATCGTACAATCGACTCTATGCAGAGATTTCTATTGGATATGAAAAGGGTTTTGTCACTTTATTTGACTTCATTGCTAGCTCTGATTTTCAAGTTTTCTTAAGTCTACATTTGTACTCTGCCCGAAGTTTTTCTGGAGTTTGTCAAGTACGTATACGCCTGACCTTCCATAAGATGGTCAGAAAATCTTCCCCGAAGTAAACTGACTGATTCGCCCTCTTCTACTTTGCCAAGTTTCAGATGAAGAATGTTGCATTTGTCGAGTCCAAAGGATATGCTAATATTATTCGACTAGGAGAATCCATGTGAAGGATGTGAGTAAGAGGTTTTGGGATCTGTGCTGAGGAGGTCCAGGATAATAACTTTCATCCTTGCTAAACAAAAAGCTTATATGATTTAGTGACAAACAGAAAAGCAAATGACTAAAAGAATCGCCCTGAAATATTCTACTTCTAATAGACATGGGTTACAAAGTCAGCATCTGCTTCTGCAAATACGTCTCAAGTTGAGTTGACCGGCAATTTATTAACGGCTTGATTAAAACAAGTAACCACTCGGGGAGGTCAATACATTCCAGTTACTTCAAAATCCATTCATGAGGTACAGAATCATAGGCTTTTCTGTAGTCCATCCAACACATTGAGAGGTTATGGTGGTAAGTTTTAGCCTCTTCAAGGATCATTTTCTGAACATGTAATTGATCCTTACAACCCAACAACCCTTTCTGGCTCCTTTCTGCTCCATGTAGAAAATGTCATTGGAAGCACAGTACGATGACACAAGATCAGTAAGACTCCCTTTAATGTTATTCATATATGTCTACTATATGTGTAACATTTAACATGTTGATTGTTTCAGTTGCGGTATTTTCCTCGACATGTCATGTGCCGTTGAGTAACGCATGTAGTATGAAAATGTAAGTTTCAGATCGTTTTCCATTATTCACTGTTCACTGCGATTCATGTATTTACACCAGCAAAGAGTTAGCATGTATTGATTAATTACATACTTAGGCGTCGTTCTTATGTCTCTCAAACTCCATGTCCTGTGACATGTGTTATATCAGACTGTTATTCGTGAGCAGCCTCGTACAAACTGGTTTTGTTTGTTGTTGAACGCTGCACTCAGCAAAATTCCAGCTATATGACGGCGGTCTGTAAATAACCGAGTCAGACAATCCAGTTATCGATCCACGCAACTGGGATACGATGACATGCATCAACCAAGTCAGAGAGCCTGACCAGCTGATCCCGTTAGTTGCCTGATACGACAAGAATGGGTTGCTGAAGACCTATTCTAACCTGGATCATGACGGGGGCCTACCAATTTGGGTCACAACTGTCCAGGGATGAAATGATGGTCAACAGAGAAGAGGAACATATTAAATATCTTTCAATTCGATGGTTAAGTACTTGATGTTGTCATTGATGGAATTCACAAATGAAAAACGAAGAAACGTCATTGACATGAACCTATGCAGCTGAAAAGCTTGCAGTTGTTCCACTGACAAGCCCCTTAAATAACATAACCATTTTATGTAAGCATCGCTTCTTTAATTTACAAAATAACTTATATATATATATATATATATATATATATATATATATATATATATATATATATATATATATATATATATATAAACTTCCTTAAAGACCTGTGAAGATCCGGGGTAGAATAGATCTTCAAAAACCCATGCTTGCCGTAAAAGGCGACTATGCTTGTCATAAAAGGCGACTAACGGGATCGGGTGGTCAGGCTCGCTGACTTGATTGATGCATGTCATCGACCCCAATTGCGTGAACAGATGCTCATGATATTAATCACTAGAGTGTCTGGTCCAGACTCGATTATTTACAGGTCGCCGTCATATAGCTGGAATATTGCTTAGTGCGGCGTTAATCAACAAACAAACCAACAACATTCCTGAAAACTAATCATTGTCCAAATACATGCAATGAACTTCTAATGAATCTCAACAGAAACAATGTAACACAGTTACAATCATTGTTTAACAATAAAATATACTGCCATATAACAGTACATGTATGATGATAATTCAAACCATGTATATAAAGTGTTTCTCAAAGGTAGGGTTATATTACTTAATTCCCCCTATGTATTGTTTTGTGACGACCATGTCAATTTCACAGATTGTGCTCCGACGCATTAGTATTTTGAATTGCTTTGTATTAACTGAACACGGAGTCGGTGAAAAGACACCCCAAAGAATCAGTCAGAACTTGTCTCTATAACATTATTTGAGATATTCAAGTTAGAGAGTGAATGGGCAGGAATTGTTTCCCAGTTGATGCAAATACTTTCGTAGCTCTAAATCTCATTATACGATTGTAATGTGGAAGTCTTATGAATGACTATGACATTATTTTTTTCAGTGTCTGCAGACAAACCTGCAACATGTCAAACGCTTGTTACAGTGCAATGTGTAATGGGATCATGCCACGATGTCTTACAGCAAAAAGTAAGTTTGTTTTTTGTCTGTTTCAACGCAGTCAATTTCCAGTTTTCCAATTATTAATGCTAAGTATGTAAAACATCATATCAATAATCTCATCCTTCAGTATTATATACACTTTCGTACTATTTATTCGTGACATTCTGCGTGATGTTTTTTTTCAGATATTATGAATTGTCTTTTAGATGGACGCCAAACATGTGACATAGCTTGGATAAACCTGTTTTTCAAGTACGTAATTTTAAACTATTTTTAAAATTACTTTTTATTGGTATATGTCAAACACGTGATCCTTTACACAGTTTGGTCCACTCAGTCACAAAAGACTGTCAAACCGAATAGTGAATACAATACTCCAGTAATATCAAGCACCAAGCTGTCCAACCCATCATTGTTCTCGGTGCCTTAGGTTTGGTACCTCCCAATCGGTTAACTGACATTGGAGAAGTACCCGGGTTTGCTACCAGTAACACAGCCTTTTGACAATCTGAGTAATACAGAAGTCTTCAACTTCTCTGAAAGGTTCTGTGTGGGTTTGACTAGGCAGCGCTTTCTGGGACAAGTCCGATTCGCTGTCTGGGCTGCGTGTTGAGCTGACGATGAACCAAACTAGCCTGACTGTGCCAGGATCACCCGAACCCCCTTTATTTATTTTAATATGTAGTGAGTGTTACTACTTTTTACATGTTGAATATGCCCCTTATTTCCAGATGTAAAGATTGGGATCAGTTGAACAGAACATGCATAGGCCAAGGTAATGTGAACGAATAATTTCCACAGAGTTATTTTTATGATTTCCAAACATTGAGATAATGTATGTTTGGGTTAATGTTTGACATAATTGTAGATTTTAACACGTATATTAAATTTCAGGTGAATTGCCGTGTTCCTGTACTCCATGTCAAAGGACAAATGCCTGTTGGAAGAAATGCCTTATAGGGTAAGTTCAACATTAACACTCTGTACATGTTTCTACACTGCGAAAAAAAGTCTTGGGAATTTTACTAACTTAATTAGTCACAGCGGCCAGAAAGTATTAACAATTTCTGCCAAAAGAAGATTGTACGATTCGAGTCACTATCAAATATCAAATGATACCAGGTGTTCGCCAAAGGCCACCGATGGCTCCCGTCACACACACATGCAAAGGCAAGTCAACTGTCCACCTGAAAACAACAACAACAACAACCACACGAGGTCATATGGTGCAAATCTAACCAACGAATTTACTATCCTGCCTGGAAGATTACACGAAGATGTTGAAGATTAGTAAATGTATTAAATTAGTATAATTCACACTGTAAAAATGTGTTCAGAATGTAAACATCTACAACACATGTTCAGGAATGTGTTTCATTCCAAAACGGTATGCACATGTGGTATCTATCTAAACACGTTTAGGGTTTCAACACCTGAAATGAGCTATCTCCTCGTGGCATAATCATCACCTAAACGCAACATCCCTAAAATCCAAACATGTTAAGAATTAAAACACATTTAAACATGTTTAATAAAATGCATACCATCAGACTATAAGTCTAATATGGATGAGATGTATAAAATATATGGAAATTAGATGTGCAAATCAGATTCACAGCCACTAGCATAACACATATACCATCATGACTACTTAGTACAATATTAACATAAGAATGTACAAATGCGTCACGTTAATGATGAAAAGGAAAATTGACAGTTGTGACCATAACAATCTCCATAGCACAGGTGGGTAGCCTTATGGACTACTAGTGTCTGACAGGACAGTGGAATTCACTAACTAAGTTAGTAAACTTTATTTACAAACTATTTCTTGGGGCGCTAGGATTTCGAATGGAGGCTGGATATTTCTCTAATCGCACACGTTCTTCCCATTATACATCAAGCGAGTGTCATTTTACAAGACAGCGCCCGATCTCACCCTGCAAGACAAACAGCAGCCTTTTTCAGAAATCAAAACATCCAGGTCCTGCCATGGCCGTCCAGGTCTCCAGATTGAAACCCTATAGAGGATTTATTGGACGCGCTGGATCAACGTCAGCAACAACAACAGAGCCTCCGGCTGTTGACACAAACACTGCAGGCAGAGTTGGGGAACATTCCCCAGGCCACAATTTCTGATTGCTTCCATAGGACGACGAAGTCAGACAGTTTTGGACTCTAATGCTGGCCAGATATTGAGAACAAATGACCTTCACCATGAAAATCAACCGTTCCATGTGTGCCATATGAAACCTGGGTCAATGATAATGATGTGTGCCAATTCTAAGCAATCGATAACCATCTGTCTATCAAAAATCACTTTTGCGTTTCGTCTTTTGTAGAGTATATATACACGTAGTTGCCAGCAACACATTTTGACTAATTGACTGATAACACAGGCCCTACTGTTTTGCTTTGTTATAGCCTTCAACTTACACATGCTGACTACACGAGTTAATATGATTATTGCATTACTGTTGATTTTATTAATATATTACAGTGTAGAAGATCTCATCAATGGTTAAAGATCAGCTTTGAATTTGATGTGTTTACCCTAAGTAGTTGTGTATACTCTCATAAAGACATATTCTAATTATACACTCAATGATGAAACATGTTATCACAACGATATAGTAGTACAATTCAACGTTATACACCTCCAACCTCATTTATTTATCGTGCTGTCACTGATTTGTGTGTGCACGCCGCCCATATCTCGTTCGAGTGAGAGAGTGAGTGAGTGAGAATTGTTCTACGCCGCTTTAGCAACATTTCAGCAATATCAATGAAAAATCCTTCTGAAAAGAAACTGGTAGTATTTTTAGTTTGGGTTTTTATTTTATTCATTTATCATATGTATGTATAAGATTTCCTCCAGCTCGATTTAGCACCGTAATTTGAAATATGAAATAAATGAACATCAAATATACAAAATCCTGGAAGCCTTATCTTGAACTATGTAGTGTATTACAAAGCTGAATAAATTTACAATTGTCGTACATGTTTTTCAGATGTGTCTGCGAGGCGGAATCCAAGAATTGTAAGTACAGAACAGTTAGTTTGAAGAATTGAATGACAAATGAATGTTCATTTTACCACGAAATGTTTCACATCTCTGATGTACATGTACACAAGAAATGTACATAGTTAAGCGAACTTGCGAGGATCGTACAGGGCTGCTGATGCGAACATCTTCAACCCAAATAAGTACTAGAATCTGTACCTAACTAAAAAAGTGTTAACCCAAATATAGCATTTATTTCTTTTGACCACTTTTCAAGTGGTATTGTGTGTTCATCTTGAAGTTAATGTATGCATTATTAGAGCCTTTCCTGATGGGGTAAATAAGACAAAGTTGTGTAACAGTTTAACAATCCAATTAATGAATGAATGTTTGAATTAACCCCGTTCTCAATGTACATGGTTTGTCCCGCAACCCTGGTTGAGACAGGCTCTCCTTCGCCCCATGTGGCCCGTGGGGATACAGGGTTCAAATTGATCAACTAATGCTGGTCGTAAGAGGCGACTAAACAGATCGAAAGGTCCAATTTGGGCTCTTACGACGGCTGTGCCGCCAGGACCCTGTACACTTATGCAACATGAAGCAAAGGATAAAAACAGTAGAAGAGACTTTAGGCCATGTTTCAAACGCTTTACTCTCTCTAATACTAGGCACACCAACCACGACAATAACTCCTATGACAAATGGTACCACAACCCCCGACACAATCACAAGGACTACTACTACTAGCAGCGAACCAACCATTACTACATCCTCTGGTTCAGCCAGAAACACTGAAGTCTCCACAACAGATACTGATACTTCAGCATCTGACGCAGCCACTGGTACTACAACCCCTGTTTCAGCGAGCGGCAAAACATCAGCCGGCACACCCACTGGTACTGCAACCTCTGATCCAGCGAGCGGCAAAACAACCTCTGGTAGAACCACTGATATAGTTTTTACAGGAACAGATCTTTTAAAACAACAGTGAATCAATGCCTTTCAGAAATTAAATAAATTAATGCATAATTTATATCAGGTAATGTATATTTATATCAAAGAATTATCAATTGAATAATTTTTTGTCATAATCACTTCATACGGTTTCACGTAGATGGACAAGACGGATCTCAGATGGGAGTGCTCGTTGGAGGAGTCGTTGGAGGACTCTTTGGGGGCGTGGTTATCACGGTTGTCATCGTATTCCTTTGTCGTGCATGTCGCTCGAAGAGAAGGTACTTCAAAACATTCCTGACGCCATAACGCATCAGTCGAGTAAATGATTATGAAGTGTTCAATATGTGTGAGATGATCTTTGGACCATCCATCGTAAAATTGTCTGATTAATCATAAAGACCTTAAGACATAAAGAACATTATTATTATCCTCATATCGGACGTCATTATTATTTACAGAAATTAAGGGATTCAAATTGTTTGTAAATTGGTGTCACCAAGCACCATCAACTTGCACTTCACCTTCACAAGTGCTATCTTCTTAAATTTTTCTAGACATACAGAAGATGAAGACGGAGCAGGGACGAAGGAATCCCACACCTATCTAGGATTGGTAAATTGTTTGTACTGCATGTATCATCAACCTGCCAACTCATTGCTGAGTTTTTTTTTTTGATATTGGCTAGCATTGTGCACAACCAGTAGCTAAAGGGATGACGTAAATCCTGTTGGGGTATCATGCAGGAAGCTCAGGTATTGTAAGTCCCTATGATTACCAGCGAGGTGGCCTAGCTTTGGTTACTGATGGCCTTTAGCCCGTGTTTTAAAACTGTATAAATAATAGTGTTAATGCCCAAACATGTTTCAATACTTCTTTTTGAATAGAACTTTGTATTCATGACTCACTTGTTTATGTACAGGTATATCAACTTTTCTCGTAACAATATGGCTGAAAAAATGCTCACTCACTCACTTTTACTTCAATCTTAACAAAACACATTTGATGCGTCAAATGCTTCTGATTATTGTAAGAAGTTTAAAAATAACATTGATATAAATAATAGATTGATTAGTTTTGAGTTGGATCAATAGTCGTAATAAGACGTGTATTTATCAAAGTCGCTTCTAAATACTGTTTCGAAATATACTTAGCACTTCTTCCAACTAGGTAGCCCACTGTTCAGCGTTGCAATAATGGAATAATGGTTTCGAATTCATATACATATTAGTGTGTTGTTTTACGAATATGACTAATTTAATAACAATGCAAATTAGGCTGGTAATTTTAGCATTTATTTCGATATATTACGGTAAATATATTATTGATGTTCAAGGTGTATATTCTGCTCACAACTATTGCCGGGTATCACAAATGCACGTTCATTAATCATTAACAAGCTAACTACAGTTATTATACGTGTTAACAGGTACATAGAAGTGAAACTATGTAAGACTGACAAGCCATAATCATGCTTCTTTTAAGATTCACGCCACCAGTTCCAGTGGTAAATCCCCACCTGGTACAAATGCGGTGACATCCCAAGTCCCGGATCTCATTAAGGTTTCAGCTGTACAACAAGCGTCTAGTGCCCCGTCAGATGTGTATGACGTCATCAAAGAGGGAGACGACTACCAGCTGGGGGTGGATCCTTTTGTCTGCGACCAGGGGGACTATGTGGACATAACGGATGACATGACTGGGGCAGCTGTGTATTCCCTGGCACAAGCATCTCCCGGGATGGCGGCACAGGGCGGTACACCACAACCTGCTGCAGAGTACTTCGTTCTGGAGAAGGATGATCCGACAGACGGCGACTATAACAAATTGGTCAGAGATGGCGCTACTAAGACAGGAACTGACGTACAGGGTACATACAACCGACTGGTCAGAGATGGCGCTACTGAGACAGGAACTGATGTGCAGGGTACATACAACCGACTGGGCAGAGAGGGCGCTACTGGGACTACAACTGATGTGCAGGGTACATACAACAGACTGGGCAGAGATGGCGCCACTGGGACTACAACTGATGTGCAGGATACATACAACAGACTGGTCAGAGAGGGCGCTACTGGGACAGGAACTGACGTACAGGGCACATACAACAGACTGGGCAGAGAGGGCGCTACTGAGACAGGAACTGATGTGCAGGGTACATACAACAGACTGGGCAGAGAGGGCGCTACTGGGACTACAACTGATGTGCAGGGTACATACAACAGACTGGGCAGAGATGGCGCCACTGGGACTACAACTGATGTGCAGGATACATACAACAGACTGGTCAGAGAGGGCGCTACTGGGACAGGAACTGACGTACAGGGCACATACAACAGACTGGGCAGAGAGGGCGCTACTGAGACTACAACTGATGTGCAGGGTACATACAACAAATTGGGATCAATGGCAGATGACAATAAAGACAACAAGCCAGGTGGAAACAACGGGACAGCAGCTGATTATTTCGTCCTAGAGAAACCAGAAGACACATACAACAAACTGGAAGGGAAACGCTCCGCAGAGGAAGAACAAGAACCTTACACCAAACTTGGAGAGGCGACACCCAAGAGAGAATCAGAACCCCCTGATGATCCAGGTGGACCTTCACGAGAGTACTTCATTCTGGAGCATCAGACTTAACCCCACAGTACATGATGTCACCTATTCAGATATGATTTGAACTTCTTAACAATGGATTATACATACCGCTTGGCTCTAGACAATGAAGAACACGATTGGAACCTCATTTCATGTATAGGATACATTTACCTGAGAATATATCTTGTCCACAGATGTCAGATTCACGTTGACTGAATAACACAGTTGGAGCTGATCGATGTCCTTTGCCAACAACTTTGGTGATCACCAGACTTTTTTTCAATGGACATATTTCAGTGACACCCATGGGGAACCATGGCTGCTGTGTTTGCACTTACTATTAGACACAAATCGGTTGAACATATTTTGTGCGGAGTTGCGTCCCTTGGACACGCCAGAAACCTATGGGCTCGAATCCCGGTTCGCCCGATTGTTTCTTGGTTTGTCAGCACCTACCCTCGCTCGTGGGTTTCACCGAAGTGGTAAACGTTTGAGACCTGCATAACTTCGGGCTTTCCTCCAACATTAAGCTGACACATCGCGATATAACTGGAAAACTGTTAAAAGCGGCGTTAATCACAACCAACTCACTCACTCACTCACTCACTCACTCACTCACTCACTCACTCACTAATAACTAAGCCCTTATGTCACCTTGGCTTTACTTTAGGGCTTTACTGTTTTTGGTATTTAACCAACTCATATTCAATAAATTTACATTAACACTGCATATACAACGCAATAAAATGTCCACTATATTAAAAAATTATGTATACGAAGTCGTTATTTGTGCCATAATAACAAGCACCACATCAATTTTAATTCAAATTCACATACTTCGCACCCCTCCATCAGTTTTCCTTGGTGTCTGTGTGAGTGGGGTGATATAATCCGCCATTATTGGACTGAACAACGTCCTGGTGGCGATGATATCAGCCATACTGCCTCGACTGCCTCGACTTGCCTCCCTGCCTCTGGAGTGAGTGAGTTTTGAAGAAAACTTCACTTTTAAGGCGAGTTATCATAAAAGAGGGTGTAAGCTCCAATTGACGCAGATTATGGACATTTCCTGTTGCTTTGAAGCCCATGATTACTGACATTGTACTGAAAAAGAAACCTGGGAATTTGTGTGTGTGAATCACTCTTGGATTCAAACCAATTACCAGCAGACCCAGGCACGGCTCTGATATATCTTTGTATATCTCTGTCGCCCGTGATTCTTCTCTATTTATACATTTAATGCTAAGCCATCCCAAATTTACACATATGAGACAGGAAATATAATTTTGATACTTTGTGCGTGAACATACCAAACCCTACGTGGAAATACAGTTAAAAAAAACCAAAACATATTTGAATGATTTATGTGAATCATTGATTTGCCTTTGCATGTGTTTCAACAGATGCCACTGGCGAGAAGGATACGCACGCCTTTTTGCGAACACCCGGTATAAACACTATGTTATGAAATACATCCTGAAACTCTGACAAGTAGAAAAATAAGCAGAAAATGGACAAAATTAATTACCTCCCTTTTTAGAGTGGCTCTACGTGCAATCGCTGCTTTTCTGTGTAATGATTCCACGTTAAGAAAGTCTTCGGTGCCAGAACTATCCCTCCCAGTGAAAAAAGGTGTATCGGTCGATATCTGGAGGGCAAGGATCGACTGTTTTATTCATCCCCGAGGACAGATCGAAAATAGCCAACCCTACACACAACATGGACGAAGGGTACAGTCATGGCTTACCTGCTTCTACTTTGTACAGTAATACTGCTCAGGGTATCCTGCTCTATTGTCTATTGCTTACACCATGCAGTATATACAAGACATAGTTACCACTCTACCCCTCCCGGATGTGGAGATGAGTGTTTGTGTCACTGATGACAACAGGTTTACATATCGAAAACCAGACAGCTACAATGATGATGTGTCATTACATGACTTATATTCCTGGCTGGTGATGCAGAACTTAACCAAGGCCCATTGAGAACCGACTTGCCAGTTCCATTATCCAGCAAATCAAGGAAGGAAACGTTAAGAAATGACACAGGTTCTATGAGAGATGATACAGGTTTGCTTAGGTGTGATGTCACAGGATTACAAAAGGAAATGTATACCACAAGGGGAAAACAGAATATAATCCGATTGGATGTTGAAGCAGTTCGGGAAAAAGTGGATGATGTTACGATAGAATTCAGTGAGCTAGGAAACGGCGTAGAGGACTTGGAAAGAGGGAGTAGAAGAAATAACATCATCATCTATGGTATCCCAATAAGGACAAATGAATCCTTCACTACATGCAAGTAGAACAAGTAATTTATTCAATCAGAGAAAATAACAATATCAACCTACTGACACTGATGGAAATCGAATCGGACACCAGAAACCTGATAAACCAAGAGCAGTTATTGTATGACTGATTGGGATGATACGATGAACAGTCTTTAGTCAAATCTTTTGCAACACCATAACTTTTAGATCATAAACATTCCCATAAGTGTTCATCATATCACCCCAATCATGCAATAACTGCTCTTGGTTTATCAGGACACGGAGACAAGAAATGAGAAAGTGTAAAAATGAGAATCCGAATGGACATCGCCTCCGAGGCATTATACGTGTGCTTCATGTACAAGTGAATCCAGCAAGGTGAGAGTGGAGGTTGACTTAGGGAGGGGACAAGGACAGTAGGATGGATAGGGATGTGGTCGGAGCTCAAGAGATATCATAATCACAGCAGTGATAGAAATGATGTTGATTTTAAATTAAAGTAAAACTGCAGTACTGACCTTGAATGCGTTCCGTTTTTGGCGTCGGATGATATTGTTGGTATCAGCCAGACATCGGAAGAAGAGAAAAGAAATATTCTCTGCTATTGTTATAAGGTTAAAATGCGCCTCAAAAACATTAGAAATTGGTAAAAATATTGTAACAAATTAGTCTGTTTATAGCTGCAATGATGTGGTTGCATTAGGTATACAAAGTTCAATGCAGAACTATTATCCACATTATGGTAGAGTACTTTATGAATGATGGATGAGGTAAGATACTTTTCAATTGTGGAATCAGGAAGTAAGTTACAAAATCAATAGAGAGATGCACGTAGGCTTCGGTATTTTTCCGATTATGACACACTTGACTTCATGGTCAGATCTTAACTTTTAACGAATCAAACTGAGACATTGTTACATGTTGCAAAGAAAAGTGAGACACGACCCCTTTAAAAAGATACGTTCAACACTAGTAGTGCACGGTGCGCGGTTTTGGCACTGACTGAGGCAGATCGTTATCACTCTGTCCAGTCTATGACGAGTCTAGTCTGTCTTATGTAGAAGTTGTATTTGAAGATGGACTGGAGCATAATTTATGTGAGTATAACACGTGTATTCCTGGTGAGTGCAAGGGCCGGGTACATGAATGCAGATAGAGACAGTTCAGAGTAAGAGTCGATTGACCAATCACTCCTTAACTAAGATGACCCGATTCTGACCAAGCGAGTTGCTTATCTTACCTCTGACGACACGGAACTGTAGTAGGGCTCAGTTAACCGCAAAAAGCAGTTAAGACACTATTCATGATTTGAAAAACAATATAAGTTCAGGAAACAATGAATTGATACAAGAATACTTTAAATCTTCTCATGACATCTTATTTCCCTATTTGGAGATTTTTTCAATTCAATTCTGGAAACATCGTTTTTTCCAAAAGAACGGACACGTGGTGTAATTATTCCTATGTTTGTTTGTTTCTCGTTTAACACCACAATATATACAAAAAGGACAAACAAATGATGTTGATTCCAGAGGTATAACATTTGATTCGGTATGTAGAAGTAAATTATGGTTAATATTTCGTTCTGAAGGTAACAAAATTGGAAAATTATTACGTAATATCTATCAAAAGGTAAAATAATAGAATGTATTCAGAGACTTTTACTTGTGTGTCTGGAGTGTTGCGACAAGGCTGTGTGTTAAGCCCTTTTCTCTTCGCGTTCTGTATTAATGAACTTGCCGAACAGATAAAACGTAATCATGAAAGGGGGTATTCAAATACACTCAGAAACATTCAGTTTCATATGAAGATCGTCCTCTATATATGTGGTCACTGTCATGTATGGTATAATCAATGTGTCACAAACAATCAAGAACTTTGTTTTAATGTCACTAAGACAAGACTATTGTTGATATGTACATCCAACAGTGAACTTCTTATTGTTGATCCATGATGTAAATGTTGCTTCAATAAGTTATACACATCATTATTAGATACTGAAAGCTATTCCATGAATATAAACCTGAGGAAGTTTAGGACATCACTGTCACAATTCAGATGTAGTTCACACTAGTTGATGCTTGCACTGGGGAGGTACAATAATATACCAAGAAATAAGAGATTATGTACGCAACAAATTCAGATTCAGTGGTGGATGAATATAACATGTTATTGGCACGAACAAAAAATATTAACTTGTGAAAAATATATATAAGACGGTTTTTTTGTTCATCCAAAAGTAAAAAAAAAATGTTTCTTTGATGAAATCAGTTCAGACAAATGTCGTTCGTAACGTATCCTTGTATATTTACCATGCCATGTCAATCAGGAAGTAATGCGTTTGTGCACCCTCTGCGCTTGTATCTTTCAATACATGTACTGTGCCCGGTGGCCTTTCAGTATTGAGAATAACAGATTGATAGACATTGAAGGGACCTGGGCCCATTTGCACAAAGCAGTCCTAGCGCTAAGATGTTCGTAAGTCTATGTTAAAGTATGGGATCTACGATCACGTTAGCGCTAAGATCGCGTTGAGAAACGAAGCCCTGGGCCCACTTGCACAAAACAGTATTTAGCGCTAAGATGATCGTAACTCCCATACTTTAACATAGGCTTACAATAGTCACTTTGCACAAGTGGGCCCTGGACAAACTTTCCGCTTTACAGGTTTGCTTGTTTTCTCCTAGCACATTGGCGATATGAACTCAATGTCGTCTCATTGTTGATTAGGAGTTAGCAGGGTAGTTTGTGTCGGGTGGGATAAGCACTTGCACCTGTCTGTTACTTACACATGCGGGATCCTCCCCAAACCCCACCAGCTTATAACAAAGTTCACAGTTGTGTGCACAGCTAACCCGCTAGCTGCTACCTCCGAATTCGTAATTACATGGATAAACCCAAACAAAGAACCAAACTATATGATTATAATTTATTGGGTACAAGAATGACAAATATACAACACATTAATAATGAAGCAGGGTTATTGGTTATTGTTATATATTCAGCATAAATATCTTTGATCACGTCCAACATATAATGAGATTGTTCACCTTGGATTATTCCTTCTCAGCGTATCCTTACTTTCATGGGTTGAATTTGTACTCAACTTTCCTATGACTTTAAATGAAGTTTCAGCAAAAGATGACTTCGGTATAGATAATCTACGTGACGCAAACATTGAGAAAGCACACTACTTAATGCAGCTATTACAAAATGTGAAATTCTGAAACTGTGAATTTGTAAAAAGGACATAGATGCTGGTATTGATAATATAATTAATGTATCTGTTTTAACCACCATGTAACATGGTTCTTGATACTGACACATTCTCAGAACAAATTTTACGTAGGTGTTGTTCAATCAATCTTTGAAATTAGGGGGGGTTATTAAAAGGTAGGAGAAAGTAATTATGTTGTGCGTTTAAGTATTTTCAGAAAACACTAGATACAGTTTTGGGATCAGGACATTAGCAAAAAGTATTACAAAATATCATGTTTGTGTAATGACAAAAAAACTTGATTATAAATATAATTTCAAAATTGGACATGATGACTAAATTGACTGATGAGTGTGTGAGCATGTACGGATGGGAACAAATTACACTGTCAAAATTAGAAAACAATATTTAATCACGATTTACACTTCCACGAATCAGTTGAAGTCATGGACCGATATCCACGGCCTGGGAGTAGTAAGCAGTGTATCCACACGGATCAATGGCTGTTATAGAGACATATACGGCAGTTACAGTTTGTGGGTGCGAGGACAGGTTGAGCTTCATCTGCTCCTGGCGTGTCAGCAGCCCGTCCACCACATCTGCCCCACCCTCCACCCTGCCCACCATCACTTCATACACAAGCTGGCCCCAGGGGGAGGTAAACAGGCCAGGCCAGGACAGAGTGGTCATCCTGTCGGACGTCCTGGACGAGATCATCGCTGCTTCTGAAGTAAACCAGACATCACTGTCAGGAAACAAATACAACATGACATTGAATTTTGTTGCATTTAAATTAGTATTTTCGAATTTGCTGTATTTAGGATAACTGTTGTGCTATCTTACTGTTTAGACTTGGTGGTGGGCCATGCGTGGTGATAGAAGCTTCTGTCGGGTACCCTGCCTTGTCCAGCACATGCATGGCGCTGATGTTGTAGGTTGTCAGGTCGCTGAGTTTCAGGCCACACAGCTGGGCAGATGTGTATGTGAAAATACTCGGGACGATCTGTTCGTAGATCAAACTGCTACCCTCGATGTGAACCTATATGTTTAATTAAAAACACAAAACAAATAAGTAAGAATTTTACAAACACCAGCTTCATACATGGTAGTTGTGACTAGAGCAAGTATCAATGTTGAAGAAGTTAACTGGAGTCGACATACCAGCGTTGTGTAAGGACTCTGGGTTTCTCCTCCCTCCCAGTGAAGTCTCACAGTGTCTCGGGCTACGTGGCACTGGTCTCTGTCTGAGAACACAGAGGGGCTCTCCTTCAGGACCTGGAAGCCAGCTACAGATGCCAACCGGGACACGATGACTACACCGTCAGATGAGGACTCGGAGGCCTGCCCCGCGTTGTTATGGCAACGTACTGTCGTGTACACCTTGACACTAGATGACGTCACTATATCAGTCAGATTCCACCTGGTAAACCTTACTCCGGGATTAGTTCGAGCAAACCGACGAACGTCGTCATCTCCAGGTGTGTGTCCTGCAGAAGATATAACAGCTATTCAGTCAGACGATATTGAAAATGAAGTTCCGTTGGGATACATACACAAAGACATGTTGAAACAACATTAGCTTATGCAGTTTCTACACGAATTTACCTTTTCGTTGATTAATGTATTTTTCTAATTGATTATGACAACAATCATGTTGTATCAATATGGCTGTTACTAACCTATAGCAATATCACAGTTGATAGAATCCGATTCCTGATCTTCTACAGTCCAGTTCGCTGCCATGTCCTCTGGTGAAAGGAAGTCTGCATCAACTCCTAGAAGTGGAGCATTATAGCTGTGTGATCATATAGCAATGGTACATTATAGCTTGTTGTCCAGTTAAATGATCACAAAATGTTATGGTCATTATAAAGGAATAGGAATGGTGAGACAGACATGCTGGAATGTACACGCATGCAGTTTTATTTGGAATGGTAAACGATGTTATTGCCAGACACGTTTCAATTCCCTGTTTTACCTGAACCATCGTTGACTTGTTGTATAGTTGGTGGTGTCATGTCCACCGTCACTGGTTCAGCTTTGGTCAGTGTTGTCAGGCCGGCAGCGTTAGTGGCGATTACCGACACATACAGTCTGGAGTTGTGAGTGAGCTTCTGGGCAGAAACTGTTCCTTGAGGGTTTCTGCCAACCTTAGTGAAGCCCTGCACCTGTGTCCCGCCCTCCATCAGACCTGCATGGAGAGTCGATGTTATTACCTACAGGTTTGGATGCTGCTCAGGTCACACTAGGCTATCAACAGTTTTGTTTCTCTATTTCTCCATGTCTAAATAAACATATAGTTTTAATACTAAGTTCAATATTCGTAATCTGAGTTTAATATAGGTGGCGCACTCCTAAATAATCCACGATTTGCTTCCCACATGTGAGTCGATCCTGTGCTTGCTAGCCCTGATATGATCATTGTTTTGACAGCATAATACGCGTGCGCGTTGGTTTCCACAAAGGGGTACACGTCTAAGGCCTACATCCCTTGTTATGGGGGATTTTCGCCCACAGCAGGCGGTATAAATAATCTCATACATTCTTTATCTAAATCCTCCCAAGTGAAGCCCTTACTGACTGCCCACTAGAACATGGTGATGGGTTACTTTCTTACGGCCCACTCTTACATGATTGGGTACTCACCTACTGCCCACTGCTACATGATGATGGCGGACTTTCCTACAGCCCACTGGTACATGATTGGCGACTCACCTTCTACCCACTTGTACATGGTGACGGGAGACTCACCTACTGCCCACTAGTACAGGGTGATAGGAGACTCACCTACTGCCCACTGGAACGTGGTGATTTGGGACTTACAAACTGTCCACTGGTATATGATCATTGGGAACTTTCCTACTGCCAACTCTTACATGATTGGGTACTCACCTACTGCCCACTGGAACAGGGTGTTAGTAGAATCACCTACGGCCCACTGGTACATGGTGATAGGAGACTCACCTACGGCCCACTGGTACATGGTGATAGGAGACTCACCTACTGCCCACTGGAACAGGGTGTTAGTAGAATCACCTACGGCCCACTGGTACATGGTGATAGGAGACTCACCTACTGCCCAATGGTACATGGTGATAGGAGACTCACCTACTGCCCACTGGTACATGGTGATAGGAGACTCACCTACTGCCCACTGGTACATGGTGATAGGAGACTCACCTACTGCCCACTGGTACATGGTGATAGGAGACTCACCTACTTTCCACTGGTACATGGTGATAGGAGACTCAACTACTGCCCACTGGTACATGGTGATAATAGACTCACCTACTGCCCACTTGTACATGGTGATAGAAGACTCATCTACTGCCCACTGGTACATGGTGATAGGAGACTCATCTACTGCCCACTGGTACATGGTGATAGGAGACTCACCTAGTGCCCACTGGTACATGGTGATAGGAGACTCACCTACTGCCCACTTGTACATGGTGATAGGAGACTCACCTACTGCCCACTGGTACATAGTGATAGGAGACTCACCTACTGCCCACTAGTAGATAGTGATTGGGGACTTACCTACTGCCCACTGGTACATGGTGATGGCTGACTTTCCTACCGCCCACTCTTACATGATCGGAGACTCACCTACTGCCCACTGGTACATGGTGCTGGGAGACTCACCTACTGCCCACTGGTACATAGTGATAGGAGACTCACCTACTGCCCACTGGTACATGGTGATAGGAAACTCACCTACTGTCCACTGGTACATGGTGATAGGAGACTCACCTAGTGCCCACTGGTACATGGTGATAGGAGACTCACCTACTGCCCACTGGTACATGGTGATAGGAGACTCATCTACTGCCCACTGGTACATGGTGATAGGAGACTCACCTACTGCCCACTGGTACATGGTGATAGGAGACTCACCTACTGCCCACTAGTACATGGTGATAGGAGACTCACCTTCTGCCCACTGGTACATGGTGATAGGAGACTCATCTACTGCCCACTGGTACATGGTGATAGGAGACTCACATACTGCCCACTGGTACATAGTGACATGAGACTCACCTACTGCCCACTGGTACATGGTGATAGGAGACTCACCTACTGCCCAATGGTACATAGTAATAAGAGTCTCACCTACTGCCCAATGGTACAGGGTGATAGGAGACTCACCTACTGCCCACTGGTACAGAGTGATAGGAGACTCACTTACTGCCCACTGGTACATGGTGAAAGGAGACTCACCTACTGCCCACTGGTACATGGTGATAGGAGACTCACCTTGTGCCCACTGGTACATGGTGATAGGAGACTCACCTACTGCTCACTTGTACATGGTGATAGGAGACTCACCTACTGCCCACTGGTACATGGTGATAGGAGACTCATCTACTGCCCACTAGTAGATAGTGATTGGGGACTTACCTACTGGCCACTGGTACATGGTGATGGCTGACTTTCCTACCGCCCACTCTTACATGATAGGAGACTCACCTACTGCCCACTGGTACATGGTGATAGGAGACTCACATACTGCCCACTGGTAGATAGTGACATGAGACTCACCTACTGCCCACTGGTACATGGTGATAGGAGACTCACCTACTGCCCACTGGTACATGGTGATAATAGACTCACCTACTGCCCACTTGTACATGGTGATAGAAGACTCATCTACTGCCCACTGGTACATGGTGATAGGAGACTCATCTACTGCCCACTGGTACATGGTGATAGGAGACTCACCTAGTGCCCACTGGAACATGGTGATAGGAGATTCACCTACTGCCCACTGGTACATGGTGATAGGAGACTCACCTACTGTCCACTGGTACATGGTGATAGGAGACTCACCTACTGCCCACTGGTACATGGTGATAGGAGACTCACCTACTGCCCACTGGTACATGGTGATAGGAGACTCATCTACTGCCCATTGGTACATGGTGATAGGAGACTCACCTACTGCCCACTGGTACATGGTGATAGGAGACTCACCTACTGCCCACTAGTACATGGTGATAGGAGACTCACCTTCTGCCCACTGGTACATGGTGATAGGAGACTCATCTACTGCCCACTGGTACATGGTGATAGGAGACTCACATACTGCCCACTGGTACATAGTGATAGGAGACTCACCTACTGCCCACTGGTACATAGTAATAAGAGTCTCACCTACTGCCCAATGGTACAGGGTGATAGGAGACTCACCTACTGCCCACTGGTACAGAGTGATAGGAGACTCACTTACTGCCCACTGGTACATGGTGAAAGGAGACTCACCTACTGCCCACTGGTACATGGTGATAGGAGACTCACCTTGTGCCCACTGGTACATGGTGATAGGAGACTCACCTACTGCTCACTTGTACATGGTGATAGGAGACTCACCTACTGCCCACTGGTACATGGTGATAGGAGACTCATCTACTGCCCACTAGTAGATAGTGATTGGGGACTTACCTACTGGCCACTGGTACATGGTGATGGCTGACTTTCCTACCGCCCACTCTTACATGATCGGAGACTCACCTACTGCCCACTGGTACATTGTGATGGGAGACTCACCTACTGCCCACTGGTACATGGTGATGGGAGACTCAACTACTGCCCACTGGTACATGGTGATAGGAGACTCACTTACTGCCCACTGGTACATGGTGATAGGAGACTCACCTACTGCCCACTGGTACATGGTGATGGGAGACTCGGTGTCTGTGAAGTGCCATGACACGTGTACAGACGACCAGTGAGGCAGGAACACCGCATTCACCTCCACGTGGTTCTCTGTGTCACCAGCCTCGTCATGACCACCATACTTGACGCTCTGCAGTGTCACGTGATCAACTGCCATCGCCATGGACCTTGACGTCGTGCCAATAGTAAGTTGTGTGGAGTCCTCCCGAGCAATGAAGGAAAACGTGTGCGTATTCCACATGATAACAGAATGTCTCCCAACATCACACACCCCTCGGCATAGGTTCGGCTCCAGGCTGAATGTGATCACTTCTATACCAACTGAGACGAAGCCTTCTATAACGCTGAGATGTACGTCCATGTTGTCTGTATATCCTACATGAATCATAGCTTTGTACATTTGCCCCACACTGAGATGTATATCTCTCTGGAGAACAGATCCGCTGATTACAACATAGCTGTTACCATGTCTAGCTGATGGACGCTCAGATGTAATAATGTGTATGCATGTAGAGTTGTTAGCCTGCCAGTGCTCGGGAAGTGGTTCATTGCACGTCGATGAATTCACAGGTTTATTTTGTGTCTCAAACGAAGGATTCTTCACCAAGTTGCCTCCTAGGTATGCCACGGACTGTGGTTCTGGGGGAGATGTGTCGACGACAACGCCGTCTGATACAGCTACGTCTGAGGCGTGACCCACTGCATCTACAGCATACACCTTGCTCCATAAGCATGTACCTATAAACAAGGGAATACCGTCATCAGGCGATTCTAGAAGGCCCACTTAATAAACAGTTAGGCGCCACCTTAAATAACTTCTGTGGACGGAACAAGATTTTCAACTTTGTTTTTACAAGGTAGACAAAATTTATGAATAACAACTTCTTCAAACAATTCAGTTTAGTTTCACTGATGGAATTTAATGTTTCACCACTTGCTTTTGACAATTTGCTGTTTTACAGAACATTTACTTTGGTGACAATTTGTCCTCCGCAGGAAGTTTGGGACAAAGGACGAGTGAAACCGCCAGGAGTCTGGGTTATCGTTATTGAGTGTCAATACGTGAACAGTAGGCGTGCTGGTATTTAGATAAGGCCAGATGAAGGTGATCAGGATACATACCACTAGGGAGAGGGGAAGCAAGTTGTGCCGTGGCGGTGGTATAAAGCCCAGTGTCCCGCCAGCCCAGCACACTGCAGTCTGTTGTGTCGTTGACTCTTCCCACACACCAGAAGTACGTGATGATCGTGGAGTCCGTGTCAGAGAAGCCGTGCCAGGAGGCGGAGACCTCTGATGGAGAACTCTGGTAGTCCGTGTCGTGCATCTCTACAGAGACAGTAATAGGAGGTAACTACACAAGTCAACAAGTAACCACATTTCACCAGGTATTGTAACCTCTGTGGAGATCCTGGGTCAATTGAAAATTGTTTGAGTGTTCGATGTTGAACGCTGCACTATTCCAGCTGTATGATGGTGGTCTGTTAATAATTCAATCTGGAACAAACGATCTGGGGATAAATTCTATGAGCATCGATGCTCACCAACGACACATTATCAATCAAATCACCGAACCTGACCAATCATCGGTTATGGGCCTGCTCTAATATGTGCGATGTATCGACGTCAACCCTTCTCTCAACATTCCATTACTTAGTAATAAACAGGACAGCTTTAATATTCCGACGTACAGCAAGACAAGACTTCAAGCGTTGATACTGTAGAAGGGAACGTACCTTGTCCATCATCCACTCTGCCCGCTACAGGAGGCAGCACGTCCACCCGGACACCGTCAGAGTGAGCCCAGCTGACCAGGCCAGCTCTGTTGTAGGCCAGGACACTGGAGTAGTACACTGTGGCTGCTTGTAGACTCAGGCCCCTGGCTGTGTACTTCGTGGTGGTCAGGTCATCTGACGCGTGGATACTATGTCCTCAAATAGTGAAGTTACTGAGTGAGTCAGTGAGTTTTGTTATAGTCAGCCATATCGCAACAGGGGCACCTGAAATGGGTTTCACACATTGTCCCCAAGTGGGAGTCGAACCTATGCGATCCTAACAATCCTTTATAATGTAAAGTGAATAATAACAACATCAATAATAAAGTCATATCGTCGTCGGTCAATCAGTTCCTAGGTATGTAGAAGGACAAGCGTTGTGAGCCATGAATCAATGTTCAGGGTTGGATATTAGCTACCTGGGACATTAGCATCCAGGTTAGATTCATTCACACTTCTATATTGATCTGTAATGTGTTGGTCCTAGGACATTAGCTTCCAGGTTAGATACATGCACACTTTTATATTAATCTGTAATGTGTTGGTTCTAGAACATCAGCTTCCAGGTTAGATACATTCACACTTCTATATTGATATGTAATGTTTTGGTCCTAGGACAACAGCTTCCAGGCTAGATACATTCAAACTTCTATATTGATATTTAATGTGTTGGTCCTAGGACATCAGCTTCCAGGCTAGATACATGCACACTTCTATAATGATCTGTAATGTGGTGGGTCCTAGGACATCAGCTTCCAGGTTAGATACATTCACACTTCTAAATTGATCTGTTATATGTTGGTCATAGGACATCAGCTTCAAGGTTGGATACATTCACATTTCTATATTGATCTGTAATGTGTTGGTCCTAGGACATCAGCTTCCAGGTTAGATACATTCACACTTCTATATTGATATGTAATGTGTTGGTCCTAGGACATTAGCTTACAGGTTAGATACATTAACACTTCTATACTGATCTGTAATGTGTTGGTTCTAGAACATTAGCTTCCAGGTTAGATACATTCACACTTCTATACTAATCTGTATTGTGTTGGTTCTAGAACATTAGCTTCCAGGTTAGACATATGCACACTTCTATATTGATCTGTAATGTGTTGGTCCTGGGATATCGTCGTCGTTCAATCAGTTCCTAGGTATGTAGAAGGACAAGCGTTGTGAGCCATGAATCAATGTTCGGGGTTGGATATTAGCTACCTGGGACATTAGCATCCAGGTTAGATTCATTCACACTTCTATATTGATCTGTAATGTGTTGGTCCTAGGACATTAGCTTCCAGGTTAGATACATGCACACTTCTATATTGATCTGTTATGTGTTGGTCCTTGGACATCAGCTTCCAGGTTAGACACATGCACACTTCTATACTGATGTGTAATGTGTTGGGGGAGTTGTGAAACTGGGAACGCTCACCCCCGGGGCTTGTACTGATGTAGACTCGGTACTTGAGAATTCCAGAGGCGCCCGGTAGGAACTTGTTGGTCCAGCTGATCCTGATTGTGTCCGTCGCCATCTGAAAGTCTGCATCCTTCACTCCGTCGTCATCACTGAGCTCAATCACCTGCATCATTCACATACAGCGGAATCGTAAATATTTAGTTATTCCGCGACGGGCAGTTAATGGTCGAATCTGGACCAGGCAAACTACTGACTGAAAACATTAACATCGGAAATAGGAAGAGGAAGTCCTCGAAAAAGATCACTAGATACTGTCCTGGAAATAAAACCTATTTTACCATTTTCCAGGGGCAGCAAAATTATTAAGATTAAAGTCTAAGTGGAACGCACATATGAAACATTTAATATCTTGAGATCATTTACGATTATGAGTCACATGTGTCACTAGTGGGCGAACTTATCGTTACATGTTCACAAATGCGGAGCCGTATTATCTATCAAATATGTTTGTGTGACAATCTGCCTTACGACCACCAGTGGTTTCGGTATGTTTACTCAAAACGTGAACAAGGTCAATTATACGCGACAAGCGGATGGCGACACATGAAACACTATGACGTCATGTTGTCCATACTGACCGGACAGTAACAGCTTGTATCGACGACTGGCCAGTTTGAGACGTGTATTTAATGACGAGCAATGAGATTCTGACAACATGCTTGCAACATAATTAGCATGGAAATTGTGTTGCTCCACGTCTAAAAAAAAAGACCTAATGTGTGTTGACTCACTGCGAGTGCCTGGTTGTCGGTGGTCTTGGGAGGGGCTGTGTCCACCATGACCCCGTCCGACTTGAAGATGCTGTACGTCGTCGCATCATACCAGCCTCTCACAAAGAAGGAATACACGTGCCGGCTGCTGAGGTCCTCGCCTTGGTCACAAGCACTACAGTTAGTCGGATTAGTCCCTTATCGTTCATACTCTCTTACAAACATCTCTTCTCTTCCATTGCTTTATAAATGAATCCAAACACATATTTTGATACGAAACATTTGTTTGTTAGTTTATAACTGAACCCCTTTCCACAAAGCGATATTAGACTGCCGTAGATCAATAATGAGGTATCGTCTTAGCACTAACATCGCTTTATTAAACAAAAAAACTCGTAAGCTTCTGAATAGAGATCGGATTATCGGTAGGTGAGTCAGTACCGTCTGCCAGAGAGATGACAGCTGATGTTTGCCGCCCGACGCTGAACCAGACTCTGTGGGAGTGACTGTCAAACACACCCATGGGGTAGTCGCTGTCACTGACTCCAAGACTGACCTCATACCTGCAGCCAACAACAAACTGTCTGAGATACCTGGCACACTGTGGTCAAAACGATGAGTTATTTCAAGCAACCTTTACAAATAGTTTAGATATTAAGTAATAAGAGAAATTGTACTGTGTGAAAGGCAGCCCTTGTTGTTTCAACACCGTCCAACGGGCAGCCATGAAGGTGTCTGATGGTGAGTGGTCAATGTCCCCGGATGTTGTGAAGCGGAGGTCAGTGACATCGGTCACACCCAGAACATTGTTTGACCCACCTAGGATATAAACAGTGACATATACCGCCATGCAGAAGATATAACTGGTTCTTGTCATAATTAATGAACTATATTTACAGTGAACTGACTTTCTGTGATTGTTATTGCAATCGAGCTAGATCCTCCCTGTGGAGACATCAGTTGTGACGTACCATCCAGCAGCGGTGTACATCCGCGTGTGTGGTGGCACGTCCTGTCCTGCACGGCACAGACACAGTGACCCTCACAGTTGTATGAATGACACCGTCTGACCAGCTCGAGCATCCCCCCAGCTCCTAGTTCCAGTTCCAGGTGAAGCGCATCACTCTGGAGGCCAACCTGGGTCACAAGGAATACACATTGAACATAAAAACATAACTAGGTTAATACTATGGGAATGTTTTTTGTGTGTTCGTGGGTTGTAAATATAAAACGTTAACGCGAGAGAACAATCAGTCTCGATAATATGCCGAAGCAGATTCAATTCGTAAAGGGCAAATTAGCAGTGAAAATTACATGAATGGATCACTGAGAACCAGCGTTGACACCAGGTGTTCGCGAACAGGTAAGCATGTAACACCTACCCCGTTGACAGCCGAAACTGCCACAAACACAGACGATGTGGAAGAGAGGTCCTTTGTGTTTACAACACCAGTCTGAACTCTGCCTTCGTCATCGTGCTCAATGCCAGACACATTGTGTTGTACGAGCACAAACGTGCTTCCCTGAAACAGACACACGTATCTGTAAGTAAATAATGCCAAGGTTGTTTCAAGATGCACCAGGCAGGACTGGTCAGCTCGGAGTCAGAACACCGTGTCTGAGTGGTAGTACTAGTACAAACAAACAAACAAACACAAACACAAACACAAACACACACACACACACACACACACACACACACACAAGCACACACACACACACACACACACACACACACACACACACACACACACACACACACACACACACACACACACACACACTCACACACACTCACACACACACTCACACACACACTCACACACACACATGTGCACGTCGCTATATAAGTGCAATAATCTTGAGCGCGACGTTAAAACTCCATTCCACCCCATTACATGTCACCTCATCACACTTCCCCATCTCAAAATGCACCTATGTATCTATGATGTTTCTTTTAGTATGTTCGTATTCCTACTACATTTCTGTTCGTCCAATGAATATATACATGTGTCGAAGATGCTTTAATTTTGAAACTGTGTTTACATCATAACGACGACACATCAGTATTATATAACCTGGAACCAAAGATTTTTAAATATGTAATGTATTTTCAGTATGAACGTGATTCCACCTCAGTAAGGTCCGTTCCGAACTCAGCAGACCCTGCTGTGATGATGTAGTGCGTTATTCCAGAATGGAGATCAGAGAAGCCAAGCCAGGCGAGGTTCAGCCGGGTCCTGTTCCATGTCATCCACCCCGACTGGTGTCGAGACAACCCTGCTGCATGGTCGGTGTGCACAGCTAGCGCACCTGCATTACAGTCATAGAACCGTGTTTTTGAGAGAAGAGTGAAACATTCATGGAGACAGTGTTGTGTTACCTGTCAAAGATTCATGGATACAGTGTTGTGTTACCTGTCAAAGATTCATGGATACAGTGTTGTGTTACCTGTCAAAGATTCATGGATACAGTATTGTGTGTCACCTGTCAAGGATGCATGGACACATTACTGTGTATTACCTGCCAAAGATTCATGGTGTTATTACTGTGTGTTACCTGTTAATGGTTCATGGAGACATTACTGTGTGTTAACTGTCAATGATTCATGGACACATTACTGTGTGTTACCTGTCAAGGGTTTCGAGCTGTCCACCAGCATGGCCCCAGTGTCTGAGGAGTGACATAAGCCGGCCATATTGCAGGCGACGAGCTTCACTGTATAGCTGCTTCCATCGTGGAGGTCCAGCTGTGACAGCGTGTATTCTTCAACAAGTCCTGGCAGCTTTAGGGAAGGTAGGGATAGATTAGTGTTATGTTTGTAATAAATGCACTTCATATGAGATATCAAATCAATTGATTATAGAAACCATGATTATAATGTTGTAAGATGCGTATGTTGATTGTGTTCACAGTTTTGTAGATGTAGATGATAAAGATTGCGATACATACTACCATTAGTGTTGTATACTTCACCTCGCTCCTAAACCATGTTTAACATGAACAAATGACGGTCACCTTCAGGAGACTTGACTTGAACTCCCCCAGTTGGTGTGATGAGATGGAGAGGTACTGTCTCTCAATGTAAGACTCTTCGTCCTTGAACTTCCAGCCTATCCTCAAGGTCGTCCTGCTGATGGACGTCCCAGCCACAATGGAACCGTGTCCATCTAGGATCCCTGGTGTCACGACAGCTTCCGGTGGAGTGATGTCAACCAGAAACCCGTTGGACGTAATTTCACTGTATAAACCTGTCACAGCAAAGTGATAACATATATACAACTGACTGTTTTGGATACGCATCACTTTTCTTCGTTTCTACATCTCTGTTTGGCGACAAATATTATTTTGTTTTTTAATCCATATACTGATCTCTTATTCGTCACTTACATCCAAATACGTCGTTAAGTGCACTCCCTTTTATAGTATTATTTCTGTACATTTACCCTACGTTGTGCAAACATATCAGTTATTTATATTTTTGCTTCCGATCTGGAATACTTATTCAAAGTTCACATTCGAAGAAATAAAGTATACGTATTTGGAGGTAGGTGATTAAGGAAGAAATTGGTGAATATATATTTTGAAAATATAAACAAATGTGCAGCCTACTGGAGTCTTTGAAATGTCTGCCAATGTGCGCTTCAGGATTAACAAGGCTTTTTCTACATATCCTATTGGACAAAGTCAAATTAAATGAGGAACGAATAAGTGCATACTGCAGCTACAATTCATCATACAGGCTCTCCGTTTCATAATATATGAATAATGTCTTTCGACTTCAGCCAGCTTTGATTTCAACTGAGAGATGATATTTATGATGTGCGTTATAGCTTATAACCTGCTTTGTTGTAGGCTCTGACGGTCGTGTACAGAGTCTGTCCAACCGGAAGTTGGTGGTCACGTGACAGCGTGTGGAAGATGGCTTCCTCCATGGCTGCATTCGTTGCTGCGAGAATCTCGTCACCTCCTGGAGTTGTCCCCACACGGCATTCATAGTGGTCTAACCCAGACTCAGGGTCCTGGAAGCCTCGCCACTTACAACCAAGGAATGTCCTGAAAACAATAATCACACAGAACTATGTGGCAGGATAATGTGAACTTATGATGCAGTAATTCTTTTGTTTTAAAATCACAGCCTTCAGTTCAGGACAGACTCAGAAATACAGATAGTACTTTAGTGAGTTTTTTAATAATTTTATTTTACAAATGGAAATAATAGCCCCTTTACGGTTTCTAAATAAGTTGGATAATACTATGGCCAATGACGGATTGAGTTGCATCATGATCACCTGGAAGCCTGATATTGGACATCTTCATCTCGGGTTCCGTCCATGATGTTCCCAGTTCGTGGAGCGGTCACGTCTAAGATGACACCATCACTTGTAGCCATGGTGCACAGACCAGCCATGTTACACGCTGTCACCGTCACGTAATACGTCATGCCACACTTGAAGGCAATGTTATAGAAACCCACATCTGCAACAATTAGACACGCACAGGGTACCCGCAGTATATCTTCATGAATATTAGTACAACAATTAGACGTGCACAGGGTAGTGGCATTATGTCTTCATAAATATAAGTACAGCAATCAGACAAGCACAACAGTATGCCTTCGTAACTATTAGTACAACAATGACCTTCATAAACATTATTACAATTAGACACGTTCAGGGTAGCTGCAATATTTCTCCATAAATATCAGTACAACAACGAGACACGCATTTTTGACAACAGTAGACCTTCATGAATATAAGTAAAACAACGAAACACACACGATTTGACTGCAGTATGCCTTCATGAATATTATTACAACAATCAGATGTCGGGGTATAAATGTAGATATGTAATACCAAGGTTATACCGTAAGCCCGTTACACCAGACAAGAGGACGCTTTCTGTACACTGATGGACAACGAACCTCAAACAACCAATATCAAGATTGGCCTAGTAAGGTGGGCAGTGTGGGAACCTAGTTGTTAAAGTGTTACCTCGTCCAGCCGAAGACCCGGGTTCGATTCCCCACATATATTTCTTGAAGCGGCAGATACACTTACTCACATCCAGTAGGGTGACGACTGTTTTTGTGTTATAAATGATATTTAAGGAACAGTTTTGCTTTTTACCTGTTCTTGCTCCCACGTGTGACTGAGCGAGCGTGTCGTCACATCCCCGACACGTGCCCACCTGCAGGAGATAGTGACTGATTGAAGAGTGGGGGTCAGAAAACCCCTCCCAGTAGGAACCCATCTCCGACATCAAGGTGACAAAGTCAGCGTCCTTTGCCTGGCCTCTAACGTTGGTGCGTTGTCCATCATACACGTGGCCCCTAGAGGGCGGTGTGTTTTCCGCCGTCACAGGTCGTGAAGTGATGAGACTGTGCAGGCCTACATTGTTGTATCCCTAGTGCACGATTTTGACATTATAGTATAATATATTGCAGGTTCACACTTTTTCTATTTTAAACGTAGAAATAAAGTTGTGCATTTTTGTTGAGAGTTAGGCTTTAATAACGTTTGAAGCTACAAATACAGAATACATAAATTGATAAATACATTACCTTCACTGAGACAAAGTAGACATGCCCGTCTACTAGGGGTGCCTCGCCGTCGATAACCATACATTGGTCAGTTGTAGATGTGTACTTGACAACGTCGTCATAGGTAGGTCTCGACCCCACCCCCACGTCATAGCTTACGACGCCACTCTCTGGGTCAGACAGAGCACCGTCCCAGCTGGAACAAGCACACCACAGAAAGTCAATACTTTCAAACTGAACACAATCTCACCAGCAAAGGAAACTGACAATCAGACTCACTTTTAAGTCAAGTTCTAACTGTATTATTAGGTGACAGTACAATAACAGATATGTCTCATTTACTAACTGTGGCATCCAGTGTTCGGACAAAAACATGAATGTGTCAATAGCTAACTGTTATATCTAGTTTTTGAACATTAACACACGTATGTCATTCAGGAAGTGTGGCATCAAGTGTCAGGACAAAAACATGAATGTGTCAATAGATAACTGTGACACCCAGTGTTAGTAAATGAGAACATGTGTGTCATTCACTAACTGTGGCATCCAGTGTTTTGACAAAAAACATGAATGTGTCAATAGCTAACTGTTATTTCCAGTGTTAGAACATTAACACACGTATGTCATTCAGAAAGTGTTGCATCAAGTGTCAGGACAAGTACATGAATGTGTCAATAGATAACTGTGACCCCCAGTGTAAGTAAATGAGTACATGTGTGTCATTCACTAACTGTGGCATCCAGTACAGGACAAAAACACTTGTGTCAATCATTAACAGACAGATGGTGGACACTGACTGTGTTATTCAGTGTCAGTACAACACCAGGCAGATGGTGGACACTGACTGTGTTATTCAGTGTCAGTAAAACACCAGGCAGATGGTGGACACTGACTGTGTTATTCAGTGTTATTACAACACCAGGCAGATGGTGGACACTAACTGTGTTATTCAGTGTTAGTACAACACCTGGCTGATGGTGGTCACTGACTGTGTTATTCAGTGTCAGTACAACACCTGGCTGATGGTGGACACTGACTGTGTTATTCAGTGTTATTACAACACCAGACAGATGGTGGACACTGACTGTGTTATTCAGTGTCAGTACAACACCTGGCTGATGGTGGACACTGACTGTGTTATTCAGTGTTATTACAACACCAGGCAGATGGTGGACACTGACTGTGTTATTCAGTGTCAGTACAACACCAGACAGATGGTGGACACTGACTGTGTTATTCAGTGTCAGTAACACACCAGGCAGATGGTGGACACTGACTGTGTTATTCAGTGTTATTACAACACCAGGCAGATGGTGGACACTAACTGTGTTATTCAGTGTCAGTACAACACCAGACAGATGGTGGACACTGACTGTGTTATTCAGTGTCAGTAACACACCAGGCAGATGGTGGACACTGACTGTGTTATTCAGTGTTATTACAACACCAGGCAGATGGTGGACACTAACTGTGTTATTCAGTGTCAGTACAACACCTGGCTGATGGTGGTCACTGACTGTGTTATTCAGTGTTAGTACAACATCAGACAGATGGTGGGCATTAACTGTGTTATTCAGTGTTAGTACAACACCAGGCAAATGGTGGACACTAACTGTGTTATTCAGTGTCAGTACAACACCAGACAGATGGTGGACACTGACTGTGTTATTCAGTGTCAGTAAAACACCAGGCAGATGGTGGACACTAACTGTGTTATTCAGTGTTATTACAACACCAGACAGATGGTGGACACTAACTGTGTTATTCAGTGTCAGTACAACACCTGGCTGATGGTGGTCACTGACTGTGTTATTCAGTGTTATTACAACACCAGGCAGATGGTGTCAAGTTTTAACTGTATTATTGGTGGACACTAACTGTATCACTTACCACACATCTATCACAGACGTTATGTATTGCCCAGAGACATGTATTGATCCCCCTGACGTCACTGGCGGCGTGGAGTCAATCAACACCCCCGACGATATGACTGTCCTGCTCTTGTTCACAAAGTCCGTGGCTGTAACCACAAAACAATTTTTATGTAACAAGGAGCCCATTTATCAAAACAGTATCAAGTATCAAAAGATGTGAATTTAAATATCAGTCGAGGGATAATTTTAGCTATTATATTTATTTGTTCATTGATCCTTTATTACTGCAATGTCATTAAATAGTGATGTATGCCAGATGTACAACGCACTGCACCAGTGATATACATGTATACTGACAGATATGCAATACACTGTATTTCACAGTATCAGATATACACTGTCCAAAGAAAGAAGCGAACAGGTAGATTTTTAATGAATTTTATAGTACCTAATAAAGTCAGTATAATTTAATTTAATATCATAGATACAAATATGACATTTTGGAGCACGATAGTCACATGTTGTCGTTGTACAAAGGCTTTGAAAACTGTTCATTGTCATGTCACATAAGGCCACAAGGTTGCGCTGAACTCAGTATCTTGAGGAATTCGATTCAATGCAGATCTCGTGGCCCCCCCACACCATGACACTACCGCCACCGAAATTGTCGAATTCACATAGACAATGTGGGGAAAAACGCTCATTTCGACGACGAAAAACACGTTGTCTTCCATCTCGCCGGTGAAGAAGAAATTGTGGTTCATCGCTAAACCACACTCGTCTCCAGTTTCTCAAATTCCAAGGCTGTAAGGTATGGCACCAACGCAAGCATCGCTGTGGTTGGATCTGTTGCAAAACTGAGACGATAACTGGTTTTCTCGGTCAGATTCCAGCCTCACGAAGATGGTTCCTGACAGTCTGGTCTGATATCCTCAACAGACCAGGGATTCGTCCTGCAGTCTCCGTAGCTGTGACATTGCGATGACGAATGTAGTGATCCTCTTGGTTGGCCGATTCTCGGACGGTCTGCAGTGGAATTGAACTGAGCTTATCGGTCCCAAAGGCGGCACATGGTGCTGAGGTGGACGTTGAAGCGGCGTGCAACAGAAAACTGCGATTCCCCCCTTTGGATAGGTCTTATGGCGATGTTCCGATCGGCAGCGCTGAGTCTCGGCATTTTTTAACTTCGAAAATGTTGACAATTGAATGACAAATTATTGGCCTATACTTGCCTTTTATAGCTACTTCCACGAGTTACGAATGCCATAACTTGCACGTGCATTTTGCACGACAACAATGCCGTTTAAGACGTTGCAAATCGACAATGGCTGCGAATATCAGGCCACCAACATTTTGCCAAAACACATATCCAATTTATATTCCTGATTTTTTTTGTAGTCAGATTCAATGAACTACATACTACCAGTGCGTTTCTTTTTTGAAGAGTGTATGTGCATTCTGTAGTGTGTCACCATCCATCAAAACAATGTCATATTCTGTCAACACATCGTCCATCTGGGAAATGTCAGATAAAGGGAACACAAATTCTGTCAGGGTTTTGTCATCATTGACATGTACCTGTCACCGACGCATAGATGGTGTGCCCGTCGTTAAGGCGGAGGCCGTGCAGGATGGCGTGGTTCACCAAACCCTCTCTCCGTCTTGCAAACACGTCTTCTCCTCCAGGATCAGAACCTACGAAAGAGGAGTCGGGGTTACTTTACAGTTTACAGCCGTCAAGATTACACGTGGCTAGACCCTGCTGCTATGAAGCGACTCGGTTCTGTGATAACGACTTGTGATAAAATATAGGACTGTAAATATTGATAACTATCTATGACTGACATAAATCACTTCCGATCAGCAATCAGATCTGGCACCATGTACAATGTCTCTTACTGCATAACATATTTGTATGAAATCGATACTTGAAGCCGGTATACGTTTTAACACAAAAGTAATGATTCCTTTCATAAGCTGGATCAAGTTGATAGTTATTGTCCCATACAAAGGTTAAAAACAATCTGCCGCCTGTCGTACCATTATTACCCTTAGTAAATTGTTCTGTCGATGTTGTGTGTAGCCTGTAGATGCCAGTAATGTGTAATCTTGTATGTTCTAGATGACCTTAATTAGATTTATTTAAGTAAACTAGAAGGGTTTTCCCCTGTTGACAACTGACATAATATCCACACTTCAAGATTCTTGCTTCGCCAAAATCACTGTCAATGTCACAATGAGAGGAAAAGACATTACGTTTGTTTGTTGGTCAACTCTGCAATAAATCAGCTGTATGACGGCTACAATAAAAAAAAGAGTCCGCCCAGAAACACCCTTCCTCCGCTCGGTGGTGTCACGTCCACCGTGACCCCGTCACTACATGAGTTGACCTCTGGTAAGTCTTCTGTCCACTTCTCGTTCTCCACGGTTCTGGCATCAGCATGAACACACACATAATACCTCCTCCCGTGGACAAGCCGCCGTTCCGTCTCGTCAAAGGCCACATTTACAAATTCCTTGTCTGTAACACCAGACATCAATCATTTAATATTCCATTTTGCGAAAAATGCAAAATAGGGGTTAAAATGATATGAATGAATCACTAACACAATACTGATGACACCAGATGTTCGTGAAAAGGGGACGCTTAATCTGCTCTGCTGGAACTACCTGCCACTCACACAATGAGCATAAACAAAACCTGATATGACTTTGTATATGGCAACCAAAGACACCATAACGAATTTATTATTCCGTAAAATTTACACTATCTGGTATCCATACAGCACATGTCATGTCAAAATGAAAACTTGAAACGTTAAGGGTCAAGGGAGACTACTCTTCAAACCTTAGAGGCCAAGCCTTGATGACAATTTTAACTTTAATCTTGATCAATAAAGTCATGAACGTGATCTGAAAAACAGATTTATGTCCTTGCACGTCACAATAATGACATAAAAACACAAAACAGTGTCGAAAGACGAATTTCTGTACCAGAATTTCCATGTGAAATATGTGAATTTGGTGTTGGAAAATCCAAAATGACTGTTACTTACGGTATAATGTCTCATTTTATGTCAGTAACAATCATCTTGGATATTTACTGACGAGGCATAATAAATTATTATTCATCTCTTATTCGATACAATTTCTTTTGTATATGGAGTGGATTATATTGTGTTTAGGCATTTATTATTAATCTTTGAAACTTTTGCCTTTATGTAAAAGTAGTGGGAACCTATGTATTTCTCTTTCTCGGAAGGTTTATGTATACAGCGTTAGTTTTGAGGGTTGTGGTGGCCTGGAGGAATTCTCGTCAATCTACTACCTGTGTGCCCGCACTTGATGACATCCGGGATGCTACAGGGGTCAGTGAAGGTCATCAGACTCTCTCTCTTGTAGTGGGAGGAGGGGTCCACCTGGTCATCTGACACCACTGCCCACGTGTAGTTCCTGTGACGGAGTGTCGGCCACACAGCAGACAGGATGCCCCTGTAGGGGGTGTAGTCAGCATCAGCGATGTTCCACCTTTCATTCTGCTCCAGGGTGATGGGGTGTGCAACATCAGCAACTTGTCTGGCGCCTGAAGGCAGGATGGTAACTTACATGACACTCGTTGAGTGGAGGGATATTTAGAAAATATCACAATATGGTTCAGATGAAGTAAATAATTAGTGATGATATATCTATGATATGAAACACAGGAAATATGTAAATAACTTTTGTGCCCACCTTGCAGGTTAAATTACAACTATTTATGCTGAATTTATTATGTGAGTTGATTATTGTCATAATTTTGATTTTTAGATGAAAAACAAAACAAAAGAGCAAATGGGCCTCATGTCACACCCTTGAGTTTTGTATGGATTAAACTTAGAAATACAGCAAAGAGGGTGTGGGGGCCTCTTCTAAAGAATTTTGTATGTACAATTTTCCATGACCCCCTCTACATATTCCAGGCCGTATCACGAACTGACCGCTGAGTCAAAACATGGTGAAGAAAGGATTGAGCCATGCCTTCATGTCACTTAAGATACTTTGTCTGTGCCAAAGCTGGGCATACACTTACAATGTGTTGGACAGTCTCATTAAATTCATTATATATTCTACATTTCATATTTACATTTTTGATACAAAATCAAGAAGTATTTGGACCGGAGCAGCAACAAACAGAAAGCCTTCTGTTTGACTTTTTAGGCAAGCCGACTTCATCCAAGCGAACCCAGTGCTGCTGATCTTCTCAAAACACTGCACATTAACTCGATGCAATGGTCGGTCAGATAGCCTCTCACTGGATCACTGAGTATAGGCGGATTTGATATGGCACTTCGCTTGGCCTACACTCATTTCTGTACCGACCAGCAGTACAGAACCATCAACAAAATCTACATTGTTATGTTTATGGAAACTGTGGATTCCATTGTTTTCAACACGAGTCTCTACATGCTTTACAAGAGAATCATCAGACAAATAAACGTGTGCAAAAGTGCACAATACAATTTTGTCATGAAGAGCCTCCGTGTTTATCAAATCACACCCTCCCATTATGATTGATTAATATAAGCGATTTAGGGAAGAGCGGTAGTGGAGGTATCTATTGTCTGACACGATTCTTCGTGTGAGGGTGTCACTACTCTGAATTTCTTGTTTCGTCCAATCAACAACACCAAATGTATACAAAAGGACGCGTACAGCATATGTATTTGTGGCTTTGACTTTACTGCGAGCGTTCAGCTCTGAACTCCAGATTTTTCATTTGTATTCTGCCCGAGGTTTGTCTTGAATTGTGGGCCTGGCCTTCCACGAATATACTGACTGATCCTCCTTCTTTGACACGTTTCAGAGGAAGAATGTTGCATTTGTCGAGGCCATTAGAAAAGTACCAGACAAGGAGAATCTGTCTCCTTTGGCAATACGTCCAACATCATCCATGTAAAGGAGGTGAGTAAGGGGTATAAGGATTTTGTGACAAACAGAAAAGCTGAATACTAAATGAATCGCACTGAAATATTCCTCTTTTAATAGAAATGGGTTCCGATTTCATCACCTAGCTCTCAAGGTGAGTTGACGAGCAATTCATTGAAGACGAGTATAGCAATTAGCCGCTCGGGGAGGTAAATACATTCCAGTGATGTCAAAATCCATTCCTGACGTACTGAATCATGAGCTTTTCTATAGTCAATACAACATACTGAGAGGTTACGGTAAGTTTTAGGCTCTTCAAGGATAATTTTTGAACCGGCAATTGAACCTTATATCCCCAACATCCCTTTCTCGTCCCTTTCTGCTCCATGTAAATAATGGAAGCGCAGTATGATCTGTTAGACACCCTGTGAATATTTTGTATTGTGTATTCTGACAAGTAACAGGGCGGAAGTTTTGGGGATCATTGAAATTACCTTTCTTTGTGAGAAATATTGTTTGACCTTTACACAACCAAGGCGGAACATCCCTGTACCCACATTAGAATTTAATCAGTGAAGTAATGGTATTTGGATGCAAGTGAACGGTTTCCAATACTGATTTCGAATAGCATCAGGTCCTGGCGTCGTATTAGATTTGAACTTTTATATTACATTTTTCAGTCAATCAGGTGTAATCAAACACAGCAATGGTGACCTTATTTTTCATGTACACTATCATTGTATTCCTCTACTCATGGTTGCTTGAGGTAAGAGTTGTCGGGTATAGACCACACCTGTTTCCGAAACCTTTCACTGGAATCCCTGGTGGGTCTTTTCTCATCACTGCCTTTTATTGCATTTTATTGCCTGTAAATTACTGTTTATTAGATTTGAACAGTTTGTTTAGTTATTTTACCACCTTCTTTTTCTTTCTGTCCAAATCTTTAACTTTGCCTTCAAAAAATCACGAATTTATTTTAGAATGTTATGTTGTTCTAAATTTTTCCAAATTGATTGATTTGTTCTGACATTGATTGCCCTTAGGAACGTACTGTCAAGCAAAGTTCCATCCAGGATATATTTTTCCTTCTTTGACTTGTATTTGGAACTGGGTTTTCTTTTGATGATTTTATTTATTAACTTTGTGTGGTTCAATGTCTTGGGAAACCAGTGTTAGAGCAGCAGCTTACACGCTACAGTTAATGTCATGCAAAGAAGAGTCCGTATTTACTATTATTATTATCATCCGAATGTCACATGCTCAAAGCCATAATGTTTAGAAATATCAAAAACATTGCTCTTAATCTGTAGTGTATTTGAATAATGATTTGAGACTATATTTCTTACAAACAACATCGATGACGATTTCAGGGACTACAACTGCAGGGTCGTATGCAGCACAGTCTCTCACGTCGGCGGATACGGTGGTGGAGAGCCCCACTTTGTTGTAGCCACGAACAGCAAGACGACGGCACTTACTGAAGTCCAGGGGTTGGGGAAGCAGTACATTGAACGTCATCTGGAACAACCGTTGCGTGGGGTGTAACAGTGTTGTAATTTGTCTGTACTTGTAACTACCCGGGATAGAGTAGATATATGATGTCAACGTTACAGAATATCCAGTCTCCATTATACAATAAAACAGATTCCATTGGGCGTAGAGGCAAAATAGTGGTGACAATTATACGAATGGTCTTCTGAACATCATTGACGACACCAGGTGTTCACGCAATGTCCTGCCCTACCCGTAACACAAGCCACTCACACATGTGGCAACCTAGTGGGGACGCTGGGTGGACACTGGATTTCATGTCATAAGGAGCAGTTAAATGGGGTCAGTGGTCAGGCTCTGTGACGTGGGACGTTCCTTACAATATCCACTGGTATTTACAGGCCGCAGTGATATAGCTTGACTATTGTTGACTAAGGCGTAGGACAACATTCACTTCCCTCATCCAACATACCACATCCCCGCTGGTTGTGCTGTGTGACACTGGCTGCCACGTTGTCAGAAGCCTGCTGTCGTGGTCACTGTCTGTTAAACTCCATTCATATCTGTCTACAACGCCATACGCTTCAGTCTTCACTGGCATGTCCGGGTCAGCAAAACTTACCATGGTCACCTCAAGCTGGAACAGTGGACGCAGAGAGGTATGGAGACTGCTGATGCTGGGGTACGCCAGTATAGAGACTTACAGTAAAAACATCCCAGTGCCACTAAACCGGCGGCGCCGATGCGGTTCATGAGCACAGTAAAGTATCATTTATATTGTTAGCAATTGTGCAAAACAGTGTCTCTGAAGAGCATTTTAGAAGCTGTAGCATTACTGAAGATAGAACTGGTGAAAAGTTGAAATCTATTGGTCAGCTCTCTGTTCGTGAATATCATTCTGTACACAAATCATATCATGGAATTCGTTCATATGACTCGACCCCCCTTTCAACATGATAATTAGAATAGTCACATAGAATGAGTTGGAAGTGTATCTTTAATGTGACCGTGACCTTTAAAGGATCGACCAAAGCCATGATATGTAAGTACAAGATTTCAGTTGCCCTCCGCCCCTACCTGTAAATGACATGCTTTCTAGTTACTTGTAAACACAAACTTTTCAGGGTATGCCCTTTGACAAATGATAAAACCAATGCATGCATTTGATTAGATATACTTAACAACGTCGGAGAATACAAGTAGAGACATCCATCAGATTTGCCCTCATCACCTTGGAGCCTGTGTCGGTGTTCGTGTAGTTCACGCTGATGTTCCCGCTTACAGGTGGGTGGTGTAGCACTGTAACTCCGTCACTGTACACGGCGTCAGTGCAGACGTTCACAGCGCACAGCTTCACAGCCGCCCTGAACGTGTAGCCCGACATGAGATCCAGTCCCGTGGACAGTACGTGGTCGCGGTGTCCAGTGTACTCATAGTCCCTTTCTGGGTGCCAGAGGTCATCTGAACATAGAAGACAAGGTATGCATATGACTATTACGTAGATATTCATTTGATATGAAAGATCAAACTTTAGGCTTGGGTTTTGGTTTGACATTGACGAGCATGACACAATGAGCATGACTACATAATAAGCATGACAACATGCCAACACAAACTACATGAATAAACAACGAGCAAACAAGAACTAGATTTGCATTTCAGGTTAATTGAATAGGGAGTGTATGAGAACTGCAACGTACGGGAAAGCGGAGTATGACATTTATCTATATTGATATTTAGAAGATATGGTTTAACACAGGGGTGAGGTGAAATGGGGTTTAACGTCGCATTAACACATAAATTTCATTTAATTATGATGATGGTACACATTTTCTTGCTCATGAATATATATACGAATTCAAAAATAAATAGCTTTGGGTAAGAATCTGATTGGTTTTCCTTAATATAAACGACATCAAATTTAAATAGGGTATTTTTAACCTTGGATATCCTTATAATTTTGCCATTTACAGCTTCGTTATATCACAGACTATTTCGCATCGATATAACCTTACACCAATAAGTAATAAAACGCTTATATGGTGATATGTACGAAGGATATCTGCGGCACTCACCTCTTACGACATGACCGGGTGTCGAAGACTTAAGGTCTAAAAAGTGTTTGCATGCTAATATATGGATCTGTTCAATTTCTTTATAGTTACTTAAACCACAAATGTCAGCTCTATATAACAATATTGGTGCTACTTAAGTTTCAAATATCTTGTAAAATACTTGATAATCAAAGGGTTTTACTTTCCTGAGTGATTTTAAAATACAAAACAGTATTTGTTTGGCCTGAAGTGCAGCATTGCATACGTGGGGAGACCAATTTAAAGTTTCTCTGAATGATACACCCAAATAGTTATAAGAAGAAACACATTTTTATCTAACATCGCCATAATACCATTCATCATGTTTATATAAAATTCACCCCTTATTGAAAACCACTACACTACTTTAGTTTTTTCAAAGTTAACCGTTAATGAATATCTGTGGCAATAATCTCTAAGAACATCAATGCGCTTCTGTATTTCATTTATTCAGTCATTTATGAACATATTAAAACAATAATGGGTTTAGTATACAGCATTGACAGACTCCAACATTACAGGGTCTAAAGTCTGAAAGTCGTTTTTTTTATATTTAACATAAGAGATAACATATCAATAGATAGATTGGAGATTGTTTATACTTCTTTGGCGAGAGTCCGTGTACGTTTAATATGCGTACGTTTAGATTGGCGTACACTGTCGTCTACGTGGTGTCATGCGGAAGTATATAACACATGCACATAACTTCATGTTCTGTAAATTATAACCATACTGAGGACGACTGTCATCCCAACAAGACATATTTGATACATCATGAAGGCTTATTGTTATCTATCAGTACCTGATAAATTGGTAAGAATCAGTGACATTGTTTAGCCCATCAAGAGATAGAAGTCCGTTATGGAACATAATTGTTTGGTTAGCCAATCAAATGCCACGAATTCACTGGCAATGTATTTAAGTGCATTTAAGTATGAGTACGGCTACAGTGTGAGTGTGTCTCTATCAGTACCTGATAAAGCGAACCTCTTTTCAAGCTTCCACTTGACATCTGGGTACAGGTGGGTATATTGTTGTGTGATGTTCCAGTGGGCGGCGAACATGGAGGTTGATAGCTGATAATCCTGGTCCTCGTGACAACCATACACGGCAGACTGAAACATGAAACAAGAGGATATATCAAGGTATACCTAGTCCTCGCAACAGCCACACACGGCAGACTGAAACATGAAACAAGAGGATATACCAGCATATACCTGGTCCTCGTGACAGCCATACACGGCAGATTGAAACATCAAACAAGAGGATATACCAAGGTATACGTGGTCCCCGTGACAGCCACACCCAGCAGACTGAAACATGAAACAAGAGGATATACCAAGGTATACGTGGTCCCCGTGACAGCCACACACGGCAGATTGAAACATCAAACAAGAAGATATACCAAGGTATCCGCGGTCCTCGTGACATCCATACACGGCAGACTGAAACATGAAACAAGAGGATATATTATTAAATTATTATTAAACATGATCAAGTAATTATTGCACAGTCACTGATTGACTCACCATGTTATGATGTGTAGGATTCCAATCCTGCATTCCTGCAACATTTCAAAAGAGAAATTAGGTGATCACAAAGTAGGCAGCAGGTCATTTCTCAACAAGACAAATATGGCAGCATGACAGCAAATGAAGCGATCGTAAAATATCAAGCTGTTTTTTCGCCAGATTTCAGCAGTCTGTGACGGCCAGAATATTTCAGACTTATCGACATGTGTGCATCATTGAACTCTGGGACAGACTACATCATTCGGGAAATGAGGTGAGGTGACAGTGTCTAGAAGGCTGGCCGTACTTATATAAGAACGAGGTGAGGACGACACGAGGCCTTCTCTGACCTGACTAGCTTCTTAACTACTTGTCCAGTGCGGAAAACATCGACTTCTTCCGAGCTTCCCTCACTATTCCGGATTCAAGAGACAAAACGCGTGCTTCTTTCAAGATATTCGACTGTGACATATTCTGAACTTCGTGAGTGTATATTTGTTATGAAGACCTGTTCCGTACTGATGCTGCTACTTATTTAACCCTTTATGTTGTCATTTGTGATTGTAAGCCTAAAACTGTGTGTCTCAATTGATGTTTTTTTCTGTTATTCGTTTATCTTCTGTGGTTATTTAATGATTTCACAATTGTATTCTGTACCCATTTCAATTTGCAAATCACCCGTAACAAGATAGTAAAACGTTCATCTTGAACTTCACTTAGACAATACCTTGAATGGAATCACATCCGAGGCCATCATATATCGTCATATCAGAGATGTCAGCGTTGTTGATGATAACGTAAACCCCATCAGAAGACTGGGTCACCTCGCCACCGGCCGACCTCGCCACGACTGTTGTGTAATATTTCTACAAGAAGACATTCAGACAATGTAGCAGTTATGCATATGTTGAAATTATGTCATTGTTGCTATAATCATGATTAGCATAAGTATAACGTTAACAAATGGTTTACTGATACAATTAATGAATGCATCAAAGAACTATCAATAGGATGCATCAACGCATCATAGAACAAGCACCTGTGTACACTGTACAGTACATTGGACGCTCATTGCATTGTGTTTGAACAGTGATCAGTCGTCAGGAAGTTACTATATTTAGATGCTGGAGTGCAAGCTCCTTCCCAGCGCGTGACACCTTCGTTACACTCTCAGTAACATCGCTGCCACCAGTGTGGGCGCGGCCATTTCAAGAATCTTGAAATTTGCCCTCCAACCCCATATGTAGTAACGTTTATACTTTTGTTTATGTCTCTGGGAATGCCATCATATTTCAATTTGAAAAGGTTTACGACTGACCATGTTTTCCAGATGAATTCACTTTGTTGTTTTGATAATCAGATTGGTTCGAGATTGCAGACTAACGGAAAATCAACCAACTTCTCCCTTACATTCTGACAATATCAATAACACGATAGTTTTAATGAAACAGAAATTCAAATTGACAAACGAAGAAAGTAATTTAGCAGCGATAAGTGTATTCGGCGTCACGACAGTCGTCATTTGTTTGTAAACATAACGGTCATTCGGTTGCGAGTTCAACTCCAAGCATGGTTGTGGCCACCTATTCACAGTGGGGAGTTTTGACTGGTGGCAGCGATAGTATAGAGAGCTCCGGGAACGTACTATCGCTGTGAGGAGCTTGGCTGGAGTGGTGTGTAAACTTCCGGTTCGGTATACCGCGGACGGCGTTAGTGTGACGGCACTCTGTGAAACTTTCTAGTGCCTAGGTAGGTTGTTTATAAGCGTCTTTAGGTTTTCAATAGAGTCTTTACGTTTCTCTCTCGCAATTGATCATATCGGAACTAGCTTTCACGTGAGGATCGCTTATCATCCCTGCCTTGCCCATCTCGGAAGCTTGACCACTGACGCCGCTGGGTGAATATATATTACTATCACTGACTATTGCTATCACTACTTTTTGCATTTGACACTGACCACTGACATCATATTATATATTGCCATTAAATATTGTACTACCGCTCTATTGTGTACTGCCATTGTAATTCTCTTGGTTAAAATCTTGTTTTAATTTGGGAGTCGACACGTAACATAATGTGTCTGTGTGTTGTATGCAGCTGAACAAGTAGACAGCTGCTTCGCTCTTCGACAACATGCACTGAATGTACTGGTGAACCATGGATTTCATTGACGGAACATGTGACTGTAATATTGATCAACCTCAACTTTTGATTGATATATGTAAGTTGTTCCGTTTTCTGTCTATACTGCTTTTACAGACAAAATTCACTATTAAACAGACGAGTAAGTAAAACACTCAACAACACATCAGATTCATGTACTAATGCAAATGTCACCTGTGACGTGTTCAGCAGGAGATTCGTGAACTGATGCTGTAGCAAGTGCCCTGTGTCTTCATAGCCTCTCACGTCAACTACACCAGGCCTGGTGCCAATCCCCGCCCTGTAGGTCACGTTCAGCATGCCGTTATCAAACCCATACCACCTCGCCTTCAGCACTCGTGCAGACAGTTGGTAGTCGGAGTCCCGCAGTTCCTGCAATGTTAGAGGACACTGTCACAGCCCAGGTGGAAATTTATGAGGGGTTGGGTAGCCTAGTGGTGAAATGATTCCCTCGTCACTTCGAAGGCCCGAGTACGATTACCCATGTGGATACAATGGTGTTCCCTGCCGTGATATTGAAGAAATATTCCTAAAGACGGAGAACTCACCAAAGAAAAGCAGCAAAACGCTTTCCACGACCACCAGAAATCTCTGCTACAAGCAGAGTAGATTGTGTGATTCCGACTCATGCAAGTTAAATTTCTTATACTCAAAGTAAAATGAGTTCATCATTTACAGTGAGAAGGTGAACAGTCGTTAAACGCATTTATTCTGCTTTGAAATACTATCTGTAAAGAAATTACGTTTCCTGACCGTTATCTGAAATAATTCTTCTTCATTTTCGGGGCAAACATCCATGACGACACCAGGTGAGGGCAGCGTGACGCCATGGACGTAAGGTTCTGCTACCGCCACTGTGGACAGCCCGACTGTGTTGGTGACCCTGACTGACACATAGTAGGCGTGGCTGTGATGGAGGTCCCAGTGGAGGTCCCGGAGAGCTACTGCTGTACACGTGGGCGGAGACGTCACTGTGCACCCTGCTCCTGACTGCAGGGCAATGAAGGGCAGGATCTCAGTCCCATACGGCGAGGAACCTGTACACAGCAGAGTATGTCAAATGTATGCGTGGGACTTCCAGGTGAGAATGTATCTGCAGTTAACCTAAGCTGGTAGTTAGAGGGGGTTAAGGCTCTGTGACTTAGTTGATTATGAGTCATCTTACCCTGGAGGCGTGGATTGTTGCTAATAATATCAATCACTGACACTTCTGGTTCAGACCCGAATTGCTACAGGCCACCGCCATGTTACTTGTATAGTGATAAGTGTGACGTTTAACAAACAAAGATAAGAACGCAATAAATAGATCTGAAATATATTTAAGATTATTTGAAGCATTTATGAGATCGAAGGATTCAATAAAACGAAGACAAGACCGCCACTTCTTACCGACGGCAGCTTCATACTTGAGGTGAGCAGCATCAGGGTCCGTGACGTGTGAGTTGTTCCACGTCACCAAGAGATGACTCAGACTGGACGTCAGGGCAGCAGTGACTCCCCCGTTAAAGACAGGCTTATGGGTGTGCACGAGGAGACGCCCCAGGACCTGAAGAAAACAGGAGGTTCAGGAAAACATGGCATGTAGCTCAATTGGTAATGTATCATCAACTGTGCTCAAACAGGTAAATGGACTGATAAGTCCCAGAATATAAATATAATTCGACAACCCAGTGGGATTTCCTGTTTGGATATGGTTGTTTGTCAAAAGAGCCAAATTAAGGATCGGGAGTCGGGAACTGTGACCTAGCTGATTTATTGATGGCATGGGCAGTATGTCATGCTTTCAGTCACTGTTTTCCTCGTTTAGACTCGATACTGACTGCTATTGAACGATACAGTTCACTCATCATCGAAGAATCAGGAGGGAACATTGCTAGTCTCAGTTTACCTGAATGGTTGTAAGCCCAGCTTTGTTGATGGCCTTGATGGCTATGTAGAACTCTTGCCCCTCACTGAGAGAAGGATGGTAGCCTTGATACTGGGGATGATGATGAGTGGACGTGTACGGCAGGATGTCTGGAGCTGCTTCACCAGAAGGATCTGACATCAGCCCCACCTCGTAGTCATGGATACTGCTCTCCGCGTCCGTTCCGGTCCAGTTTACAAACAGCTGGCAAGAGCAATATGTCACTGACAGACGCCACATGCAGAATCATGATATTGTTGATTCGATTTATTAAGAGTGTACATGCTCACTACTATCAAAGGTGGGAATAGGGTGTGGAAGTGGTGAAAAACTGAACAACTTTGTCCCATGAGACTCACAACATACACAATGAAACACTTCAGCATTTATTACCAAGTTTAGACATGATCGTCTGTTATGTAAGCTTCTATAAATATTTCTCATACGTGGTGCTGTGTAGAAATGTATATCTGGTGGAAACTTGACAACGCTTCAGACTCTATGCAAAATGTTGCATTTCGTTTCAACATCATTCCATTCCTCATCACGTGAATGGGGAACTTCTCTAACTCTGCTGCGTCGATTGCTGTTCCTTTGGATCTGAAAGATTCGTCAGGGTATACCATGAACACGGAGTGGGACTTCCAGCTTTAAGAGCTTAAGGGTAAAAAAACACCATAAAAGATGCATTTAAAAATTGGTGACATAGGAATATTTATAGATAAATCCATTACGGTCGGTGGCAAGATAACTGAAGCGATCCATTTTCTCATACACAATAGACACAGACATACTTCAAACAACCATCCAGCTTAATTTGCGTGCACAATAAAGGTTTGAATATCAATAAGGCGAACTCCGATAAACGACATAAAGGACAGCACATTGTTCACATAGTTAGAGCATTATACTGCATGTAAAGATTTTGCAACGTGAGATCTAACTACAAACCCATCATATAATACCAGAGGGATCTCCTTTATGTCTATGCGCCGTTCCGTGACGTTTGTGCACTAAGGCGTATAGGAACCTTGGTAAACAAAGACGTCAAACATTATCTTAAAGGTCTTTTTCATTATGTACAGGCAACAAGAATTGTATGGTTATAACTTAAACACATCTTAATATCCTGATGGTTCGTACCTGCATTGGGTATCTGGTTCAGCAATTCTGCTTCTCCTGCGGTGATTGTCTATGAACCAGACCGTGCCTGATGAGGTGGTGACCAGACCCGGGGCAATGCTAGAGGCGGCTACAGCAATCTGTCCCACTGCTGGTGGTGTGTCATCAAGGGTCACTCCGTCAGAACACACAGGGTCAGATGCCTCCAGGGCCCGGTTGTAGGCCACCACTGTCACGTGATACGTCCCTGGGGAAGATGCCGACCATGCTGCATGTGTCGAGTAGGTTTCCGTCACCTGTAATTGTGATGGTTTGAGACGCATGTATGTGACTGTCAACGAGCAAATATGCACCCTGGAAGAAAACTTGATAAACGTCGATGTGAGGGAAGGCGAAGACGTACATTTAATACACTCGTATCCAAACCGAAATGCTCCTTTTGTAGACACTTGTCTGAAAACTGATACTGGTAGAACTTGACCCCACTCTCCCGATCAAAGAAGCCGACCCAGTGGGCGTGGACCTGTAGGCTGTCCTGGTAGTCCACTTCCGGGTGTCCAGGCTGACCATCGTGGACAACTCCAGGGTGCGGTGCACTCGCGTCTACTGTCACCTAGAGGGGCAGAAACATCATAGAATGTATCACCTAGAGGGGCAGAAACATCATAGAATGTGTTACCTAGAGAGGCAGTAACATGATAGAATGTGTCACCTAGAGAGACAGTAACATCATAGAATGTGTCACCTAAAAGGGGCAGTAACATAATAGAATCTGTCACCTAGAGGGGCAGTAACATGATAGAATGTGTCACCTAGAGGGGCAGTAACATGATAGAATGTGTTACCTAGAGAGGCAGTAACATGATAGAATGTGTCACCTAGAGAGACAGTAACATGATAGAATGTGTCACCTAGAGGGGCAGTAACATAATAGAATGTGTCACCTAGAGGGGCAGTAACATGATAGAATGTGTCATCTAGAGGGGCAGTAACTTCACAGAATGTGTGACCTAGAGGGGCAGTAACATGATAGAATGTGTCACCTAGAGGGGCAGTAGCATGATAAATTGTGACACATAAAGAGCCTGTAACATCATAGAATGTGTCACCTAGAGGGGCAGTAACATCATAGAAAGTGTCACCTAGAGGGGCAGTAGCATGATAAAATGTGACACATAAAGAGCCTGTAACATCATAGAATGTGTCACCTAGAGGGGCAGTAACATCATAGAAAGTGTCACCTAGAGGGGCAGTATCATCATAGAATGTGACACCTAAAAAGCCTGTAACATCATAGAATGTGTGACCTAGAGCGGCAGTAACATCACAGAATGTGACACCTAAAAAGCCTGTAACATCATAGAATGTGTGACCTAGAGGGGCAGTAACATCATGGAATGTGACACCTAGAGGGGCAGTAACATAATAGAATGTGTCACCTAGAGGGGCAGTAACATGATAGAATGTGTCACCTAGAGAGGCAGTAACATGATAGAATGTGTCACCTAGAGAGACAGTAACATCATAGAATGTGTCACCTAGAGAGGCAGTAACATGATAGAATGTGTCACCTAGAGGGGCAGTAACATGATAGAATGTGTCACCTAGAGGGGCAGTAACATGATAGAATGTATCATCTAGAGGGGCAGTAACATGATAGAATGTGTCACCTAGAGAGGCAGTAACATGATAGAATGTGTCACCTAGAGAGACAGTAACATGATAGAATGTGTCACCTAGAGGGGCAGTAACATGATAGAATGTGTCACCTAGAGGGGCAGTAACATCATAGAATGTGTCACCTAGAGGGTCAGTAACAGAATAGAATGTGTCACCTAGAGGGGCAGTAACAGGATAGAATGTGTCACCTAGAGGGGCAGAAACATCATAGAATGTGTCGCCTGGAGGGGCAGTAACATGATAGAATGTGACACCTAGGGGGACAGTAACATCATAGAATGTGTCACCTAGATGGTTAGGAACATCATAGAATGTGCCACCTAGAGAGGCAGTAGCATAATAGAATGTGTCACCTAGAGGGACAGTAACATCCTAGAATGTGTCACCTAGAGAGACATTAACATCATAGAATGTGTCATCTAGATGGGTAGTAACATGATAGAATGTGTCACCTAGAGGGGCAGTAACATGATAGAATGTGTCACCTAGAGGGGCAGTAACATGATAGAATGTGTCACCTAGAGAGGCAGTAACATGATAGAATGTGTCACCTAGAGGGGCAGAAACATGATAGAATGTGTCACCTAGAGAGGCAGTAACATGATAGAATGTGTGACCTAGAGGGGCAGTAACATAATAGAATGTGTCACCTAGAGGGGCAGTAACATGATAGAATGTGTCACCTAGAGGGGCAGTAACATGATAGAATGTGTCACCTAGAGGGGCAGTAACATGATAGAATGTGTCATCTAGAGGGGCAGTAACTTCATAGAATGTGTGACCTAGAGGGGCATTGACATGATAGAATGTGTCACCTAGAGGGACAGTAACATGATAGAATGTGTCACCTAGAGGGGCAGTAACATGATAGAATGTGTCACCTAGAGGGGCAGTAACATGATAGAATGTGTCACCTAGAGGGGCTGAAACATTATAGAAGTGTAGTATGAAAACTGCATTCGAGGTTTTGTTTGAGAAGTATTGCCCGCGAAGGATGGAAAGGGAAAATATATGATTTAGAAATGATTTTACTAATTGGCATTAACATGAATTCATTGATATTTACTGTTGAGAGTTTAACTGCAATACGCGGGGAGTACATCCGCGCGCTGCACGTGACGCACGTGCTTCAGGCCCGTTGTAACAATGAGCGCACGTGGTTCAAGCCAGTCGAATGAATTCCACTGAAGAGAATGGACGCAGACGACAACGATATATTTCTGATGCAGTCAGTTTTTAAAGAATCGGCATCCTGTGCCGAAGAAGACAAGGTAAGGGATGACTTTAAATTCCGTTTTGGAAATCCACTCCCTGAGCGTGAAATAGCCAAGAAAATTGAAATCTGTGTCCCTAGAACAACACGTTATAAAAAAATGACTGGGCATTCTCAACATTTAAACGGTTGCAAGAACGCAAGTCACGGTCAATTGCGGACAATTTGGAATTACCGCAAAAGTGCTTTACAGAGGATATAGTCGAAATGAGTCTACTATGAACATCGCTTTCAAATATTTCATTTTTGAGGCGAGGAAACTGGTCGGCACCCAGTACATGGCGGATACTGTACATGGACTGTTTACCGTTCTTCAGAGTGGCTTGAGGCTTAAAGGGCGAAAGGACATTAATTTGTTCGAGGATCAACAGTTTGAAAAGAGCAGAACATGTCTGGACGCTTTAATGAAGGAACTTTCTAAAAAAGGACTGGGCAGCTCTGCCAGAAAGAAAACTGAAACTATATCAATGGACGACGAAGAGCGCTTGTGGAGTAGCGGTTCATTAGACGAAGACGTCCCTCAGCAACTTGTGGATACGGTTCTTTATCTTACCGGTAAGTAGAGTAAATCACACAGTTGTTTTTCTTTATATCTTCGAAAATCACTTTTACAAATAGTATAAACTAAATCATTGGAATTTGTTCATTCACATATAAAATTGAAATATTAATCTGTGAACCTTTTTAAACACAAAAGTTTAACAGTTTGTTGAAATGATTAAATGAATGTTCATTATTGTTATTGAAAATATGAACAATAATGAAAATTTATTTAATCACTCTCGCCAATAGTATAAACTAAATCATTGGAATTTGTTCATTCACATATAAAATTGAAATATTAATGTGTGAACCTTTTTGAACACAAAAGTTTAACAGTTTGTTGAAATGATTAAATGAATGTTCATTATTGTTCATATTTGCCGTTGTCTAAAATACACATTTTCAAAACATTTACACAGGTTTGCATTTCGCACTGCGAGGAGGAAAAGAGCATAGATCGCTGAGGCTGTTCTCGAACCCCCAAATAACAGGTCCTCACACTGACGATAATGGCAGAAAGTATATACTCTACACGGAAGACGCGTCAAAGACTAATCACGGCGGCCTGAAGCATAGCAAGCTGGTACCGAAACAAGTTCGAGCGTATGAGAACACGGACAACCCTAAAATATGTTTTGTGCGTCTCTTTGAAAAGAAGGTCTTTGTGGCAAGTGTTAAAAACACCAATGCATATTGCGTGTATTACCTACGTTTATTTAGGGGTTTTGGAATTATGTATTTGATAATCGCTATATATAAATCTTGACTACATTCTAAATTTTGAATGAAATTTTCAGAAGGTGTAGTATCAGCCCACACAATGCAATGTTTCACAAAAACAAACATTACAAGTGTCCCTTGCTACCATTTTTTCCCCCAGCAAACCTGGTCAACATACTGAATACTTCTACTTCACTCCAAGAAGGACTAGAACGTCGAAAGACTGGTATACTGCATATGCCATCGGCCACAACACCTTACAAATTACCGTCAAAAGACTGTGCAAGACGTCCGGTATTGAGGGCATGAAGACAACCCAAAGGCAACGGTGTCTGACATACTTAGTGTGTGGAAAAAAATGAACTCGCCCTCACGTGAAGAAGCTGATCCGAAAAGAGCAGATGACCAAAGACCTGAAGACAAACTAAATCGAACTGGTACGCTCAATTTCAATTTCAACTAATATCAATAAATAGTTGAGCCATGTTCTGTTGTTTTTTTTTCATGCAGAAAGGTAATTCAATACAGAGGGTATTCTTTGGGACAAAAACTAGGCTTTCAGTAGAAAATCTCCCGGGATTTCTTGGAGAAAGCCCGGGGCTTACCAGGGGAATGCCCGGTAAACTACGAGTAGAGGTTTAGTCGGTAAAAGACCCTGGCGAGACAATAGTGTGACGTCACTAGAGGGGCAGTAACATGATAGAATGTGTTACCTGGAGGGGTAGTAACATCATAGGATGCGTCACCTAGACGGGCAGTAACACCATGGGATGTGTCACCTAGAGGGGCAGTAACATCATAGCATGTGTAATGTGCGTTTCATTAACGTTACATGTATGTTTAGTAGTATCATCATTACATTAAGATTCTAGACCGATTAAAAAAAGGAACACTGTCAAACACTGGTTCAATCAGGCGCATACACACAAAGTTCGCTCACCTTGATTGCAAGCGACGCGTTTAGTTTGGCGTGGTTCATTACTGTAATCTCGATGAAGTAGTCGGAGTCGTGAACGCCCTTGTGCATGTCGTGGAACACGCCACCATGACTGAGATTAGACGAGATTATGCGTGGTTTGATCTGGAAGTGTCTGTGGTAACATCCTGTCCCTGGCGTACAGTAACAGTTGGCGCCCCGTGCATAGTCGCCGTACCTCGCTGTGCAGTTGGCCAGTGTCTGGGGGTAAGTAAACACAACTGAATAAATACTTAGGTATTTGTCCTCTGTTTGCAATACAACAGCAATATTGGACCTCCCTGAAACGAATAAAACATTAACAAAGCAACCAATGACAGAGGAAGGTATGTACTTGCGTGTCTCCTTGAGCTGATAGATGTTCTTCTCCGTGGTAGATGTCTGAGCCGGTGATGTTGTCGTAGAGTCTCCACGACACAGTCTCTAGACCACTGTGGTCATCAAACGCCAGCCACTCAAATCTTAAATGCAAGACATGGTACTTTGTTGAACGAGTATTTGATTTTGGTTTAAGGCGTCTTTGAACAGTATTTTAGTTATTTTCACGGCGTGTCAGCTTCATGAAGTGATGTGAAGTCTAAGACCACGGGCATGGTACTGACAAACCTAGAAACATAATTAAAGAGAAGTTGGATTTGAACCGACGATCATAAGTGTCAAGAACGCCGGAGGGACGCAACTTAGAGCCGTAAATTGCGGCGGATGAGACAAATGGGTCACCCGTTGCCATAGTTTTGCGTTGAAGGTACTGTTTACTAACTTAACATGTAGAAAGAGAAACTTACGTCATTTCATTGAATTCCTCTACTCTATGAACACTGACGTTGAGTCTGTCTCCCCTGGTGAGCCACAGGTTCTCTATGACTGGAGGCGATGTGTCCACGTGGACTGCCACGCTCTCCTCAAGGAGTTCGCGCCTGATGTCGTACGCCCTGACCCAGAACCTGACGGTGTCTCCGTCCACGATGACCGGTGTGACTGTCTGGTGCTGAGTCAGACCTTGGAGCTGGAAGTCGGCGTCAGGAGGGGGAGAGAGGATGCTGCTTCCGCCACTGTGGTCAATCAGGAAGGCGGTGCGGTATTCCACTATGCCTGGAACATGGAAGCCATTTCTCTAACTGACGCATTAGCTAACTGTGGGGGAGGTGGTTTGTGAACAATTATAAACCGAACAATGATACAAACAACAATTGTGTAATTGTAGAGGTGATTGCTTATTCGTTCAAATAACATTTGATGGATTAAACTCAAAAACAAATTGACGTGAGTGACATTTGGACATGAAGCACATTTAACAAACTGCGATCGTAAATGTTTTATGGGAAATCATTACCTTCCTGTTTGAAGAATAGCAGATTTACATCAGTACATGAGCCCAGATGTTGGCGCAGGAATGCGGATAGGAGCTATATCTTATCACAAATGTGAGGAAATTAAGGAAATAGGTCATTGGCCACGCTATCAACCACTGATTGTCTCCCCGACGGTAAAGGTCATTGCTCACGTTCGACACCTCTGATTGTCTCGCCGACGGCAACTGCTATCATCTGTCTCGAAGTCGTCGCGTTAAAGCCAAACCACATTGAGGGAATTGTGATAATTCGACAACTGTGTCAACCAGGGCGCCGTCTATCAACCCATCACAAATGCTTCAAGTTCGTCCTTAATAGGCAGGTATTGGGGAAATAAAACTCTATAAACACAAGGAGTTCCTCACCCTGCACGTGATCAATGGCGTCTATTCCCCTGGAGTGGTTGTTATCGTCGTAGTCCGGGGTAACGTCATGCAAGGAGGCCGCTTGCTTCAGCCACCCGTTGTTGTAATGAAGGGTGTTAATGTACCTGTACAGCGTATAGGGATGTTATATTGTTATACCTATGTGTGTCACAAGTACATTTACATCGTGCTTGATTAAGTGACTGAATACAGTATCATTATAAATACGAAATATATGATAATATATACAAAATAAAATAAATAAATGCAGCAAAGATGGGGGGCGGAGGGGGGTTGCATGGACCTTGCACAGTCAGGCTTGTAAGGCCAATCATCAGCTCAGGGCCATCGCCCCCTCTACAAACAGAACAGATAGCGAATGGGACTTCTCCAAGGAGTGGCTGCCCGGTCGAATCCACCCCGTAATGTGAATACTCCCCAACACTGCAGCCTTTTATATTACCAAGATTGTCAGAAGGGTTGTATTCTTGGCAGCATACCTGGGTACTCTCCTGATGTCAATAAACATGGAGGCACTGAGAACAATGGGGAGTCGGACAACTTGGGATGCAAGCGTGATATTTCGGAAGGGAGGTCCGCATAATTGCCATGTTTTCCCTGAATCTTTCAAGCCGACTTCATCCATGCAAAGAACTTTACAGGGTTACTGGGTTTTTTTATAACCACGATACAATGGTCGTTCAAATAGCCTCTCCATGACAAACTGGCTGATTTGATATAGCACTTCGCTTGGTTGATGCTCATTTCTATACCAACCAGCAGTACAAAACCATCCACAAATATTAACACTGACATTGAGATTTTATCCTTGGCTCGTTTTAAGAAAACTGTGGAATGCTTTGTTTTCTTCATGAGTCTTGACATGCTTCAAAAGAGGATCATCAGACAAATAAATGTGTGCAAAATTGCACAATGCAATTCTATCATGTAGAGCCCCCACGTTAAACAAATCACGCCCACCAGTTATGATTGGTAAATTTAAGCGATTGAGGGAAGAGCGCGGGTGGTGGGATTTATTGTCTGACATGATTCACGGAGTCAAATTTTGAACCAAGTCACATGCCAAGAGAAACACTACAGGGATGCAGATGACAAATTTTGGTGAATGTGTGCTTCCTAACCTCTTCTCCCAGTCGACAGACACGTTCGTCGTATTCCACTGCCAGCGGTGGGTTGTTATAGAAGCCGATGACGTCACTAGTAGCCTCGTGTCATGGACAACGCCCACTTTTGACACCTCGTCATAGATGAATATTCGCCGAGTACTCTTACTGTTTTCGGCCTTGTCGTAAGCAGTTAAAACAAGCGCATACACCCCGGGGTGTTGCAGATGAAACTGGCTCGATGATGTCTGCAAACCAAGGATGAATGACGTATTATTTAGATTTGAAAGATCAGATGACACAAATGTATTGGCTTGACAATAAATATCACACATAATGATCATAATATATTAACTTTTTCATGCATGTGTGTAATTCTGTTATGTGTGTGACATGATTAAGCGAAATGAGTAAGCTGGCGTCAACCCCACCATGACCAGATATCACAGCTTGCCAGCTAAATGTGGGAGGAAAGCTGATGGGAACACGCGTCTTGAATCCCACAAGCCCGGATGAGATGTCAGAACCAAGGATCAAATTCGATTCGAATCTGCACTACCAACCATCCATTCAATGATCCTGACACTTCTAAGGGACGCAATTCTGTGAGTGAGTGAAGGCATATTATCTGTCACAAAAGCATACCTCGTCGCTGTAACTGTCAGATTCAAAGGCTAGTGATTTCTCCACGAGCTGAGAGTCACTTTTGTTGGGATGTTTGTCATAAAGTTCAAATATCGACACCAAGTAGGAGAACACCAGGACGTCGTCCCTCCATCCCTGCCACGTGACACTGATCGGAGCCTGGAGACAGACGGATACATTACATGTGTATATGACACTCATCAACTCATAGACATCACTGACATGTGAACATCGTGTAACAATCAGGCCGATTACTGGCCAGCCAAGCAGCATCCAGCAAAGTGCAGCTGTTGCTCCTGTATTCAATGTGTCCATAAGCCTGGAGACCAAGAGTACATACATGTATAACCATGTTATTGCATGCACCTTTAACAGACTAGTAAATAATTACAATATTCAGCAATAGTCTATGACGTCACAGAAGGTCATTCCTACAAATAGATATTTATTGGACTACATTCTACAATCTTACAAAACTAGAATGATAACAAGAATACTATTCTCGCATTTTACAATTACAGAGTTTAAATTTCCCAGGTTCCCAATATATAAAATTATTTAATTATTTAATAAAGCAACTATAATCTATAATCTATCCCTATTTGGTTTTCATGTACACTGGACAATTGGACTCGTTGTTAAACTCAGTATTGAGAACAATAATCGTTCTTCACAAATTCTCAAATGACCTGTGTGTGGGTCTTGGCCAGTGATATCATGTCATCTGTGCAATTCTCCTCAAGATCTACACTGCAGTGATGTGGGTCTATGAAGTCAAACCCGAGGATATACCGATTGATTTGTGTCTTCCCTTCGTAGTAGTAAGTCACGAGACTGCCGCTCTCCTTGTTCCTCACTTTAATGTAGCCACCATTAGTTGCCTCAAATGTGAATTCCATTCTGTGAAAAATCAAAAACGGATGATCAAAGAAGTCCAAGAAGCTTGTGTAATATGTAACTTGCTATTATTTCTGTCATTGCAAATTTAAACGATAAGTTTACCTTGATTATTGTAACGAAATGTTCGTTTTTCAAGGCCTCTCATGCCACGTGACTCACATATCTCCATGCTCCACTGGCAGTGAGAGAAAGGTATCTGCAGTCATGTCCTCCTCACAGGTCAACTTAGTTTTATGAGGTGCCGTCTTACTGGGGCCATGGCAAGGTCGTACAGTGCTCAGTATGACAGAGTCGTCTGGAACAAATTTACAGCATTAGATCTGTGTTCATTGATTGGACTACTTTCACAAAGGTTATTGAGAAATCTCAACGGTTTACCATAAGAAAAGTCGGTATTCAAAGGACCAAAGGTGAATAAAATCAAAGTGAAAATATTTAGCAAATACCAAGTAACTATGGCTACCTAATGATGTCAATGAAAGCCACAAAACCCTTTAAATAACCATACAAAACCTAAGGGTCAATTGTGCAATTCCGTCTGTATCATGAGAATGTGTTTTTGAATCACTCTCAAATGATGATGATATCCGGGGCGTGAGAAAAGGTGAGCGTATCCGGTCACATTGGTAACACCAGTAGAAAACACTTGCACAGGCAAGTCAACTGCTCATCAGAACAAACACATGATTATGTGATAAATTCACAATAGCAATGGCATTGGGCATAATATTAATCAATGATCATGAAAGAATACTCTTTTAAAGAACACAGTGTTCATACTTCTTCTAACTTCAAATGTTGCTTTGGCGTTGATGATGCCAACTGCAAAGTCTTCAACATAGGCCTGTCTGGGCGGTGGAGTCGCAGTCATGATGAACTTGGTCTCGAATTTGTAGTGGATCATCCTGGTGTCGTTGATGTTGGTCCAGGACTGGTCTTGAGGAGCTCCTTCGTTGGGGTTATCTGGGGCTTCCACCTTGACCAGGCCCGGGCCGGTCACCTTCAGTGTGTTGTACAAAATGGACGGGAGCGTGTCGACTGAAAATACAAGGTGAGTGAGTGAATACATCCTCGATGATCTAGTGTATCATACCATTTCTTTCGCCCACAAAGTCAGTAGTCAGTGAATGAAGAGTAGCATCAAACAAAGTTGATAGGACCTGTCAATCAAGCCAAGTAGCCTGAAAAACTGTAACTGTCAGACTGTAACGAACCGTAACATATATGTCAGGTGGAAGGCGGATGTTTCAGATGACATGGTCAGTAACCGCCAGATTCATCAGTTTCCTGATAACGGGAAGACACAGTTGGAAAAATGCCTCAAGGAATCTATTTCCACGGATAATGGAAATTGGTTATTCTCTGACGTTTCTCTACATACCTTCGCAACCATATCTTTATTTTAAACCCTTTACGAACAACACAAGCCAAAAAACCTCTCGTGAGCAAAAGAAAGTCTGTGCTGAGCTAAAGATAGGAGCGATGGAGGTGGTGACGTAATTTCAGAAACAAAACAATGTTGAACCGGATCACATCCTGCAGCAAACCCAAGAGGTATTTATAGAAAAGAGTGGATAAGTGAATGTTGTTTAAACAGCAGGCAAAAATAGATATATCAATGTTACAGTCTGGACCAGGCAAACCCATGACATCATCAACTATCCACGCACGAGGACCTGCAATCAGCCAAGTCACCCAATTGATTCCTGATCGTCTCTAGGACAAGAATTGGGGAGTGGCGTCCTACTCTGACCCAGGCAGGAAGGAGAGATATATGGTTGAGTGGGAACCGTTCACCTCACTGTGTGCAGGCCGTTGTTCACACATTTAATGTTTTCAGTAAAACAAGAAAACTATTGATTGGAAAATATTGTAATACTTTATAATTAACGTTTGTGCCAATATGTTCCTCTCGGAACTAAGGTGCAACATTGATTTTGTATGTGTATTTCGTTCCTACTTTTGTCGCAGTGACTGCCGCTAAACTCTGTTGTACAGATACAATTCGTTGCATATTCTTCTGCACATTGTCCTGGGTAGCACCGTGTACTGTCACTGCGCCACGAACATGCCTCTGAAAAACACACAGCATACTCGTGTCAGTCATACAGGTGAATTAGGTCGCATTATATATAACTACAGGCACCATTATAACTGTAAACGGAAATAGATTATATATGTGATTAATTTTTTAAAATCACTAAGTAACTCTCACACTGGAGCCTCACTACTTTTGTCATAAAATATATCCGCACCAGTCAGTTAAGGCAGAAACTCTAAAACTTTTATCTGGTTATTCCGTAAAATAAATTAGGACTAGGTATTAAATCAAATTTAAAGGTTATGAAAACATTTTGAAATGTTGGTTACAAAATAAATCAGGCATGTTCGATTGGTTGGCAATTGGCCTTTCTTCTTCCTTAAATGTGCAATACTTATAATTCTGACATGATGAGAAAAGTAGGTATGGCTAAAGTGAGTGAGAGGGCTCATTTTTCGAATTTCAAGTCCCTGACCGAAGATTACTTTTTACCTGTCACTGACAATCAGAATGGCTCAAATACACGATCATCATTAAATGTTTGATAAAGGTAACAAAGGGCGTTTGTAATCGTAGGAAACTTAAGAGCCCGAAGATTACGTCTATTCTGTGAGCATTTGTTTATTGGTCCAGCCAATGTACCACGAAATCCCTGTCTCAACGATGAACCATAATTCTTAATACAATCGAGGGAGGACTTTCTTTATATGCACAAAAAGTATTTGATACAAGTGGAATAGTGTGGTATGAAGTTGAAAAATCAAAACTTCTTAGAGAATCGCAAAGATTCACGCTAAAGCTTTGACTTTTGTGAATCCCCTTCATCACCAGGTCCTCTCTCTAATGCTATATTAACTGTGAATATAAAGAAGTTCTTCCTGTATTAAGGATTATGGTTAATCTCTGAGATAGGGACCATCTTTGGTGGTACATTTGCTGAGCCCTGCAATTTATTCACCTCATCAAAAGTATCGCATCACCAAATTGGAATTTGATTTTTTGACTGTTCAGAGGACTCTAAATGGACAAAGGTACCAACATACAATATTGGACGGTTTTGTTGAGCCTCATTTTGATAACCATGCACTAGCAACACGTCCTGTCTCTTTGAACAACGATGCCCTACCTTACCGACTACTGACCATCTCCAGAACAACGCCGCTGAGACTCTGCCTTTGGCTTACCTGAATCAAGTCGAGTATCTAGGGATCAGTTGGGTCATTCAGGGACCCTCCAGTGCAGAATCTCCAAAAATGACCCAGACATTGCATCAGGAATTGCAACACATACCTCATTCGTCAGGCGCCTGATTTTTAGCATGAGGAGGTGTCTTGTGGATGTGGTCCGTGCACAGGGTGGCTACACAAGATATTGGCTTACACTATTGATCATCTAACTGTGACATGGATACAACATTACTGAGACATGTACGTTTTAATATACCTATCTCATTCCTGACAGTTATCATATTTACCCAGTTACACTCCTTGTAGTAGCTGTCGAATAAAGTTGTTTCTTTTCTTTGCAAATGCTCATTTTTCCTTGTATTATTGAATTAACATCTTATGTGATGTTAAGTAACACTTTGTTTGCTTTCAAGCTTCTCTTAACACTTTTCTTTTCTGATTATCAACAAATTTTGGTGGTGAGATACTTTTGGTGAGGTGTATATTTCTCGTTGTACGGAATTTTATGGAGCTTTGGAATGTAGTACAAAAGAGAACTTGACATGTCTTCAGCACAAAGTTGAAAACACACGCACGAAACTGTTTTTGATTCAATCAAATGTTTCAAGGCAATATCAAGTACTTTTCGATACTTTGGACTATTACTGTTTATACCCCCATCCACCAGCACAAGTTGTTAAAGGTCTTTCAAACACACTTCTTAAAAACCAGCCTGTTTGAAACATTAAATGTCGTCACAAGTCACAAATGTTCAAAATGAACAAAGTCCTTTTCTCACTCATATGAACAACTGTTACAACAATTTCTACATTTAATTTTAAAAAGGTTGTTATTGTCATCAGTTACGGAGATCCTGTGAGCAAAGGAGGCATTTGTAACACCTTGTCCAATGGAAATATGCAATATTTTTCTGTGTTTGTGTACTGTTGAAGCCAGTATTAAATAACAAGCATGTCACAGATGTGTGACTGTCCACAATTGCCGATACTTACGGATACAGGATTTCTTGTCTGCGGTGACGGTGTACGCTCGTTCCCCAGCCAGCTCCCTGTACACCCCTTCACACCGGGAACACACCTGGTCAGAGGGCGATGTACATTGCTCCAGGTCACAGTTGGAGATGGCCGAGCACACTGTCCGTAGAAAACAGGGCATGCAGACACTACCGACCTGAGAACTGCAGGTAACCACGTGACCAGAAGGTATTTCAGACTTTGTCAACGTATTTAAGATATCCAGTTGTGATATATGTATAAAGATTATTAAAACATGTCAGCGCCCTATTATTGATTTATTTCCATGAACCAGCCAGGGCTGCCAATTTACCAAGCCTCTCTTCGGGAAAATGAAACAAAATATAATTCTACAGATCATCCCACTACAGTGGTCATATAAGTTGTCTGTATGTTGGTCTGTGAGCACTCGGATCATGGAGGAATACGTGTGCATTTTAGAAAAGTACACCGTTAACCACTCACTCCGGCATCTGTTTGGGCTGGCATAGAAGCCCATCTTGCAGTTTGTGCATATCTCGGGGAGGCTGCAGGTTCCCCCGCTACTGTATTGGGTCACGCCGTTGCTGTAGATGATGTGGGACGTAGTGTAGTCTATGTTGCAGGCGCCGGTGGGGTTGATGGCGTTGTCGCAGATGGCTACGGATGTGGTGATGAAGTCAATAAAGTACATGTCAATCAATGACAGAGCCTTTTTCAGATTACATATTTATATGAATGTACTGAATAGTCCCTTAAATATATTTGTGATTACAAGATTGCAATGTTTCCGTAAAGGTAGTTTTACCGTGCGGACAGCCATGGTTATCGGTGGATCTGTATCCAGATTGACACACATGCTGCTTGTAGTATACTGTCCTGTTGGAGAGATAGATCACATGTACGTACATCCTATGCTGGCTTTCTGGACACAGAGAGATAGATCCCATGTATGTACACCCTAAACTACCTGTAAATAGAGAAATAGATCCCATGTATGTACACACTACACTACCTGTACAGAGAGAGATAGATCCCATGTATGTACACCCTACACTACCTGTACACAGAGAAATATATCCCATGTATGTACAACCTACACTACCTGTTCACAGAGATAGATCCCATGTATGTACAACCTACACTACCTGTACACAGAGAGATAGATCCCATGTATGTACAACCTACACTACCTGTTCACAGAGAGATAGATCGCATGTATGTACAGCCTACACTACCTGTTCACAGAGAGACAGATCCTATCTATGTACACCCTACACTACCTGTTCACAGAGAGATAGATCGCATGTATGTACAACCTACACTACCTGTTCACAGAGAGATAGATCCCATGTATGTACAACCTACACTACCTGTTCACAGAGAGATAGATCGCATGTATGTACAGCCTACACTACCTGTTCACAGAGAGACAGATCCCATGTATGTACACCCTACACAACCTGTTCACAGAGAGACAGATCCTATGTATGTACAACCTACACAACATGTTCACAGAGTGATACTTGTATATATATAATTTGGGAATTTGGGGTGGCAGTTATTGATTACCTGTATGTCTGCTAGGTATTACTTGTATGCAGTTTGTGCAAAGATTCTTCTTTTTTCTCTCGTTATTATCGTACAGTCCAAAAACCTTCATATCATACATGAGCTCATCGTGAACTCCGAGTGGTAGCATCATCAAATAAGGCGGAATAAGAACGGAAATGACCAATCAGGAACCACTTACTGTTCAGCATCTCATAATTCCATAGCCAGAAATACAGACAAAGCCATTACATTTTTGGTTTACATTCGATTTTAACATTATAAAAGTATACATTTTTTATTTAAGACCGGAGATCGTGCATTGAGGCAACATTTAATGTGAAGTTTTACCTATTTTACCTATTACCTGTTTGCAGTTACTGAATACGTGTATGGCGATTAGTGATTACTTCTCTGGCAATTTGTTATGGCGTATATCACAGTAAGTGATTACCTGTATGGCAGATACTGAATACCTGCATGGCAGTTAGTGATTATATGAATGATAGTTGGTCATCATCTGTATGGCATTTAGTGATTATATGTATGACAGTTGGTCATTATCTGTATGGCAATGTGTGATTATATGTATGACAGTTGGCCATTAGCTGTATGGCATTTACTGGTTATCTGCATGAGAGTTAGTGAATATCTGTTTGGCAGTTAGTGTTTTACTTGTATAACGGTTGGTCATTATCTGTATAACAGTTGCTGGCTACCTGTATGGTAGTTGGTCAATACCTATATCACAATATATGTTTGCCAGTGATAGCTGGCTTTTACCTGTGTCTGGTGCACCGATCCCAGCCAAAGGTGCCGCACGTCGTATAGTATGTAGACTGGCGTGACCGGACGTTCGTGATGACATTTACCCTGCGACAAAGGTAAACGTGAGTGTGACTTATAACATACTTGCACAACAAAAAGGACTTTGTTGATATATGAGTTACCACATAATTAGGTAAGACTTACACGTACATCTAACAGATTATGGCAATGATGTTCAAAGCATTTTTTTCGCATATAAAAAATACATAACCAACTTCCTATTGATTGGGGCACTGCAGGGTTTCCATAGTTCATGCAAAGATGCTTGAGCGTTGACGTGTCCCTAGTGTTAAGTGGCTGCACCAGTGACACCCGTCACAAATACATACAAAGCCAGTCAATTGTCCACAGGCAAGGCAACTAACTATTTCTAAATTTCAGTGAAACAATTTAACTACTGCAAAGGCAAGTCAATGTTTTATCTGAAACAACAACATATGGTACAAGTGACAAAAGTGAATTGCATTGAACATAAGTTTTGTCATTGATTTGGAAATGCCCTCCACATCCACAGGCCTTGGATGCTGTAACAGCTTTTGAGCAAGAGTCGTAGGATGCTCTTTGAAATCTTCGAAGAATGAGCATGCTCGGTTGTACCTCAAAACTTAGGAAATGAAGACAAGCGAACTTCAAAATGGACACCCATAACCCCTTCTGTGATGTCGCAGCATTGGTTTTCCTCTCAAAGCTAGAATTAATTTTAAACTACTCACATTAGCCTACAAATGCTTCAGTAAATCAGCCTAACTGTATCTGATGAAACTTTTGCCTAAATATAAGCCACCTAGATGTCTCCCTTCTGAAAGTGAACACCTGCTGCAAGCTTCAGATAACCGCTTGAAAAGATTTTGGTCACAGATCTTTCGAATCCTGTGCTTTAACACTTTGGAACAATCTACCAACAAAACTTAAGCTCCCACCATCACTCCCTTCATTCAAGGCACGTCTAAAGACCTACCTTTTCAAGCAGTATGACTCAGTCTAAATTCAACACCCTTCGCCCCCAGCCACGACTTTATCATCGCTGCAGCAGTACCTGCTTCAACGTATGCAGTGTAATGAGCATTTACTTGGTACAGGAATCTGGCGCATTATAAATGAATGTATTATTATTAAAGGTATTACAACGAGCGGTCACTGTGACAGACTTACTGAAGTAGTTTTTAACAGACCTTTCACATCTAATGATGATATTATTTCCATCTATTTGTTGCAACCAGCTACAAAAGATGTTCCTGTGGAGCAGTTTAAGTATGTTTACGCTCATGTCTTCTCTCCCTTTGAGGACCGCCTCCGTGGTCTAGTGGTAGAGCGTCTGCCTGGAGAGCGGAAGGTCTGGGGTTCGATCCCCCCGCGTCATACCGGCGCTCGTCATTAAGGGGCTAAAACAAGGACTGGTCGGCTCGGAGTCAGTATACTGTGTCTGAGTGGGGTATTCATGTTAAGCTGCAGCATGGTATCTCAGTGAGCTAGCACTATAAATCGGCATCAGTTCGGACAAGTACAAAAAGTCACAACCCCCGATGATGTATATACCAGATCCCCTGCAACTGTGGCCACCAGTATATTGGAGAGTCCTAGCTTCCAGATTTTCCATAACTATCAGCGCTTATTACTGTAAAGTGTTGGCTTCCATTGTCTATTGCTAATCACCTATCAGCGCCAATTATCTGTTGGCTTCCCTTGTTATGTTTCCACCTTTTGTTATCTTATTACTTTTGTTGGTCTTACATTTACATATATACATATGCTCTCTGCCTCATAGCAGTCAAAACAAGGACTGGTCGGATCGGAGTCAGCATGCTGTGTCTGAGTGGGGTATTCATGTTAAACTGCGGCATGGCTAATCTCAGTGGGCTGTCACTATAAATCGGCATCAGTCCGGACTAGTACAAGCAGCCACACTCACACGTAATAATCGGGGATGCGACGTTAAACCCCATTTCACCTCACCTCACCTAATGCATGAAGGACGTATCTACGCACGATTCCCAGTGGGTAGTTGGCTTGCAAGTGTGTGCCTGAAGTATCAGGGGTCAGAATTGCATCAATAAAGAAGTTGACATCCATAAATTATATTCCCTACCGTTGTCTGTGTCTTTGATACGTATGCTTGATGTCTAAATCAAAGTCTTGATAAGACAGGCTCCAGCAAATTAGGCGTTAGTTTTTAATTTTCATTTTATTAAGAAAAGTCAGAGGATTGTGATAAGTGTACACTTCATATTGTTGTGAAGCTAACATTTGTTTTTTTTAAATGGTGGAACAATTTCTCTGATGTTTGTCAAATATATGTGGATAATAACAAACAGGATCATCAAAGCCTGATGCATCTTCCTTCAAGAGGACAGCTCTGTCACTAGCATCTACAGCTAACTTGAAAGATGTTTCAAAGTTTTGAGCTTGGAGAACAGGAGAATTCATGAAAATGGCTTTTGTTTTCTCAAAATCGGCTTGACAATTGCTTTCACAAACAAATGGCACCTTATTGCCCAGCAAATTAGTGAGAGGGCTGACAACATGTGAGTAATTTTGACAAAATATACTTGGTTCAATAATGTCATTGTTCACGATGTAATGAATCTCTTTCTTCAAAGCTTCAGGCTTGATTGGATTCATCCGGTGAGGATGTTGTTTCCCAGGTACATTGTCCCCTACATCTACATCATGACACACTACATCTGTATGGTACATGGTGAACAAGTGAGCAAACCCTTGAATTAACTCTGACACTTGAGCTTTTTGATCTGATGACTTATCTTAACATCCAAGTTAGCTAACACTTTAGAATTGTTTAGCTTCCAGCTAACAGCATCAGCAATGCCATCAAACTTGACAAAGTCACATTTCTCATCATTATCACAATCTGATACAATATCCATAGGTGAAACAGTGGCAACACACCGAGTAGGTACATTGTCATTTCTTTCATGATACCTTTTAATCATATTGAAATGAAAAAGATGTGTCTTTTTACGATGGTCTGGTGTGTGAACATAGTCAGTGTCATTGATTTTTTTCGGTTACTAACATTGCGATGGTGGTCCCTGGAATATCACAGTACACGGTGTTCCGGAAGTGTACACATGACACTCTCATCTAAATATAGTAACTTTCGCTTATATTAAACAGTACTACATTCCTGACAACTGATCACTAAGCAATTAGCTTCTACCGAATCTCAACAGATAATAACGTAATACAGTTACAATAATTATTTGACAATATATTACATTCATGTTACACGATAGAGACAACAAAGTGTTTTCAATGTCGAGCTATGTATCTGTAGAATTTGAATCGACATCTGGCACGAAGGAAACACATCCCTTCATTGAACACAATTTGTTCCTCTCCATTTCACCATGACCTACTCATAATGGGCATCAGAGAACTGCCATGTAAAAGCAATGTGTGTTGTTTAAGCGCAACGAAATCTGTTTCGTTTGATATCTGAGATCTGTTATTCTCTGGACTCGACGTTTTGTATTTGCATCAACTTGCATGTACTATTCCTGGTTTTGGTAGTGTTGCAGTAACGTCGTGGCTTCAATAATTAAATCTGACATTCGCCATCAGAACAGGTCCACAACATTGAGGACATGTTGGTGACAGTAAGGACAGGTCGATAACAGTAAGGACAGGTTGGTGACAGTAAAGACAGGCCGGTAACAGTAAGGACAAGTCGGTAGCTGTAAGGACAGGTCGGTAACAGAGAGGACAGGTCGGGAACAGGGAGGACATGTCGGAAACATCTGATAACAGTTCAGACAAAACGTACACACATACACAACGAACGTACAAAGAAAGCTTGAACAATAGCCTTGAAGAATAGGTATAATGCCTTTTGTACGGACGTCGGCTATGAAATTAAAGGCAACCAAGTGTTGCTGATGTCGAGATACGTACATGTAGATTTGACGATAATACATTGAATCGGTATCTGGCACGAAGGTAACGCAACCCTTCATTTAACACAAGGTGTTCCTCTCCATTTACTTAGGGCCTACTCATAATGCCGTTGTGTGTCAACACAAAACTCACTGAAGGCATTACATGTATTCCAGGAAACGGGTGAGAACATCATTCGTCATTCTATCGAGACGGTTATTCTCTGGCTTTGACGTTTTGTATTTATCAACTCGCCTGTACTATTTCTGGTTTTGGTAGTGTTGCAGCAACGTTGTGGCCTCAATAATTAAATCTGATATTAGCCCAACATATTTTGGGCCTTACCCGGAGTGATCCCGGGTATTGCCTCCGTATTTTGAAACTGCGTGTTATTTTCCCTAGTGTCATGCATCATGCACCCTGACGCAATACAGCTCACAACCGACTTTCCGTCAAAAGTTGAATACAACTGACCTATATATTACTGGCAAACACACAAAGAATAAACGGGGGCCGAGAGCTACATATTAGGTTATTGTGTATTTGCTGTGGATGACCCCCAAAAGGTAATAAGAGAGAAAATAATTAATGTTCAGCAGTATGTATTTAGTGATGAAACACTGAACTTATCTCAAAATGTTTAACTGACTTCTCATGCGAGTTAAATAACATTTTATGCTGGAACTATGTTCAGTATGCTTCAATGATCAGATGAGTTAGAAAACTACATAATGAATAGAATATTCGTCCTGTTAAATACATGTTCATCTGATCTCGTGATAGAATAGGTCTTAAGCAACCCATGCTTGCGGTAAAAGGCGACTATGCCTGCCGTAAAAGGCGACTAACGGTATCAGGTGGTCAGGCGCGCTGACTTGGTTGATGCATTTCACCGTATCCCAATTGCGTGGATCGATGCTCATGATACCAATCACTGGATTGTCTGGTCCAAACTCGATTATTTACAGACCGCCATCAGAGAGATGGAATATTGCTTAGTGCGGCGTAAAACAAAACAAACCAAAAAAATAGTCTCGTGCCTGCTTCTTAGATATCGATTTGGGGAGGTCACACGATGAGGTAAACATGCCAATTAAACACGAAACGCTAATTATATTAATCATCTATGTATTCCAACACTTGAAATTATGTTAAATTTTCCTTTATCCTTTTAACAAACCTACTACATTTCAACATAATCTAAATTTGATTGCCACTTACGCATTTTCCACAAGTCCGTCAACACTGTGGAACTGGAGGAGACATATGACAATACCACAGAGTACCAGCTTCATCGCCGTCCTTCACCACTCACCTCTTTCCCGTCAACTGAACAGTCGCGTCAAGAACTCCTGAAACCAGGATGTTGTGACGTTACCAGGGGCAACTTACCCGCTCGCGACATACGTGGAACCTTGGACTACATTGACGATTACATCGCAGGAATGTTTACAACATGAATAAGTCATGACTGTCCGCGTGGTGGTTCCTGATAAGAATAGGTCATGATAACTCATTCATGGTATTGTGTTGGCAAGCTTGGTTACAGACTAGAATGAGCCTTCCTAACGGACACCTGGGACGTTAATGTTATCAGTGACCATGTTACATAGTACAGCTTCGCGATAAATCACAATGAAGAACGAAGCGTGGTTTATTTCACGATAAAACAGTGTTCTATCATGACGTCACTTCTGGTGAGTCGAATATGAGCTCGCAAATTGATGACGTCATATACTGGACGACGTTGTTTTTAAGAGAGAGGTGGCCAGTCATTTGTTCCCCATAGATGTAGCTGAGGTGCACAGATAAGTCCCATCCCGAGCGATTGCATCCAACAGTTGGAGAGATTTGACAATCGGTATGAGGAGAAAAGGTACAGATAATCGACGTGTGCATTGTGAGAAAATGGGGGAAATACCAAACTTAATCCACCTGTCAGGAGGTCGGATTCTATTCAGGGGGTCATCATTATTAAAATTTGGATGAATATTTTGAAAGCTTATACATTTCATCAACCTCCATACAGAGGCTGTACATCATGTTGATACCCCATGTAAGAAATAAACGCTTCATGATTGTCCCTCATGTTTTATTCTCCCTGTAGTGTTTTCTTGTACGATACAAAACTCCCACTTGTCGCTTATTTTAAAAATAAGTGCTGATATTCTAATGTGGTAAGGGTCGATTCGCTGTTCCGAGGTGCGTTCCTTGGGAACATCAGAAACCTTTGATCGTGGGTCCGAATCCATGTTCTCCCCAATTATGTCTCCAGGTTTTGTCAGCACCATACCTGTGCTTGTGATTTTAATCAACGTGGTAAGCGGCCTACATCACTTCGGGCTTTCGTCCCACATTAAACTGACAGTCCGTGATATACCAAGCATGGTATCTTAGTGGGCTAGCACTATAAAATCAGCATCAGTCCGGACTAGTAAAAGCAGACACACACACACACACACACACACACACACTAACACACACACACTAACACTTGCACGCACGTCGCTATATAAGTGCAATGATCTTATCCGCGACGTAAACCCCATGTCAGCTCACCTCTGATGTGGAAAGCGTATTTGGTGAAGTTGTTAAATTCAATTAAATGTGCTAGAGTGACAGGCTGTCGCACACCTTTTTCACTTCACAAGGTCGGTGTTTCCAATGGTGGCCGTGGGGTACCAGGAAGTGTACCAAAGCAATTGCGTGTACGTTCTGTGTTTAAAAAGAGTTTGGGCCACATTTGAGTTATTGGTGTTGACACATCGTAAACACAGCACGGGTACATGTCTAGATTTATGGCATAAACTATTGATTTAGTGAAGGTGTTACGTTTTTTTGGTCAGCAATAAGAAGGGAATGTTCACATGCAATAATCATGACCATTGAATACGAGACGTGTAGCAGGCCAACCTGATACTCCACTTCTTTCATTCGCTTGCCACCCGCGAAGATCCATGAAGAGACACGTAATCGTATACCACCTACGTTGATCGATGCAAATGGAGGCGAGGCGAGGTATTATCGCGAAAATGGATAGAATTATCATAAAAAATGCCCTCATATCAACAGAAATCTTGGGGCCACTGCAACTTTATAGTATTCCTCTTACCCATAACAACGGGCTGCTGTCTTTGCTATAACTATGTGACGCCATTGTGACGTCATCCTATATCATGTGCTATGACGATGCGATTTGTAGGTTGGTTGGTTGGTTGGTTGTTTAACGCCGCACTCTGCAATATTCCAGCTACATGACGGCAGTCTGTAAATAATCGAGTCTGGGCCAGACAATCCAGTGATTGATATCATGAGCATCGATCCACGCCATTGGGATCCATGACATGCATCAACCAAGTCAGCGAGCCTGACCACCCGATCCCGTTAGTCGCCTAACTATAGCTGATTCCAGATTGACTTTAAAAGCATAAGATAGTAAGACATTCTTAATTCTAATTATTGTCAAAAGACAATGTTATAAACTTCTACTGAATCTGAACAGAAGCAACATGATACAATGACAACATTGTTTAACAATACATTACACTGCCATATAACAATATATATGTTTATATGTATTATGTGTGTTGTAGTAGTGTAATGTGTGTGTGCGTGGGATGGGATGGGATGGGAGAGTACGTATGGAAGGTGTAAAGTATGGATTGTAGTCAATAGGATTCGGTTGTTCTGACTTGTAGTGGGTAAGTGAGTGAGTTGGGTATACAAGCAAAACATTGCTTATATAAATACTGCTCCAGGAAAAACAAATTACAGTTGGTGACTATATATAGGCATGTTCCTGTTGAATATATATGTACAATACATAAAATTGATCTGGAGCTAGTCGAGTCCGAGCTAAAGGAATACAGTATCTGCGGCCTGTTCTGACATTGACGTACACGTCGATCGAGTTCATCCCAGCAGTGTTCCAATGAATTGAGATCTGGAGATCTGGACGGCCAGGGCAAGGCGTTGACGTTGCCATTATTAAGGTAGTCTACCGTGACACGAGCTCTGTGCGGTGGAGCTCCCTCTGGCGGTCAATGATTGAAAGAAGGTGGGGTTCAAGAATTTGATTCATGTAGCGATTTGCTGTCACATTTCCCTGAATCACAACCAAGTCAGATCTCGCGGTGAAGGTGTAGGATATGCGCTGTCAGGCAATAAATACTCACTTATTCATGCAAATTGTGTGAATGGCGGGTGCCACCGATAGGCCAGGACACGCCCACCTTCTTCATAAAAACGAAAGGTCATAGTTTTTTTACGATGTCATTTTGCCCTTTCAGGCGGATAACCAACACAAGTCATTCTTTTGTATTGACAATATATATTTTCAAACTATTTTATTAAATCATTATCTTCCATTTTTCTGTGACCGAACATTTAGGAGCGCGTAGAAGTATGATGACGCTTAACCTTGTTATACATCTGCCCTCTACGTGAGGATAAAACAAGTCCGAGGGCGTTTATGAAATCAAAAAACAATATCCGAGGCTTATCAAATGTTTTCATGCCTGAATGTTATGTATCATGCCAGATATCAAGTGCATAATTGGGTGGAGTGTGGGAGACAAGGATTTACAAACTGAGCGTTTACTCACACGTCATCTTTCACATTAGGTATTACCAGTTTGTTGGGCTATTCAGTGTAGTGTTAAACTCTAGACTCTTCAGTTTATCAGGTTTTGTAAAGTTATAAGTGGAACTATGAAAATAATTGCACTTCTACATCGCTTTAGGTTTCTACTTCTAATTTGCACGGGTTCGCATGTTGTCTAACTTCATTACAGTGATACAAGTACAATACAATAAGCGAGATGTTGCACATTTGTGTATTTTTCACTGCAGTAGACTTCTTGTACACATGTAGCAGTTTAGTGCATGTCTTTTACGAATCAACAAACACATACTACAGGGTTGAGGTCTTTATTGCAGATGCCAAAGATCAAGGATCTAAGATATCAGACACCTGAAACACATAATTACATAATAAATAATAAGGAAAACAGTATCATTAATGCAAGATTAAGTCTTTTTTCAAGTAAGCATTACACATATCAATTATCCATTTGACCACAAGATAGACTTACGCTAAACGATTATAATAGAACAAATACAGTAATATACATGCAACGTAATACCGACATACCAGGGAGATAACTCCTTGAATTTCATTTGACTAAAATATATACACAATAACGCTTACACATTCTGTTTTAACATATACAATACTTTGAATGAATGATATCATGATATTATATTAAATGTGGTCATCACAAGTAGATTACATCTTAAATGTTAGACAAATATAAATAACACAATACATACCCTGTGGATGATACAAGGGTGTGTATCCCAACTGCCACACGTATGGCAACACCATGGATGACCTGATTAAACAATACATAAACAAAACACTATATATTTCACATTAAAAATGTTAAACAGGATAAGACACACAGTTTATTTATAATGATTTGCATGTATCACCTCAGTATCTGTAAATTATAAAGCTTTATAAAACACTCTTGAAGTTAAAAATTTTCACATATTTAATTGAAGGGATAGAATATATTTTAGTGATAAAGTATGGTTGTTTAGCTGATCATATGCAGATTTAAATAATTAGACATAATCAATATTTATATCAAATTACATCTAGTTTACTTAATATAACATTTTAGAAATACTGTTTTGTTTCAACACAACACAAGATAGAGATTGTAACCATTTAGCTCACCTGATTAAAGATAATGTCTTTATGCTTTGCAAGTCTGAGCTGTTCTGTCAGTTCATGAGAGAGAATGCAATGTAATCAAAGCATGCAGTTTAACAATATGTGCTAGTTTGGCCAATCAGCAAATGAAGCTTCTGGCCTTGGGGCAGTTGGTTGGTAAAACAGGTCAGATACACTTTGTTATGGCTGACTGAAACTGACAACTAGTTATATATAATAGATATATGTAAAAACCTAAAATGAAATTAAAATGAATATATATAAAAAATTTGAATCTGAATGAATGTATATAAAAAAAATCTGAATCTGAAGTGTAGCGACATGGCTGTTTGTTAAGCCCTTTTCTCTTCTCATTCCTAATTAACGAACTTATCGTGCAGATAAAACGTAATTATGAAAGGGGTATTCAAACACACTCTGAAACACGCAGTTTCATGTGAAGATCATCCTCTATAAATGTGGTCACTGTCATGTATGGTATAATCAATGTGTCACAAACAATCAAGAACTTTGTTTTAATGTCACTAAGACAAAAACTACTCTCCACATGTACATCCAGTAGGACTTCTCTTGTTGATTCATGAAGTATATGTTGCTACAATAAGTTTTACGAATCATTATTATCTACTGAATGCTATTTAATGCATTTGAACCTGAGAAAGTTTAGGACATCACTATCACAATTAAGATGTAGTTCACATATATTAATGCTTGAACTGGGGAGGTAAAAGAATATACCAAGAAATAAGAGATTGTGTTCGCAATGTAATTCTGATTCAGTGGAGGATGAATATCACATGTCATGGCATGTACTAAAAATAATAACGTTAGAAAAACATACATAACACGGTTTTATTTTGTTCATCCAAAAATAAAAAAAATGTTTCTTTGATGAAATCAGTCAAGACAAATGTCGTTCGTAACTTATCAGGGTTATTTACCATGTCATGTCATTGAGGAAGTAATTTGTTTGTGCTCCCTCTGCGCTTGTATCTTGCAATACATGTACTGTGGCCCGTGGCCTTTCAGTATTGAGAATAACAGATTGATAGACAATGAAGGGACCTGGGCCCATTTGTACAAAGCAGTCTTAGCGCTAAGATGTTCGTAAGTCTATGTTAAAGTATGGGACTACGATCACGTTAGCGCTAAGATCGCTTTGAGAAACGAAGCCCAGGGCCCACTTGCACAAAACAGTCTTTAGCGCTAAGATGATCGTAACTCCCATACTTTAACATAATTAAATAGCTTACAATAGTCACTTCGTGCAAGTGGGCCCTGGACAAACTTTCCGCTTAACAGGTTTGCTTGTTATCTCCTAGAACATTGGTGATATGTCGTCTCATTGTTGATTAGGAGTTAGCAGGGTAGTTAGTGTCGGGTGGGGATAAGCACTTGCCTGTCTGTTAATTACTCATGCAGGATCCTCCCCAAATCCCACCAGCTTATAACAAAGTTCACAGTTGTGTGCACAGCTAACCCCCTAGCTGCTACCTCCGAATTCGTAATTAAATGGATGAACCCAAACAAAGAACCAAACTTTATGATTATAATTTATTGGGTATAAGAATGACAAATAAACAACACATTATAGTAATGAAGCATGGTTATTGGTTATTGTTATATATTCAGCATAAATATCTTTGATCACGTCCAACAGATAATGAGACTGTTAACCTTGGATTTTTCCTTCTCAGCTTATCCTTACTTTCATGGTTGAATTTGCATTCAACTTTTTTATAACTTTATAAGAAGTTTCGACAGAAGATGTCTTTGATATAGATAATCTACGTGACGTAAACATTGAGAAAGCACACTTCTTAATGCAGCTATTACAAAATGTGAAAATCTAAAACTATGAATTCGAAAAAAGGACATAGATGCTGGTATTGATACAATAATTAATGTATCTGTTTTAACCACCATTGATGTCTTTAAAGATATTTTTATCAAACCTTGTAACATGGTTCTTGGTACTGGCACATTCCCAGAACAAATGTTACGTAGGTGTTGTTAAATCAACTTTTAAAAATAGGAGTTATTAAAGGGTAGGAACAATAATTTTCAGAAAACACTGGATACAGTTTTAGGATCAGGACATTAGCAAAAACTATTACAAAATAACATATTTGTGTCATGACAAAATAACTTGATTACAAATATAATTTCAAAATTTGTCATGATGATCAAAGTGGCTGATATTATACACGTATTGTACCTGTGAGCACGGGCGGATGGGATCAAATTACATTGTCAAAGTTAGAAAACAATGTTTATCACGATTTTCACTTCCACGAACCAGTTGGAGTCACGGGACGACACCCACAGCCTGGGAGTAGTAAGCAGTGTATCCACACGCATCAATGGCTGTTATAGAGACATATACGGCAGTGACAGTTAGCGGGTGCGAGGACAGGTTGAGCTTCATCTGCTCCTGGCGTGTTAGCAGCCCGTCCACCACATCTGCCCCACCCTCCACCCTGCCCACCATCACTTCATACACAAGCTGGCCCCAGGGGGAGGTAAACAGACCAGGCCAGGACAGAGTGGTCATCCTGTCGGACGTCCTGGACGAGATCATTGCTGCTTCTGAAGTAAACCAGACATCAATGTCAGGAAACAGATACAACATAACATTGAATTTTGTTGCATTTAAAATTGCATTTTCGAATTTGCTGTTTTTACGATAACTGTTGTGCTGTCTTACTGTTTAAACTTGGTGGTCGTCCATGCGTGGTGATAGAAGCTTCTGTCGGGTACCCTGCCTTGTCCAGCACATGCATGGCGCTGATGTTGTAGGTTGTCAGGTCGCTGAGTTTCAGGCCACACAACTGGGCAGATGTGTATGTGAATATACTCGGGACGATCTGTTCGTAGATCAAACTGCTGCCCTCGATGTGAACCTATATGTTTAATTAAAAACACAAAACAAATAAGTAAGAATGTTACAAACACCAGCTTCATACATGGTAGTTGTGACTAGAGCAAGTATCTGCATTGAAGACGTCAACTTGAGTCGACATACCAGCGTAGTGTAAGGAGTCTGGGTTTCTCCTCCCTCCCAGTGAAGTCTCACAGTGTCTCGGGCTACGTGACATTGGCCTCTGTCTGAGAACACAGAGGGGCTCTCCTTCAGGACCTGGAAGCCAGCTACAGATGCCAACTGGGACACGATGACGACACCATCAGATGAGGACTCGGAGGCCTGCCCCGCGTTGTTATGGCAACGTACTGTCGTGTACACCTTCACACCAGATGACGTCACTATATCAGTCAGATTCCACCTGGTAAATCTTACTCCGGGATTAGTTCGAGCAAACCGACGAACGTCGTCATCTCCAGGTGTGTGTCCTGCAGAAGATATAACAGTTATGAAGTCAGACGATATTGAAAATGAAGTTCCGTTCGTATACACAAAGACATGTTGAAACAACATCAGCTTATGCAGTTTCTACACGAATTTACCTTTTCGGTGATTAATATATTTTTCTAATTGATTATGACAACAAGCATGTTGCATCAATATGTCTGTTCCTAACCTATAGCAATGTCACAGTTGACAGAATCCGATTCCTGATCTTCTACAGCCCAGTTCGCTGCCATGTCCTCTGGTGAAAGGAAGTCTGCATCAACTCCTAGAAGTACAGCATTACAACTTATATATAGCAATGGAGCATTATAGCTGGATGATCATTTTGCAATGGAGTATTATAGCTGGATGATCATATAGCAATGGTGCAATATACATATGTGATCAGATAGCAATGGAGTATTATAGCTGGATGATCATATAGCAATGTAGTATTATACATGTGTGATCATATAGCAATGGAGCATTATAGCTGTGTGATCATATAGCAATGGAGCATTATACATGTGTGATCATATAGCAATGGCGTATTATACATGTGTGATCATATAGCAATGGAGTATTATAGCTGGGTGATCATATAGCAATGGAACATTATAGCTGTGTGATCATATAGCAAAGGGGCATTATAGCTGTGTGATCATACAGCAATCGAGCATTATAGCTGGATGATCATATAGCAATGGAGCAATGGATTCTATCACAAAATGTTATGGTCATTGTAGGGGCGGTCGGGTAGCCTAGTGGTTAAAGCGTTCGCTCGGCACACCGAAGACCCAGGTTTGATTCCCAACATGGCTTCAATATATGAAGCCAATTTCTGGTGTCCCCCGCCGTGATATTGCTGGAATATTGCTAAAAGTGGCGTAAAACCATACTCATCCACTCACTCACTATGGTCATTGTAAAGGAATGGGCATGCTGGAATGTACACGCATGCAGGAGTATTTGGAACGGTAAACAATATTAATGCCAGACACGTTTCAGTTGCTTGGTTTACCTGAACCATCGTTGACTTGTTGTATAGTTGGTGGTGTCATGTCCACCGTCAATGGTTCAGCTCTGGTCAGTGATGTCAGGCCGGCAGCGTTAGTGGCGAGTACCGACACATACAGTCTGGAGTTGTGAGTGAGCTTCTGGGCAGAAACTGTTCCTTGAGGGTTTCTACCAACTTTAGTGAAGCCTTGTACCTGTGTCCCCCCTTCCACCAGACCTGCATGGAGAGTCAATGTTATTACCTACAGGCTTGGATACTGCTCAGGTCACACTAGGCTATCAACAGTTTTGTTTCTGTACTTCTCCATTTATAATTAAACATATATCTTTATCACTACGCTCAATATTCGTAATCTGAGTTTAATATAGGTGGCGCACTCCTAAGTCACCCACGATTTGCGTCCCACATGTGAGTCGATCCTGTGCTTGCTGGTCCGAGAACAATATTAGCCCTGATATGATCATTGTTTTGACAGCATAATACGCGTGCGCGTTGGTTTCCACAAAGGGTCACACGTCTAAGGCCTGCATCCCTTGTTATGGGGGCTTTTCGCCCACAGTATGTGGTATAAATAATCTCATACATTCTTAATCTAGATCCTCCCAAGTCAAGCCCTTACTGACTGCCCACTAGTACATGGTGATGGGGTACTTTCCTACCGCCCGATCTTACATGATTGGGTTCTCACCTACTGCCCACTGGTACATTGTGATGGCGGACTTTCCTACCGCCCACTCTTGCATGATTGGGTACTCACCTACTGCCTACTGGTACATGGTGATGGGGAACTCACCTACTGCCCACTGGTACATGGTGATGGTGACTCACCAACTGCCCACTGGTACATGGTGATGGCGGACTTTTCTACCGCCCACTCTTATATGATTGGAGACTCACCTACTGCCCACTGGTACGTGGTGATGGGGGACTCACCTACTGCCCACTGGTACATGGTGATGGTGACTCACCTACTGCCCAGTGGTACATGGTGATAGGAGACTCACCTACTGCCCACTGGTACGTGGTGATGGGGGACACACCTACTGCCCAGTGGTACATGGTGATGGGGGACTCACCTACTGCCCACTGGTACATGGTGATGGGAGACTCGGTGTCCTTAAAGTGCCAGGACACGTGCACAGACGACCAGTGAGGCAGGAACACCGCGTTCACCTCCACATGCTTCTCTGTGTCACCAGCCTCGTCATGTCCACCATACTTGACGCTCTGCAGTGTCACGTGATCAACTGCCATCGCCATGGACCTGGACTTCGTGCCAATAGTAAGTTGTGTGGATTCCTCCCGGGCAATGAAGGAAAACGTGTGTGTATTCCACATGATAACAGAATGTCTCCCAACATCACACACCCCTCGGCATAGATTCGGCTCCAGGCTGAATGTGATCACTTCAATACCGACTGAGACGAAGCCTTCTATAACGCTGTGATGTACGTCCGTGTTCTCTGTATATCCCACATGAATCTTCACTTTGTACACTTGCCCCACACTGAGATGTATATCTCTCTGGAAAATAGATCCGCTGATTACAACATAGCTGCTACCATGTCTAGCTAATGGACGCTCAGATGTAATAATGTGTATGCATGTAGAGTTGTTTGTCTGCCAGTGCTCGGGAAGCGGTTCATTGCACGTCGATGAATTCACAGGTTTATTTTGCATCTCAAACGAAGGATTCGTCACCAAGTTGCCTCCTAGGTATGCCACGCCCTGTGGTTCGGGGGGAGATGTGTCGACGACAACACCGTCTGATACAGCTACGTCTGAGGCGTGACCCACTGCATCTACAGCATACACCTTGCTCCATAAGCGTGTACCTAGAAACAAGGTAATACCGTCATCAGGCGTTTCTAGAAGGCTCACTTAATAAACAGTTAGGCGCCTCTTTGAATATTCGCAAGCGTGATAGCCTATACCCTGCAACTTCTTTTGACAGAACAAGATTTTGAACGGATTACAAAGTAGACACAATTTATGAATAACAACTTCTTTTATACTGTAAAAGCGTCGTTTAGGTATGGATCCTTATATCGTTGTCTTGCGTGACAACGTTATAAGGACCTTAACCGAAACGTCTTGCTTGACAATGGTATAAGGATCTATACCGAAACGTCATCTTTGCAGTATTAAAGAAGTTGTTATCCATAAATTGTATCTACTTTGTAATCCATCAACTTCTAAGTAATACCTATCAAACAATTCAGTTTAATTTCACTGTTGGACATTTTATGGTTCATCACATGCTTTTGACAATTTGCTGTTTTACATAACATTTACCTTGGTGACAATTTGTCCTCCTCAGGAAGTTTGGGACGAAGGATGAGTGCAACTTGACGCTAAGCTGGGTAATCATCATTGAGAATCAATACGTGAACAGTAGGCGTGCTGGTATTTAGATAAGGCCAGATGAACGTGATCAGGATACATACCACTAGGAAGAGGTGAAGCAAGCTGTGCAGTGAAGGTGGTATGAAGCCCAATCTCCCGCCAACCTAGCACACTGCAATCTGTTGTGTCGTTAACTCTTCCCACACACCAGAAGTACGTGATGATCGTGGAGTCCGTGTCAGAGAAGCCGTGCCAGGAGGCGGAGACCTCTGATGGAGAACTCTGGTAGTCCGTGTCGTGCATCTCTACAGGGGTGTATTAGAAACAGTTAGAGGAGGTAACTACACAAGTAACAAGTAACCACATTTCACCAGGTATTGTAACCTCTGTGGAGATCACATGTTCACATGTCAATTGAAAATTGTTTGTGTGTTCAAGGTGGAACGCCGCAATATTCAAGCTGTATGACGAATGTCTGTTAATATTTAAATCTGGACCAAACGATCTGGAGATTGATTTTATGAGCAACAATGCTCGCCAACGACACATAATCAACCAAGTCACCGAACCTGACAACTCCTGACAAGCATTGGCTATTTGGGACCTGCTCTAAGATGTGTGATGTTGGTGGGGCACTGACGTCGCTGTGTAATCGTATGGACGTCAACCCTTCTCTCAACATTCTATTCCCTGGTCCACACTCTATTATAAACGGGACGCTCTGGTACAGCTGGAATATTGCGACGTACAGCAACAGACAACACTTCAAGCACTGATACTATAGAAGGGAACGTACCTTGTCCGTCATCCACTCTGCCCGCTACAGGAGGCAGCACGTCCACCCGGACACCGTCAGAGTGAGCCCAGCTGACCTGGCCAGCTCTGTTGTAGGCCAGGACACTGGAGTAGTACACTGTGGCTGCTTGTAGACTCAGGTCCCTGGCTGTGTACTTCGTGGTGGTCAGGTCATCTGACGCGTGGATACTGTGTCCTGAAATAGTGAAGTTATTGAGTGAGTCAGTGAGTTTTGTTATAGTCAGCCATATCGCGACGGGGGCACCTGGAATTGGTTTCACACATTGTCCCCAAGTGGGAGTCGAACCTATGCGAACCTAACAATCCTTTATAATTTGTCAGCTATTGCAGCCTTTCATCACATGTACAGCGAATTATAACAACATCAATAATATTAACAATAATTTTAATAATAACACAAAAGCCAGTTAAAAGGCATATCATCCCCGGTCAATCAATTCCTACATGTAGGTATGTAGAAGGACAAGCTGTGTTGGTCGTTGTGAGTCAGGAATCAATGGGGGTAGGATATATGGGAAACTGAGAACGCTCACCCCCTGGGCTTGTACTGATGTAGACTCGGTACTTGAGAATACCCGAAGCGCCCGGCAGGAACTTGTTTGTCCAGCTGATCCTGATTGTGTCCGTCTCCATCTGAAAGTCTGCATCCTTCACTCCGTCGTCATCGCTGAGCTCAATCACCTGCATCATTAACATATAGTGTAGTAGATTGAGTGGGTGAATGCCGTTTAAAACTGCAATCATAAACATTTAGTTATTCCGTGACGGGCAGTTGATGGTCGAATCTGGACCAGTCAAAACACTGACTGAAAGCATTAACATCGGAAATATTTTGTTAAGTCCTCAAAAAGATCACTAGATATTGTCCTAGAAAAAAAGCCTTTTTAACCATCTTCCATTGATGAAGGGGCAACAAACCTATTAAAATTAAAGTCTAAGTGGAACGCACATATGAAACATTTAATATCTTGAGACCATTCACGATTATGAGTCACACGTGTCACTAGTAGGCGAACGAACTTATCATTACGTGTGCACAAATGGGGAGCCGTATTTTCAACCAAATATGTTTGAGTGACAATATCAAATCTGCCTTACGACCACCAGTGGTTTCGGTATGTTTACTCAAAACGTGAACAGGGTCAATTATACACGACAAGCGGATGGCGACACATGAAACACTATGACATCATGATGTCCATATTGACCGGACAGTAACAGCTTGTATCGACCTCTGGCCGGTTCGGGAGTTGTATTTAATGAAGAGCAATGAGATTCTGACAACATGCTTGCAACATAATTAACATGGGATTGCGTTGTTCCACTTGCAAATAAAGACCTAATGTGTGTTGACTCACTGCGAGTGCCTGGTTGTCGGTGGTCTTGGGAGGGGATGTGTCCACCATGACCCCATCCGACTTGAAGATGCTGTACGTCGTCGCATTATACCAGCCTCTCACAAAGAAGGAATAGACGTGCCGGCTGCTGAGGTCCTCGCCTTGGTCACAAGCACGACAGTTAGTCGGAATAGTCCATTATAGTTCATACTCTCTTACAAACATCCCTTCTTTTCCATTCCTTTGTAAATTAATACTACAACACATAGTTTTATACGAAACATTTGGTTTGGAGTTTATAACAGACATTAGCGCTTAGACTGCCGTAGTTCAATGGTCATGTATCGGATCGTCTTAGCACTAAGGTCGTTTTATGGAACTACATAATTTGCAGACTTCTGAATAAAGATCGGATGATCGGTATGTGAGTCAGTACCGTGTGCCAGAAGAATGACAGCTGATGTTTGCCGCCCGACGCTGAACCAGACTCTGCGGGAGTAACTGTCAAACACACCCGTGGGGTAGTCGCTGTCACTGACTCCAAGACTGACCTCATACCTGCAGCCAACAACAAACTGTCTGGGATACCTGGCACACTGTGGTCACAACGATGAGTTATTTCAAGCAACCTTAACAAATAGTTTAGATATTAAGCAATAAGAGAAACTGTACTGTGTGAAAGGCAGCCCTTGTTGTTTCAGCACCGTCCAACGGGCAGCCATGAAGGTGTCTGATGGTGAGTGTTCAACGTCCCCGGATGTTGTGAAGCGGAGGTCAGTGACATCGGTCACACCCAGAACATTGTTTGACCCACCTTGAACATAAAGTGTAACATATACCGCCATGCACTAACGATTACTGGCTCATGTCATAATGATCCATGTTTGCTGTGGATTGACATTCTGTAATTGTTATTGCAACCGAGTTCGATCCTCCCTGTGGAGACATCACTTGTGACGTACCATCCAGCAGCGGTGTACATCCGTGTGTGTGGTGGCACGCCCCGTCCTGCACTGCACAGACACAGTGACCCTCACAGTTGTACGACTGACACCGTCTGACCAGCTCGAGCATCCCCCCAGCTCCTAGTTCCAGTTCCAGGTGAAGCGCATCACTCTGGAGGCCAACCTGGGTCACAAGGAATACACACTGAACATAGAAGCATAACTAGGTTAATACTATGGGAATGTTTTTATTTGTTCGTGAGTTTCAATATAAATATGCCAAAGCAGATTCCATTCGGAGTAGAAGGCAAATCAGCAGTGACAATTACATGAATGGATCACTGAAAACACCAGGTGTTCGGGAACAGGTTAAGCATGTAACACCTACTCCGTTGACAGCCCAGATTGCCACAAACACAGACGGTGTGGAAGAGAGGTCCTTTGTGTCTACTACACCAGTCTGAACTCTGCCTTCGTCATCGTGCTCAATGCCAGACACATTGTGTTGTACGAGCACAAATGTGCTTCCCTGAAACAGACACACGTATCTGTTAGTAAATGGTGTCAAGGCGGTTTCAAGATGCATTATTCCTGACTAGTACAAACAGCCAAAGACACACACACACGGACACATACACACACACACACACACACACACACACACACACACACACACACACACACACACACACACACACACACACACACACACACACACACGCGCGCGCGTGCGCGCGCACCACGCGCCAAGCACCACCATGCACCACGTCGCTTTATAACTGCAATAATCTTGAGCACGACGTTAAAACCCCATTCCACCCCGTCACACCTCGTCACACCTCCCCACACCTCACCACACCTCACCACACCTCACCATCTCAAAATGCACCAACAATGTGACTTTGGGCTCGTTTGACCTGCGGTGAGTTTAGGCAATTTATAAACAATTTGCCATCCACGTTGACAAATCTGTAAGTTCTCTTCTATGCATCTATGTTGTTTCTGCAAGTGTGTTAGTAGCCCTACTACATTTCTGTTCATCCAATAAATACATACATGTGTCGAAGTTACATTAATTTTGAAACTGCATACGTCATACCAACGTCACATCAGCATATTATAATCTGGAACCAAAGATCTTTAAATATGTAATGTGTTATTGGTATGAACGTGATTCCACCTCAGTAAGGTCCGTTCCGAACTCAGCAGACCCCGCTGTGATGATGTAGTGCGTTATTCCAGAATGGAGATCAGAGAAGCCAAGCCAGGCGAGGTTCAGCCGGGTCCTGTTCCATGTCATCCAGCCAGACTGTTGTCGAGACAACCCTGCTGCATGGTCGGTGTGCACAGCTAGCGCACCTGCATTGCAGTCATAGAGCCGTGTTAGTGAGAGAAGAGTGGTACATACGTGGATACAGAGTTACCTGTCAAAGATTCATGGAGACGGTTTTGTTACCTGTCAAAGATTCATGAAGACATTACTGTGTGTTACTTATCAACGATTCATGTAAACAGGAAGGTGTGTTTACTGTCAAAGATTCATGGACACGTTACTGTGTTACCTGTCGAAGATCCATGGATTTATTATTGTGTGTTGCCTGCCAAAGATTCATGGAAACATTACTGTGTGTTACCTGTGAATGATTCATGGATACATTACTGTGTATTACCTGTAAAAAAGATTCATGGAGACCATGGAGACATTGCTGTGTGTTACCTGTAAATGATTCATGGATTTCTTAATGTGTGTTACCTTTCAAAGATTCATAGAGACATTACTGTGTGTTACCTGTCAGTGATTCATGGACACATTACAGTGTGTTAACTGTCAGTGATTCATTGATACATTGCTGTGTGTTGTTACCTGTCAGTGATTCATGGACACATTACAGTGTGTTACCTGTCAGTGATTCATGGAGACATTACTGTGTGTTACCTGTCAAAGATTCATGGACACATTGCTGTGTGTTGTTACCTGTCAATGGTTTCGAGCTGTCCACCAGCATGGCCCCAGTGTCTGAGGAGTGACATAAGCCGGCCATATTGCAGGCGATGAGCTTCACTGTGTACCTGCTTCCATCGTGGAGGTCCAGCTGTGACAGCGTGTATTCTTCAACAAGTCCTGGGAGCTTTAGGAAAGATAGAAGTAGGATGGTTTGTAATAAATGCATTTTGCATAATATAGAAACTATGATTCTAATGTTATAAGATGCGTATGTTGTGGGTTCAAATATAACGTGATATCGGCCGTATATCAGATATAACGACTGCTCCATAGTCATGTAGATGTAAATGATATAGATTGCAATAAATATAACATTAGTGTTTTATACTAAAACATGTTTAACGTGAATACGTGTGATCAATGACGGTTACCTTCAGGAGACTTGACTTGAACTCCCCCAGCTGGTGTGATGAGATGGAGAGGTATTGTCTCTCTATGTAAGACTCTTCGTCCTTGAACTTCCAGCCTATCCTCAAGGTCGTCCTGCTGATGGACGTCCCAGCCACAATGGAACCGTGGCCATCTAGGATCCCTGGTGTTATTACAACTTCTGGTGGAGTGATGTCAACCCGAAACCCGTTGGACGTAATTTCACTGTATAAACCTGCCACAACAAAGTGATAGCACATGTACAACTAGCTGTTTTGGATACGCACCACTTTTCTTCGTTTGATTCGTTTTTTCTACATATATATCACAACTGAGGGATACGGATGTGCGTAATAGCTCATCACCTGCTTTGTTGTAGGCCCTGACAGTCGTGTACAGAGTCTGTCCAACCGGAAGTTGGTGGTCACGTGACAGCGTGTGGAAGATGGCCTCCTCCAGGACGGCATTCGTTGCTGCGAGAATCTCGTCACCTCCTGGTGTTGTCCCTACACGCCATTCATAGTGGTCTAACCCAGACTCAGGGTCGTGGAAGCCTCGCCATTTACATCCAAGGAATGTCCTAAAAACAACTATGTTAAAACAACACTGAACTATGTGGCAGGATAATGTGATCTTATGATCCAGTAATTCTTTTGTTTTAAGATTACAACCTTCGGTTCAGGACAGACAAATGGAAATAATAGTCTTTTTACGGATTCTAAATAAGTTTGATAATACTATGGCAAATGACAGATTGAGTTGCATCATGATCACCTGGAAGCCTGATATTGGACATCTTCATCTCGGGTTCCGTCCATGATGTTCCCACTTCGTGGGGCGGTCAAGTCTAAGATGACACCATCACTTGTCGCCATGGTGCACAGACCAGCCATGTTACATGCGGTCACCGTCACGTAATACGTTATGCCGCACTTGAAGGCGATGTCATGGAAACCCACATCTGCAACAATTGGACACGCACAGGGTAGCCGCATTCTATAGTCATGAATATTAGTACAACAATTAGACAGTATACCTTCATAAATATTACTACAATAAGACACCCACAGGGCAGCTGCATTATATAGTCATAAATATTAGTACAGCAATTAGACATACACTTTTTACTGCAACATACCTTCATAAATATAAGTACAACAATAAGACACGCACATTTCACCTCAGTATACCTTCATAAATATTAGTACAACAACTAGACACGCATATTTTGCCGCAACATACCTTCATAGATATTAGTACAACAACTAGACACGCACATTTTACCGCAGTATAGCTTCATAAATATTAGTACTAAACTCAGCTGTCGGGGTGTAAGCGTAGACATGTAATACCAAGGTTATACCGCCAGTCGCAAGCCCGTTACCCCGGACTACAGGACACACTCTGTACATTGGTAGAACATATCGGTAACCAGGATTCGTTAAACCAGATGACGGCACTGGGCACAGAGCCGTCGGCTTGACGCGGTTTCGTTATATATTTGCTCTCACAGTATAATCCTAACAGTTCCCTAAAACACAGAAACGCGAACCTCAAACAACTCATGATAAGACTGTCCAAGTAAGGTGGGTGGTGTGGTAGCCTAGAGATTAAAGCTTTACATCATTCAGCCGAAGACCCGGGTTCGATTCCCCACATGGGTATAGTGTGTGAAGGACATTCGTGTGTCCCATGCCCTTAGAATGATGGAATATTATTAAAAGCGGCATACAAACGTACTCACACCCAGCGCAGTGAAGACTGTTTTGTGTTATTAATGATATTTAGGGAACAGTTTTGCTTTTTACCTGTTCTTGCTCCCACGTGTGACTGAGCGAGCGTGTCGTCACATCCCCGACACGTGCCCACCTGGAGGAGATAGTGACTGATTGAAGAGTGGGGGTCAGAAAACCCCTCCCAGTAGGAACCCATCTCCGACATCAGGGTGACAAAGTCAGCGTCCTCTGCCTGGCCTCTAACGTTGGTGCGTTGTCCATCATACACGTGGCCCCTAGAGGGCGGCGTGTTGTCCGCCGTCACAGGTCGTGAAGTGATGAGACTGTGCAGGCCTACTTCGTTGTATCCCTAGTGCACGATTTTGACATTATAGTATCATATATTTCAGGTTCACACTTTTTCTATTTTAAACGTAGAAATAAAGTTGTGCATTTGTTGAGAGTTAGGCTTTAATAACGTTTGAAGCTACAAATACAGAATACATAAATTGATAAATACATTACCTTCACTGAGACAAAGTAGACATGCCCGTCTATTAGGGTTGCCTCACCGTCGATAACCATACACTGGTCCGTTGTAGATGTGTACTTGACAACGTCGTCATGGGCAGGTCTCGATCCCACCCCCACGTCATAGCTTACGATGACACTCTCCGGGTCAGACAGAGCTCCGTCCCAGCTTGAACAAGCACACCACAGACAGTCAAAACTTTCAAACTGAAGACAATCTCACCAGCAAAGGAAACTGACAATCAGACTCACTTTTGTGTCAGGGTCTAGCTGTATTATTAGGTGAAAGTACACTAACAGATATATCTCGTTCACTGACTGTGGCATCCAGTGTTCGGACAAAAACAAGAATGTGTCAATAGCTAACTATGGCATCCAGTGTTAAGTACATTAGTACATGTGTGTCATTCACTAACTGTGGCATCCAGTGTCAGGACAAAAACATGAATGTGTCAATAGACAACTGTGACACCCAGTGTTAGTAAATGAGTACATGTGTGTAATTCACTAACTGTGGCATCCAGTGTTAGTAGATAGTGCATGTGTGCCATTCACTAACTGTGACATCCAGTGCAGGACAAAAACACTTGTGTCAATCATTAACAGACAGATGGTGGACACTAACTGCCTTATTCAGTGTCAGTACAACACCAGACAGATGGTGGACACTGACTGTGTTATTCAGTGTTAGTACAGCATCAGACAGATGGTGGACATTAACTGTGTTATTCAGTGTCAGTACAACACCAGACAGATGGTGGACACTAACTGTGCTATTCGGTGTCAGTACAACACCAGACAGATGGTGGACACTGACTGTGCTATTCAGTGTTATTATAACACCAGACAGATGGTGGACACTGACTGTCTTATTCAGTGTTATTACAACACCAGACAGATGGTGGACACTGACTGTGTTATTCAGTGTTATTACAACACCAGACAGATGGTGGACACTGACTGTGTTATTCAGTGTCAGTACAACACCAGGCAGATGGTGGACACTGACTGTGTTATTCGGTGTCAGTACAACACCAGGCAGATGGTGGACACTAACTGTGTTATTCGGTGTTAGTACAGCACCAGACAGATGGTGGACACTAACTGTGTTATTCAGTGTCAGTACAACACCAGGCAGATGGTGGACACTGACTGTGTTATTCAGTGGCAGTACAACACCAGGCAGATGGTGGACACTAACTGTGTTATTCAGTGGCAGTACAACACCAGACAGATGGTGGACACTAACTGTGTTATTCAGTGTTAGTACAACACCAGGCAGATGGTGGACACTGACTGTGTTATTCAGTGTCAGTACAACACCAGGCAGATGGTGGACACTAACTGTGTTATTCAGTGTTATTACAACACCAGACAGATGGTGGACACTGACTGTGTTATTCAGTGTCAGTACAACACCAGACAGATGGTGGACACTGACTGTGTTATTCAGTGTCAGTACAACACCAGACAGATGGTGGACACTGACTGTGTTATTCAGTGTCAGTACAACACCAGGCAGATGGTGGATACTAACTGTGTTATTCAGTGTTATTACAACACCAGACAGATGGTGGAAACTGACTGTGCTATTCAGTGTCAGTACAACACCAGGCAGATGTCGGACACTAACTGTGTTATTCGGTGTTATTACAACACCAGACAGATAGTGGACACTAACTGTGTTATTCAGTGTTAGTACAACACCAGACAGATGTCGGACACTAACTGTGTTATTCAGTGTCAGTACAACACCAGGCAGATGGTGGACACTAACTGTGTTATTCAGTGTTAGTACAGCACCAGACAGATGGTGGACACTAACTGTGTTATTCAGTGTCAGTACAACACCAGACAGATGGTGGACACTAACTGTGTTATTCAGTGTCAGTACAACACCAGACAGATGGTGGAAACTGACTGTGTTATTCAGTGGCAGTACAACACCAGACAGATGGTGGAAACTGACTGTGTTATTCAGTGGCAGTACAACACCAGACAGATGGTGGACACTGACTGTGTTATTCAGTGTCAGTACAACACCAGGCAGATGGTGGACACTAACTGTGTTATTCAGTGTTAGTACAGCACCAGACAGATGGTGGACACTGACTGTGTTATTCAGTGTCAGTACAACACCAGGCAGATGGTGGACACTAACTGTGTTATTCAGTGTTAGTACAGCACCAGACAGATGGTGGACACTAACTGTGTTATTCAGTGTCAGTACAACACCAGACAGATGGTGGACACTAACTGTGTTATTCAGTGTTAGTACAGCACCAGACAGATGGTGGACACTAACTGTGTTATTCAGTGTCAGTACAACACCAGACAGATGGTGGACACTAACTGTGTTATTCAGTGTCAGTACAACACCAGACAGATGGTGGAAACTGACTGTGTTATTCAGTGGCAGTACAACACCAGACAGATGGTGGACACTGACTGTGTTATTCAGTGTCAGTACAACACCAGGCAGATGGTGGACACTGACTGTGTAATTCAGTGTTAGTACAGCACCAGACAGATGGTGGACATTAACTGTGTTATTCAGTGTCAGTACAACACCAGACAGATGGTGGAAACTGACTGTGCTATTCAGTGTCAGTACAACACCAGACAGATGGTGGACACTGACTGTGCTATTCAGTGGCAGTACAACACCAGACAGATGGTGGACACTGACTGTGTTATTCAGTGGCAGTACAACACCAGACAGATGGTGGACACTGACTGTGTTATTCAGTGTCAGTACAACACCAGGCAGATGGTGGACACTGACTGTGTTATTCAGTGTCAGTACAACACCAGACAGATGTCGGACACTGACTGTGTTATTCAGTGGCAGTACAACACCAGACAGATGGTGGACACTGACTGTGTTATTCAGTGTCAGTACTTCACCAGGCAGATGGTGGACACTGACTGTGTTATTCAGTGTCAGTACATCACCAGGCAGATGGTGGACACTGACTGTGTTATTCAGTGTCAGTACAACACCAGACAGATGGTGGACACTGACTGTGCTATTCAGTGTTATTATAACACCAGACAGATGGTGGATACTGACTGTGTTATTCAGTGTTATTACAACACCAGACAGATGGTGGACACTGACTGTGTTATTCAGTGTCAGTACAACACCAGACAGATGGTGGACACTGACTGTGTTATTCAGTGTCAGTACAACACCAGACAGATGGTGGACACTGACTGTGTTATTCAGTGTCAGTACAACACCAGGCAGATGGTGGATACTAACTGTGTTATTCAGTGTTATTACAACACCAGACAGATGGTGGAAACTGACTGTGCTATTCAGTGTCAGTACAACACCAGGCAGATGTCGGACACTAACTGTGTTATTCGGTGTTATTACAACACCAGACAGATAGTGGACACTAACTGTGTTATTCAGTGTTAGTACAACACCAGACAGATGTCGGACACTAACTGTGTTATTCAGTGTTATTACAACATCAGACAGATGGTGGACACTAACTGTATCACTTACCACACATCTATCACAGACTTCGTTATGTATTGTCCAGAGAAATGCATTGACCCCCCTGACGTCACTGGCGGCGTGGAGTCAATCAACACCCCCGACGATATAACTGTCCTGCTCTTGTTCACAAAGTCCGTGGCTGTAAAAAAAGACGCTGACGGTGAACCACAAAACAATTGGTATGTATCAAGGAACCCATTTATCAAAATAGTATCAAACATAAAAAAATGTGTTAATTTAAAGATAAGTCGAGGGATCCTTTTATCTATTATATTTATTTGTTTATTGATCCTTTATTACTGCAATGCCATTAAACAGTGATGTACGTCAGATGTACAACGCACTGTACCAGTGATATATATTGACAGATATACAATACACTGTATTACACAGTGTCAGATATACACTTTCCAAAGAAAGAAAGAAACAGGTAGATTTTTATTGAATTTATTGTACCTAATAAAGTCAATATATTTTTTTTAATATCATAGACACAAATATGAAATGTTGGAGCTCAATAGTCACATGTTGTCGTTGTACAAAGGCTTTGAAAACTGTTCATTGGGCCAACTGTTCACTGTTCATCTCACATAAGGCCACACGGTTGCGCTGAACTCAGTATCTTGAGGAATTCGATTCAATGCAGATCTCGTGGTGTAGGATATGGACCCCCACACCATGACACTACCGCCACCGAATTTGTCGAACTCACGTAGACAATGTGGGGAAAAACGCTCATTTTGACGACGAAAAACACGTTGTCTTCCATCTCGCCAGTGAAGAAGAAATCGTGGTTCATCCCTAAACCCACACTCGTCTCCAGTTTCTCAAATTCCAAGGCTGTAAGGTATGGTATCAACGAAAGTGTCGCTGTTGTTGGGTCTGTTGCAAACCAGGGTCGATTACTGGTTTTCTGGGTCGGATTCCAGCATCGCGAAGATGGTCCCTGACAGTCTGGTCTGATATCCTCCTCAGACCAGGGATTCGTCCTGCAGTCTCCGTAGCTGTGACATTGGGATGATGTAGGTGGAACAGTCGAATGTAGCGATCCTGTGCAGGGCCGGTAACTCTTGGTCGGCCGGTTCTCGGACGGTCTGCAGTGGAATTGAATTGTGTTTATTGGTCCCAAAGGCGGCAAATGGTGTTGTGGTGGACGTTGAAGTGGCGTGCCACATAAGACTGCGATTCCCCTCTTTTTTTTCTGGATACGTCCTATGGCGATGTTTCGATCGACAGCGCTGAGTCTCGGCATTTTCGAACTTGAAAAAATGTTGACAATTGAATGACAAATTATTGGCTTATACTTGCCTTTTTATAGCTACTACCACGAGTTACGAATGCCATAACTTGCACGTGCATTTTGCACGAAAACAATGCCGTCTAAGACATTGCAAATCATTGCAAATGGCTTCGTTTTGACGAACCGTTTGTCGAATTTTTTTTGTAGTCAGGTTCAAAACCTTTTTTGAAGAGTGTATGTATATTCTGTACTGTGTCACCATCCATCAAAACAATGTCATATTCTGTCAACACATCACCCATTATGGCAATATCAGATAATGGGAACACAAATTCTGTCAGGATTTTGTCGTCATTGACATGTACCTGTCACCGAAGCGTAGATGGTGTGCCCGTCGTTCAGCCGGAGGCCGTGCAGGATGGCGTGGTTCACCAAACCCTCTCTCCGTCTTGCAACAACGTCCTCCCCTCCAGGATCAGAACCTACGAAAGAGGCGTCGGAGTTACTCTACAGTTTACTGGTCACCCTGGTACAGGAAGCCATCAAGTCTGACACGTGGCTAGAGCCTGGTGCTGTGAAGCCATCAAGCTTACACGTGGCTGGAGCCTGGTGCTGTGAAGCCATCACGCTTACACGTGGCTAGAGCCTGGTGCTGTGAAGCCATCAAGCTTACACGTGGCTAGAGCCTGGTGCTGTTAAGCCATCAAGCTTACACGTGGCTAGAGCCTGGTACAGAAAGCCATCAATCTGACAAGTGACTAGAGCCTGGTGCTGTTAAGCCATCAAGCTTACACGTGGCTGGACCCTGGTGCTGTAAAGCGAATAGGTTCTGTGATAACGACTTGTGGTGAAATAAATATAAGACTGTAAATATTGATAATTATCTATGACTGACATAAATCACTTCCGTTCAGAAATCAGATCTGGCAGAATGTACAATGTCTCTTATTGCAAAACATATTGGTGTGAAAGTCAAAACTTGAAGCTGGTATACGTTTTAACACAAAAGTAATGATTCCTTTCATAAGCTGGATCAAGTTGATAGTTATTGTCCCATACAAAGGTTAAAAGCAATCGACCGCCTGCCGTACCATTATTACCTTTAGTAATCTGTCCTGCCGATGTTGTGTGTAGCCTGTAGATGCCAGTAATGTGTAATCTTGTATGTTCTAGATGACCTTTATAAGATTTATTTAAGTAAACTAAAAGGGTTTTCCCTTGTTGACAAATGACATCATATCCACACTTCAAGATTCTTGCATCGCCAAAACCACTGTCAATGTCACAATAAGAGGACAAGATATTATGTTTGTTGGTCCACTCTGCAATAAATCAGCTGTATGACGGCCGCAATAAAAAAGATCGATTATGGAGCAGACAATCTTGATTGATAATATGTGCAAAGATCAACGCTGTCGGGGTACGATGACATGTAATCATCCAAGTCACCTAACCTGACCACTCGATCGCACGAAGGTCGCCCCTCACGACCAGGAAAGGCTTCTTGGCGCATATTCTTAACCGGAATCACTACAGGGTGAATATTTTATAGAAACTTACCCAGAGCAACTTCATAATATGCTATCCCACTCGGATGTGGAGAAGACCCTTCCTCTTCTACATCAGTGAAGCCGTCCCAGTAGACCACCATCTCACTCGTGCTGGTCTAAATAAACATACCTGTAGTTCACAGTCTCACTAAAAAAAATCAGCAATGGTCCTGTGGGTGAGTATGGTAATGCCACAAAAAGCAACACTAAAGCAATATAACGGTGGGGGACACCAGAAATTGTAAGCTGTCTTCGGAACAGCACTCTTTGAAATGACATATGCACCACGAGTGAGAAGGTTTCAGTGCTCAAGAACATCTTTTCACACATACATATATTACCTCGCTTTACATAAACTACATGAGACTTGTGCCAATCTCTAGCTCATTACAAGGTACAAAATGGATGGAAGTCAACTTCAGTCAATGAATAGATATTAAATCTATCAAAGAGACATTAAATTCTTATGTTGAGTATAACGGGTCAGAATGTTATCAGGAGTAAACCAGTGACGAGACTGAGCTGACTATTGCACCTGGAAGGTGGGACTGGTGAGTCCGCCCAGAAACACCCTTCCTCCGCTCGGCGGTGTCACGTCCACCGTGACCCCGTCACTACACGAGTTGACCTCTGGTAAGTCTTCTGTCCACTTCTCGTTCTCCACGGTTCTGGCATCAGCATGAACACACACATAATACCTCCTCCCGTGAACAAGCCGGCGTTTTGTCTCGGCAAAGGCCACGTTAATAAATTCCCTGTCTGAAACACCAGTCACTAATCATGTAATATTTCATTTGGCGCAAAATGCAAAATTGGGGTGAAAATTATTTGATTGAAACACTGAAAATAGTCATGACACCAGGTGTTCGAAAAAAGGGCAAGCATGCTTCGTCCTACCCGTAGCACCCATTACTCACAAAAATGGCATTAAAATGTAAATGTCTATTTTTTGTAATAGTTCTATTTTCGAGACAAATAATACTCTTCATCTCTTATCCGATGCAAATTCTTCTGCATATGGAGTTTTGGGCATTTCTGATTCATTAAGCACCCTGTCTTTATCTTTAAATATATCGCCTTTATGTAAAAGTAGTGGTGTGCAAAGTAGTATGCATTTCACTTTCTCGGAAATGTTGTGTATACAGCGTTCGTTTTGAGGGTTCTTGTGGCCTGGAGGAATGAACATGCTAATTCTCGTTAATAAACTACCTGTGTGCCCGCAATTGATGACATCCGGCATGCTACAGGGGTCAGTGAAGGTCATCAGACTCTCTCTCTTGTAGTGGGAGGAGGGGTCCACCTGGTCACCTGACACCACTGCCCACGTGTAGTTCCTGTGACGGAGTGTCGGCCACACAGCAGACAGGATGTCCTTGTAGGGGGTGTAGTCAGCATCAGGGAGGTTCCGCCTGTCAATCTGCTCCAGGGTGGAGGGGAGCCCAACATCAGCAACTTGTCTGGCGCCTGGCAGCAGGATGGTAACTTAAATGACACTCGTGGCACATTGTGGGATATTTGGAAAACAGCACAACGTGGTTCAGATGAAGAAGTTAATAATTACAGATGACGTATCTGTGATATGCAACACAGGAAATATGTAAAAAAACTTTTGCGCCCAACTGGCAGATTCAATTTATGATGAATTTATGATGTGTGTTGATTATCATCATCCCCGCCGTGATATTGCTGGAATATTGCTAAAATCGGCGTAAATCCATACTCACTCACTCACTGATTATTATCATCATTATGTGTTACAGATCAAAAGTATATATATACAAAAAAGCTGTGGGAGCTCACGTGACACCTCTGACTTTATTATTTAGAGATTAAGGTAAAGAAATGCAGCAAGAGGGTTTGGCTGATCCTGGCACAGTCAGGCTGGTTAGGCTCATCATCAGCGGAGGGGCCTTGCCCCCTCTACACGCAGCCCAGAGAGCGAATGGGAATGCTCCCAGGCCGCGCTGCCTAGTCGAACCCACTCAGAACGTTTCGGAGACTGTGAAGACTCCCCAACACTGCAGCCTTCTGCATTACCTAGATTGTCAGAAGGGGTGTATTCTTGGCAGCAAACCTGGGTACTCTCCTTATGTAAGTCAACATATTGGGAGGCACCGAGAACAATGGAATCGGAGTACTTGATATTTGGGATTCAAGCGTGACATTTCGAAGTGAGGTCCGCATATTTGCCATGTTTGTCCTGAATCTTGTCACATTAGTGTCGAAAGGGACAGAACATTCAATGATGTAAATGATTTCATTCGATTTATCAAAAAAGTCAACATTTGGGTATGTTGGCGTGGATGGATCTGAGACTGTATACGGGCGTATTCCAAAGAATTTTATATTTATAATTTTTCATGGCACTATCTACATATTCTGTGTCGTACTGTGGATGGACCTTTGTGTCAAAACCACATGGATGCCGAAGATGATGAAGGATCGAGCCACTCCATCATGTTGCATAAGATACTGTGTTTGTGCCAAAGCTGGGCATCCAATGACAATGTGTTGGACAGTCTCATTAAATTCACTGTATTATCTGCATTTCATATTTCCATTGTGATGCACGTTCGAGTTGAGCAGCAAACAGAAAGCCTCTCTGTTTCACTTTTCAGGCCAACTGAAATCATCTAAGCGAAGGGTTTGATGCTCTTCTCAACATACTGCACATAAACTCGTCGCACTGGTCATGCAGAAAGCCTCTCCCTGAAAACTTGAGTCTGTGGCGTTTTGATATGGCACTTGGCTTGGTGAACACTCGTATCAGTACCGTCCAGCAGTACAGAACAATCAACAAATTCAACCTTGATATTAAGGAAACTGTGGAATATCTTCGTTTCGTCTTGACATGCTTCACAAGAGGATCAGCAGACGAACAAAATGTGCAAAATTGCACAAAACAGTTCTATCTCGATGAGCCTCCTCGTAAATCGAAATTATCTACACGCCGCATGTTCATAGCCATGACCTTTGGAAATATCCCAAACATATCCCTTGGAAATTCTGGTAGTGTCTTTAAATCAGACTAAATCTTACCAACAATATCGATGACGATGGCAGGGACTACAACAGCAGGGTCGTATTCAACACAGTCTCTCACGTCGGCGGATACGGTGGTGGAGAGCCCCACTTTGTTGTAGCCACGAACAGCAAGACGACGGCACTTACTGAAGTCCAGGCGTTGGGGCAGCAGTACACGGAATGTCATCTGGAACAACCGTTGTGTGGGGAGTAACAGTGTAATGATTGATCCATAGTTGTCATCCAGATTAGATACAATGCTACCTCGTGGTTCCCCGGCTTAGAGTAGATATATGACGTCAACGTTAGAAAGTAATCAGTCTCGAATATCCGGCGAAACGGATTCCATTGGGAGTAGAGACAAAATAGCGATGAAAATGGAATACTGTCTGGTTTGTTTACAGACAGCAGTCGCGGGGCAGGAAAACAGTTGTGCGGCGTCAGGCAATAATTACTTCCTTGTTGTGCCAAGTGTGTGATAGGCGGGTGCTACCTGTAGTAAACAGTTTCCTTGACTTAGCATCAAGGGCGAAATAACTGTGAAAGTTATATGAGTGGATCGGGCCAATATGGTTACCCTAGGGCCAATATGACTGACCTTGGACCTGTAGCAAGGCCAATAGGAAAACAACATGTCGTAATGAGCAGTTGAATGAGATCGGTGGGACGTTCCTTACCATATCAACCACTGGTATTTACAGGCCGCATTGATAAAGCTTGACTATTGCTGACAGCGGCGTACAACAACATTCACTTCCCTCATCCTACATACCACATCCCCGCTGGTTGTGCTGTCTGACACTGGCTGCCACGATGTCAGAAGCCTTCTGTCGAGGTCACTGTCTGTTAAACTCCATTCATATCTGTCAACAACGCCATATGATTCAGTCTTCACTGGCATGTCCGGGTCAGCAAATCTTGCCATGGTCACCTCAAGCTGGAACAGTGGACGCAGGAAGGTGTGGAGTCTGCTGATGCTGGGGCACGCCCATATAGAGACTCACAGTAAAATAATCCCCGTGCCACTAAACCGTGGAAGCCGAAGCGGTTCATAAGCACAGTAAAGTATAATTTTTATTGTTAGCAAGTGTGCCAAACAGTATCTCTGAGCATTTTAGAAGCTATAGCATTAATAAAGATAGAACTGGTGAAAAGTTGAAAGTTGGTCAGCTCTCTGTTGGTGAATATCATTCTGTACACAAATCATATCATGGAATTCGCTCATGTGACCCGACACATCTTTTAACATGATAATTAGAAATTTGTCACATAGAATGAGTTGGAAGTGTATCTTCGATGTGACTGTGACCTTTAAAGGATCGACCAAAGCCATGATGTGAGTACAAGATTTCAGCTGCCCTCCGCACCTACCTGTAAATGACATACTTTTTAGTTACTTGTAAACACAAACTCTTCAGGGTATGCCCTTTGGCAAATGATAAAACCAATTCATGCATTTTTTTAGATAAGCTTAACGGCGTCGGAGAATACAAGTAGAGACATCCATCAGATTTGCCCTCATCACCTTGGAGCCTGTGTCGGTGTCGGTGTAGTTCACACTGATGTTACCGCTAACAGGTGGGTGGTGTAGCACGGTAACTCCATCACTGTACACGGCGTCAGTGCAGGCGTTCACAGCACACAGCTTCACAGCCGCTCTGAACGTGTAGCCCGACTTCAGATCAAGTCCCGTGGATAGAACGTGGTCGCGGTGTCCAGTGTACTCATAGTCCCTTTCTGTGTGCCAGATGTCATCTGAACATAGAAGACAAGGTATGCATATGCCTATTACGTAGATATCCATTCAATATGAAAGATCAAACTTATGGCGTGGGTTTTGGTTTGACATTGACGAGCATGACACAACGAGCATGACAACATAATAAGCATGACAACATGCCAACACAAACTGCATGAATAAAAACCGAGCAAACAAGAAGCAACAACTAGATTTGCATTTCAGGTTAATTACAGGTAAAGAACATGTCATAGATTGGCATGCTTACTTTTACTTTATTCTTTATTCATTTCGCAATGTAGGCGATCGAACAATTGTATATTTAGGTAGTCAGGTCCACATTGGACATTAAAGAGCTTCTAACTTTCACGGTTTCAGTATGGCATAATGAAAACGATATGTTAAACTTATTTGACGCAATATTTTCCGGGTATATATTTGTCTAAGATTATTATGTTTTACAAATTAATAGAAAATGGTAATATTTTTCGATAAGACCAATGATACAGAGGTTGCAAAATCTTTGGTCTCTTGGGATACCGAGATATCTACCTACTTAAATAGGGAGTGTATGAGAACTGCAACGATAGCGGGAAAGCGCAGTACGACATTTATCTATATTGATATTTAGAAGATATGGTTTAACACAGAAATTTCATTTAATTAAGGTGATGGTACACATTTTCTTGCTCATAAATATATATATATATATATATATATATATATATATATATATATATATATATATATATATATATATATTCAAAAATAAATAGCTTTGGGTAACAATCTGATTGGCTTTCCTTAAAATAGTCGACATCAAATTAAAATAGAGTATTGCACCTTGGATACCCAATTAATCTTCCCATTTACAGCTTCGTTACAGATTATAGCTCTTTCTTGGGTAACGACTATTCAGCATCCATATAACCTTACACCAATAAGTAGTACAACGCTTATATGCTGATATGTACGGAGGATATCTACCGCACTCACCTCTTAAGACATGACTGGGTGTCAAAGACTTAACGTCTGAGAAGAGTTTGCACGCTAATATATGGATGTGTTGAATTTCTTTATAGTTACTTAAACCACAAATGTCAGCTCTATATAACAATATTGATGCTACTTTAGTTTCAAATATCTTGTAAAATACTTTATAATCAAAGGGTTTTACTTTCCTGAGTGATTTAAAAATATAAAACAGTATTTGTTTGGCCTGAAGTGCAGCATTGCATACGTGGGTAGGCCAATTTGAAGTTTCTCAGAATGATACACCCAAACGGTTTAAGAAGAAACACATTCTTATCTAAAATCGCCATAATACCAATTGTCATGTTTAGAAAAAAAACATCCCTTATTGAAAACCACTACACTGCTATAGTTTTATCAAAGTTAACCGTTAATGAATATGTATGGCAATAATCCATGCGCTTCTGTAGGACAAATCAAGTATCAGCAATTAAAGTTACATCCCCAGCAAACAATAATAAAGACAACTGAAGAAACTCTAGGTGAAAATGGATGCCTGGTTCCTATGTAGACTCAATTTCTAGAGCTAAGTCATTTATGAACATATTAAACAATAATGGCCTTAGTATACAGCATTGACAGTCTCCAACATTACAGGGGAAAGTCGTTTTTTTTATATTTAACACAAGAGATAACATATCAATAGATAGATGTGAGATTGTTTATACTTCTTTGGCGAGAGTCCGTGTACGTTTAATATGCGTCACAATTTAGATTGGCGTACACTGTCGTCTACGTGGTGTCATGCGGAAGTATATAACACCTGCACAGAACTTCATGTTATGTAAAATATAACCATAGTGAGGACGGCTGTCACCCGACATTACATGTTTGATACATCATGAATGCTTATTGTTATTTATCAGTACCTGATAAAGCGAACCTCCTTTCCAGCTTCCACTTGACATCTGGGTACTGGTGGGTATATTGTTGCGTGATGTTCCAGTGGGCGTCGAACATGGAGGTTGATAGCTGATAATCCTGGTCCTCGTGACATCCATACACGGAGGACTGAAACATGAAACAAGAGGATATTCCAGCATATACCTAGTCCTCGTGACAGCCATATACGCAGACTGAAACATGAAACAAGAGGATATTCCAGCATATACCTGGTCCTAGTGACAGCCATACACGGAGGACTGAAACATCAAACAAGAGGATATTCCAACATATACCTGGTCCTAGTGACAGCCATACACGGAGGACTGAAACATCAAACAAGAGGATATACCAACATATACCTGGTCCTCGTGACAACCATACACTGCAGACTGAAACACTAAACGAGAGGATATACCAACATATACATGGTCCTTGTGACATCCATACACGGAGACCGCCTCCGTGGTCTTGTGGTAGAGATTCCGCCCGGAGAGCGGAAGGTCCAGGGTTCGATCCCGGGCCGCGTCATACAAAAAGACGTTAAAAGATTGTACTTGTTGTTTCCCTGTCTGGCGCTCGGCATTAAGGGGCTAAAACAAGGACTCGTCGGCTCGGAGTCAGTATACTGTGTCTGAGTGGGGTATTCATGTTAAACTGCGGCATGGTATCTCAGTGAGCTAGCACTATAAATCGGCATCAGTCCGGACTAGTACAAGCAGCCACACACACACATACACGTGCATGCACGTCGCTATATAAGTGCAATAATCTTGGACGCGACGTTAAACCCAATTTCACCTCACCTCACCCCCATACACGGAGGACTGAAACATCAAACAAGAGAATATACTAACATATACCTGATCCTTGTGAAACGGCAGACTGAAACAGGAATCAAGAGGATATATTATTAAATTATTATGAAGCATGATCAAGTAATCATTACACAGTCACTGATTGACTCACCATGTTATGATGTGTAGGATTCCAATCCTGCGTTCCTGCAACATTTCAAAAGAGAAAGTAGGTGATCACAAAGTAGGCAGCAGGTCATTTCTCAACAAGACAAATATGGCAGCATGACAGCAAATGAAGCGATCGTATAACATCAAGCTGTTTTGTGGCAAGATGTCAGCAGTCTGCGACGGCCATAATATTTCAGAGTTATCCACATGTGTGCATTTTTTAATTCTGGGACAGACTATATCATTCGAGAAATGAGGTGAGGTGGCAGTGTCTAGAAGGCTTGCCGTACTTATATCAGAAGGAGGTGAGGGCGATTCGAGGCCTTCTCTGACCTGACTAGCTTCTTATCTACTTGTCCAGTGCGGTAAACACGGACTTTCTCCGAGCTTCCGACACTATTCCGGATTCAAGAGACAGAGCACGTACTTCGTTCGACTGTGACAAATTCTGAACTTCGTGAGTGTATATTTGTTATGGAGACCTGTTCCGTAATGATGCTGTCACTTATTTAACCCATTATGTTGTCATTTGTGATTGTAAGCCTAAAACTGTGTGTCTCAATATATGTTTTTTTCTGTTATTTGTTTATCTTGTGTGGGTATTGACTGACTTTACAATTGTATTCTGTACGCATTTCAGTTTGTAAATCACTCCGCAGCAAGATAGTTAAACGTTCATCTTGAACTTCTCTTAGACAATACCTTGAATGGAATCACATCGGCGACCATCATTTATCGTCATATCAGAGATGTCAGCGTTGTTGATGATAATGTAAACCCCATCAGAAGACTGGGTCACCTCGCCACCAGCCGTCTTGGCCACAACAGTTGTGTAATATTTCTGCAAGAAGACACTCAGACAATGTAGTAGTTATGCATATGTTGAAATTATGTCATTGTTGCATAAGTTTAACGTTAACTAATGGTTTACTGATACAATGAATGCATCAATGAACTAAGAAAAGGATGCATAAACGCATCCTAAAACATGTGTACACTGTACAGTACATTGGACGACCATTGCATTGTGCTTGGACAGTGATCAGTCGTCAGGAAGTTACTATGTTTAGATGTTTGTGTGGTGTGTAAACTTCCGGTTCGGTATACCGCGGACGGTGTTAGTGTGACGGCACTGTATGGAACTTTCCAGTGGCTGGGTGGGTGGTATATAAGCGTCTTTACGTTCTCAATACTGTCTCACACATTTGATCCCATCGGAACCAGCTTTTATGTGATGATCACTCATCATCCCTGCCTAGCCAATCTCGGAAGCTTGACCACCGTCGTCGCTGGGTGAATATATAGTATTATCACCGACTTTTGCTATCACCACTGTATTTTTGTATTTGATACTGACCACTGCCATCATATTATATACTGCCATTGAATTTTTACTACCACTTTATTGTGTACTGCCATTGTAATTGCTGCACAGTAATTTGTAAGGATTTGTAAAACTAGTTAAGTTTTGTATTAAATTTGTTGATACCTCTTGTTAGTTGTTTGTTGTTTTCACACTAGATTGTTTTTGTTACCGATTTCTGGGTGAACATCTTGTTTCAATATGTCTGAGTGTTGTATGCAGCAGGAAAAGCAGACAGTTGCTTCGCTCTTTAACCACTGAATGTACTGGTCAACCATGGATTTCATTGAAGGAACATGTGACTGTAATATTGATCAGCTTCAACTTTGGATTGATATATGTAAGTTGTTCCGTTATCTGTCTATACTGCTTTTACAGACAAAATTCATTATTTAAACATATGAGTAAGTAAAACACTCAACAACACATCAGATTCATGTACTAAAGCAAATGTCACCTGTGACGTGTTCAGCAGGAGATTCGTGAACTGATGCTGTAGCAAGTGCCCTGTGTCTTCATAGCCTCTCACGTCAACTACCCCGGGCCTGGTGCCAATCCCCGCCCTGTATGTCACGTTCAACATGTCGTCATCAAACCCATACCACCTCGCCTTCAGCACTCGTGTAGACAGTTGGTAGTCGGAGTCCCTCAGTTCCTGCAATGTTTAAGGACACTGTCACAGCCATGGTGCAAATTAATGAGGGGTTGGGTAGCCTAGTGCTGAAAGCAATCGCTCGTCATTTCGAAGATCCTGGTACGATTACCCATATGGATACAATGGTTCCCTGCCGTGATATTGCTTGAATATTGCTAAAGGCGGAGAACTCACCAAAGAAAAGCAGCAAAACGCTTTCCACTGCCATAAGAAATCTCTGCTACAAGCAGAGTCGATTGTGTGATTCCGACTCGTGCAAATTAAATTTCTTATACTCAAAGTAAAATGAGTTCATCATTTACAGTGAGAAGGTGAACAGTCGTTAAACGCATTTATTCTGCTTTGAAATACTATCTGTAAAGAAATTACGTTTCCTGACCGTTATCTGAAATAATTCTTCTTCATTTTCGGGGCAAACATCCATGACGACACCAGGTGAGCGCAGCGTGACGCCATGGACGTAAGGTTCTGCTACCGCCACTGTGGACAGCCCGACTGTGTTGGTGACCTTGACTGACACATAGTAGGCGTGGCTGTGATGGAGGTCCCAGTGGAGGTCCTGGAGAGCAACTGCTGTACACGTGGGCGGAGACGTCAGTGTGCACCCTGCTCCTGACTGCAGGGCAATGAAGGGCATGATCTCAGTCCCATACGGCGAGGTACCTGCACACAGTAGAGAAGGTCAAATGTATACGTGGGACGTCCAGGTGAGAATGTATCTGCAGTTATCCTAAGCTGGTAGTAAGAGTGGGGTCAGGCTCTGTGACTTAGTTGATTACGAGTCATCTTACCCTGTAGGCGATGATTGTTGCTTATAATATCAAGCACTGACACTTCTGGTTCAGACCCGAATTGCTACAGGCCAACGCCATGTTACATGTATGGTGATGAGTGTGACGTTTAACAACAGACAAAGAAAGATAAGATATACAAATATGACCCTTAGGGGTCTGCTCGGTCAGAAATGCAATAAACAGATCTGAAATATATTTAAGACTATTCGAAGCATTTATGAGATTAATTAAAACGAAGACAAAGCCGCCACTTCTTACCGACGGCAGCTTCATACTTGAGGTGTGTGGCATCAGGGTCCGTGGCATGTGAGTTGTTCCACGTCACTAGGAGATGACTCAGACTGGGAGTGAGGGCAGCAGTGACTCCCCCGTTAAAGACAGGCTTCTGGGTGTGCACGAGGAGACGCCCCAGGACCTGAGGAAAAAAGGAGTAAACATGGCGGCGACATGAGGGATGTGGTTCATGGAGGTTCAGGAAAACGGGCCATGTAGCTAAATAGGTTATGTATCATCACATGTACTCAAACAGATGGAGGGACAGATAAGTTAGAGTCTCAGAATATAAATATAATTGAAAAACACAGAGGAATCATATGGGATTTCCGTTTTGAAAAAGGTTGTTTGTCAAAATGGTCAGGATGATTGATTGTCACAGAACAACGAGGGTATGGACATTTGTACATGCTATCAGTCACTGGTTTTCCTCGTCTAGACTCGACACTGACTGCTTTTGAATGATACAGTTCACTCATCCACGAAGAATCAGGAGGTAACTTTGTTAGTATCAGTTTACTTGAATGGTTGTAAGCCCAACTTTGTTGATGGCCTTGATGGCTATGTAGAACTCTTGCCCCTCACTGAGAAGAGGGTGGTAGCCTTGATACTGGGGATGGCGATGAGTGGACGTGTACGGCAGGATATCTGGAGGTGCTTCACCAGAAGGATCTGACATCAGCCCCACCTCGTAGTCATAGATACCGCTCTCTGCGTCAGTTCCGGTCCAGTTTACAAACAGCTGGCAAGAGCAATATATCATTAACAGAAGCCGCACGCAGAATCCTGATCTTGTTATACATGAGTCTCAACCTACCGAGTTATGATTATCTTTAAACTGCATTTTTAAAAATTTGTCGATTTATGAAGGGTGTAAATTCTCACTACTATCAAAGGGGGAATAGGGTGTAGACGTGATGAAAACTGAAAACCTTTGTCCCATGAGACTCACTACATACACAATGAAACACTTCAGCAGTTTAGACATAATCATGTAGTATGTAAGCTACTATAAATATTTCTCGTACGTGGTGCTGTGTAGAAATGTATATCTGGTGGAAACTTGACAACGCTTCAGACTCTATGCAAAATGTTGCATTTCGTTTCAACAGCGTTCCATTCCTCATCACGTGAATGGGGAACTTCTCTAACTCTCCTGCATTGATTGCTGCTCCTTTGGATCTGAAAGATTCGTCAGAGTATACCATTCGGTCGGTGGCGAGATCACTGCAGCCATCAATTTTCTCATACACAATAGACACAGCCTTACTTCAAACAACCATTCAGCTTTATTTGTATTCACAATAAAGATTTGAATACCAATAAGGCGAACTCCTATAAACGACATTATTTATTTAGGCATGACAAGGACAGCACATTGTTAACACATTAGTCTACATGTAAAGATGGCACTGAATTGTGCAACGTGAGATCTAACTAAAAGCATGTTGGGACCCATTATATAATACCAGAGGGATATCCATTATGTCTATGCGCTGTACCGTGACGTTTGTGCACTCAGGCGTATAAGAACCTTCGTAAACAAAGACGTCAAACATTATCTTTAAAGTTCTTTTTCATAATGTATAGGCAACAAGAATTGTATTGTTATAACTTAAACACATCTCAATATCCTAATGGTTCGTACCTGCATTGGGTATCTGGTTCAGTAACTCTGCTTCTCCTGCGGCGATTGTCTATGAACCAGACCGTGCCTGATGAGGTGGTGACCAGACCCGGGGCAATGCTAGAGGCGGCTACAGCAATCTGTCCCACTGCTGGTGGTGTGTCATCAAGGGTCACTCCGTCAGAACACACAGGGTCAGATGCCTCCAGGGCCCGGTTGTAGGCCACCACTGTCACGTGATACGTCCCTGGGGATGGTGCCGACCATGCCGCATGTGTCGAGTAGGTTTCCGTCACCTGTAATTGTGATGGTTTGAGACGCATTTAAGTGATTGTCAACAAGTAAATATGCGCCCTGGAAGAAAACTTGATAAACGTCGATGTGAGGGAAGGCGAAGACGTACATTTAATGTACTCGTATCCAAACCGAAATGCTCCTTTTGTAGACACTTGTCCGAGAACTGATACTGGTAGAACTTGACCCCACTCTCCCGATCAAAAAAGCCGTCCCAGTGGGCGTGGAGCTGCAGACTGTCCTGGTAGTCCACTTCCGGGTGTCCAGGCTGACCATCGTGGACAACTCCAGGGTGCGGTGCACTTGCATCTACTGTCACCTAGAGGGACAGTAACATGATAGAATATGTCACCTAGTGGGGCAGTAACATGATAGAATGTGTCACCTAGAGGCGCAGTAACATCGTAGAATGTGTCACCTAGAGGGGCAGTAACATCATATAATGTGTCACCTATAGATGCAGTATCAGCATAGAATGTGTCACCTAGAGGGGCAGTAACAGCGTAGGATGTGTCACCTAGAGGTGCAGCAACATCATAGAATGTGTCACCTAGAGGGGCAGTAACATCATAGAATGTGTCACCTAGAGGAGCGGTAACATCATAGAATGTGTCACCTAGAGGAGCGGTAACATCATAGAATGTGTCACCTACAGGGGCTTTAACATCAAAGAATGTGTCATCTAGAGGGGCAGTAACATCATAGAATGTGTCACATAGAGGGGCAGTAACATCAAAGAATGTGTCATCTAGAGGGGCAGTAATATCATGGAATGTGTCACCTAGAGGGGCAGTAGCATCATGGAATGTGTCACCTAGAGGGGCAGTAGCATCATGGAATGTGTCACCTAGAGGGGCAGTAACATCATGGAATATATAATGTGAGTTTAATTAACGTTACATGTATGTTCAATAGTATCATTGTTACATTAAGAATCTAGATATATAAATACTTGAACACTGTCGAACACTAGTTCATTCAGTCACAGTCATTCTTTAAAAATTATGTAGACAGAAACGATTTATTCTCACCTTGATTGCAAGCGACGTGTTTAGTTTGGCGTGGTTCATTACTGTGATCTCTATGAAGTAGTCGGAGTCGTGAACGCCCTTGTGCATGTCGTGGAACACGCCACCATGACTGAGATTAGACGAGATTATGCGTGGTTTGATCTGGAAGTGTCTGTGGTAACACCCTGTCCCTGGCGTACAGTAACAGTTGGCGCCCCGTGCATAGTCGCCGTACCTCGCTGTGCAGTTGGCCAGTGTCTGGGGGTAATTAAAAACAACTGAATAATTACTTAGGTAGTTGTGCCCTGAGACGAAGAAAACATTTATATTAACAGAACAAAGCAACCAATAACAGAGGAAGGTATGTACTTGCGTGTGTCCTTGAGCTGACAGATGTTCTTCTCCGTGGTAGATGTCGGAGCCGGTGATGTTGTCGTAGAGTCTCCACGACACAGTCTCTAGACCACTGTGGTCATCAAACGCCAGCCACTCAAATCTTAAATGCAAGACATGGTACTTTGTTGAACGAGAGTGTGAGTTTCACGCGCCTTTGAATAGTATTTTAGTTATTTTCACGGCGTGTCAGCTTCACGGAGTGATGTGAACCCTACGAGCACGGGCATGGTACTGACAAACCGAGATACATAATTAATGAAAAGTTGGATTTGAACCTATGATCATGAGTTTCACGAAAGCAGGAGGGACGCAACTTTGAGCCGTAAATTGCGGCGGATGAGACAAATTTGGCCACCCGTTGCCATTGTTTTGGGTTGAAGGTACTGTTTACTTACTTAACATGTAGAAAGAGAAACTTACGTCATTTCATTGATTTCTTCTACTCTATGCAAACTGATGTTGTGTCTGTCTCCCCTGGTGAGCCACAGGTTCTCTATGACTGGAGGCGATGTGTCCATGTGGACTGTCACGCTCTCCTCAAGGAGTTCGCGCCTGATGTCGTAGGCCCTGACCCAGAACCTGATGGTGTCTCCGTCCACGAGGACCGGTGTGACTGTCTGGTGCTGAGTCAGACCTTGGCTCTGGAAGTCGGCGTCAGGAGGGGGAGAGAGGATGCTGCTGCCGCCACTGTGGTCAATCAGGAAGGCGGTGCGGTATTCCACTATGCCTATGTTATATAAATGTGGGAGGAACATTTTTTTGAAAAGCCTAATCATTCAGTACATTCCTGTTGTAAGGAGAGCAGATTTACACATGAGCCATCTTCCTAGCAAAGAATACTAGTACGATATGATATTTTATGAGGTATTGCAAAAGGTTTTCGAAAGTTTGATGTAAAGGGATGTTTTTTTGAATAATGTATAATTGATGAAATGCTACACATTGTATTTTATTTGAAATGTGAATAAAGATTTAATTCGACTCCATGTTCAGCCAAAATAGGCAGGTATTGGGGCAATGAAGCATAAGAAACACAAGCACTTCCTCACCCTGAACGTGATCAATGGCGTCTATTCCCCTGGAGTGGTTGTTGTCGTCGTAGTCCGGGGTAACGTCATGCATGGAGGCTGCTTGCTTCAGCCACCCGTTTTTGTAATGGAGGATGTTGATGTACCTGTAGAGCGTATAGGTATGTTATATTGTTATGCACTTGAAATGCATATATACTAATACATTTACATTTTGTTTGAGCATTTGCCAAATTTATGTGAAGTTAAGTTAAATTATTTTTCGCTGTTTCGACGTGGAAGGGGGAAGTTGTTAAAGCGTTTGCTGGCCACGCAAAAGGCCTGGGTTCGATTCTCCACATGGGTACAATGTCTTGCGCTTATTTTTTTTGTCCTACACCGTGATATTGTTGGAATGTTGATGGCGGAGTAAAACCCAATTTACTCACTCCATGTCGTAAACTATTCTAGTAGCGATTACGTCCCTGTCAATTGATCACTGAGCACGTTAATTACGTCCTCAACGACCTGGGGAGTATTCAACCAAAGCTGCCTGTCAGGCGTTTCTTATCCGACTGGGTACCCCTTCGTGGTTTGGTGAACAGGCACTAATTTTGAACAGTCACATGCCTGGAGAGACACGACGTAATGCAGATGACACGAGTTGGTTGATGCATGCTTCCTTACCTCTTCTCCCAGTCGACAGACACGTCCTTTGTATTCCACTGCCAGCGATGGGTTGTTCTAGAAGCCGATGATGTCACTTGCAGCCTTGTGTCATGGACCACGCTCACTTTTGACACATCATCATAGATGAATATTCGCCGAGCACTCTTGCTGTTTTCGGCCTTGTCGTAGGCGGTTAAAATAAGCGCATATACCCCAGGGCGTGACAGATGAAACTGGCTTGAAGATATCTGCAAACCAAGGATGAATGATGTATTATTTAGATTTGAAAGATCAGATGACAAAAATGTATTGGCTTGACAATAAAATAATCGCACATAATGATCATGCATGTGTGTAATTCCCCCCAGTGAACTTGTTGATCATACATTTGGATTGGCAAGGTGTCATGTAAGAACATCCGTTATGTTTGTAGCATGATAACGCAAAGTCGACCATGACCAGATATCATAGCTTGCCAGCTAAATGTGGGAGCAAAGCAGATGGGCAAAAGGGTCTTGAAACCCACGAGCCCGGATAAGATGTCGAGACCTAGGATCAAATTCGTTGCGAATCTGCGCTTCCAATCAGCGACTCAATGGTCCTGACACCTGTAAGTGACGCAACTCTCTGTGACCGAGTGAAGCCATTATCTGTCACAATAGCATACCTCGCCGATGTATCTGTCAGATTCAAAGGCTAGTGATTTCTCCACGAGTTGAGAGTCACTTCTGTTGGGATGTTTGTCATAAAGTTCAAATATCGACACCAAATAGGAGAACACCAGGACGTCGTCCCTCCATCCCTGCCACGTGACACTGATCGGAGCCTGGAGTCAGATGGATACATTACATGAGTATATGACACTCATCAACACAAGTACATCACTGACATGTGAACATCATGTAACAATCAGGCCGATTTATGCCCAGTGAAGCAGCATCAAGCAAAGTGCAGGTTTTGCTCCTGTATTAAACGTGTCCATTAGCCTGGAGACCAAGAGTAATACATGTATAACCATGTAGCGCCATACTAGACAGACCAGATAATAACTACACTATTCAGCAATAGTCCATGACGTCACAGAAGGTTTGTATGTGGTCATTCCTACAATAGATATATATTATACTGTCAAGCTACATATATGTTCCTACAGTCTTACAATACTAGAAAAATAACAATAATGCAACAATTATCTATTATGTCTCCCTATGTGGTTTACATGTACACTGATTCAGAAATTGGACTGATTGTTCAGCATAATAATTGTTCTTCACAAGTTCTAAAATGACCTGTGTGTGGATCTTGGCCAGCGATATCATGTCATCTTTGCAGTTCTCCTCCAGATCTACACTGCAGTGATGTGGGTCTATGAAGTCAAACCTGAGGATATAACGATTGATTTGTGTCTTCCCTTCGTAGTAGTAAGTCACGAGACTGCCGCTCTCCTTGTTCCTCACTTTAACGTAGCCACCATTAGTTGCCTCAAATGTAAATTCCATTCTAAGAAAAAAAACCGGATAATCAAAGAAGTTCAGTTAGCTTGCACAATAAGTAGGCTGCTATATATTTGTCATTGAAAATTTAATCAATGGGTATTCGATAAGTTCAGATTGATTATTGTAACAATACGTTGGTTGTTCAAGGCCTCTCATGCCATGTGACTCACATATCTCCATTCTCCACATGATGGGAGAGAAAGGTATCTGCAGTCACGTCCTCCTCACAGGTCAACTTAGTTTGATGAGGTGCCGTCTTACTGGGGCCATTGCAAGGTCGTACAGTGCTCCTTATGACATAGTCGTCTGGAACATACTTACAACTTAAAACATAGTTTTTGAAAGGACCAAAGGTGAATAAAACAAAAGTGAACATATTTAGCAAATAGCAACTAACAATGGATAACTTATGATATAAATGGAAGCCACAAAACTCTTTAAATAACCATAAGAAGCATAAGAGTCAATTGTGCAATTCCGTCTGTATCATGAGAATGTGTTTTTGAATCACTCTCAAATGATTATGATATCCGGGGCGTGAGACAAGGTGAGCGTATCCGGTCACATTCGTGACACCAGTAGAAAACACATGCAAAGACAAGTCAACTGCTCATCTGAACAAACACGTGATCATGTGATAAAGTCAAAATAGCAATGACATCAGGCATAACATTAATCAATGATCATGAATGAATACACTTTAAAAGAATACAGAGTACATACTTCGTGTAACTTCAAAGGTTGCTTTGGCGTTGATGATGCCAACAGCAAAGCTCTCAACATAAGCCTGTCTGGGTGGTGGAGTCGCAGTCATGATGAACTTGGTCTCAAATTTGTAGTAGATCATCCTGGTGTCGTTAATGTTGGTCCAGGACTTGTCTTGGGGAGCTCCTTCATTGGGGTTGTCTGGGGCTTCCACCTTGTCCAGGCCCAAGCCGGTCACCTTCAGTGTGTTGTACAAAATAGATGGGAACGTGTCGACTGGAAATACAAGGTGAGTGAGTGAATGCATCCTCGGTGATCTAGTGTATCATGCATCCATAATTTTCGCACAAAAACGTCAGTTACCAATGAATGATGAGCATCAAATAAAGTTGATAGGACCTGTCAATCAAGGCAAGTTCCAAGAAAAACTGCAACTGTCAGATTGTAACGAACCGTTACAAATATGTCAGGTGGAAGGCGGATGTTTCAGATGACATGGTCAGTAACCGCCAGATTCATCAGTTTCCTGATAACGGGAAGACACAGTTGGAAAATTGCCCCAAGGAATCTATATCCACGGATAACCGAAACTGGTTATTCTCTGACGTTTCTCTACACCCATTCGCAACCATATTTTTATTTTAAACCCTTTATGAATAACACAAGCCCCAAGAAGCCTCTCGTGAGCAACAGCAAGTCTGTGCTGAGCTACAGATAGGATCCATGAAGGTAGTGACGTCATTTCAGAAACAAAACAATACTGAACCGGATCACATTCTGCAGCAAATCCAAGGCGTATGTACAGATAAGAGTAGATAAGTAAATGTTGTTCACACTGCAGGCAGAAATAAATATATCATTGGCCTGGACATATTCCAGTGTGGACCGGCAAATCCGTGAATGAGTAACATCATCAACTATTCACGCCACTGGGATACAAGTCCCTGCAATCAGCCAAGTCACCCAATTGAACCCTGATCTTCTCTGGGACAAGAATGAGGTACTGGCGTCCTACTCTGACCCTGGCAGCAAGGACAGAGATATGGTTGAGTGGGAACCGTTCACCTCACTGTGTGCAGGCCGTCATTGACACATTTAATGTTTTCAGGATACCAAGAAAACCAAATATTGTAATACTTTATAATTAACGTTTGTGCCAAAATGCTCATTGGTTTTGTATGTGTATTTTATTCCTACTTTTCTCGCAGTGAGTGCCGCTAAACTCTGTTGTACAGATACAATTCCTTGCATATTCCTCTGCACATTCTCCCGGGTAGCACCGTGTACTGTCTCTTCGCCACGAACATGCCTCTGAAAAACACACAGCATACTCGTGTCAGTCATACAGTCCAATTTGGTCGCATTTTATATAACTACAGGCACCATTACAACTGTCAACTGAAATAGATTATATATGTGATTAAATTTAAATCTACCAAAATTTTTTTACCCTGGAACCTCACTACTTTTGTCATAAAATGTATCCGCACCACTCAGTTAAGGCAGAAACTCTAAAACGTTTATCTGGTTATTATGAAAAAAAATAAAAATAGGACAAGGTATTTAAATAAAATTTAGTAAAATCTAAATATTCTTTACATTTGTATACTTATCCTGCATTACTCCGTATTGCATTTACTGCTGTTTTTGACAGCGAGACGAACTGTGTGAGATCCAGCTGCTGATGAGAGTTATTTCAATCTGTCCAGGAAGCAGCGCCCCCTCCAACACAGTCGGCACGTGACCCGGAAGACATAATAACTGCTTTAAACATAACATCGGAAACTTCGTGGGGACGAAGCGGAACGCGGGGGGGGGGACTTAGACTTCGTAATGCAGGATAAGTATACAAATGTAAAAAATATTTAGATTTTACTAATTTTTTTAACTTATCCTTCCTGCATTACTCCGTATTGCATCTTTATCAGATGGCACAGCTGATGTGCATACCTTCAGATGTGAGCCAGAAGAAATCCCTCAACAAAGGTTCGATGAAACTACACCGCATGTACAAGAGATGACCGCGACACCAGCGACCATTCCTGTCGAAGGAAACGAGAGTCGATGCAAAAGAGGGAACCCGAAATAGGTGACAGAAATAGTATGAGGCGGGCTAGCCAAAACTAGAACTGACCTAAGAGCGAATGCGGAACACAGTAGAGCCCTCTAATCTTGGGTGATAAACACCAGAGAGTTCGACGCGCCCCGCTCCGGGTAATGGCGAATCAGTGGCGTCGGGGGTTGGTTTACCTGTTGAGCTACCACCAGGGGACCAAAGTTATGAACGCCGTGAACATCTTCCAAGGCTACATCACGAAGGTAGTGGCTGGCGAAAACGGTGTCGGACCGCCAAAAACAGCCTTCTATGATCGATTTGAGGGAACAGTTACTGTGAAGAGACATGGTAGACGCGACCACCCGAATCTCGTGTGGGTTGTTAGCCTTGGGGGGGTCCGATCCGGCTACTTTATAAGCTTGAAGGATGACCGCCCGGAGCCACAGGGAGATAGTATTCCGGCTGACCTCCGACTGCGACGAAGGGGCGACCAGTAAGAAAAGGCGTTTCCTAGACTTGCGTCAGGCTTTACGGCATCGCAGGAAAACCTTCAGGGCCCTAACATGGCATAATAAAAGCTCCTCCACGTCGTCGTCGTCACCCACAATCGACGAAAGTGCAGGGATGGTGAAGGATCTATCAGGCTGTCATGGGAGTTGATTCTTTGCGATGAAGTCCCAGCACAGCCCAAGATGAACTGCGCCATGAGTCCCGCGTTTGAACTGGACACTAGAGACGTCGAGGGCGTGGAGCTCACTAACCCGGGCGGCAATAGCCAAGGCCAGTAGAAACACTGTCTTCTTCGTTAAGTCGTTAAAGGAAGACGAGTGAAGTGGTTCGGGACCACATTCAGATCCCATGCAGGCGGTCTGAACTTGGCTTTCTGGTCTTCAAGACGAAACGAGCGCAGCAATGCCTGAAGTTCGGGAATTTTCGTCATTCTCCGGTCGTCCAGGATGGCAAGAACGGAGTTGATGGCAACCAAGTGTGTGAAGATGGTAGAGCCTTTTAATCAACGTGTGCTGCGCAAGTACAGAAGAAACTCTTCCAGGAACTGCGGTGACGTGTTAATGGACGATGGGCTAAAGCAAGAGCCTTGGCCGCTCTAGTCGAATAGCCCTTGGCTCCTAGGGGTTTCTGCAGATGTGCCAGCGCGTGCAGACGAAACCGAGTGGGACTAGGATGTGGCAACCGACTGTGTGGGTGGATCAGCAGGTTGGACCGGCCACCAAGGCGCTACAAAATCAGTGTCAGGTGTCGAGTGGCCTGGATCTTTTGAAGAACCCTGGGAAGGAGAACCGGAGGTGGAAAAGCGTACGCGCTTAATCCCTCCCAGGGAACACTGGAGGCGTCGACTGTTATAGCGGCCGGATCCGGGACCGGCGAGATAAGTCTGCAGCTGGCATTTCTGAGACGTGGCGAACAGATCAATTTTTGGAGTGTCGATCGTTTGACAAAGGACGGTGAAGATCTCTGGGTGGAGTCGCAATTCAGTGGGAGCCACCTTGTCCGGCCTGGAGAGAGCGTCTGCCAGAACATTCTTGCAACCTGGAGTGTGCTGAACAAGGAATTGCAGGTCTAAGCGGTCCACCAGGTCGAAGAATCGGAAAGTCTGGTTGAGCAGGGACTGAGAGTGGAGAGTACCCTGATTCCTCAGACACCACACCACGGTGATGTTGTCCGTGGAGATGGTCAACTGGGCGTGACGGAGCATGCTCTGCCAGTGGGAGACGGCCAGGATGAGAGCTTCGAGTTCGAGGTTGTTGCTGTGCCAGTTGATTCGATCTCCGGACCACAGCCCTGCAACTGTTTGAGTCCCCAGATAAGCCCCCCAACCCTGTTTGGATGCTTCGACGAACACGTGGAGGGTGGGCTGTAGCGCGGTCAAGGAGACGCCGCCGCAGACTTTCGATTCCACCGTCCACCATCGGAGGAAGGGGTGGAGGTGAACTGAGAGGACGATGGGGGACTCCTGATCCTGCTGCCGGATGAAGGGAGCGAGAAACTGTTGAATTGGACGGAGTTGGAGGCGACCTCTGGCAGTCAGGTCTTGAGCCGATGTGAGGAGGCCCAAGAGAACCTGCCATTGGCGGAGAGTTCGAGCCTGCTGGAGGGCAGGGTAGAGGTGAGCGAGGATTTTCAACCACCTGTTCCTTGGGACTTGAAGGAGGTTCTGATCCGTGAGAAACAGGCCCCCGATGAACTGCAGACGGAACGATGGGGTCAGCTCCGACTTCATCTGATTGATGATCCATCCCAACTGATTGAAGAGCCACAGGATAAAATGAAGTTGATGTTCCTCAGGTGTAGTTAGGCAGCGACCGGCTTGGTGATCCGTTTGAAAAGCCACGGGGCCGTGGAAATTCCAAATGGTAGGACCACCCACTGGTAATGGGTACCATTGAAAATGAACCTGAGGAAGCGCCGGTCGTTGGGGTGGACGGGTACATGAAGATAGGCGTCCTGGATATCGCGACTGATCAGGGAATCGCCTGCTGTGATTCTCGTCCTGAGCAGTCGGAACGTCGTCATTCGGAAGTAGGGAGGACGTCCCAGGTAGCGCCGGTTGAAAGTGGGTTCTTGGGAACCAGAAACACCGGGGAGTAAAATCCTGGGTTTCGAGCGGGGTCGTGCACAATCTCTATGGCCTCCTTCCGCAGTAGGGAGTCGATGCTGTCGTGAAGGGGTCGAAGTTGGTTGGGCGAATAAGCATCTGTTGTCGGAGTGGACGTCAGGGGAGGAAGTGCAGCCAATGGGAGCTGGTACCCCTGAAGGAGGTCGTTTGTGACGAATGGGTGATCCGGTATAGACCAGTTTCTCCAAAACCGGCCTAGTCTCCCACCCACAGGTGTGTCCATGACCGGGACGCCTGGGGGTGGGAGGTCCCAGTCGATGAGGTCCCACCGGTCAATGCTTCGAGGTGGAATCGGCACCCTTGCCGGGGCGACAATCTCTTCGGGGCTGGTAGATGCCACGGGATTTACCCTGTCTGGCCACGACGCTGATTAGTGTGTGACATGCTCCAAGGCTCTGAGAGCCGTTTCATCTCTTGCGAAGCTGGAGACTCAGGCGTGTGTAGCGAAGATGGCCCCATTAAAAAGGGAAGAACCCGACCAAGGTTGTCATAGTAAGGAACGCTCGAATTCGGAATCCCATTCCGTGGAAGTCAAGTAGCCCAACCGTCGAGTAGCTGTGATCTCCGCAAGAGCGGCTCTCAGATGATTGAGCAAATAGTCGACCTTGCGGAGTTGGAATGTCATAACAGTGTGTAGGTGGTCGATCCTGTTAGATCCTGGTCAATGGCCCCAGGCAGAGGAGTCAAGTGTAGACAGTAGCTTCAAAGATCGCCGCAGTTCCGTTTCCACGAATGCGAGTCGGGAGTCCGGCATACGTATGGTGGCAGACTGGGAAGACGCGGACATTCGATGTAAGTCCTCATCACGGATGTGTGACCATCGGCCACATCAAAGGAGTGGACAGGGAAATCATCACGCCGGAAACGAGGAGCCTTGAACGACGGCGTGAGGGACAACTTAGCAACGCTGTAACAAGGTCTGTCAGCATTGGGTCGGGTGGAAGCGAAGTTGGGTTAGACCAAAATCGTAGATTTTTGTCGACATCAGAGCCCGGGGAGGGAGCGATGGAGGTCAAACGGTCCGCCGATCAGCAGCCTGTGATAGGCCAAAGTGTGTATCAATCTCGGGAGACAGAGGGTCATAATCGGGTCGAAATGACCAATCCGATGAGGAGGAACGACTTCGACGACTATGTATGGGTGAGCGACTACGAAAACGACGACGGGATCAAGCTGACTAGGACGAGTGCCGAGAAGCAGTCGGAGGCGACGAGGTGAACGACGATCGAGACCGATGAGCGCCCGAAGTAGAGGCGGCCGCATGGAATTGAAGTATCTGTAGTCGGGGCCGTCAGTGGCGACGGCCTCACAGGAGGCACCGTCGTCGCCGCTGAGGCGGGAGTAGCTTGCACAAACAATGACTGCATCCAAGCTTGCATCCAAGATGGATCCATACACGATGATGGGAGGGCATGTCCATACGTAGGTGGCGCCGCACAAATCAAAGGCGCCGAAGTAGTCAGAGGCGCCGGAGGTAGAGGCGCCGGAGTCATCAGAGGCGCCGGATACATCGGAGGCGCAGGAGGTAGTGTCGCCGGAGTCATCAGAGGCGCCGGAGGCATCAGAGGCGCCGGAGTTGTCGACGTAGATGGTAGAGGTGACAGGAAACCGTTACGGGCGATGCTGCAGACGATGCGGGCGAAGCAAGCGATGGTAAGGGGGGTGTAGGAGACCGTGAACGGTTGTATGTTGTGCCATGGGAGGCAGACTCTACGTTGGATGGCATGATGGAGTGCCGACGCACACGTTGAGTGAAGCGTTTCCTAGACACTCGTAGGTAGTTGGTGAAGAAAACTACCCACAGGGGACTACAGTATCTGCACTGCTCTGTGAGGGTACACGGGGTTGTACAGTCCAGGCAGCAGGGGCGGGGGTCCCGTCCAGATTTATTCCCGCGGCAGTTAGTGAAGGGAGACATTCTGGAATTGAAGCAAAAGCATAACGATGTGTAAACACACAACGTGAAACATAATGTAACTCAACATAACTTATTCTGTTACAAAGTTTATAAGAGCAAACAATTACGCTTCAAACACGCCAAATACAAACATTAAATTTAATGTAAAACTCCAACCACAGAGCGAATTCAAAACACAAAACACGAAAATACGTGGACGCGTAGTGAATCGCAAAAGGGCGGGAAAAAATGGCGGGAAAACCAAAATGGCGGCAAACAACAATACGCTCGGAAATACCGTAACGAGAGCCACAACACGAGCGGGAAACGTTACCATTTAACAATAGAATGAAGTCAAAGGTAACAAACCAAATACAATGAACAACACAGCAGACTTTTGTCGTAGTAAACAACAGAAAGTCAGGATCAGATAAAGCTTGAATATTTCCACTAGGGATACAGTATACGTCCGTTCTGTGTGGCTGACAAAGCAGTTATGTGTTTTGACATGACGTCATGTCTTCCGGGTCACGTGCCGACTGTGTGGGAGGGGGCGCTGCTTCCTGGACAGATGGAAACAACTTTCTTCAGCAGCTGGATCTCACACAGTTCGTCTCTCTGTCAAAGACAGCAGTAAATGCAGGATAAGTTAAAAAATTTAAAGGTTATGAAAACCTTTTGAAATGTTGGTTTCAAATTAAATCAGGCATATTCGATTGGCTGGCAATCGGCCTTTCTTCTTCTTTAAATTTGCAATACTTATTATTCTGACACGACGAGAAAAGTAGGTATGGATAAAATAAGAGAGAGGGCTCATTTTTCGAATTTCGTGTCCCTGACCAAAGATTACTTTTTACCTACATGTCCAATAGCAGTCAGAATGGCTCAAATACACGATCATTAAATGTTTGATAAAGGTAACAAAACACTTTTGTAATCATAGGAAACGTCAGAGCCCGACGATAACGCCTATTCCGTGAGCATCTGTTTATTGGCCCAGCCAATGTATCACGAAATCCATGTCTCAAGAATGAACCATAATTCTTAATACAATCGAGGGAGGTCTTTCTGCATGTACACAAAAAGTATTTGAGACAAGTGGATTAGTGTGATATGAAGTTGGAGATCAAAACTTCTTAGAGAATCGAAAAGATTCACGCTTAAATTTGGACTTTTGTGAATCCCCTTCATCAACAGTTCCTCTCTCTAATACTATATTAATTTTGAATATATAGTTGTTTTCCTGCATTGTTTTAAGGATTATGGTTAATCTCTGAGATAGGGACCATCTTTGGTGGTACATTTGCTGAGCCCTGCAATATATTCACCTCATCAAAAGTATTGCATCACCAAATTGGAAGTGTAATTGCGAGTTTATATTCAGTGTAGAGATGTTCAAATTGTACCCTGTGTGTTGTCACATCATCTGCTTGTAGAATGGTAAACACCGTAACTGCCCCACTTTGTGGGTGCGTTTATGCGAACCGTATGCACAGCTAAGGGGTTAAAATAGAGAATTCATGTTTGGTGACGGAAAGTTCATGCTGTTACTATTAAACTGTTATTAATGTTGACTGAAAGTTCTACCAATTTAAACGTCTGTCTTTATTACGATTGTAACTGAAATGTCTAAGCATTTTATCCTAGACAATCAAAGATGGCAAATCATTGGCATGCAACGAAGTGGCATGACATGTCGGGATATTGTTGCTGTGTCAAACATTAATCATGCTGTTATCTGTAGACTGATCAGAAAACACACTTTGCCTTGACATGTGAGGGACATGCCGAGATCAGGACGTCCACGAAGACCAGTGACAGAGAGGACACGGTCCTTGTAGGCCAGGCAAAACTTGCACTGTTCTTCATCATCACTGACATACCAACAACAGAGCATCCCTAAGCACCATCAGGAGTCGACTGAATGCAGCAGGATTAAGGGCCACAACACCAGTAAGACGTCCCCTGCTCTCACCCCATTATATGCTGCGCTCTGTAGCCTGGTGTCAGACTCGAGCACACTGGATCTTGAGGTAATGGAGGGGGATTCATTGGTCTTACGAGAGAAGGTCTACGCTGGTGGTAGGACTTGTGTGGAGGCAAAGAGGAACATCTTATCATCAGCAAAACATCCAGGAAACAGAGGCCTCAGGTGGCGGATCAGGTATGGTATGAGGATGCTGCTTCTTTGACTGTAAATTTGATTTTGTGACAGTTCAGGGGGTTCTAAATGGAGAAAGGTACCAAGATACCATATTGAACGGTTTTTTTATGCCTTATTTTGATAACCATGTACTTGCAACTCGTCCTATCTCTGTGGACAACGATGCCCTACATGGCATCAGGAATGGCAACACATACCTCAGTTGGGGATTAGGCTTCTGATTTTGAGCATGAGGAGGCGTCTTGTGGATGTGATCCGTGTATGGGGAGGCTACACCAGATATTGGCTTACACTATTGATCATCTAGCTGTGACATGGGTATAACATTACTGAGACACGTACGTTTTGATCTGACTGTCTCATTCCTGACAGTTATCATATTTACCCAGTTACAGTCCTAGTAGTCGCTGGCGAATAATTTTGGTTTTTTTCTTTGCAAATGCTCATTTTTCCTTTTATTCATGACTTAACATCTTATGTGACGTTAAGTAACACTTTTGTTTGGCTTTCAAGCTTCTCTTTACACTTTTCTTTTCTGATTATCAACAAATTTTGACGGTGAGATACATTTGATGAGATGTACATTTCTTGTTGTACGGAATGCTATGTAGTACAAAAGAGAACTGGACATGTCTTCAGCCCAAAGTTGTTAATATACCCACGGAACTGTTTTTGATTTAACAAAATGTTTCAAGGCAATATCAAGTACTATACTCTCTGTTCGATACTTTGGCCTATTACTGTTTATACCCCCATCCACCAGCGCAAGTTGTTAAATGTCTTTCAACGACACAGAGTAAAGTCTTGTTCTTACCAGTGGTTTCTAAAACAGGGACAACAAATCTTCAAATACACTTAAAAAAACCCTCTAAAACCAGTCTGTTTGAAATATTAAATGTTGTCACAAGTCAAAACATGCATATATTCAAACTCATTCATATGAACAACTGTTACAACAATTTCTACATTTGATTTCTGAATAGGTTGTTATTGTCATTAATTATGGAAATCCTTTGAGCAAAGAAGGCATTTGTAATACCTCGTACAAATGGAGGTATGCAACATTGTATTAAATAACAAGTATATTAATGATGATGAGTGGGTGTCCACAATTCCCGATACTTACGGATACAGGATTTCTTGCCTGTGGTGACGGTGTACGCTCGTTCCCCAGCCAGCTCCCTGTACACTCCTTCACACCGGGAACACACCTGGTCAGAGGGCGACGTACATTCCTCCAGGTCACAGTTGGAGATGGCCGAGCACACTGTCCATAGAAAACAGAGCATACAGACACTACCGACCTGGGAACTGCACGTAACCAAGAGACCAGAAGGAATGTCAACGTAATTAAGATACCAAGTTTTGATATATGTATCATGATTATTGAAACATGTCAGCACCCTATTAATGATTTATTTGCATGAACCAATCAGAGATGCCAATTTGCCAAGCCTCTCTTCAGGAAAATGAAACAAAATGTATTTCTACAGATCATCCCAATATCATGGTTATTTAAGTTGACTGTATGTGGATCTGTGAGCACTCGGTCACTGAGGAATACGTGTGTATATTAGATAAGTTCACAGTTAACCACTTACTCCGGCATCTGTTGGGGCTGGCATAGAAGCCCATCTTGCAGTTTGTGCATATCTCGGGGAGGCTGCAGGTGCCCCCACTACTGTGTTGGGCTATGCCGTTGCTGTAGATGATGTGGGACGTTCTGTAGTTGATGTTGCAGGCGCCGGTGGGGTTAATGACGTTGTCGCAGATGGCTACGGATGGGTTGATGAAGTCAATAAAGTACATGTCTATCAATGACAGAGCCTTTTTCGGCTTACATGTTCATATCAATGCACTGATCATGATTAGTCCCTTAAATAAATTTGTATTAAAAAGTATACAATTTTTTCGTAAAGGTAGTTTTACCGTGCGGACAGCCATGGTTATCGGTAGATCTGTATCCAGATTTGCACACATGCACCTTGTAGTACTCTGTCCTGTTGGAGAGATAGATCCCATGTATGTACAACCAGTCTTTGAATGGCATTTAGAGGTGACACACACGAGAGAGACTTTATTGATGTCAACTTCTTTATTATGAGAAACTCACGTTTCGGAGTACATGCTTTTTCCTTCACCTGGTGAATGAATGCTATGATGCGGAGAGCATATATATGTACATGTGAAAAACACACAAATAAATAGATAAAAATGGTAGAAACGTAACAAGTCAACAGTTGAATAGCGGCAAATTGGTCTTTAGCAATGGATCGATAGAAGCCAGGAGATAAATTAGCAGTGCTTGGTAATGAGCAATGGACAGATAGAAGTCAGGAGATAAATTAGCACTGCTTGGTAATGAGGAATGGACAGATAGAAGCCAGGAAATAAATTAACAGTGCTTGGTAATGAGAAATGGACAGATAGAAGCCAGGAGATAAATTAGCACTGCTTGGTAATGAGCAATGGACAGATAGAAGCCAGGAAATAAATTAGCAGTGCTTGGTAATGAGCAATGGACAGATAGAAGCCAGGAAATAAATTAGCACTGCTTAGTAATGAGCATTGGATCGATAGAAGCCAGGAAGTAAACTAGCACTGCTTGGTAATGAGCAATGGACAGATAGAAGCCAGGAAATAAATTAGCAGTGCTTGGTAATGAGCAATGGATCGATTGGAAGGCAGGGGTGAATTATCCCAGGACAAATAGAAGCCAGCAGCATTAATTTGTCTTCATAGGGGCATAATGCGACAGATAGATCGTGGCACAGCTGAATTAATCAATAAGTCAAGCACAAGGCGGATACGTTCCCTAGTCACGGTTCAGAGCCGGCTGGTATCTTCTGATGCTAATGCCCACTTGTAGTTTTCATACTCCGAAATGTAGCGTTCCGCGGAATAAAGAAGCTGACAGCCATCACTACTCTCTCTTAGTCTGTTACAACATTTTAATCCTCACTGCACATCTGTCTTTATTGCCTGTCTGTTATTTGACTGTACATCTGGCTTCATCAAATTACCTGTGTGCTTCTTGTTATCCATTACTAGTTGTTGTTAATGTTAATCTGTTGCTTACCACAACATATATATGACAGTTGGTGATCATCTGTATGACAGTTGGTGATTATCTGTATGGCAATTGGATATAACCTGTATATCAGCTAGTAATTATCTGCATGCAGTTTGTCATTACCTGCATGACACTTAGTGATCATTTGTCTGGAAGTATATAAATATATGTAAGGCAGTTATAGTGATTATATGTATGACAGCTGGTCATTATCTGTATGACAGTTAGTGATTATCTCTTTGATAGTTAGTGATCATCAGTTGTGTGGTGATACAGCCTGTATGACAGTGTTGGTATATATGGTAGATTGTGACTACCTGCGTGACAATTAGTGATTACATGTATGACAGTAAGTGAACATCTGTATGGCAGTTAGTGATTTACCTGCATAACGGTTGGTGATTATCTGTATGACAGTTGGTCATTACCTGTATGACAATTAGCAATTATCTGTATGACAGTAAGGAATTATCTGTATGACAGTTGGTGATCATCTGTATGACAGTTTGTGATCATCTGTATGGCAGTTGGTGATCATCTGTACGACAGTTGGTGATTATCTGTGTGCCAGTTGACCATTACTGCTCACTTGTACTTTTCATACTCCGAAATGTAGCGTTCCTCGGAATAAAGAAGCTGACAAGCATAAATACCATTTTAATCCTCACGGTACATCTGACTTTATTGCCTGTCTGTTATTTGAGTGGACATCTGGCTTCATCAAATTACCTGTGTGCTTCTTGTTATCCATTACTAGTTGTTGTTAATGTTAATCTGTTGCTTACCACAACATATATATGACAGTTGGTGATCATCTGTATGACAGTTGGTGATTATCTGTATGGCAATTGGATATAACCTGTATATCAGCTAGTAATTATCTGCATGCAGTTTGTCATTACCTGCATGACACTTAGTGATCATTTGTCTGGAAGTATATAAATATATGTAAGGCAGTTATAGTGATTATCTGCATGACAGCTGGTCATTATCTGTATGACAGTTAGTGATTATCTCTTTGATAGTTAGTGATCATCAGTTGTGTGGTGATACAGCCTGTATGACAGTGTTGGTATATATGGTAGATTGTGACTACCTGCGTGACAATTAGTGATTACATGTATGACAGTAAGTGAACATCTGTATGGCAGTTAGTGATTTACCTGCATAACGGTTGGTGATTATCTGTATGACAGTTGGTCATTACCTGTATGACAATTAGCAATTATCTGTATGACAGTAAGGAATTATCTGTATGACAGTTGGTGATCATCTGTATGACAGTTTGTGATCATCTGTTTGGCAGTTGGTGATCATCTGTACGACAGTTGGTGATTATCTGTGTGCCAGTTGACCATTACTGCTCACTTGTACTTTTCATACTCCGAAATGTAGCGTTCCTCGGAATAGAGAAGCAGACAAGCATAAATACCATTTTAATCCTCACGGTACATCTGACTTTATTGCCTGTCTGTTATTTGAGTGGACATCTGGCTTCATCAAATTACCTGTGTGCTTCTTGCTATCCATTATCTCTTGTTGTTAATGTTAATCTGATAGTTAGTGATTGCCTGTATGGTAGTAAGCGTTTGCCTGCATGACAGTTAGTAATTTCCTGTATTGTAGTTAGTGTTGGCCTGTATGACAGTGCTGGTATCTATGGTAGATTGTGATTACCTGCGTGATAATTAGTGATTACATGTATGACAGTAAGTGAACATCTGTATGGCAGTTAGTGATTTACCTGCATAACGGGTTGTGATTATCTGTATGACAGTTGGTCATTACCTGTATGACACTTATTAATTACCTGTACGACAGTAAGGAATTATCTGTATGACAGTTGGTGATCATCTGTATGACAGTTGGTGATTATCTGTATGGCAATTGGATATTACATGTATAGCAGCTAGTGATTATCTGTATGCCAGTTGACCATTACTGCTCACTTGTACTTTTCATACTCCGAAATGTAGCGTTCCTCGGAATAAAGAAGCTGACAACCATAAATACCATTTTAATCCACACGGTACATCTGACTTTATTACATGTATGACAGTAAGTGAACATCTGTATGGCAGTTAGTGATTTACCTGCATAACGGGTTGTGATTATCTGTATGACAGTTGGTCATTACCTGTATGACAATTAGTAATTACCTGTATGACAGTAAGGGATTATTCATATGAGAGTTAGTGATTTACCTGTATGGCCGTTGGTAATTACGTGTATGACGGTTAGTGATTACCTGTATGACAGTTGATCGATACCTGTAAAACAGCTGCTGACTACCTGTATGGCAGTTAGGCAATACATATATGACAATATATGTTAAGCAGTGAATACACGTATTACATCTGATCAATACCTGTATGGCTGCTGGCTATTACCTATATTTGCTGCACCGATCCAACCACAAGAACCCGCACGATGTATAAGATGCCTTCCGGCGTGACTGGACGTTCGTGATGACATTTATCCTGCAACAAAGATAAACGTGACTGTGACTTCTAACATACTTGCACAACATGAAAGGTGTCTGTTGATATAAGAGTTAAAACATAATTAGGTAAGATTTCCAAGTTCATTTAACAGGTCACGGCAATGCTGTCATAAGCAGTTTTTCTCGTGTAAAAAAACATAACCCATTTCCTATTGATTCTGGCACTGCAGGGTTTCCATAGTCCATGCAAATTGCTCAGATACTTCAAGTTCGTTAACGAATATCCTCGCCTATCCAAGTGAACAAAACGAATAAAAGTGACAAAATCCTTTCTACACCTATATTAGAAAACTCTGCCAAAAGCACATCATGAGTATGTGTTTATGAATCATTATCAAATATTCATGATGCTAGGTGTTTGCAGAATGGCTCACGTATCCTGCTCCTCCAGTGTCACCCGTCACAAACACATACAAAGCCAGTCAGTTGTCCACAGGCAACTTACTATTTCTAAATGTCAGTGAAACAAGCAAATTGTGGTAACTGCCAAGAAAAGTCAATGTTTTACCTGAAAAAAACCATATGGTACAAGTGACAAAAATGAATTGCATTGAACATAAGTTTTGTCATTGATTTGAAATGTCCTCCACATCCACAGGCCTTGGATGCTGTAACAGCTTTTGAGCAAGAGTCGTAAGATGCCCTTTGAAATCTTCGAAGAATGAGCATGCTCGATTGTACCTCAAAACTTAGGGAATGAATACACAGACAGCAGGAATGTCTGAAATATTGCTCGACATGAATGGAAAATTGACTATTAGAAAGAATCGTTTTACACAGACCTAATCATGACATCGATGATCGCAACTACTGACTCAATCCTTGGGAGGATGTGTAGAAGCAACCACAGATATGCCATGCAAAGGGTTCTATTTCAAGTGTGCTCAATATATAAAAGGGGGTGACAAAAGTAAGTCTGTAACACACTCAAAGTAGTATAGCAAAGAAGTATGAGTTATGGACCACAATAGTTCACTTTATGAAAACTAACCAGTTTCCATCCATTGTGATAGTGCTGGGCGCTCCATTGAAACACCGGGCTACAGCTGATCGGGATTCACCTGCCTGCAAGCGGCATTTGACCTTGTTTCTTTGCACTTCTGTTAATCTTGGCATGTTGTTGAACTGTTACTGTTCGATTGACGCAGATGTCAGGCAATCGAAAACCATGTACTTTAACACCGTTCATAGTGCTGCTGCATGTGCAATACGTGCAGCTTCAAGGCCAAATGATCACAAAAGGCAGGACAGGTTGGCAACAGTTGGGACATGTCGGCAACAGTTGGGACAGGTCGCCAAAAGTAAGGACAGGTCGGCAACAGTAGGGACATGTCGGCAACAGAAGGGAGATGTCGGCAACAGTAGGTAAAAGCCGGCTTCAGTATGGAGAGGTAGGCAGCAGTAGGGACATGTCGGCAATAGTTGGGACATGTCGGCAACAGTAGGGAGAGGTAGGCAAAGTGTAGGGACATGTGGGCAACAGTAGTGACATGTTGTGAACAGTTGGGACATGTCGGCAACAGTAAGGACAGGTCGGCAACACCTCTGACAGGTCGGCAACAGTTGGGACATGTCGGCAACAGTAACGACAGGTCAAAAACACTAGGGACATGTTGGCAAGAGTAGGGAGATGTCGGCAAAAGTAGGTAAGGGTCGGCATCGTTATGGAAGGGCCGGCAACAGTTTGGACATGTCGGCAGCAGTAACGACAGGTCAACACTTGTAGGGACATGTCGGCAACAGGCAGGACAGGTTGGCTACAGTTGGGATATGTCGGCAACAGTAGGGACATGTCGGCAACAGTTGGGACATGTCGGCAGCAGTAAGGACAAGTCGGCAACAGTTGGGACATGTCGGCAACAGTTGCGACAGGTCGGTAACAGTAAGGACAGATGTCGGCAAAAGTAGGTAAGGGTCGGCATCGTTATGGAAGGGCCGGCAACAGTTTGGACATGTCGGCAGCAGTAACGACAGGTCAACACCTGTAGGGACATGGCGGCAGCAGTAAGGACAGGTCGGCAACAGTCGGGACATGTCGCCAAGAGTAGGGACATGTCGGCAACAGTAGGAACTTGTCGGCAACAGTAGGGACAGGTTGGCAACAGTTGGGACATGTCGGCAACAATAAGCACAGGTCGGCAACAGTCGGGGCATGTCGGCAACAGTAGGAAGATGTCGGCAACATTAGGTAAAGGCCGGTTTCAGTATGGAGAGGTCGGCAACAGTTGGGACATGTCGGCAGCAGTAAGGACATGTCGGCAGCAGTAAGGACAGGTCGGCAACGGTTGGGACATGTCGGCAACAGGCAGAACAGGTTGGCAACAGTTCTGTGACAACCCAAGCCACAACATCCAGTGGGAGTGAGTCACAACCCTCGCCACCAACCTCAAAGACTTCAAGATCAGGAAACTACAAGAAGCCATCAACATCAAAAGACTTCAGCCCTCAATCAACCGTGACCAAGGCTATTACATACCCCTGGCGTACCATCAACTCATCAAAGACCCCAATCAGCCATAATTCCGTTGTTTACATTACTGGCTTCATCCTTTGTATCATGGCACTGACTTCACCCATGGTCATCATCCCTGCCCTTGTGTGTACACAGCAGGCTTCGCTACTCCAGTATATCTACCCTACTGTACAACATTGCCTCCTACGTGTATATATACTTGCTAACTGCACTCTGTAATTCTTAGGACTTATTTTCGATCAACACCTCACCTGGGAGGCTCACGTCCAAAACCTAAAAACTAGATGCAGCAAAGACCTTAACACATTAAGATGTCTAACCGGCTCTAACTGGGGAGCCTCCAAAGATACCCTCCTCTCACTATATACAACACTAATTAGATCAAAACTAGACTACGGCTGTGCCATATACAATACCCTAAACAACTCTCTTTCTAAAAAACTTGACTCAATAAAATATCAGGCTCTCAAACTAATTACACGCACCCAACATGGCACCTCCTACACCTCACTTCAGGCCCTTACAGGAGAAATGCCACTAAATCTACGCAGGGAACATCTAAGCCTTAATTTCTGGGCCGCGTCCCAAACAAACCCTCTCATCCAAAACCTAATTAACCAAAACATTAGCCCAAGAAACCAAGCTCTAGCTCGCAAACACCCCTTACTCACCCCAATATCCCAAAGAATAACTAACTACCTCAATGAACACCAAACTCAAAATCTTAAACAAAACTGCAAAAAATCAAATATCTTCACCCCTAAACTCAAAATCCCCCAAATAGACACAACGCTAGCTAACCAAATAAATAAACAAACCGACCCAAACATAGCTAAAACCACCACACTTGCATACATACACGAAAATTGGCCAAATTGGTGTCACATATACACTGACGGATCTTCAGACCCGATCTCCAACCACACAGGCTTCGGAGTCCATACCACACAACCAGTTATATCCACACAATCTTACCAACTCCCTAACAACCAATTTATATTCACGGCCGAACTTATGGGCATGGCCTCAGCCCTGCATAACCAACAATCTAAAAACAACAAAAAAATCCTAATTCTCACTGACTCCCTTAGCGGACTACAAGCCCTCCAAAACAAAAATACCAAAAAACGACCTAAATTAATAAACCAAATACTTAAAAGCTCCAACGACCTAACAAAAGCAGGCAAACAAATAACCTTCTTGTGGATCCCCGCCCACGTAGGAATTTACGGCAACGAAAGCGCCGATAAAGCAGCTAAATTATCTCTCAAAATACCAGAAATAAGCCTAAACCTACCCATCTCAAAATCAGAAATTAAAAGTGTAAACAAACAAAAAATAACCAAAAAATGGCCTAATCAATATCAAAACTCAAATAGCCAATTCAAAAAAGTGCTCAGAAAACCACTAGCCAAACCTAAAATCCTACACCCCTCTAAAAAAATTGACAGATTAATTACAAAACTCCAAACAGGACACACTAACCTAAATAACCACCTAAAACAACTTAAAAGACACACCACAGGCAACTGCCCCTACTGCAAACAACCCGAAACCACAGAACACGCACTCATTCACTGCACCCACTATCAAACACACAGAACCACACTACAAACCACCATCAATCTAAATAAGGTTCCTACTCTAGATGAAATACTAAACCCTCAAAATAAACTAGAAAACTTCAAGGCCCTAGGCGTATTCCTAATCAAAACAGACCTAATTAAGCGCATCTAAAAATTAATTAATCTACCAATCCAAAATCCAATAAACATACAAACACCCACCTCACCCGGCTCCCTTAGTTCCCTCCTCCACCCACCTCGGCATTTATTCCAAATTTAAAAATTTCAAAAAATCAATATAAGCAACCCCTAAAAGCCCCCTCTTGGGTTGCACACACCACTTTCACCCTTCTCGGAATACACTAAATGGTCCGGCCAGGCCCGTGTGCGAAATACGCTGTAGTCGGAAAGCGCACGTTAAATCTTCTATATCAGTCAGTCAGACTCTGTAAATCACTTACTTGATAACGGTGTTAGAACCTACACCGAAACGTCGCTCTTAATTGTAATAAAGAAGTTGTTCATCCATAAATTCTTATCCTTACTTAGTACTCCAACTTCTAAATGCCTATCAAAGAAACAGTTGGGATATTTCGGCAACAGTTGGGACATGTCGGCAGCAGTAAGGACATGTCGGCAACAGTTGGGACATGTTTGCAACAGTTGGGACATGTCGGCAACAGAAAGGAAAGGTCGGCATCAGTAATGACAAGTCGATAACAAGGACATGTCGGTAACAGTAAGGAAAGGTCGGTAACAGTAAGGAAAGGTCGGTAACAGTAAGGAAAGGTCGGTAACATGTAATAACAGTTCAGACACACGAAACGTACACACATACGCAAGGCACTGCACTGAGCACACATACATACAAACGTACTTTAAAGGCTTGAACAAACGTCAGTTTTCAAATTATTGACTTAAAGAATAGGTATAGTGAGTTTTGTACGGACGTGGTCAATATAGGCAGCAAGTGTTGTCAATGTCAAGATACGTACATGTAGATTTGACGGTAATACATTGAACCGGTATCTTGCACGAAGGTAGCGCAACCCTTTATTTAACACAAGGTGTTCCTCTGCATTTACCCAGGGTCTACTCATAATGCCGCAGTGTGACGGCCTTACATGTATTCCAGGAAACGGGTGAACGAGCCCACAGAAGAGTGAGGGCTGACAGAAGCAACCTTGTTTTGACTTTCACCCGCATTTGAATCTCTTTCGTCATTTTATCGAGACAGTTATTCTCTGGCCTGACGTTTTTGTATTTATCAGTTCGCATGTACTATTCCTGGTTTTGGTAGTGTTGCAGCAACGTTGTGGCAATCAATAATTAAATCTGACATTGGCAGTTAATAATATTGGCCTGACCCGGAGTGATCCCACGTATTGCTTCCGTACCTGGAAACTGCTCGTCATTCCCCCAGTGTCATGCATCATGCACCCGAAAGCAGTACAGCTCACACCCGACAGGCACTTTCCATCAAAAGTTAAATACAACCGACCTATATATTACTTGCAAACGCACAAAGAATAAACGTGGACCGAGAGCTACATATTGGGTTATTGCGTATTTGTTGTGGATGACCTCCACAAGGTGATACGAGAGCACATATACATGTGATGTTCAGGAGTATGTTTTAAGTGATGAAACACTGCCGTTGTCTCAAAATGCTCATGCGAGTGAAATAACATTTTATGCTGGAACTGTTTTCAGTATGCTTCAATGATCAAATGAGTTAGAAAATACATAATAAATAGAATATTCGTCTTGTCATATAATTGTTCATCCAATCTCGTGACCTGAAAAAAGGTTGGCTGCTCCATAGATATCGATTTTGTGAGGTCATTCTATGAGATAAACATGCCACTCAAACACTTGAAATTAAGTTAAATTGTCCTATATCGTTTAAAAAACTACTACATTTCAACATTATCTAAACTTGATTGCCACTTACCCATTTTCTGCAAGTCCGTCGACGCCGTGGAACTGGAGAAGACTTAAGACAAAACCACCGAGTACCAGCTTCATCGCCATCCTTCACCACTCACCTCTTTCCCGTCAACTGAGCAAGCGGATCCAGAACTCCTTAACCAGGAAGTTGTGACGTTACCGGGGGCAACTTGGATGCTCCCGACATCCCTGGAACCTTTGACTGCATTTACGGTTACATCTGAGTTATGCGTAGAAATGTATGCATGACTGCCCGCGTGGTAGTTCATGGCATGAATAAGTTTCATTGTGCGATAAACAACTCCCTCTCGTCGTTTATTTCTTAAACAAGTGATTCTATTGTCATGTGATAAGGGCAATTCGCTGTTCAGAGGTGCGTACCTTGGGAACATCAGAAACCTTTCGGACCTCGTGGGTCCAAATCCAGGTTCTCCCCAATTATGTTTCCAGATCTGTCAGCACCATTCCTGTGCTTGTGGTTTTAATCAACGTTGTAAACGGCCCATATCACTTTGGGCTTTCGTCCCACATAAACTGACACGCCGTGATAGGGAACTGGAGGAAACGTCCGCCCGCGAAAACGACCGCTGGTCAATTAGAGAATACCGCCGCTGCGTTAGAGAAAACGTCCAACAAGTTTTGAGAAAACGTTCTCTGGTCACGCTAACTTTATTTCTTGTATAGTTTTGCTGGAATACAATAAAGTAACATTAAGTGAATGATATGACACTTAATGATGTGTACACTGGGCTTTGGTGTTGTTTTAATGTTGTATTAAGCTTTCCTAACTCCCTGTTTAAGCTCACTTCATGAGTAATTTGCCACAGCCTCAATCACCTCGTGCACTGTCACACAATAGCCAGCCTAGGCGCGCCCCTTACTGTTTCTTTGTGTTCAGCGTTGCAGCTTACTGTCTCCAGTTTAAAGGGTTTAGTTATATTACAGTTTATATCACATTTGATAATACAACCAGACGATCACACATATAGTATTTGACAGTCCAGTTTAAAGGGTTTAGTTATATTACAGTTTATATCACATTTGATAATACAACCAGACGATCACACATATAGTATTTGACAGTCCAGTTTAAAGGGTTTAGTTATATTACAGTTTATATCACATTTGATAATACAACCAGACGATCACACATATAGTATTTGACAGTCCAGTTTAAAGGGCTTAGTTATATTACAGTTTATATCACATTTGATGTTACTACCAGACGATCACACATATAGTATTTGCCAGTGTTGGACAATGTGGTATTCACAATTGGACAAGTCTTGTGATTCATTCATTTCTAAAGGTTAGTCTTTTGTTGATATTTTATAGTTTGTACGCATTCCTAGGATCTGTAGGGATATTGTGGCTATGTTGTTGATCATTTGGCTGTTTTGACATGTTTTGTCAATATTGGTTGCATCACGGTAACTAGTTGTGTTTCTGTATGCATTACAAGTGCTATTATTTAAATAAGGTACATAATATATCATTATTAAACTAAATCTCCAAGTACTGTGAAGCTGATGTATGCTCGTGTGAACAATGAAAGCAAGGATGTAAAATACATGTGTTGCCAGGATACATATTGGTACTTGTGAATGTGTAATGTATGAATGTATAGTGTATTTTAGAAATGTTTTAATTTACTCTGCAATAACATCTGTTGGTAGTAATATTGCTGCGATTTTCGATTTGGTGACAGCATATATTTATGTTTTACAGTTGTTTAAGGGTTTAATTTATCAGTAATAAATTGGCTTAAACTGCGATCAACATCTGTGTCTGTCATGTCATGAAGCAGTCTCGGTTTCATACGCACACACACACACGTGCATGCACGTCGCTATATAAGGGCAGTCATCTTGGACCCCATTTCACCTCACCTCTGATGTTAAAAGCGTATTGGGTGAAGATGTTACAATTCAATATGCTGGAGCGACAGGCTGTTGCACACCAGTTTCACAAAGAACCCTTTTCCACTTCACAGAAGGTCGGTGTTTACAGTGGGGGTCTTGAGCTACCAGGAAGTGTACCAGGAAGACTTAAGGCCACATTTGAATAAAATGAGTTACACAGCATGGATACATTTCTATATTTATGGCATAACCTATTGATTTTGTGATCGTGTTACATTCTGTGTGTCAACAATAAGAAGGGAATGTTCACGTGCAATGGCCATGACTACTGAGTGCGTGAGAGGCGACCGACGGAATCGGGTGGCCAGACTCGCTGACTTGGTTGATACATGTAATTGTATCCAAATTGCGTGGATCAATGCTCATATTATCAATCACTGGATTGTCTTGTCCAGGCTCGATTATTTACAAACCGCCGTCATATACCTGGAATATTGATGAATAACAGCTGTGCTGTATCAGACAAGATAAGTTCTATTCATAAGCAACTATGTGTCTGCACGCATTTCTGACAGGGCAATAGAGCGAAGAGAAGAGTTTTTCCGTCTTCATAATCAATGAGCTTTGTCTCTGCCGGATGTTTGACGGATGTCTTATAACGGATGTTTTATTACTGGTGCGGGTAAAGTTGAGGTATGTCACGTATAGGAGTTTTGCGAACGATGATAGCAATTCATTTCAAATAGGCTGGTATTTTGGAGTTATATTCTGGCTGGACTAACGAGTCCATACATAGTCCAATTAAAATCGCGTAACGAAATCGTAATTCGGTTTGTAAACTGTCGTGCAGATTTCTGTCGATTGCAGGATTTGCGTAGAATGTGTATCGCCAACACTGTGTCAGCTGATATTTTCCTAATCTTTTCATGTTTCTAATCATGGTGCACACGTGAATTGATGCACTTTGCGATGTAAGACCCGTTTTATCACAATATGAATCTTGATTGTTGAAGAGGTTGTGAGATAAACAGGACATGTAGTTGTTAAAATACAGTCATGTTAAATTTTATAACGAAACAAACTTTCAGTCCTTAAAAGAACGACGACACTGCTTCAAACTGATTACATTTTACAAAATGAAAAACAGTATTTCACCTGTATATCTCAACAATCTCATTCAAACGATCTCATTTAAAGTCCAGTCTCTGATAATAGCAAGTATAACCTTAGAAATAGATCTAACATACCAACAATCATATTTAGAACCCAGACCTATGCTAAATCATTTCTTCCGGATACGATTAACCTGTGGAACACTCTACCCAATGAAGTTACTAATTCTTGCTAATTAAAAGAATTCAAATCCTTAATTGATCCCTTAGTTGTGGGGCGACATCAATCATAACCATCGAACAGAGCTCCATGTTTGTCGTGGAAGAGTTAATGCCCTTTACTACAGGAATAACATATTGGCAAATCACGTCATACCATTCTTTCATCAGCACCAGTATATGCACACCTTCCAGCAAGATAATGCAGGAGCTCACGCGGCACGTGTTTCAACACAGTACCTAGCGAACAATAATGTGACTCTGCTTCCATGGCCAGCCCTGTCACCCATCTATCGCCAATTGAACATCTATGGGATTACCTGGATCAACGCCTCTCACGTAGTCCGCAAGTACGGAACCTGAGATACACTACGTCAAGAGTGGAATGCTATCCCACAGAACACTATTCGCATACTTATTCGATCAATGAAAAGACGTTGCATGGCCTGTGTTGCTGCCAATGGCGGACATACCAGATATTGACTTTTCATTTTAACCCTACGTGTCTTCCTCACACTGATGACGTAAATGTAATTACTGTGTGGTATTCCTGTTTCCTTTGTCGTCTTTCTTAATAATCCGTCTATGTCTGTTCTAATTAAAATCGATTATTGCTCAAGTTGTTTTTGTAATATTTCAAGATTTATTGCTGGTGCGTTTTCAATGCTGTTCAGTATATTACAATGAATACATAAATGAAGGTTAGATGTAACAAATAAATTGTACATGCCAAGCTAGATGTGTATATATAATAAATCTATTTGCAGTTATTTTAAACAATCATTAAACTGAAAATCTGTTAGATTTTAATATTAAGTGTTGAATAGAATCTAATATTAGCATTTGCTCTTCCTTACTCAAATCCGAATTTCCGCATAAGTTCTGTTTCGAAAGAATAACCATGTTGGTAAAAATACATTTCATTTCGAAGAGCATAGTAATTTGTACACACAAATATGAAGTGTAGAACATCTTCGGTGTGATATCCACAGGAACAAGTTTTTCTGTCAAAGATATGTCTATTATACTGATCTGCGTTAAGATCGCTGCAGCCAAGTCGTAGGCGACTGTGAATGATTTGGCATAATCTGCTTCCACAATTCCCAGTGTATACCTTATCTCCCTTTACGTTAAGCAAATTCTTAAATTGTGTAACGGTCTCTGCCCCCATTAGGTTTTCTGGTAACATATTCCAAAGTTGTGTTGTAGCTGGTATAAATGAATCTGCATAAGCTTATGTTTTACACTTCACTGTTTGAAGATTAGTTTTATCCCTTAAGTCATAATTTGTGTTTTCCGAAACTGTATTAGGAATAAGCCTACAAAGATATTTAAATGAATAGATTCAGTTTTTTCGGGACTAAATTTAACTTGCCATCTGGAAGCCCATTCTGAAATTCTGTTCAAGTCTTTATTGAGATTACGAGCCGCTATATCAGGATCCTCTATGATTACATACAAAGATATGTCATCAGCAAAAAGTCTTATATTACTATGTATTCCTTCAACAATGTCATTGATATAAATAATAAACAATAATTGGTCCTAGGACCGAGCCCTGTGGCACACCTGCCAAGACAGCTTTTGGATCTGGGCTATTACCATTTATAACTACCTATTGATATCGATTTTCTAAGTAACTATCAAACCATCTCAATAAATTTCCACAAATACCATAATGGTGTAGCTTATAAATTATTCATTTGTGACAAACTTTATCGAAAGCTTTACTTACGTCACAAAATACAGCTCTAACTTCCTTACCATCATCTAAAGCCTTTGCAATAAAGTCATATAAATATGTCAACTGATTTGAGGTGGAGTCTCCCTGCATGAATCCAGATTGTAGGTTAGTGAGCACATTATTATTCCTTAAATAGTTGTACACATGTTTAAACATACATTTTTTAAATATTTTTGCTAAACAACTTGTGAGCGCAACCGGTCTGTAATTTGTACATTCACGCTATTCTTTTTATAAATAGAAATGATAAGAGCTTCTTTCCATAGTGATGGAAATATTGCTCGGTTAAGAGAGAAATTGAATAGTTTAGTAAGTATTGGGGCTTAACTGTTAGCTGTGTTTTTAAGTACTTTATTTCCAATACCATCAGGGCCAGTTGCCTTTGTGGTGTCGACGGACAGTAGTATATCCCTAACTTCATTTTCCATCAAAATGATATTTACAAAAGAATTTGCAACTTTGTCTATAAAATAAAATTGGGGGAAAGTGGTGTTTTGCAGTTTTAAGTTTAAGACATTCCTTTACTAAACGCCACCAAGTCTTTGTACCATGAGAACTATTTATTACAGTATCTATTTTAGATGCATGTGCCTTCTTTGTCTTACGGACATAGTCGATTACTTTATTTCTTAACAGCCTAAAATTATCCCAATCAGCTGGAGTATTACGTCTGTTAGCTTTCGTTTGCTGGTGATTTCATTTTCTTATTAAGGAACGTATTACATTATTGATCCACTCTGGATCCTTTGATCGTATGTTTACAATTTTATTGGGAATATGTTTATCACAAACGTTTATAATTCGAGATGTAAGTTCGTCAGTAATTGTGTTCACTATCAATATTCAGCATGTCAGTATTTAAGCCATCTAGGTCTGCTGTAGAATAATAGTACACTTTACTTTTGAAGGAATGACATTTAGGATTATTTCTTTAATGGTTACAAATATTGGACAGTGGTCACTACAAACTGGATCAAGTATTCTCGAGTCCCGTACAATATCAACATCTGTCACAAAAAGTAAATCTATCAACGTACTACACTGTTGCATGATCCTCGTAAGCTCTCTAATAATTTGTGTAACCATTTGCAAATATTCGATTTTTGGATTATTATCTCGAAGTTTATCTATATTGAAATTTCCTGCAATGACAGTGTACATCTCCATATCGACTGCGTTTCCTATTGATTGGTCAGTTAGTTCCCGATATGATTCACTCTTATCTGCACGATAAACAGCACCAATCAACTAATCACGAGTTTTGCATTTAACATGTACCCATATCGCCTCCAGACCAACTGTAAGAAGCTGATCCATATACATATTATCTGTGACGTAAATAGTTACGCCACTCCCTCGGGTTGACCTGTCTTTCCTAAATGGAACCTTGAAACCAGGAATAATTATGTCGCTGTCGTGTATACCCGTGTGTAACCATGTTTCAGATATGCAAATTACATCATAATGTCGAAGTTCAACTTCAACGATATCAAGTTTGTCTTTAATACTACGAACTTTGAACTGTAATGTGTTTTGAGATCTACAGAACATGCCTTCACTCGTTCACTTTAAACTGTACCGTTTGGTGAGATCTACCCTGCATCATTAATGACTGTTCAACACTTACACAGCAAAAAAAGTGTAGGTTTCCGTCTTCCGGAAACCTTCCGGAAACCTTCCGGATACCTTCCCATTTTGGATCCGGCCCGGATACCTTCCGGAAACCTTCCGGAAACCTTCCAAAAAAAATGTCAAAATTTGGGGGGTGCATTTTGTTCACTTAAGTGTGAAACACATAAAAAAATTAACTTGAAAATACCAAGCAATTTGAAGGTTGTTGAAGGCATCTGGAAGGTTTCCGGAAGGTTTCCGGAAGGTTTCCGGAAGGTATCCGGATGCAAATTTTCTTCATGACTTGCTTCTGGTAAATAATGTTAGCCTGTGCATTACAGATACCTGTTGTAATATTCTGTGTTATTTTAATGGTAAATATCCTCCTAAAACATTTTTGGAGAAGAAAATTTTTCAATTTCATATTTTGTCCTTTTCGGATGTTAATGGTATTTAATGAACAAACATCAGTTCTTGTATAATGATATCCTTAAATTTCAAGTCCAGACTTCCAGTTTGTACTGAGAAAAAGAAAAAGTTACAGGTACCTGTTGTAATATTCTGTGTTATTTTAATGGTAAATATCCTCCTCAAACTGAGATATGTGGGCATGCATTGTTCACAAGTTGTTTTGCGACATGGGTCCAATGTGTGAGGCTTATTGCTGGTGTCCGCCACCATGATATTGTTGCAATATTGCTAAAAGTGGCAAAACAGCATTCTCACTCAGAAAAAAATGGAAAGTCATTGGCTATGTGCTTTGGCATTTGGCCCTGGTGAGATTAACAGATTAGTTTGGAACGGTATCAGCGCTTGTTATATCGGGACAGTGTAGTTTCATGGGAATATAAAACAGAATACAATTGTCCCAAATTGGTGCATAAGACTAATGGCATCCATAGAAAACACCTAAATAAAGTACAGAAACAATATCAAAGTCATTTGTCTACTATGGTGGAACTACAACTTTTGTTAAGTATTTATAGTAGGAAAACATTCAGGGCATTAGTACATTTCATATTTGTTCAGCACCTATGTTATGGCTGATCAGTATTATATATCTTTATGCTAATGAAGCAAAACAAATCATGTTTTTGGAAAAAAATCTTATTTATTGATTATATGGCATTTCATTGGTACATATCACAAATTGAAATTTGATCAAGCAAGAAGAGGAACTAGCATTGAGTAACCAGTGGTGTTTGCAAGGCCTTACAGAACAGACGCTTCAATGCCATTTTCTAAATAAACAAATTATTCAAATCTCAGAAGAATTTTATTGAAGAAGAATATCTAAAGTCAATTATGTTTCTGCTGTAAACCACAAAAGTCATTCAGATTTGTATGGTCAGCATCGGTGTACACAACCTGGACATAGTCACAGTGCTTTGGCATAAATTCATTCAGACTTCATTAGTGTCATAATAAAACCACCTACAGTCACACTGATGTGGCATTATTCGTTCAGAATCATCACTTTCTGAGGTGAATCTGCTGTTTGTTATCAGGAGTACTGTTCATCTTCCGGCGAGTCCCTTGTCTGAATTGTGTGAGCAAGATCTTCTTAAATGTAGCTGGTGTCAGATTGTGAAATCCAGGTACCTGAAACATTTCATAACATCTTTAGAAACTTGTTAGTCAAAAGTTATGAAACACACACATATTTACAAATGTTTAAAGTTGTTTTCTCAACAGTGAGGTATTGACAATTTATCTTGCAACTGATATTTAACCAATCTTTGAACATGTAAATAAGCCATTGCAAACAGAAATGTGTTCAGAAAATACAAAAATGTATGCGGTCTTCGAAAACAGTACCACAAGGTTCACCTGAATTTTGCTTGAGTGTTTGCATTAAATCAAAATGTAAGGAAGGGTAAACAAGACTATGCAAAACTAAGTTACATAGGTTCTTATACATAAATACATAAATGCAACTATTCATAATTATCAAAACACATGTCATGTAAGTGATCTCAAAATACAACATAATGAGCGAGTGAGTTGGTATAGTTTCATGCAGCTTGTTAGCAACATGCCAGCTATGGGCCTCACACATTGTACCCATGTGGTGAATTGAACCCGGGTTTCAGAGACTGTTTCACTCACTAGGCTACCCTTGCACACCAAATACAAAAGAAAGTATATTAGGAATTCAGACAATAGATATTCTCACCAAATTCATTAATTCATTAATGGAAGCTATATTGAAATTCAAATTTTGACAAATTAGGATGAGACTGTAGAAGCATTTATCTAAGTTATTATGGATACTAAATATCTACCGTTAATTGGTAGTCCATCATAGACAGTGATAAGAAATTCAACTGAAAAGTACAACCTGAACCATCAACTAAAAACTATGTATATTACATTAAAGGGGCCGGTCATGTATTACCGGTATGTTCTCATTCATTTTTGACACAACCCTCACTGAAAGAAAATGCAAAGCACTTTATATTTTATTGTCCATTTTGTCAAAAGTCTCCCCTAGAGACTCTCACATTTTGGGGTGACCCTCCCTGTTTGTTCTGATCTGAATTCAAATATTCATGACTCATTATCATATTTTATCATTCATCCTATCTTTTTTGAAAATTAACTAAATGAAGATTAACAATAACATGCAAATCTGCCAAAATATTGGCCTGGCAAAGTTTAAATTAATCATAATTACTGTTATAAAGTTTTGGATCCATCGTCTGTTTCTAAATACAGTGAAACCCAACTTTGACTTGTGTGGCATTGTTGAATCATCTACCCAATGTTCTTTATGCATTGATATGCATCTGCACAGAGTGGTCAAAGTCTGTGTCTGACACATAGTGTGCTACAAGGGAGACATCAGTTTGTGTCTAGCCAAACTGTCTGATAATCTCAAGGGCTGCCTTGGTAGCATCAAGGGATGTAGCTAATCCTAAATAAACATAAAACAAGTGACATCATCTCTTCTACAGAACACATGATCAAAGCCTGCCCCACCTTTGATGTTTATTACCTTGCTACTCTAAAAACAGCTAATTAGCAAAATGAACTCAATGTCAACTCATTGTGGACTAGGGATTAACAGGGCAATTAGTGTCGGGTGGGTATTAGTACTTGCAATTGTCTGTTAATTACTTAATTGAGTGACGGCTTAGTCAGTTGTGCCTTTACAACTGCTATTCAACTTATCGAGTCAGTTTACTATGTAACATGCTTCTTAGGACCAAGAAAATGTATCCTGCTGGATAACAGTTTTTTTCTAATTTATCAGAGATCAGAAATAATAATAATGACGTTTTTGATGTGCATTTCTTTGTTGTGTTCACTAGGATGATGGTGATGGTGTTTGAATTATTAGACACTATTTATTCCAAAAGAGGAATAGGGTTGGTGAAGAGGCAAAGCTTATTTGAACAAAATATATATTGAATAAACAGAAACTGTACAAAAAACAGATTAACTGTATCTACAGTTGAAACTATCATGATGCAAATTTTCACTGAATCAAAGTCATATCTTTTCAAGACTCAGATCAGGTTGTAGTGATTGAAGGTCTCATTAAACTTGCTAATTTCAAATCATTCATCCCACACTTATGATTTGGTTTGCTGTTTTATGCTGCACTCAAGCAATATTCCGGCTATATGTAAATAATCGAGTCTGGACCAGACAGTCCAGTGATTGACATCATGAGCATCGACCCACACAATTGGGATCAATGACATGCATCAACCAAGTCACCGAGCCTGATCGCCACCTGATGGCGTTAGTCGACTCTTTAGACGAGCATTGTCGCCCGTTACGGAAAGTATTGGGTTACAAATATCCCTTGTAAAACCTTTCAACATGTTCAAATGACACATCGAAAGGCCATTGTGAAAAATTGCACCATGTTAGGATTCTTAAATACAGTTTCAGCTTGACATTGAGTACTTTAAACTTTAAAGTGAAAAATACATTCACAACAAGTGACTGTGTCTGCCAATCAGAGTCGGTGAGTAAATTGGAGTAGGGGACTAATTTCGAAGGTAAACTTGTTTCAACGTTTTACAACTACATGCATTTGTGTTTGTATGAGACGATGTGTGTTTAATTCCATATATTTTACTTCAAAGCATGTTATCACAATAAATTGAGTCGGGTATAGGATAAGTTGGAGTAGAGGCTAATTTCTATTGTAAACTTGTTTTAACATTTCACAATTATTGGTCTTTGCAAGTTATCAATCCTAGTTTAATTTCATTTATTTTACCAAGGTAAAAAAAAAAATAAGGTGTCATTTTCGTCAAGTAATAATCGCCGTTTTCGCTTTCGGCGAGTATTTCGCCAGTCAGTGCTGTTTTGCTAAGGTGTCGTTTCAGCTATAACCCGCTTATTGCACATTATTAGTTTCAATTTATATTTATAATCATTTTAACCACTGTAATAAGTAAAAAATGAAATAAAAGTATATAGAAAATAAACAAGCACTTGTTATAAAATGTGCATCCGCAGGCAATATTTATAAGATAATCCTGCATGTAGCTGTGGCCATCAAACTGAAGATGCACTTCACTTCTTTCTCATATGTCCAAATTACAATGATTTAAGACAGAATATGTACTATTATGTTAAGGGATATGATCTAAATTCAATTCTATTAGGTAATCCTGAAAGGACATCAAAAATAAACTTAGAAATTCTTAAATCAGTAGAAGACTACATTCAGCTATCCAATAGGTTTTGTGATTGTACATAGCATCTTAAATTTATAATACTATTCCTTGCCGTATATTGCAGTACACTATTACTACTAAAAATGCGACCTGACAGCGCCGACAACGTAGTTTCTATAATAAGAACATGTATATAATTGTATTCCTTGACTGTACTTTTGTCATATCATATTGTATTCTAATTCTGGAGCGGTATTCAAATAAGTTTTTGCTTGTTTACCCATCCAGTTCACATATAAATGTTTAAAACAATATTTAGTAAACAAATAATTTAAACTCATGCAACAACATAGTGTGTGGAGACGATAGACCACTGAAAAGAGCATATATATGCACATCCAATGACCCCTGACATCACAATGCATTGTTTTGCCAGTGTGCCAGGCAACAGAATACTACGAATTACATCACAGGATACTGTGACCAGTTTGAAAAGTTAGGTACTGTATTCTAAAGGTAGGTCCAAAATTCTAGACAATCCAGTGATTGATATTGTGAACATCAATCCACACTGTTAGATGGTCACTGTCAGATGCCATGAACCAGGTCACTGAGCCTGATCACCTGATCTATTAGGTTATCTCTTATGGGTGAGGCTAAAACGGCACCTCAGCAAAATGTCACTGATTTCTCCAACGAAAACAGCACCTTGTTTTGGCAAACAAGGCTACTAATTGTTGTCTGTTATCTGGAGAGACATGTTGATTCCTGGCCGAAATATATATAAATGAAATTTCTATAAAATTACTATTTATTTCCTACTTACTAAAATAAATATGACATATATAGTATACCTGTTGTCCAGTTTCTTGACATTTTCGCCAGACTCAGGTTCAGCTTGACATTGAGCTAATCTGAGTAAAGCTACTTAAAACTTCAAAGCATGTGATCTTTCAATGATAAGTTTAGTTGCACCTCCCAATCAGAATCATGAGTAAATTTGAGCAGAGGCTAATTTCTAATGTAAACTATTTTTAGGTGACTAACATTTAACAATTATTTGTGTTTGCAAGTTTAATTGCATTTATTTTACTTCAAAGAAATCAAAGCATATTATATTTTCACAATAAGTTTAGTTGCATCTCCAAATCAGAGTCGGAAAGTAGATGCTAGTTTTTAATGTAAACCTTTTTGAACATTTCTCAGTTATTTGTGTTTACAAGTGACCATGCAAGTTTAATTTCATGTATTCGGGCATATTCAGACCCAAGGTAAAAAAAATAACAAGGTGCTGTTTTCACCAGGCAATAGTAGGCGAGGTACTATTTCCCTTTATAGTATAACCCTCTCTTACAACTAGCATAGGTTGATGGGGACCAATTCCAACCCGGAATCCCCAAATGAGTTGGTATGGTTTTATGCTGTTTTTAGCAATACCACAGCAAGGGACACCTGACATAGACTTCACACATTGTACCCATGACAAGAATCGAACCTTGGTCTTCAGCACTTCAACCACTAGGCTACCCCACCGCCAAAATTCCCAACATGATAAAGTTGTCATCACGGTATTCTTCAACAAGTTCAAGTGAAAATATCCATACCTTTCAAATGTCTTATCTTCCACTTCACAATGTTCACTGTTGCAAAACTCCTGTCATTTAATTTGTTCTTGATTATTCACACCTGCAAAAGTAAGTTTAGTCGGTACGGTATGAACTAAAAAAAGGAGTCACTATAGAGTATCTAGATAAAGGAATATAAAAAAAGCAAACATATTTCTACATCATATACATTAGCAAGGATTAACATAAGTAAGGGAGATTGCTTATCCTACAAAAATTAAATCACACATTTACTAACATATATAAAACAGAATAAGTGGCTTACAGAAGATAAATAACTTTAATACGTGATCAATATTATTAACATATTCCTTACCTGAATCAGAGACCATATAACAGTCTATGTATTATGGTCTCTGTCTGAATATGTCACATCTTCAGCTCCCTGCAATCGAGGTTGTGAAACATTTCTGCTGTAGGAATATTACATCCGCTGGGATATCCCTTGTCACACTGCCTGGCATGGTAGGCAAACGCATATTCCATACACCACATAGGTATACTTCCTAATACACACTGTCGAAATCCCCGCGGCTCCCAATATGGCCTGTATGAACTGCAATCGGCCGACCTCGTCTCTTTCCGTAACTGCTGCAGAAATGACCGCTCGTCATTCGTGACCAACTCGTGTTATTCCGGGACAAGCAAGTCTACCCATAATTCCCTGTATGGCCGAGGGCGCCATTTTGGAACACAAATGTAAACAAACACTCAAACCTCGTGTAATCGATGTACACCGTGATGCTTGATTGCGATATGCTTACCTCGTGTATCGATACATTGTTCTCAATCACCTCTAACTCGGAAATCCCGGTCGAAATCCACCTGATCCATCCACAACGAGGACGTCAAGTATTTCGAAAACTCGATTGACAGCCGAAGGAAGGAAGAGCAGCTTGCAGATGCCAGGTACGTAGCAGGGCTACGAGACATAATGTTCCATGATTTCTATACAGAGATCTTATGGAATGGATTGATTTAGATATTTTCCTGATCTCCATGTTACTACTGTAAACGTCAAGGGCCCTTTTAGTTTTGTTGTTTTCGGAAACCCTTTGTTATTATTATGATCAAGTGTTTGTTGTGACATGGTATTTCTATTTGGGATTGCATAAGAGCTACAGGTGCAGGACTTTTAAGGGTCGTGTCCTTATTCTCAACATAACGCTGGGATTTGATGATGAGGGTTAGTTACCAAGGGTATAAATCTTGCAAAGTGCATGTCAAACAAAACGTGGCATTCAATTCCAATCATGTGTTGCCACCTGAACCACCTGAAAGTGAGATATGGATTACAATGAATAATGACAGCTTATCAATCTTTAACAAATTCACACTGAAACATTGAAAGGATAAAGACAAGTTAGTTGTTTTCTGTTTCAGCATGTTCAGGGTTTGTGGGGAGGTTCACAGACATCCTCAGGGAGGATACCAAGTATTGAGTGAGTATTTTTGTTTGTGATAAATACAAACTACATGTATTCATCATGGTATATTTCAATGTAATGTGAAACATCACACTCACAATAGTCCAGCTCTGTGATGGCAGCCTGTAAATAATTGAACATGGACCAGGCAATCTAGTGATTGTTATTTTCAGCAAAGATCCATGCCCTCAGAGTATGATGACAACCTAGTCTGACCACTCAAGTCATTAGTTGATTAGTGTTTGCAGCGGTAGAAACTAACACTTTCAGTCCACTAGTCTTAAAATGATAGCATATAGCAAAACCTTTAAAATGTCAAAATGACTAGTACCAATTTCTAACCCTGGTGTTTGGATGTTGTGTTTGTGTGTGTATGTATGAGTGTATTTAGGTTGGTTTGTTGTTTAACGCCGCACTCAGCTATATGACGGCGGTCTGTAAATAATCGAGTCTGGACCAGACAACCCAGTGATTCATATCATGAGCATGGAGCCACGGAATTTAGATCAATGACATGCATCAACCAAGTCAGAGAGTCTGACCACCCGATCCCGTTAGTCGCCTTTTACGACAAGCATAATGGCCTTTTACGGCAAGCATGGGTTGCTGAAGACCTAGTCTACCCCGGAATCTTCACGGGTCGAGTGTATTTAACTTAAATCATGAATCTTATACTTGTTTCTCTGTGCTTTTACTATGTAACCCAAATTTTCTCTGGAATAATAAAGTATTCTCTTATTTATATCATTTCTGAACAAAGTGTCATATGAAGGTTAGATCTCTGTCAAAACAGTGCCATGGAAAAGCCAAACAAATAGCCTAGAAATAAAAGTAAATACTGCATTGCATTAATCTGCATTTCAAGAAAATGTGGCAATAATTCATGGAATGATATTCACCTCGGTGAGGATCTCTCTGCATTGTCGATCAAGTTATTTCCTATGTAATGTATGTGTTGAATGACCCTGACTTTGTTGTCAAAATATTGTTTTAACATTTGTTAAATATGGGGATAAATGTCATCTCTGAATGTTTGACATGAATTATTATGATTAGGGTAGTTCTAAGTCGGAATCACAACCAGGGTCTTTTCATTTGAATCAAATGTACAACATGTACAGTTTGGACATTTCTGTGATGTGAATGCTACTTATGTTTGTAGAATGTCCGGATGAATAAAAGAGACAGTCATCCGTGCAGCATCAATGCAAAGAAGGACCATAGAAGAGCAACAGTGAGTGGTAAATATTTTGAAATTATTCTGTTTGGTTCATATGGTTATTTTGCAAATATGTCTTCAGTTTGTTTTTCCTTATCGCTGTAGGCACGGATGTCCTATTATCTAAGGCACTACAATTATCTGTGCAGAGTTGCATCTCTTGGGCTTAGCAGAAACCTATAGTCATGGGTTCAAATCCTGGTTCTCCCCGATTATGTTGCTAGGTTTGTCAGCATTATACACATACTCGTGGGATTCATCAAAGACCTGCTTCACTTAGGACTTTCTTCCCACATCAAACTAACATGCGGTGATATATCTGGAATACTGTTCAAAGCAGTGTTAAAGCCAAATCATTTATTTAACACTGCATCCAGCAATAGTTTGGCTATATGACAAGGATTGTGAATATATATTTTTCCATGTTGATGAGTTGAAACAATCACTAAATGACATCTCTTAAAAAGATTCCCAGCATTCCAAGCCTAATTAATAGATAAGGTAGTGATTGAGAAGGCTCATTGATCACATGTAATCATACCACACTGATGTGGGATATTGTCCATAATAGTTATCATCGGTTTGTCTGGACCGAGTTCATAACATTAGTCACTGGTTTGCCTGGTTGAGATTTGAGATGTGATTATCTTAAATGTTTAGCATATAACAAGACTCACATATGACAACTTAAGTGATTTTGCTGCCTTCTATCTGTAAGTACATGTGGCAACAATTCTTTTTGATTGCTAAAATCTTTTTACATAATGCTGCAGAAACTGAAGTCCTGCTTGAGATCCCTGGATGAGTACTCCAGGTTGACAGTCTGGAAGGACCAGACAAGGGAGTCCTAAACAGAGGCTGCACCCCTTCAGATATCAGAGGTGATTTGCAGACAGCGATGATGAGGGTCCTGTTATTTCAATGGAGGCCGACCGAGAAATTGTATGCCAAATGGTACTGGGACACACAAAGGCCGGTCTGGCTAATGTGAGAAGACCAACCAATGCCAAGCTGGAGTGTAATTCTTCCAGGACATTCAGGAAATTCTTGTAAACACTTGAAAGGAATGATAAATGGGACTTATTGTCTTTAAATGTGGACCCAAACACCAAATGGAAAGTTCACAGTTCTACTAACACAATGCAGCAGAGATAGAGTCTAACTGTTATCCCCTCATCCTGGTTCCTGTTCATCCATGGCAATATAGAAAGAAAAGGAGGATTGAGGGAAAGTAAGTTATCTGAACTGGTGAACATAATCCGTAGGTACTGTCAAGCGAACAGTTATCACACTCTGTTATGAGTATTGAAGAATAGGATGAAATTGCATACTGCATCAGGAACCATCATGTGAACACTGTTCAATGTGCGATATACTATAGGCATATGAATAAAAGAAATTGATAATTTGATTGTTGCTTATGTTTCATTTACCAGCTGTGTAATTGGGGATGTTTCATGATTTTGCCTCAGTTTAATAGCCACACTTATCTTATGAAACCATGCATTGCTTGGGCATCTAAAGATAGATAATGCATGTTTCCTTTGCTCTGAAAACGTCTGATGACACATTGATCTGTTATGTCAAAGGTTAAAGTCACAACCAGACAAAAGTTTGTTTGTGGTGTAACTCTTCCTTTGGGCAGGGGTCAAAGTTGGAAAAAGGTCGTGTGTGATCTATATATACTTCATTTTCCCTTAAATTGCCTTTTCTACAGAAGTCTTAGTAACTCTTATACATATACTGGTTACATTACTTCCATATTTTGGTCAATGATATGTTGAATTCTACCAAAGGACTGCATATTTGGTTTATGTGCTGGATAGCTCTTTGAAATGTTTTTGAAATATTTATCACTGATATTGAAGGTCAAATTCACACTCAAAAGTGATAACTCATGAGGGGTTGAAGTGTAAGATCAAGGCAACAGTGAAGGGGTCATTCATAAAGTATTTCTGCAATTATAACTAAAATGCCTATTTCTGGAGATATTTGTGAAGTATTAAGCACATCGTTGTTATATTATTTGAATACACATATATGTGCAGTGGTTACAACTCCAGTGTCAAATTAACTGTCAATCCCTTTTAATAAAATAATTCACAGTAACTGAGGAAGAGCTTACTGTAGTACCATAAAACTAGGGTGAGGCAAATGTCAATGAAGTTAGTATTTTGGTACATGTACCGTTACAAATAGTCTTATTATCATCTCACTAGGACCAAAGGCCCAAGTGAGCACATTGTCAATGACTTTTTCTTTTTCTCAGTACAAACTGGAAGTCTGGACATGAAATTTAAGGATATCATTATACAAGAACTGATGTTTGTTCATTAAATACCATTAGCATCCGAAAAGGACAAAATATGAAATTGAACAATTTTCTTCTTCAAAAATGTTTTAGGAGGATATTTACCATTCAAATAACACAGAATATTACAACAGGTATCTGTAATGCACAGGCTAACATTATTTACCAGAAGCAAGTCATGAAGAAAATTTGCATCCGGATACCTTCCGGAAACCTTCCGGAAACCTTCCAGATGCCTTCAACAACCTTCAAATTGCTTGGTATTTTCAAGTTAATTTTTTTATGTGTTTCACACTTAAGTGAACAAAATGCACCCCCCAAATTTTGACATTTTTTTTGGAAGGTTTCCGGAAGGTTTCCGGAAGGTATCCGGGCCGGATCCAAAATGGGAAGGTATCCGGAAGGTTTCCGGAAGGTTTCCGGAAGACGGAAACCTACACTTTTTTTGCTGTGTTAAGCACTCTTCAATAAAACAACGTTCCCGCTGACCTGATGCTGTCAATATGTGGTAGGGCCCTAATGTCCAGATGTAACAGTATTCATTTAGAAATACGACACAGTAATAACTTGAGTAGCGGAGAGGGAGATACTATAATGGTCCGGGTACACGCACTGTGCATCTGTATTGTGTGACACTGATAAACAGGTTATATTATATCCACCACTTTGCTATGTTAGGAAAATGTGTCACGATGAATCACGGGTTTACAAGAAAGCGGATTTCAAACGTTTTATCATACTTACCAAATAGTTATAATGTAGTATATGTGGCGCTTCAATATTTCTAAAACAAAATAAAGGTCTTGTTTGAATTGTATCACAATAAGAAAACAAGTTTTTGACAACAGGATAGTTACTGTTGAACAACATAACTGTTGTTATTCGTCAGTCAGAAATAAAAGGGGGGCACGGGTGGCCCGTCGTCTAAAGCGCAGCTATTTACTGTGCAGAGTTGCGTCCCTTTGGCACGCCAGAATCCTATGACTGTGGGTTCAAATCCCTGCTCGCCCCAATTATATTTCTGGGTTTGTCAGCACCATACCTGTGCTCGTGGGTTTGACCAAAGTGGTAAACGTCTGAGACCTGCATCACTTCGGACTTTCCTCCTACATTAGGCTGACATGTAACTGGAATACTGTTAAAAGCGGCTTTAAAACTCATTCAGTCACTCAGTCACTCAGTCACTCACTCACTCACTCACTCACTCACTCATTAAATCTAAAGATACCCCTTTCGTCAGTGGTAGAAAACAAAGCTGCAAGGTACGTGAAACGCCTGGGCACATGTAAGACTTCCTGGTTGAATCCAGCCCGGCAGACTGACTGATATCGACTTGCGTGATGCACGTGATATGTTTATCTTGATACTGCACGTCTCTGTTACACCTGCACAAAACAACCTTGTTACGACTGTGACGGGTTTTCTTCCTGGTACGACTGAGTGTCAGTGTGGTTGTAAATAAGTTGACATTTTTTAATTCACTTCCTGCTTCGGGTCAGTTCACAATTGATTCTCTACAGGACCAGTCATGCACAGCGCCCCTATGTGTACACAGTTTTTTTATGTAACCTTGAGAACAGGAATTTGTCAGCGAGTCTATTATTCATTGGGAGTTAAATGATTGATCCTCAATGGTAAATTCTAGTGAAATTAGTGCTGATGCAGCCAACAAGTGAATGAATTTATACAGTAGTAAAGAACACATGGTCATGGTACAGGAATCTTTTACAAGCATATAGATGGACCAGTTCAACAATTCTGTATTCAGTATGCCCCCAGACCTCTGCTCCACAAAAAAGTGAGTTATTTTTGTATCAAATATTTAAAAAAATGTTTGATATGAAAAATCAGTAAAAATCAATACTTTTACGTATTGCAAAATTCAATATAAACTACAACAATATATTTTTATTTTTGTGAAAAGGAAACTTTTTCGCGATATAAAATTGAAAAAGAAAATGCTTTGCAGTGAAAACAGTATGTGAAATGCCGGACTTTCTCATTGATAACATCTATGTCAAATTTGAAGGTAAGATGTTAAGGCAAGAAGTAGGAATCCCCATGGAAACCAATTGTGCTCCCGTTCTTGCGGATCTTTATGAATATGAATCGGAATTTATGTTCGGATTGGCAAAGTCAAAACAAGGCAATTGGCCAAAATGTTTAACTTGAGTTTCAGGTATACCAATGATCTGATATCGTTCAAAAACCATCAATTACCAAATTCCCTTCAACTGATTTACCTACCTGAACAAGTAATAAAGAAGACCAGCGAGACCGCTTCATCTGTTTCATATTTACAATTATGCATACAGATTCACAGGGACGAAATACTTAAAACAAGACTGAATGACCAGAGGGGTGACTTTGCAAGAGTCAACTTTCCTTTTATGTCAAACAAAATATCTGCAGCTCAAGCTCTTTGTATCTTCATTTCACAACTTTGGAGGAACAATCGAGCATGCTCTTTCCTCCAAGATTTCAAAGAGTGTCATGCGACTGTTGCTTAGAAGCCGTTTGATCAAGATTACAACATCCATGGCCTTAGTAAAGCTTTCAAAAGGTTTATGGTAGACATGCGAAGGGCATTTCCAAATTTGACTCATCAGTGACAAGAAAGATGTCCGATGCAATTCCCTATATTGAATTGTACCATGTGTTACCAATTTTTAGGTGAACAATTGCCTTGCCTTTGCATGTATTTATGACGCGTGCCATCGGTGGGGCAGGGTACCCCAACTTTTTTCGCGAACACCTCGTATCATTTGACAGGGATTCAAAAACACATGCTCATGATATCGTCGGAATCATTCAATCGATTATGTATATGGCAGCAGTTTCTTATGAATGTTTGCAAGAGTAATGTCGCTTTTAATTTATTCATTTACACAATTATAATCATGTTTATGTCGACTCGGTGCAAATGCGTAACATAATTCATAGTGTGATTGTTTGTTTGTTTGTTGTTTAAAGCCACACTCAGCAATATTCCAGCCATATGACGGCGGTTCATAGTGTGATATGTAATGACTGTATACTGAACACATCACTGCATCGTTTCAGTTAGTTGTTTATTGTAAGGTAAAATCGTATCACTGTAACACAGGGTCAGAAGGTGTGTTATGAAGGTGAAAGCATGTCAACACATGACACATTGGTTGAATAGTTTTCAATAATGTGGAACTGAAAACGTCGTGTCGAGATACTGCTGTTGTTGGAAGTGGCATGACATACTTATACAGTAAATTACGGATATAACGAAGTGAAAGGGACCAGTAATTTAAGGTCGTTATAACCGTAGTTTGTTATAAGCATATATACAGCATATGTACAACTTTCCGGGACTAAAAATAGGTTCATTATGTCAGTCAATTCGTTATAGGCGTGTTCGTTTTAAACGTAGTTTACTGTACAATCAATCATGAATAAACGTCCCATGTTAGTTCAGCCTTATAAGATTCAATAAAGAGTGATCTCCAAACAAGACTGAATCCTGTTGTCCACAACCCGCCCGATGTGGATACACGCATCACCACTACCCCTGGGATGTCCATAACCCGTCCTGTGTAGATACACGCATCACCACTACCCCGGTGATGTCCATAACCTGCCCTATGTGGATACACGTATCACCACTAACCCGGGGATGTCCATAACCCGCCCTATGTGCATACACGCGTCATCGCTACCCCTGGGATATCCATAACCCGCCCTATGTGGATACACGCATCACCACTACCCCGGGGATGTCCAAAACCCGCCCTATATGAATACACGCATCACCACTACCCCGAGTATGTCCATAACCCGCCCTGTGTGGATACACGCATCACCACTACCCCGGGGATGTCCATTACCCGCCCTATGTGGATACACGCATCACCACTACCCCGGGGATGTCCATAACCCGCCCTATGTGGATACACGCATCACCACTACCCCGGGGATGTCCATTACCCGCCCTATGTGGATACACGCATCACCACTACCCCGGTGATGTCCATAACCTGCCCTATGTGGATACACGTATCACCACTAACCCGGGGATGTCCATAACCCGCCCTATGTGCATACACGCGTCATCGCTACCCCTGGGATATCCATAACCCGCCCTATGTGGATACACGCATCACCACTACCCCGGGGATGTCCAAAACCCGCCCTATATGAATACACGCATCACCACTACCCCGAGTATGTCCATAACCCGCCCTGTGTGGATACACGCATCACCACTACCCCGGGGATGTCCATTACCCGCCCTATGTGGATACACGCATCACCACTACCCCGGGGATGTCCATAACCCGCCCTATGTGGATACACGCATCACCACTACCCCGGGGATGTCCATTACCCGCCCTATGTGGATACACGCATCACCACTACCCTGGGGATGTCCATAACCCGCCCTGTGTGGATACACGCATCACCACTACCCCGGGGATGTCCATTACCCGCCCTATGTGGATACACGCATCACCACTACCCCGGGGATGTCACTCAGGTACGAGGATGGGAACGCGCTTGTCCTCGGTCGTCCTTGCTCAAGATATATCATGACCGATGAATTGAATGCGAATCTGTCGAAATAAACAAAAGTAAGATAGCTAGAAAGACGTTTGACATTTATACACTATTCATAGACAAGGAAGACTGCCATGTCTTCGAATAAACCAACGCATAGCCGAAGGAATTGATTACCCACTGCTCTTTATATTATATTGTGAGGCGTCACGAGGTATGCAGGTAACTTCCTCTTGTTGTAATGTTCTATGAGGCATACAGCTGCAATTACAACGGGCAGCTATCCATAACAAACACTGATCCTCTGTTGTACATAAACAAGTGCTCCTTTGTGAACACTACCTTAAGGTGCGGCTTTCGTTTTTCGATTTAGTTTCAAGTTTATTATCTGAGAGTAGGTTGAGGGTGTGTGAATATGACTGTGCGTCGATATTTCAAAGATCATCACTAGACTCTAACTTAGATATTGTGTGATCAGGGTTACACAAATACAAAGATTTTCTCAATACTGTACACTCTTGGGCATCAACAGAATGACAAACAATAATCCAAAGTATATTACCTTATTTTATCATACAATAACATAATACTATAGCAGTTTCTTGGCAAAGAATCAAAAGGCATTTTAAGAACCTTGAACAAATACTTGTGTTTCAAATATTGACGCGAAAAGGTTTTACATTAAAGATCAGTGAAAGTTTTTAAATATGTAAGATACACATCGCTACATTACTGCTGTGACAATTCCATGATATTCTGATTGTGAAAGCAACCCCTTTATACCAAGTGGCGATTTGTAACGGCTGTGAGTTTAAGAACAATTTTCCCTACTTGATTTCCACTTAACAACTGACACTTTTGTTTTTTTAGTATTTTTGTTGAACCGGCCAAATAAGATCCGGCACACCACTGACACTACAACCCCTGGTACATCGAGCGGCAAAACAGCATCCGGCATAGCTATTCCATTCCGTGGTCTGTCAAGAGGCAAAACAGCATCAGGCACAGGTACTACAATCCCTGGTCATAACCTCAAGACACTTCAGACGTTATGAAGCATTACTCGAGTGAATGATCATAAAGTGTTCAATATGTGTGAACGTTCATCATCAAATTAGTTTTGGAGCATGGCCATTGTCAAATTATCTGATGAATCATAGTGTATTTTCTTGATTATTTAGGGACCTGCAGAAGATGGAGACGGAGCAGAGACGAATGAATCCCACACCTATCGTGGATTGGTAAATTGTTTGTTGCTGTCACATTTCAATCTTATCCAAACACTTTTTATGTGTCAAATACTTCTGATAGGTGGAAGCAATTACAAAATATCTACAAGTTGATAGATTGATTAGTATTGAGTTATTCCAATAGTAGAAATAACACATGCATTTATCAATGCCGCTTCTAAATACTGTTTAGAAATATACTTAACAATTCTCCCAAATAGGTAGCCAACTGTTCAGTTTTGCAATAATGGAATATTGGTATCGAATTCATATAGATATCAGTGTGTTGTTTACAAACAGGACTAAGTTTATGACAATGCCAATTAGGCTGGTAATTTCAGCATTTATTTCGGTATATAATGGTAAATATATTATTGATATTCAAGGTGTATATTCTGCTCACAACTATTGCCGGGTATCACAACTGCACGTTAATTAATCATTAACAAGCTAACTGTAGTCATTCAGTGCGATGTCACGTGTAAACAGGTACATAGAAGTGATGCTACGTGAGACTGACAAGCCATAATTATGCTTCTTTTAAGATTCACGCCACCAGTTCCAGTGGTAAATCCCCACCTGGTACAAATGCGGTGACATCCCAAGTCCCGGATCTCATTAAGGTTTCAGCTGTACAACAAGCGTCCAGTGCCCCGTCAGATGTGTATGACGTCATCAAAGAGGGAGACGACAACCAGCTGGGGGTGGATCCTTCTGCCTGCGACCAGGGGGACTATGTGGACATAACAGATGATATGACTGGGGCAGCTGTGTATTCCCAGGCACAAGCAGCCCCTGGGATGGCAGTACTGGGCGGTACACCACTACCTGCTGCTGAGTACTTCGTTCTGGAGAAGGATGATCCGACAGACGGCGACTATAACAAATTGGTCAGAGATGGCGCTACTGAGACAGGAACTGATGTGCAGGGTACATACAACAGACTGGTCAGAGATGGCGCTACTGAGACAGGAACTGATGTGCAGGGTACATACAACAGACTGGGCAGAGGTGGCGCTACTAAGACAGGAACTGATGTGCAGGGTACATACAACAGACTGGTCAGAGATGGCGCTACTGAGACAGGAACTGATGTGCAGGGTACATACAACAGACTGGTCAGAGATGGCGCTACTAAGACAGGAACTGATGTGCAGGATACATACAACAGACTGGTCAGAGAGGGCGCTTCTGGGACTACAACTGACGTACAGGGCACATACAACAGACTGGTCAGAGATGGCGCTACTAAGACAGGAACTGATGTGCAGGGTACATACAACAGACTGGTCAGAGAGGGCGCTTCTGGGACTACAACTGATGTGCAGGGTACATACAACAGACTGGTCAGAGATGGCGCTACTAAGACAGGAACTGATGTGCAGGGTACATACAACAGACTGGTCAGAGAGGGCGCTTCTGGGACTACAACTGATGTGCAGGGTACATACAACAGACTGGTCAGAGATGGCGCTACTAAGACAGGAACTGATGTGCAGGGTACATACAACAGACTGGGCAGAGATGGCGCTTCTGAGACTACAACTGATGTGCAGGATACATACAACAAATTGAAATCAACAAAATATGATAATGATGACAACGAGCCGGGTAGAAACATCGGGACAGCTGCTGATTATTTCGTCCTAGAGACACCTGAAGACACATCCAAAAAACTGGCACAAGCAGCCCCGGGGATGGCGGTACAGGACGATACACCACCATCTGCTGCTGAGTATTTCGTTCTGGAGAAGGATGACCCGTCAGACTGCGACTACAACAGACTGATCAGAGGAGGCGCTACTGAGACTACAACTGATGTGCAGGATACATACAACAAATTGGGATCAATGGCAGATGGCAATGAAGACAACGAGCAAGCTGGAAACAACGGGACAGCAGCTGATTATTTCGTCCTTGAGAAACCAGAAGACACGTACAGCAAACTGGAGGGAAAACGATCCACAGAGGAAGAACAAGAACCTTACACCAAACTTGGAGAGGCGACACCCAAGAGAGAATCAGAACCCCCTGATGATCCAGGTGGACCTTCACGAGAGTACTTCATTCTGGAGGATCAGACTTAACCCCACAGTACATGATGTCCCCTATTCAGATATGATTTGAACTTCTTAACGATGGACTATACAAACCGGTTGGCTCTAGACAATGAAGAACACGATTGGAACGTCATTTCATGTAAAGGATACATTTACCTGAGAATATATCTTGTCCACAGATGTCAGATTCACGTTGACTGAATAACCGAGTTGGAGCTGATCGATGTCCTGTGCCAACATCTTTGGTGATCACCTGACTGTCATTCAATGGAAATATTTCAGTGACACCCATGGGGAACCATGGCTTCTGTGTTTGCACTAACTATTAGACACAAATCGGTTGAAAATATTTTGTGCAGAGTTGCGTCCCTTGGGCACGCCAGAATCCTATGGGCTCGAATCCCGGTTCGCCCCTATTGTTTCTTGGTTTGTGAGCACCATACCCTTGCTCGTGGGTTTCACCGAAGTGGTAAACGTCAGAGACCTGCATAACTTCGGGCTTTACTCCCACATTAAGCTGACACATCGCGATATAACTGGAAAACTGTTAAAAGCAGCGTTAATCACAACACACTCACCGTTAAAATGTCATGTGATTATCAACTCATTCAATATGACACGCCGCGATATAACTGGAATACCCAACCCAACTCACTCACTCATTCAACATTAACATGAAGTAGACATTAACGTGTGCAATGATGTCTGTACACATTGTATTCCTGATATTCGTTTTGTTTCCGTTGATCAGAATGATCGATTTTATTGTATTCCCTACACGCATCCCAAAAATATGATACTGTTTCATTTCATATATGATGATGATATCTAGTTAATAACCAAGCCCTTATGTCACCTTGGCTCTACTTTAGGGCTTTACTGTTTTTGTTATTTAACCAACTCCTATTCACTATCACCTCGAATAAATGTATATGAACATACAAAGCAATAAAATGTCCACTATATTACAAATTAATGTATATGAAGTCGTTATTTGTGCCATAATAACAGGCACCACATCAATTTTAATTCAAATTCACATACTTCGCACCCCTCCATCACTTTTCCTTGGTGTCTGTGTGAGCTGGGTGATATAATCCGCCATTTTTGGACTGAACAACGTTCTGGTGGTGATGATATCAGCCATACTGCCTCGACTGGGAAGTTGCCTCCCTGACTCTGGAGTGAGTGAGTTTTGAAGAATACTTTACTTTTACAGCGAGTTATCATAAAGGAGGGTGAAAGCCCCAATTGACGCAGATTATGGACATTTCCTGTTGCGTTGAAGCCCATGATTACGGATATTGTGCTTAAAGAGAAACCTCAGGATTTCTGTGTGTGAATCAATCTTGGATTCAAACCAATAACCAGCAGACCCAGGCACGGCTATAATATATCTTTGTATATCTCTGTCGCCCGTGATTCTTCTCTATTCATACATTTAAAGCCATCTAAGCCATCCCAAATTTACACACATCAGACAGGAAATATAATTTTGATACTTTGTGCGTGAACATACCAAACCCAAGGTGGAAATACAGTTAAAAAACAAAAACATCTTTGAATGATTACTGTGAATCATTGATTTACCTTTGCATGTGTTTCAACGGATGCCACTGGCGAGAAGGATACACACACCTTTTTGCGAACACCCGGTATTACCACTATGTTATGAAATACACCCTTAAACTCTGACAAGTAGCAAAATAAGTAGAAAATGGACAAGGGCAGATCGAAAATAGTCAACCCTACACCCAACATGGACAAAGGTCACTGCCATGGCTTACCGGCTTCTACATTGTACAGTAATACTGCTCAGGGTACCCCGCTCTATTGTCTATTGCTTACAACATGCAGTATATACAAGACAGTGTTACCAATCTACCCCTCTTTGATGTGGAGATGAGTGTTTGTGTCACTGAATACAACAGGTTTACATATCGAAAACCAGACAGCTACAATAACGATGTATCATAACTAAACCCAACCCATTGCGAACCGACTTGCCAGGCATGCAGAGTACCATTATCCAGCAAATCAAGGATGGAAACTTTCAGAAATGACACAGGTTATATGAGAGATGATACAGGTTTGCTTAGATGAGACGTCACAGAATTACAAAAGCAAATGTATACCACAAGGGAAAAACAGAATATAATCCGATTGGATGTTGATGCGGTTCGGGAAAAAGTGGATGATGTTACGATAGAATTCACTGAGCTGGGAAACCGTGTAGAGGACTTAAAAAGCGGGAGTAGGAGAAATAACATCATCATCTATGGTATCCCAGAAGGGACAAATGAATCCTACACTACATGCAAGTAGAAGAAGTAATTAATTCAATCAGAGAAAATATCAATATCAACCTATTGACACTGATGGAAATCGAATCGGAAACCTGATAAACCAAGAGCAGTTATTGTATGACTGGGATAATACGATGAACAGTCTTTAGTCAAATCATTTGCAACACCATTACTTTTAGATCATAAACATTCATATACGCGTTCATCATATCACCCCAATCAATCAGTGATGCAATAACTGCTCTTGGTTTACAGGACACGGAGACAAGAAATGAGAAAGTGTAAAAATGAGAATCCGAATAGACATCGCTCCGAGGCATTATACGTATGCTTCAAGTACAACAGAATCCAGCAAGGTGAGAAGTGAGAGTGGAGGTTGACTTAGGGAGAGGACAGGGACAGACATGGATGTGGTCGGAGCTCAAGGGATATCATAATCACAGCAGTGATAAAAATTATGTTGATTTTAAATTTTGAAATATGTCAGGACTTAAAGTAAAACTGCAGTACTGACCTTGAATGCATTCCGTTTTTGGCGTCGGATGATATTGTTGGTATCAGCCAGACATCGGAAGAAGAGAAAAGAAATATTCTCTGCTATTGTTATAAGGTTAAAATGCGCCTCAAAAACATTAGAAAATGGTAAAAATATTGTAACAAATTAATCTGTTCATAGCTGCAATGATGTGGTTGAATTAGGTATACAAAGTTCGATGCAGAACTATTATCCACATTATCGTAGAGTACTTTATGAATCATGAATGAGGTAAGATACTTTTCTTTTGTGGAATCAGGAAGTGAGTTACAAAGTCAATAGAGAGATGCTCAATCTGGCACGTAGGCGTCGGTATTTTTCCGATTATGACACACTTCAGTTCATTGTCAGATCTAAACGTTTAACGAATCAAACTGAGACATTGTTACATGTTGCAAAGAAAAGTTAGACTCGACCCCTTTCAAAAGATACGTTCAACACTAGAAGTGCATGGTGCGCGGTTTTGGCAGTGACTGAGGCAGATCGTTATCACTCTGTCCAGTCTGTGACGAGTCTAGTCTGTCTTATGTAGAAGTTGTATTTGAAGATGGACTGGAGCGTTATTAAAAGTATGTGAGTATAACACGTGTATTCCTGGTGAGTGCAAGGGCCGGTACATGAATGCAGATAGAGACAGTTCAGAGTAAGAGTCGATTGACCAATCACTCCTTGACTAAGATGACCCGATTCTGACCAAGCGAGTTGCTAAGTCATGGCTTACCTTACCTTTGACGACACGGAACTGTAGTAGGGCTCAGTTAACGCAGAACGCAGTTAAGACACTATTCATTATTTGAAGAACAATATAACTTCAGGAAACAATGAATTGATACCAAAATGCTTTAAATCTTCTCATGACATCATATTTCCCTATTTGGAGACTTTTTCAATTCAATTCTGGAAACATCGTCTTTTCCAAACGAACGGACACGTGGTGTAGTTGTTCCTATGTTTGTTTGTTTCTCGTTTAACACCACAATATACACAAAAAGGACAAACAAATGATGTTGATTCCAGAGGTAGAACATTTGATTCGGTATGAAATATATATTTCGTTCTGAAGGTAACAAAATGGGAAAATTATTAGGTAATATCTATCAAAAGGTAAAATAATGGTATATATTCAGAGACTTTTCCTTGTGAGTCTGGAGTGTTGCGACAAGGCTGTGTGTTAAGCCCTTTTCTCTTCGCATTCTTTATGAATGAACTTGCCGAACAGATAAAACGTAATCATGAAAGAGGGAATTCAAATACACTCAGAAACATTCAGTTTCATGTGAAGATCTTCCTCTATAAATGTGGTCACTGTCATGTATGGTATAATCAATGTGTCACAAACAATCAAGAACTTTGTTTTAATGCCACTAAGACAAACTATTGTGGATATGTACATCCAACAGTGGACTTCTTATTGTTGATCCATGATGTAAATGTTGCTTCAATAAGTTATACACATCATTATTACCTACTGAAAGCTATTCAATGCATATGAACCTGAGGAAGTTTAGGACATCACTGTCACAATTCAGATGTAGTCCACACTGGGTAATGCTTGCACTGGGGAGGTAAAAGAATATACCAATATATAAGAGATTGTGTACACAATGTAATTCAGATTCAGTGGTGGATGAATATCGCATGTAATTGGCACGTACAAAAAATATTACAAAAAAAATATACATAAGACGTTTTTTTTGTTCATCCAAAAGTAAAACAATGTTTCTTTGATGAAATCAGTTCAGACAAATGTCGTTTGTAACTTATCAGGGTTATTTATCACGGCATGTCAATAAGGAAGTAATTTGTCTGTGCACTCTCTGCGCTTGTGTCTTGCAATACATGTGCTGTGGCCTGTGGCCTTTCAGTATTGAGAATAACAGACTGATAGACAATGACGGGACCTGGGCCCACTTGCACAAAGCAGTCTAAGCGCTAAGATGTTCGTAAGTCTATGTTAAAGTATGTGACCTTCGATCACGTTAGCGCTAAGATCGCTTTGAGAAACGAAGGCCAGGGCCCATTTGCACAAAACATTATTTAGCGCTAAGATGATTGTAACTCCCATACTTTAACATAGGCTTACAATAGTCGCTTTGTGCAAGTGAGCCCTGGACAAACTTTCCGCTTAACAGGTTTGCTTGTTTTCTCCTAGTACACTGGCGATATGAACTCAATGTCGTCTCATTGTTGATTAGGATTTAACAGGGTAGTTAGTTTAAGGTGGGGATAAGCACTTGCACTTGTCTGTTAATTACGCATGCGGGATCCTGCCTAAACCCCAGCAGCTTATAACAAATTTCACAGTTGTGTGCACAGCTAACCCCCTAGCTTCTACCTCCGAATTCGTAATTAAAAGGATGAACCCAAACAAAGAACCAAACTATATGATTATAATTTATTGGGTACAAGAATGACAAATAAACAACACATTATTATAATGAGTGAGTGAGTGAGTATGGTTTTACGCCGCTTTTAGCAATATTCCAGCAATATCACGGCGGGGGACACCAGAAATGGGCTTCACACATTGTACCCATGTCGGGGATCGAACCCGGGTCTTCGGCGTGACGAGCGAACGCTTTAACCACTAGGCTACCCGACCGCCCCCCATTATAATAATGAAGCATGGTTATTGGTTATTGTTGTATATTTAGCATAAATATCTTTGATCACGTCCAACAGATAATGAGACTGTTAACCTTGGATTATTCCTTCTCAGCGTATCCTTACTCTCATGGGTTGAATCTGTACTCAACTGTTCTATGACTTTAAATGAAGTTTCGGCAGAAGATGACTTTGATATAGATAATCTACGTGACGTGACGCAAACATTGCGAAAGCACACTACTTAATGCAGCTCTTACAAGATGTGAAATTCGAAATTATGAATTTGAAAAATGACAAAGCTGCTGGTATAATTCATGTATCTGTTTCAACCACCCTTGATGTCTTTAAAGATATTTTTATCAAACTTTGTAACATGGTTCTTGGTACTGGCACATTCCCAGAATAAATGTTGGGTGTTATTAAATCAATCTTTAAAAATAGGGGGAGTTATTACAAGGTAGGAGAAAGTAATTATGTTGTGCGTTTGAGTATTTTCAGAAAAAAATCTGGATACAGTTTTGAGATCAGGAAATTTGCAAAAGTGTAATGACCAAATAACTTGAGTATACATATAATTTCAAAATTGGTCATGATGATCAAAGTGGCTGATTTTATACACGTATTGTACGCGTGAGCATGGGCGGGTGGGACAAATTACATTGTCAAAATTAGAAAACAATATTTAATCACGATTTACACTTCCACGAATCAGTTGAAGTCATGGACCGATATCCACGGCCTTGGGGTAGTAAGCAGTGTATCCACACGGATCAATGGCAGTTATAGAGACATATACGGCAGTGACAGTTTGTGGGTGCGAGGACAGGTTGAGCTTCATCTGCTCCTGGCGTGTCAGCAGCCCGTCCACCACATCTGCCCCACCCTCCACACTGCCCACCATCACTTCATACACAAGCTGGCCCCAGGGGGAGGTAAACAGGCCAGGCCAGGACAGAGTGGTCATCCTGTCGGACGTCCTGGACGAGATCATTGCTGCTTCTGAAGTAAACCAGACATCACTGTCAGGAAACAAATACAACATGACATTGAATTTTGTTGCATTTAAAGTTGTATTTTCGAATTTGCTGTATTTAGGATAACTGTTGTGCTATCTTACTGTTTAGACTTGGTGGTGGGCCATGCGTGGTGATAGAAGCTTCTGTCGGGTACCCTGCCTTGTCCAGCACATGCATGGCGCTGATGTTGTAGGTTGTCAGGTCGCTGAGTTTCAGGCCACACAGCTGGGCAGATGTGTATGTGAAAATACTCGGGATGATCTGTTCGTAGATCAAACTGCTACCCTCGATGTGAACCTATATGTTTAATTAAAAACACAAAACAAATAAGTAAGAATTTTACAAACACCAGCTTCATACATGGTAGTTGTGACTAGAGCAAGTATCAATGTTGAAGAAGTTAACTGGAGTCGACATACCAGCGTTGTGTAAGGACTCTGGGTTTCTCCTCCCTCCCAGTGAAGTCTCACAGTGTCTCGGGCTACGTGGCACTGGTCTCTGTCTGAGAACACAGAGGGGCTCTCCTTCAGGACCTGGAAGCCAGCTACAGATGCCAACCGGGACACGATGACTACACCGTCAGATGAGGACTCGGAGGCCTGCCCCGCGTTGTTATGGCAACGTACTGTCGTGTACACCTTGACACTAGATGACGTCACTATATCAGTCAGATTCCACCTGGTAAACCTTACTCCGGGATTAGTTCGAGCAAACCGACGAACGTCGTCATCTCCAGGTGTGTGTCCTGCAGAAGATATAACAGCTATTCAGTCAGACGATATTGAAAATGAAGTTCCGTTGGGATACATACACAAAGACATGTTGAAACAACATTAGCTTATGCAGTTTCTACACGAATTTACCTTTTCGTTGATTAATGTATTTTTCTAATTGATTATGACAACAATCATGTTGTATCAATATGGCTGTTACTAACCTATAGCAATATCACAGTTGATAGAATCCGATTCCTGATCTTCTACAGTCCAGTTCGCTGCCATGTCCTCTGGTGAAAGGAAGTCTGCATCAACTCCTAGAAGTGGAGCATTATAGCTGTGTGATCATATAGCAATGGAACATTATAGCTTGTTGTCCAGTTAAATGATCACAAAATGTTATGGTCATTATAAAGGAATAGGAATGGTGAGACAGACATGCTGGAATGTACACGCATGCAGTTTTATTTGGAATGGTAAACGATGTTATTGCCAGACACGTTTCAATTCCCTGTTTTACCTGAACCATCGTTGACTTGTTGTATAGTTGGTGGTGTCATGTCCACCGTCACTGGTTCAGCTTTGGTCAGTGTTGTCAGGCCGGCAGCGTTAGTGGCGATTACCGACACATACAGTCTGGAGTTGTGAGTGAGCTTCTGGGCAGAAACTGTTCCTTGAGGGTTTCTGCCAACCTTAGTGAAGCCCTGCACCTGTGTCCCGCCCTCCATCAGACCTGCATGGAGAGTCGATGTTATTACCTACAGGTTTGGATGCTGCTCAGGTCACACTAGGCTATCAACAGTTTTGTTTCTCTATTTCTCCATGTCTAAATAAACATATAGTTTTAATACTAAGTTCAATATTCGTAATCTGAGTTTAATATAGGTGGCGCACTCCTAAATAATCCACGATTTGCTTCCCACATGTGAGTTGATCCTGTGCTTGCTAGCCCTGATATGATCATTGTTTTGACAGCATAATACGCGTGCGCGTTGGTTTCCACAAAGGGGTACACGTCTAAGGCCTACATCCCTTGTTATGGGGGATTTTCGCCCACAGCAGGCGGTATAAATAATCTCATACATTCTTTATCTAAATCCTCCCAAGTGAAGCCCTTACTGACTGCCCACTAGAACATGGTGATGGGTTACTTTCTTACGGCCCACTCTTACATGATTGGGTACTCACCTACTGCCCACTGCTACATGATGATGGCGGACTTTCCTACAGCCCACTGGTACATGATTGGCGACTCACCTTCTACCCACTTGTACATGGTGACGGGAGACTCACCTACTGCCCACTAGTACAGGGTGATAGGAGACTCACCTACTGCCCACTGGAACGTGGTGATTTGGGACTTACAAACTGTCCACTGGTATATGATCATTGGGAACTTTCCTACTGCCAACTCTTACATGATTGGGTACTCACCTACTGCCCACTGGTACAGGGTGTTAGGAGACTCACCTACGGCCCACTGGTACATGGTGATAGGAGACTCACCTACTGCCCAATGGTACATGGTGATAGGAGACTCACCTACTGCCCACTGGTACATGGTGATAGGAGACTCACCTACTGCCCACTGGTACATGGTGATAGGAGACTCACCTACTGCCCACTGGTACATGGTGATAGGAGACTCACCTACTTTCCACTGGTACATGGTGATAGGAGACTCACCTACTGCCCACTGGTACATGGTGATAGGAGACTCACCTACTGCCCACTGGTAGATAGTGACATGAGACTCACCTACTGCCCACTGGTACATGGTGATAGGAGACTCACCTACTGCCCACTGGTACATGGTGATAATAGACTCACCTACTGCCCACTGGTACATGGTGATAGAAGACTCATCTACTGCCCACTGGTACATGGTGATAGGAGACTCATCTACTGCCCACTGGTACATGGTGATAGGAGACTCACCTAGTGCCCACTGGTACATGGTGATAGGAGACTCACCTACTGCCCACTTGTACATGGTGATAGGAGACTCACCTACTGCCCACTGGTACATGGTGATAGGAGACTCACCTACTGCCCACTAGTAGATAGTGATTGGGGACTTACCTACTGCCCACTGGTACATGGTGATGGCGGACTTTCCTACCGCCCACTCTTACATGATCGGAGACTCACCTACTGCCCACTGGTACATGGTGCTGGGAGACTCACCTACTGCCCACTGGTACATGGTGATAGGAGACTCACCTACTGCCCACTGGTACATGGTGATAGGAGACTCACCTACTGTCCACTGGTACATGGTGATAGGAGACTCACCTAGTGCCCACTGGTACATGGTGATAGGAGACTCACCTACTGCCCACTGGTACATGGTGATAGGAGACTCACCTACTGCCCACTAGTACATGGTGATAGGAGACTCACCTTCTGCCCACTGGTACATGGTGATAGGAGACTCATCTACTGCCCACTGGTACATGTTGATAGGAGACTCACATACTGCCCACTGGTACATAGTGACATGAGACTCACCTACTGCCCACTGGTACATGGTGATAGGAGACTCACCTACTGCCCACTGGTACATAGTAATAAGAGTCTCACCTACTGCCCAATGGTACAGGGTGATAGGAGACTCACCTACTGCCCACTGGTACAGAGTGATAGGAGACTCACTTACTGCCCACTGGTACATGGTGAAAGGAGACTCACCTACTGCCCACTGGTACATGGTGATAGGAGACTCACCTACTGCCCTCTGGTACATGGTGATAGGAGACTCACCTACTGCCCACTAGTACATGGTGATAGGAGACTCACCTTCTGCCCACTGGTACATGGTGATAGGAGACTCATCTACTGCCCACTGGTACATGGTGATAGGAGACTCACATACTGCCCACTGGTACATAGTGACATGAGACTCACCTACTGCCCACTGGTACATAGTGATAGGAGACTCACCTACTGCCCACTGGTACATAGTAATAAGAGTCTCACCTACTGCCCAATGGTACAGGGTGATAGGAGACTCACCTACTGCCCACTGGTACAGAGTGATAGGAGACTCACTTACTGCCCACTGGTACATGGTGAAAGGAGACTCACCTACTGCCCACTGGTACATGGTGATAGGAGACTCACCTAGTGCACACTGGTACATGGTGATAGGAGACTCACCTACTGCTCACTTGTACATGGTGATAGGAGACTCACCTACTGCCCACTGGTACATGGTGATAGGAGACTCATCTACTGCCCACTAGTAGATAGTGATTGGGGACTTACCTACTGGCCACTGGTACATGGTGATGGCTGACTTTCCTACCGCCCACTCTTACATGATCGGAGACTCACCTACTGCCCACTGGTACATTGTGATGGGAGACTCACCTACTGCCCACTGGTACATGGTGATGGGAGACTCAACTACTGCCCACTGGTACATGGTGATAGGAGACTCACCTACTGCCCTCTGGTACATGGTGATAGGAGACTCACCTACTGCCCACTGGTACATGGTGATAGGAGACTCACCTATTGCCCACTGGTACATGGTGACGGGGTACTCACCTACTACCCACTGGTACATGTTGATAGGAGACTCACCTACTGCCCACTGGTACATGGTGATGGGAGACTCGGTGTCTGTGAAGTGCCATGACACGTGTACAGACGACCAGTGAGGCAGGAACACCGCGTTCACCTCCACGTGGTTCTCTGTGTCACCAGCCTCGTCATGACCACCATACTTGACGCTCTGCAGTGTCACGTGATCAACTGCCATCGCCATGGACCTTGACGTCGTGCCAATAGTAAGTTGTGTGGAGTCCTCCCGAGCAATGAAGGAAAACGTGTGCGTATTCCACATGATAACAGAATGTCTCCCAACATCACACACCCCTCGGCATAGGTTCGGCTCCAGGCTGAATGTGATCACTTCTATACCAACTGAGACGAAGCCTTCTATAACGCTGAGATGTACGTCCATGTTGTCTGTATATCCTACATGAATCTTAGCTTTGTACATTTGCCCCACACTGAGATGTATATCTCTCTGGAGAACAGATCCGCTGATTACAACATAGCTGCTACCATGTCTAGCTAATGGACGCTCAGATGTAACAATGTGTATGCATGTAGAGTTGTTAGCCTGCCAGTGCTCGGGAAGTGGTTCATTGCACGTCGATGAATTCACAGGTTTATTTGGTGTCTCAAACGAAGGATTCTTACCAAGTTGCCTCCTAGGTATGCCAAGGACTGTGGTTCTGGGGGAGATGTGTCGACGACAACGCCGTCTGATACAGTTACGTCTGAGGCGTGACCCACTGCATCTACAGCATACACCTTGCTCCATAAGCGTGTACCTATAAACAAGGGAATACCGTCATCAGGCGATTCTAGAAGGCCCACTTAATAAACAGTTAGGCGCCACCTTAAATAACTTCTGTGGACAGAACAAGATTTTCAACGTTTGTTTTTACAAGGTAGACACAATTTATGAATAACAACTTCTTCAAACAATTCAGTTTAGTTTCACTGATGGAATTTAATGTTTCACCACTTGCTTTTGACAATTTGCTGTTTTACAGAACATTTACTTTGGTGACAATTTGTCCTCCGCAGGAAGTTTGGGACGAAGGACGAGTGAAACCGCCAGGAGTCTGGGTTATCGTTATTGAGTGTCAATACGTGAACAGTAGGCGTGCTGGTATTTAGATAAGGCCAGATGAACCTGATCAGGATACATACCACTAGGGAGAGGGGAAGCAAGTTGTGCCGTGAAGGTGGTATAAAGCCCAGTATCCCGCCAGCCCAGCACACTGCAGTCTGTCGTGTCGTTGACTCTTCCCACACACCAGAAGTACGTGATGATCGTGGAGTCCGTGTCAGAGAAGCCGTGCCAGGAGGCGGATACCTCTGATGGAGAACTCTGGTAGTCCGTGTCGTGCATCTCTACAGAGACAGTAATAGGAGGTAACTACACAAGTCAACAAGTAACCACATTTCACCAGGTATTGTAACCTCTGTGGAGATCCTGGGTCAATTGAAAATTGTTTGAGTGTTCGATGTTGAACGCTGCACTATTCCAGCTGTATGATGGTGGTCTGTTAATAATTCAATCTGGAACAAACGATCTGGGGATAAATTCTATGAGCATCGATGCTCACCAACGACACATTATCAATCAAATCACCGAACCTGACCAATCATCGGTTATGGGCCTGCTCTAATATGTGCGATGTATCGACGTCAACCCTTCTCTCAACATTCCATTACTTAGTAATAAACAGGACAGCTTTAATATTCCGACGTACAGCAAGACAAGACTTCAAGCGTTGATACTGTAGAAGGGAACGTACCTTGTCCATCATCCACTCTGCCCGATACAGGAGGCAGCACGTCCACCCGGACACCGTCAGAGTGAGCCCAGCTGACCAGGCCAGCTCTGTTGTAGGCCAGGACACTGGAGTAGTACACTGTGGCTGCTTGTAGACTCAGGCCCCTGGCTGTGTACTTCGTGGTGGTCAGGTCATCTGACGCGTGGATACTATGTCCTCAAATAGTGAAGTTACTGAGTGAGTCAGTGAGTTTTGTTATAGTCAGCCATATCGCAACAGGGGCACCTGAAATGGGTTTCACACATTGTCCCCAAGTGGGAGTCGAACCTATGCGATCCTAACAATCCTTTATAATGTAAAGTGAATAATAACAACATCAATAATAAAAACAATAATTATGATAATAATAACACATAAGTCAGTGAAAAGTAAAGTCATATCGTCGTTGGTCAATCAGTTCCTAGGTATGTAGAAGGACAAGCGTTGTGAGCCATGAATCAATGTTCGGGGTTGGATATTAGCTACCTGGGACATTAGCATCCAGGTTAGATTCATTCACACTTCTATATTGATCTGTAATGTGTTGGTTCTAGAACATCAGCTTCCAGGTTAGATACATTCACACTTCTATATTAATCTGTAATGTGTTGGTCCTAGGACATTAGCATCCAGGTTAGATTCATTCACACTTCTATATTAATCTGTAATGTGTTGGTCCTAGGACATTAGCATCCAGGTTAGATTCATTCACACTTCTATATTAATCTGTAATGTGTTGGTTCTAGAACATCAGCTTCCAGGTTAGATACATTCACACTTCTATATTGATATGTAATGTTTTGGTCCTAGGACAACAGCTTCCAGGCTAGATACATTCAAACTTCTATATTGATATTTAATGTGTTAGTCCTAGGTAATCAGCTTCCAGGCTGGATACATGCACACTTCTATAATGATCTGTAATGTGTTGGTCCTAGGACATCAGCTTCCAGGCTAGATACATGCACACTTCTATATTGATCTGTAATGTGTTGGTCCTAGGACAACAGCTTCCAGGCTAGATACATGCACACTTCTATATTGATAGGTAATGTGTTGGTCCTAGGACATTAGCTTCCAGGTTAGATACATTCACACTTCTATACTAATCTGTATTGTGTTGGTTCTAGAACATTAGCTTCCAGGTTAGACATAAGCACACTTCTATATTGATCTGTAATGTGTTGGTCCTGGGACATCAGCTTCCAGGTTAGACACATGCACACTTCTATATTGATCTGTTATGTGTTGGTCCTTGGACATCAGCTTCCAGGTTAGACACATGCACACTTCTATACTGATGTGTAATGTGTTGGGGGAGTTGTGAAACTGGGAACGCTCACCCCCGGGGCTTGTACTGATGTAGACTCGGTACTTGAGAATTCCAGAGGCGCCCGGTAGGAACTTGTTGGTCCAGCTGATCCTGATTGTGTCCGTCGCCATCTGAAAGTCTGCATCCTTCACTCCGTCGTCATCACTGAGCTCAATCACCTGCATCATTCACATACAGCGGAATCGTAAATATTTAGTTATTCCGCGACGGGCAGTTAATGGTCAAATCTGGACCAGGCAAACTACTGACTGAAAACATTAACATCGGAAATAGGAAGAGGAAGTCCTCGAAAAAGATCACTAGATACTGTCCTGGAAATAAAACCTATTTTACCATTTTCCAGGGGCAGCAAAATTATTAAGATTAAAGTCTAAGTGGAGCGCACATTTTAACATCTTGAGATCATTTACGATTATGAGTCACATGTGTCACTAGTGGGCGAACTTATCGTTACATGTTCACAAATGCGGAGCCGTATTATCTATCAAATATGTTTGTGTGACAATCTGCCTTACGACCACCAGCGGTTTCGGTATGTTTACTCAAAACGTGAACAAGGTCAATTATACGCGACAAGCGGATGGCGACACATGAAACACTATGACGTCATGTTGTCCATACTGACCGGACAGTAACAGCTTGTATCGACGACTGGCCAGTTTGAGACGTGTATTTAATGACGAGCAATGAGATTCTGACAACATGCTTGCAACATTATTAACATGGGATTGTGTTGCTCCACGTCTAAAAAAAGACCTAATGTGTGTTGACTCACTGCGAGTGCCTGGTTGTCGGTGGTCTTGGGAGGGGCTGTGTCCACCATGACCCCATCTGACTTGAAGATGCTGTACGTTGTCGCATTATACCAGCCTCTCACAAAGAAGGAATACACGTGCCGGCTGCTGAGGTCCTCGCCTTGGTCACAAGCACGACAGTTAGTCGGATTGGTCCCTTATTGTTCATACTCTCTTACAAACATCCCTTCGCTTCCATTGCTTTATAAATGAATCCAAACACATATTTTGATACGAAACATTTGGTGGTTTATAACTGAACCCCTTTCCTCAAAGCGATATTAGACTGCCGTAGATCAACTACATCGCTTTATTAAACAAAATAACTTGTAAGCTTCTGAATAAAGATTGGATTATCGGTAGGTTAGTCAGTACCGTCTGCCAAAGAGATGACAGCTGATGTTTGCCGCCCGACGCTGAACCAGACTCTGTGGGAGTGACTGTCAAACACACCCGTGGGGTAGTCGCTGTCACTGACTCCAAGACTGACCTCATACCTGCAGCCAAAAACAAACTGTCTGAGATACCTGGCACACGGTGGTCACAACGATGAGTTATTTAAAAAAACCTTTACAAATAGTTTAGATATTAAGCAACAAGAGGTACTGTACTGTGTGAAAGGCAGCCCTTGTTGTTTCAGCACCGTCCAACGGGCAGCCATGAAGGTGTCTGATGGTGAGTGGTCAATGTCCCCGGATGTTGTGAAGCGGAGGTCAGTGACATCGGTCACACCCAGAACATTGTTTGACCCACCTAGGATATAAACAGTGACATATACCGCCATGCAGAAGATATAACTGGTTCTTGTCATAATTAATGATCTATATTTACATTGAACTGACATTCTGTGATTGTTATTGCAACCGAGCTAGATCCTCCCTGTGGAGACATCACTTGTGACGTACCATCCAGCAGCTGTGTACATCCGCGTGTGTGGTGGCACGTCCTGTCCTGCACAGCACAGACACAGTGACCCTCACAGTTGTATGACTGACACCGTCTGACCAGCTCGAGCATCCCCCAGCTCCTAGTTCAAGCTCCAGGTGAAGCACATCGCCCTGGAGGCCAACCTGGGTCACAAGGAATACACATTGAACATAGAAACATAACTAGGTTAATACTATAGGAATGTTTTTTGTGTGTTCGTGGGTTGTAAATATAAAACGTCAACGCGAGAGAACAATCAGTCTCGATAATATGCCGAAGCAGATTCCATTCGTAAAGGGCAAATTAGCACCAGGTGTTCGCGAACAGGTAAGCATGTAAGACCTACCCCGTTGACAGCCCAGACTGCCACAAACACAGACGGTGTGGAAGAGAGGTCTTTTGTGTCTACAACACCAGTCTGAACTCTGCCTTCGTCATCGTGCTCAATGCCAGACACATTGTGTTGTACGAGCACAAATGTGCTTCCCTGAAACAGACACACGTATCTGTAAGTAAATCATGTCAAGGTTGTTTCAAGATGCACAGCTCGGAGTCAGAACACCGTGTCTGAGTGGTAGTATTCACACACACACACACACACACACACACACACACACACACACACACACACACACACACACACACACACACACACACACACACACACACACACACACACACACACACACACACACTCACACTCACACACACACACACTCACACTCACACACACACATGTGCATGTACCACGTCACTATATAAGTGCAATATTCTTGAGTGCGACGTTAAAACTCCATCCAAACCCATTACATGTCACCTCATCACACTTCCCCATCTCGAAATGCACCAACAACGACAAATCTGTAAGCGTTCTTCTATGTATCTATGCTGTTTCTTTTAGTATGTTCGTAGTCCTACTACATTTCTGTTCGTCCAATAAATATATACATGTGTCGAAGATGCTTTAATTTTGAAACTGTGTTTACATCATAACGACGACACATCAGTATTATATAACCTGGAACCAAAGATTTTTAAATATGTAATGTGTTTTCAGTATGAACGTGATTCCACCTCAGTAAGGTCCGTTCCGAACTCAGCAGACCCTGCTGTGATGATGTAGTGCGTTATTCCAGAATGGAGATCAGAGAAGCCAAGCCAGGCAAGGTTCAGCCGGGTCCTGTTCCATGTCATCCACCCCGACTGGTGTCGAGACAACCCTGCTGCATGGTCGGTGTGCACAGCTAGCGCACCTGCATTACAGTCATAGAACCGTGTTTTTGAGAGAAGAGTGAAACATTCATGGAGACAGTGTTGTGTTACCTGTCAAAGATTCATGGAGACAGTGTTGTGTTACCTGTCAAAGATTCATGGATACAGTATTGTGTGTCACCTGTCAAGGATTCATGGATACATTGCTGTGTGTTGTTACCTGCCAAAGATTCATGGTGTTATTACTGTGTGTTACCTGTTAATGGTTCATGGATACATTACTGTGTGTTAACTGCCAAAGATTCATGGACACATTACTGTGTGTTACCTGTCAAGGGTTTCGAGCTGTCCACCAGCATGGTCCCAGTGTCTGAGGAGTGACAAAAGCCGGCCATATTGCAGGCGACGAGCTTCACTGTATAGCTGCTTCCATCGTGGAGGTCCAGCTGTGACAGCGGATATTCTTCAACAAGTACTGGCAGCTTTAGGGAAGGTAGGGATAGATTAGTGTTATGTTTGTAATAAATGTCATTCATATGAGATATCAAATCAATTGATTATAGAAACCGTGATTATAATGTTGTAAGATGCGTATGTTGATTGTGTTCACAGTTTTGTAGATGTAGATGTAGATTGCGATACATATTACCATTAGTGTTGTATACTTCACCTCGCTCCTAAACCATGTTTAACATGACCAAATGACGGTCACCTTTAGGAGACCTGACTTGAACTCCCCCAGTTGGTGTGATGAGATGGAGAGGTACTGTCTTTCAATGTAAGACTCTTCGTCCTTGAACTTCCAGCCTATCCTCAAGGTCGTCCTGCTGATGGACGTCCCAGCCACAATAGAACCGTGTCCATCTAGGATCCCTGGTGTCACGACAACTTCCGGTGGAGTGATGTCAACAAGAAACCCGTTGGACGTAATTTCACTGTATAATCCTGCCACAACAAAGTGATAACATATATACAACTGACTGTTTTGGATACGCATCACTTTTCTTCGTTTCTACATCTCTGTTTGGCGACAAATATTATTTTGTTTTTTAATCCATATACTGATCTCTTATTCGTCACTTAAGTGCATACGTCGTTAAGTGCATTCCCTTTTATAGTGTTATTTCTGTACATTAACCCTACGTTTTGCAAACATATCAGTTATTCATATTTTTGCTTCCGATCTGGAATACTTATTCAAAGTTCACATTCGAAGAAATAAAGTATACGTATTTGGAGGTAGGTGATTAAGGAAGAAATTGGTGAATATATATTTTGAAAATATAAACAAATGTGCAGCCTACTGGAGTCTTTGAAATGTCTGCCAATGTGCGCTTCAGGATTAACAAGGCTTTTCTACATATCCTATTGGACAAAATCAAATTAAATGAGGAACGAATAAGTGCATACTGCAGCTACAATTCATCATACAGGCTCTCCGTTTCATAATATATGAATAATGTCTTTCGACTTCAGCCAGCTTTGATTTCAACTGAGAGATGATATTTATGATGTGCGTTATAGCTTATAACCTGCTTTGTTGTAGGCTCTGACGGTCGTGTACAGAGTCTGTCCAACCGGAAGTTGGTGGTCACGTGACAGCGTGTGGAAGATGGCTTCCTCCATGGCTGCATTCGTTGCTGCGAGAATCTCGTCACCTCCTGGAGTTGTCCCCACACGCCATTCATAGTGGTCTAACCCAGACTCAGGGTCCTGGAAGCCTCGCCACTTACAACCAAGGAATGTCCTGAAAACAATAATCACACAGAACTATGTGGCAGGATAATGTGAACTTATGAGGCAGTAATTCTTTTGTTTTAAAATCACAGCCTTCAGTTCAGGACAGACTCAGAAATACAGATAGTACTTTAGTGACCTTTTTAATAATTTTATTTTACAAATGGAAATAATAGCCCCTTTACGGTTTCTAAATAAGTTGGATAATACTATGGCCAATGACGGATTGAGTTGCATCATGATCACCTGGAAGCCTGATATTGGACATCTTCATCACGGGTTCCGTCCATGATGTTCCCAGTTCGTGGAGCGGTCACGTCTAAGATGACACCATCACTTGTCGCCATGGTGCACAGACCAGCCATGTTACACGCTGTCACCGTCACGTAATACGTCATGCCACACTTGAAGGCAATGTCATAGAAACCCACATCTGCAACAATTAGACACGCACAGGGTACCCGCAGTATATCTTCATGAATATTAGTACAACAATTAGACGTGCACAGGGTAGTGGCATTATGTCTTCATAAATATAAGTACAACAATCAGACAAGCACAATATTACCGCAATATACTTTCATAAATATTAGTACAACAATCAGACACACATCTTACCGCAGTATGCCTTTATGAATATTAGTCCACACATTTAGACACACACATTTTACCGCAGTATGCCTTCATAAATATTAGTACAACAATTAGACACACACATTTTACAACAGTATGCCTTCATAACTATTAGTACAACAATGACCTTCATAAACATTATTACAATTAGACACGTTCTGGGTAGCCACAATATTTCTCCATAAATATCAGTACAACAACGAGACACGCATTTTTTACAACAGTAGACCTTCATGAATATAAGTCAAACAACGAAACACACACGATTTGACTGCAGTATGCCTTCATGAATATTATTACAACAATCAGATGTCAGGGTATAAATGTAGATATGTAATACCAAGGTTATACCGTCAGTCCTAAGCCCGTTACACCAGACAAGAGGACGCTTTCTGTACACTGATGGACAACGAACCTCAAACAACCAATATCAAGATTGGCCTAGTAAGGTGGGCAGTGTGGGAACCTAGTTGTTAAAGTGTTACCTCGTCCAGCCGAAGACCCGGGTTCGATTCCCCACATATATTTCTTGAAGCGGCAGATACACTTACTCACATCCAGTAGGGTGACGACTGTTTTTGTGTTATAAATGATATTTAAGGAACAGTTTTGCTTTTTACCTGTTCTTGCTCCCACGTGTGACTGAGCGAGCGTGTCGTCACATCCCCGACACGTGCCCACCTGCAGGAGATAGTGACTGATTGAAGAGTGGGGGTCAGAAAACCCCTCCCAGTAGGAACCCATCTCCGACATCAAGGTGACAAAGTCAGCGTCCTTTGCCTGGCCTCTAACGTTGGTGCGTTGTCCATCATACACGTGGCCCCTAGAGGGCGGTGTGTTGTCCGCCGTCACAGGTCGTGAAGTGATGAGACTGTGCAGTCCTACTTTGTTGTATCCCTAGTGCACGATTAAGACATTATAGTAAAATATATTGCAGGTTCACACTTTTTCTATTTTAAACGTAGAAATAAAGTTGTGCATTTGTTGAGAGTTAGGCTTTAATAACGTTTGAAGCTACAAATACAGAATACATAAATTGATAAATACATTACCTTCACTGAGACAAAGTAGACATGCCCGTCTACTAGGGGTGCCTCGCCGTCGATAACCATACATTGGTCAGTTGTAGATGTGTACTTGACAACGTCGTCATAGGTAGGTCTCGACCCCACCCCCACGTCATAGCTTACGACGCCGCTCTCTGGGTCAGACAGAGCACCGTCCCAGCTGGAACAAGCACACCACAGACAGTCAATACTTTCAAACTGAACACAATCTCACCAGCAAAGGAAACTGACAATCAGACTCACTTTTAAGTCAAGTTCTAACTGTATTATTAGGTGACAGTACAATAACAGATATGTCTCATTTACTAACTGTGGCATCCAGTGTTCGGACAAAAACATGAATGTGTCAATAGCTAACTGTTATATCTAGTTTTTGAACATTAACACACGTATGTCATTCAGAAAGTGTGGCATCAAGTGTCAGGACAAAAACATGAATGTGTCAATAGATAACTGTGACACCCAGTGTTAGTAAATGAGAACATGTGTGTCATTCACTAACTGTGGCATCCAGTGTTTTGACAAAAAACATGAATGCGTCAATAGCTAACTGTTATTTCCAGTGTTAGAACATTAACACACGTATGTCATTCAGAACGTGTTGCATCAAGTGTCAGGACAAGTACATGAATGTGTCAATAGATAACTGTGACCCCCAGTGTAAGTAAATGGGTACATGTGTGTCATTCACTAACTGTGGCATCCAGTACAGGACAAAAACACTTGTGTCAATCATTAACAGACAGATGGTGGACACTGACTGTGTTATTCAGTGTCAGTACAACACCAGGCAGATGGTGGACACTAACTGTGTTATTCAGTGTCAGTACAACACCAGACAGATGTCGGACACTAACTGTGTTATTCAGTGTCAGTACAACACCTGGCTGATGGTGGTCACTGACTGTGTTATTCAGTGTTATTACAACACCAGGCAGATGGTGTCAAGTTTTAACTGTACTATTGGTGGACACTAACTGTATCACTTACCACACATCTATCACAGACGTTATGTATTGCCCAGAGAAATGTATTGATCCCCCTGACGTCACTGGCGGCGTGGAGTCAATCAACACCCCCGACGATATGACTGTCCTGCTCTTGTTCACAAAGTCCGTGGCTGTAACCACAAAACAATTTTTATGTAACAAGGAACCCATTTATCAAAACAGTATCAAGTATCAAAAGGTCTGAATTTAAATATCAGTCGAGGGATAATTTTAGCTATTATATTTATTTGTTCATTGATCCTTTATTACTGCAATGTCATTAAATAGTGATGTATGCCAGATGTACAACGCACTGCACCAGTGATATACATGTATACTGACAGATATGCAATACACTGTATTTCACAGTATCAGATATATACTCTCCAAAGAAAGAAGCGAACAGGTAGATTTTTAATGAATTTTATAGTACCTAATAAAGTCAGTATAATTTAATTTAATATCATAGATACAAATATGAAATTTTGGAGCACGATAGTCACATGTTGTCGTTGTACAAAGGCTTTGAAAACTGTTCATTGTCATGTCACATAAGGCCACAAGGTTGCGCTGAACTCAGTATCTTGAGGAATTCGATTCAATGCAGATCTCGTGGCCCCCCCACACCATGACACTACCGCCACCGAATTTGTCGAATTCACATAGACAATGTGGGGAAAAACGCTCATTTCGACGACGAAAAACACGTTGTCTTCCATCTCGCGGGTGAAGAAGAAATTGTGGTTCATCGCTAAACCACACTCGTCTCCAGTTTCTCAAATTCCAAGGCTGTAAGGTATGGCACCAACGCAAGCATCGCTGTGGTTGGATCTGTTGCAAAACTGAGACGATAACTGGTTTTCTCGGTCAGATTCCAGCCTCACGAAGATGGTTCCTGACAGTCTGGTCTGATATCCTCAACAGACCAGGGATTCGTCCTGCAGTCTCCGTAGCTGTGACATTGCGATGACGAATGTAGTGATCCTCTTGGTTGGCCGATTCTCGGACGGTCTGCAGTGGAATTGAACTGAGCTTATCGGTCCCAAAGGCGGCACATGGTGGACGTTGAAGCGGCGTGCAACAGAAAACTGCGATTCCCCCCTTTGGATAGGTCTTATGGCGATGTTCCGATCGGCAGCGCTGAGTCTCGGCATTTTTTAACTTCGAAAATGTTGACAATTGAATGACAAATTATTGGCTTATACTTGCCTTTTATAGCTACTTCCACGAGTTACGAATGCCATAACTTGCACGTGCATTTTGCACAACAACAATTATCCAATTTATCCAACACATATCCAATTTATATTCCTGATTTTTTTTGTAGTCAGATTCAATGAACTACATACTACCAGTGCGTTTCTTTTTTGAAGAGTGTATGTGCATTCTGTAGTGTGTCACCATCCATCAAAACAATGTCATATTCTGTCAACACATCGTCCATCTGGGAAATGTCAGATAAAGGGAACACAAATTCTGTCAGGGTTTTGTCGTCATTGACATGTACCTGTCACCGACGCATAGATGGTGTGCCCGTCGTTAAGGCGGAGGCCGTGCAGGATGGCGTGGCTCACCAAACCCTCTCTCCGTCTTGCAACCACGTCTTCTCCTCCAGGATCAGAACCTACGAAAGAGGAGTCGGGGTTACTTTACAGTTTACAGCCGTCAAGATTACACGTGGCTAGACCCTGCTGCTATGAAGCGACTCGGTTCTGTGATAACGACTTGTGATAAAATATAGGACTGTAAATATTGATAACTATCTATTACTGACATAAATCACTTCCGATCAGCAATCAGATCTGGCACCATGTACAATGTCTCTTACTGCATAACACATTTGAATGAAATCGATACATGAAGCCGGTATACGTTTTAACACAAAAGTAATGATTCCTTTCATAAGCTGGATCAAGTTGATAGTTATTGTCCCATACAGAGGTTAAAAACAATCTGCCGCCTGTCGTACCATTATTACCCTGAGTAAATTGTTCTGTCGATGTTGTGTGTAGCCTGTAGATGCCAGTAATGTGTAATCTTGTATGTTCTAGATGACCTTCATTAGATTTATTTAAGTAAACTAGAAGGGTTTTCCCCTGTTGACAACTGACATAATATCCACACTTCAAGATTCTTGCTTCGCTAAAATCACTGTCAATGTCACAATGAGAGGAAAAGTTATTACGTTTGTTTGTTGGTCAGCTCTGGAATAAATCAGCTGTATGACGGCTACAATAAAAAAAAGATCGAATCTGGAGCGGCCAATCCAGTTATTGATAATATGAGCAAAGATAAAAGCTGTCGGGGTACGATGGCACGCAATCATCCAAGTCACCCAACCACACCACTCGAAGATCGCCCTTAGCTCGACCCTCACGATCAGCAAAGGCTTCTTGGCGCACATATAACCGGAATTACTGCAGGGTGAACATTTTATAGAAACTTACCCAGAGCAACTTCATAATATGCTATCCCACTGGGGTGTGGAGAAGACCCTTCCTCTTCTACATCTGTGAAGCCGTCCCAGTAGATCACCATCTCGCTCGTGCTGGTCTAAATAAAGATACCTGTAGTTCACAATCTCGTGCAACAAAAAACAGCAATGGCCCTACGGGTGAGTATGGTAATGCCACAAAAAGCAACACTAAAGCAATATAACAATGGGGGACACCAGAAATGGTAAGCTGTCTTCGGAAAACTACCGTTGAACAAACGTTAAGAGCACTCTTGGAAATGACATATGTACCACGAGTGAGAAGGTTTCAGTGCTCAAGAAGATCTTTTCACACATTCATGTATTACCTCGCTTTATTAAACTACACAAGACTTGTGCCAATCTGTAGCTGATGCCAAGGAACAAAATGTATGAAAGTCAATTTAAGGAATGAATAGCTATCATGACACATGCTATTGAAGTTAAATTCTTATGTTGAGTATAACGGATCAGGATGTCATCACGAGTAAACCAGTGACGAGACTGAGCTGACTATTGCACCTGGAAGGTGGGACTGGTTAGTCCGCCCACAAACACCCTTCCTCTGCTCGGTGGTGTCACGTCCACCGTGACCCCGTCACTACACGAGTTGACCTCTGGTAAGTCTTCTGTCCACTTCTCGTTCTCCACGGTTCTGGCATCAGCATGAACACACACATAATACCTCCTCCCGTGGACAAGCCGCCGTTCCGTCTCGTCAAAGGCCACATTTACAAATTCCTTGTCTGTAACACCAGACATCAATCATTTAATATTCCATTTGGCGAAAAATGCAAAATTGGGGTTAAAATGATATGAATGAATCACTAACACAATACTGATGACACCAGATGTTCGTGAAAAGGGGACGCTTAATCTGCTCTGCTGGAACTACCCGCCACTCACACAATGAGCATAAACAAAACCTGATAAGACTTTGTATATGGCAACCAAAGACACCATAACGAATTTATTATCCCGTAAAATTTACACTATCTGGTATCCATACAGCACATGTCATGTCAAAATGAAAACTTGAAACGTTAAGGGTCAAGGGAGACTACTCTTCAAACCTTAGAGGCCAAGCCTTGATGACAATTTTAACTTTAATCTTGATCAATAAAGTCATGAACGTGATCTGAAAAACAGATTTATGTCCTTGCACGTCACACTAATGACATAAAAACACAAAACAGTGTCGAAAGACGAATTTCTGTACCAGAATTTCCATGTGAAATATGTGAATTTGGTGTTGGAAAATCCAAAATGACTGTTACTTACGGTATAATGTCTCATTTTATGTCAGTAACAATCATCTTGGATATTTACTGACGAGGCATGATAAATTATTATTTATCTCTTATTCGATACAATTTCTTTTGTATATGGAGTGGTTTATATTGTGTTTTGGCATTTATTATTAATCTTTGAAACTTTTGCCTTTATGTAAAAGTAGTGGGAACCTATGTATTTCACTTTCTCGGAAGTTTTATGTATACAGCGTTAGTTTTGAGGGTTGTGGTGGCCTGGAGGAATTCTCGTCAATCTACTACCTGTGTGCCCGCACTTGATGACATCCGGCATGCTACAGGGGTCAGTGAAGGTCATCAGACTCTCTCTCTTGTAGTGGGAGGAGGGGTCCACCTGACACCACTGCCCACGTGTAGTTCCTGTGACGGAGTGTCGGCCACACAGCAGACAGGATGTCCCTGTAGGGGGTGTAGTCAGCATCAGCGATGTTCCACCTTTCATTCTGCTCCAGGGTGATGGGGTGCGCAACATCAGCAACTTGTCTGGCGCCTGACAGCAGGATGGAAACTTACATGACACTCGTTGAGTGGAGGGATATTTAGAAAATATCACAATATGGTTCAGATGAAGTAAATAATTAGTGATGATATATCTATGATATGAAACACAGGAAATATGTAAATAACTTTTGTGCCCACCTTGCAGGTTAAATTACAACTATTTATGCTGAATTTATTATGTGAGTTGATTATTGTCATAATTTTGATTTTTAGATGAAAAACAAAACAAAAGAGCAAATGGGCCTCATGTCACACCCTTGAGTTTTGTATGGATTAAACTTAGAAATACAGCAAAGAGGGTGTGGGGGCCTCTTCTAAAGAATTTTGTATGTACCATTTTCCATGACCCCCTCTACATATCACGAACTGACCCCGTATCACGAACTGACCGCTGAGTCAAAACATGGTGAAGAAAGGATTGAGCCATGCCTTCATGTCACTTAAGATACTTTGTCTGTGCCAAAGCTGGGCATACACTTACAATGTGTTGGACAGTCTCATTAAATTCATTATATATTCTACATTTCATATTTACATATTTGATACAAAATCAAGAAGTATTTGGACCTGAGCAGCAACAAACAGAAAGCCTTCTGTTTGACTTTTTAGGCAAGCCGACTTCATCCAAGCGAACCCAGTGCTGCTGATCTTCTCAAAACACTGCACATTAACTCGATGCAATGGTCTGTCAGATAGCCTCTCACTGGATCACTGAGTATAGGCGGATTTGATATGGCACTTCGCTTGGCCTACACTCATTTCTGTACCGACCAGCAGTACAGAACCATCAACAAAATCTACATTGTTATGTTTATGGAAACTGTGGATTCCATTGTTTTCAACACGAGTCTCTACATGCTTTACAAGAGAATCATCAGACAAATAAACGTGTGCAAAAGTGCACAATACAATTTTGTCATGAAGAGCCTCCGTGTTTATCAAATCACACCCTCCCATTATGATTGATTAATATAAGCGATTTAGGGAAGAGCGGTAGTGGAGGTATCTATTGTCTGACACGATTCTTCGTGTGAGGGTGTCACTACTCTGAATTTCTTGTTTCGTCCAATCAACAACACCAAATGTATACAAAAGGACGCGTACAACATATGTATTTGTGGCTTTGACTTTACTGCGAGCGTTCAGCTCTGAACTCCAGATTTTTCATTTGTATTCTGCCCGAGGTTTGTCTTGAATTGTGGGCCTGGCCTTCCACGAATATACTGACTGATCCTCCTTCTTTGACACGTTTCAGATGAAGAATGTTGCATTTGTCGAGGCCATTAGAAAAGTACCAGACAAGGAGAATTTGTCTTTTTTTAGTTTAATCTCCTTTGGCAATACGTCCAACATCATCCATGTAAAGGAGGTGAGTAAGGGGTATAAGGATTTTGTGACAAACAGAAAAGCTGAATACTAAATGAATCGCACTGAAATATTCCTCTTTTAATAGAAATGGGTTCCGATTTCATCACCTAGCTCTCAAGGTGAGTTGACGAGCAATTCATTTAAGACGAGTATAGCAATTAGCCGCTCGGGGAGGTAAATACATTCCAGTGATGTCAAAATCCATTCCTGACGTACTGAATCATGAGCTTTTCTATAGTCAATACAACATACTGAGAGGTTACGGTAAGTTTTAGGCTCTTCAAGGATAATTTTTGAACCGGCAATTGAACCATATATCCCCAACATCCCTTTCTCGTCCCTTTCTGCTCCATGTAAATAATGGAAGCGCAGTATGATCTGTTAGACACCCTGTGAATATTTTGTATTGTGTATTCTGACAAGTAACAGGGCGGAAGTTTTGGGATCAGTGAAATTACCTTTCTTTGTGAGAAGTATTCTTCTACCAAGGTGGAACATCCCTGTACCCACATGAGAATTTAAACAGTGAAGTAATGGTATTTGGATACAATTTAACAGTTTCCAGTACTGATTTCGAATAGCATCAGGTCCTGGCGTCGTATTAGATTTGAACTTTTAAATTACATTTTTCAGTCAATGAGGTGTAATCAAACACACAATGGTGATCTTATTTTTCATGTACACTATCATTGTTTTCCTCTACTCATGGTTGCTCGAGGTAAGAGTTGTCGGGTGTAGACCACACCTGTTTCCAAAATCTTTCACTGGAAGCCCTGGTGGGTCCTTTCTCAGCACTGCCCTTTTGGCATTTTTTTTGCCTCTAAATTACTGTTCATTAGATTTGAACAGTTGGTTTAGTTTTATCAGGTTTTTTTGTCCCACCTTCTTTTTCTTTCTGTCCAAATCTTTAACTTTGACTTCAGAAAATCACGAATTTAATTTAGAAATCACGAATTTGTTTTAAAATTTTCCAAATTGATTGATTTGTTCTGACATTAATTGCCCTTAGGTACGTAATTTCATGCAAAGTTCCATCCAGGATATATCTTTCCTTCTTTAACTTTTATTTGGAACTGGGTTATCATTTGATGATTTTACTTATTAACTTTGTGTGGTTCAATGTCTTGGGAAACCATTGTTTCATGCTTTGAGACTATATTTCTTACCAACAACATCGATGACGATGGCAGGGACAACAACCGCAGGGTCGTATTCAGCACAGTCTCTTACGTCGACGGATACGGTGCTGGAGAGCCCCACTTTGTTGTAGCCTCGAACAGCAAGACGACGGCACTTACTGAAGTCCAGGCGTTGGGGCAGCAGTACACGGAATGTCATCTGGAACAACCGTTGTGTGGGGTGTGTTGTGATTTATCCATAGTTGTAATCAAGAGTAGATACAATGCTACCTCGTGATTCCCCGGGTTAAAGTAGATATATAGAGAAAATATATAACGTCAACGTTACAGAATAACCAGTCTCGATTATACGATAAAACAGATTCCATTGGGAGAAGAGGCAAAATAGTGGTGACAATTAAATGAATGGACTACTGAACATCAGTGATGACAGCAGGTGTTCACGCAATAGGGTAAGCATGTTCTTCCCGCGTGGTAACACAAGCAAAGCACACGTTTGGCTACCTCGTGGGAACACTGGGTTGAATATATCCAAAGCACAGTATTTCATGTCGGATAAGCAGTTAAATGTGATGGTAGTCAGGCTCGGTGACGTGGGACGTTCCTTACCATATCAACCACTGGTATTTACAGGCCGCACTGATATAGCTTGCCTATTGCTGACTGCGGCGTACAACAACATTCACTTCCCTCATCCAACGTACCACATCCCCGCTGGTTGTGCTGTCTGACACTTGCTGCCACGTTGTCAGAAGCCTGCTGTCGTGGTCACTGTCTGTTAAACTCCATTCGTATCTGTCTACAACGCCATACGCTTCAGTCTTCACTGGCATGTCCGGGTCAGCAAACCTTGACATGGTCACCTCAAGCTGGAACAGTGGACGCAGATGGGTGTGGAGCCTGCTGATGCTGGGGCACGCCCGTATAGAGACTCACAGTAAAAATAATCCCCGAGCCACTAAACCGTCGGCGCCGATGCGGTTCAATAGCACAGTAAAGTATCATTTATATTGTTAGCAATTGTGCAAAACAGTGTCTCTGAGGAACATTTTAGAAGCTGTAGCATTAATGAAGATAGAACTAGTGAAAAGTTGAAATCCATTTGTCAGCTCTCTGTTGGTGAATATCATTCTGTACACAAATCATATCATGGAATTCGCTCACATGACTCGACACATCTTTCAACATGATAATTAGAATGTTGTCAAAAAGAATGAGTTGGAAGTGTATCTTCAATGTAACCGTGATCTTAAAAGGATCGACCAAAGCCATGATGTAAGTACACGATTTCAGCTGCCCTCCGCCCCTACCTGTAAATGACATACTTTTCAGTTACTTGTAAACACAAACTTTTCAGGGTATACCCTTTGACCAATGATCAAACCAATGCATGCTTTTGTTTAGATATGCTTAACGGCGTCGGAGAATACAAGTAGAGACATCCATCAGATTTGCCCTCATCACCTTGGAGCCTGTGTCGGTGTCGGCGTAGTTCACGCTGATGTCGCCGCTAACAAGTGGGTGGTGTAGCACTGTAACTCCGTCACTGTACACGGCGTCAGTGCAGACGTTCACAGCACACAGCTTCACAGCCACCCTGAACGTGTAGCCCGACATGAGATCCAGTCCCGTGGACAGTACGTGGTCGCGGTGTCCAGTGTACTCATAGTCCCTTTCTGTGTGCCAGAGGTCATCTGAACATGGTAAAGAAGGTATGCAGATGATACGTAGATATGCATTTGATATGAAAGATAAAACTTTAGGCGTGGGTTTTGTTTTGACACTGAGCATGACAACACAATGATCATGACAATACGACGAGCATGCAACGGAACAAGCATAACAACACAACGAGCAAGACAACACAATGAGTATGACAACACAGTGAGTATGACAACACAATGAGTATGACAAGACAGTGAGTATGACAACACAATGAGTATGACAACACAGTATGACAACAGTGAGTATGACACACAATGAGCATGACAACACAGTGAGTATGACACACAATGAGCATGACAACACAATGAGTATGACACACCATGAGCATGACAACATGACAAAACAACACCCCACACGAATAAATGATGAGTAAACAAGCATGATTCTACAGTAGATTTTATCGTAGGGCAAAGATTGGATATTTTTATACATCTTTGGCGAGACTCCGTGTACGCTTAATATGCGCCACAATCTAGATTGGCATACACTGTCGTCTCCTTGTATCATGACAGAAGTATATAACACATGCACATAACTTCATATTATTTAAACTATAACCAAACTGGGGACGACTGTCACCCCAACATTACTTGTTTGATATATCATGAAGGCTTATTGTTATCTATCAATCGTGAACAGTCCTTGGGTCCCTCAATGAGAAGTGCCACAGGACAGATCGAACAAAGACATTTCTACACATGCATCTACAGTTGATTTAGAATATATATCATGGAAAGCCCTCTGTTGCTACAGTATACACTGTACAGATAGAGCAAAGTATGACACTGGTGCTTTGTGTCAGTATTTTTAAATACATATCTAGAAACAACCATTTAAATGTATGAACGTATCACTTCAATTTGTCTTGCGTTCATGGAGCTATAAACGTAACGCCTGTGTGTACGCTGTGTACATCCACATGGCGGGTAACGCAGGCTGCACACCGGTCCTTTACGGTTATAACTCCACATGCACGAAAACATATTGAATCATATTGAGGGTGTGGTCATCAGTACCTGATAAAGCGAACCTCTTTTCCAGCTTCCACTTGACATCTGGGTACTGGTGGGTATATTGTTGAAGGATGTTCCAGTGTGCGGCGAACACAGAGGTTGATAGCTGATAATCCTGGTCCTCGTGACAACCATACACGGCAGACTGAAACATGAAACAAGAGGATATACCAACATATACCTGGTGCTCGTGACAGCCATACACGGCAGACTGAAACATGAAACAAGAGGATATACCAACATATACCTGGTCCTCTCGACAGCCATACACGGCAGACTGAAACACGAAACAAGAGGATATACCAACATAGACCTGGTCCTCGTGACAGCCATACACGGCAGACTGAAACATGAAACAAGAGGATATACCAACATATACCTGATCCTCGTGACAGCCATACACGGCAGACTGAAACATGAAACAAGAGGATATACCAACATAGACCTGGTCCTCGTGACAGCCATACACGGCAGACTGAAACATGAAACAAGAGGATATACCAACATAGACCTGGTCCTCGTGACAGCCATACACGGCAGACTGAAACATGAAACAAGAGGATATACCAACATATACCTGGTCCTCGTGACAGCCATACACGACAGACTGAAACATGAAACAAGAGGATATACCAACATATACCTGGTCCTCGTGACAGCCATACACGGCAGACTGAAACATGACACAAGAGGATATACCAACATATACCTGGTCCTCGTGACAGCCATACACGGCAGACTGAAACATGAAACAAGAGGATATACCAACATATACCTGGTCCTCGTGACAGCCATACACGGCAGACTGAAACATGAAACAAGAGGATATACCAACATATACCTGGTCCTCATGACAGCCATACACGGCAGACTGAAACATGAAACAAGAGGATATACCAACATATACCTGGTCCTCATGATAGCCATACACGGCAGACTGAAACATGAAACAAGAGGATATTCCAACATATACCTGGTCCTCGTGACAGCAATACACGGCAGACTGAAACATGAAACAAGAGGATATACCAACATATACCTGGACCTCGTGACAGCCATACACGGCAGACTGAAACATGAAACAAGAGGATATACCATCATATACCTGGTCCTCGTGACAGCCATACACGGCAGACTGAAACATGAAACAAGAGGATATTCCAACATATACCTGGTCCTCGTGACAGCTGTACATGTCAGACTGAAACATGAAACAAGGGGATATACCAACATATACCTAGTCCTCGTGACAGCCATACACGACAGACTGAAACATGAAACAAGAGGTAAACCAACATTTTCCTGGTCCTCTCGACAGCCACACACGGCAGACTGAAACATGAAAGAAGATGATATACAAATATTTTCATGATATCTATACCTGAATTAAAAAAAGAACATTGTTTACTTTAAATTATTATGAAATATTATCAATTAAAAAGATCACAGTCGCTAATTGGCTCACCATGTTATGATGTGTAGGATTCCAGTCCTGTGTCCCTGCAACATTGAAAATAGAAAGTAGGTGGCCACAAAGTAGGCAGCATATCATTTCTAGAGAAGACAAAGTCTAGAATATGTGAAAGTCGTGGCGGACAATGGTAGCAAATGAGGCGATCGTAAAATATCAAAGTCCGATTTGAAAACACCGACGCCCTGCCAGCTTCCAATACTATTCCAGACTCAAGGACTGAGCACGTGCCTCTTTCAAGACATTTGACCGTGACAAATTCATTAGTGTACATTTTCATTATTCGTTCTTCTGTGGTTATTTACTGATTTCACAATTGTATTCTGTACGCATTTCAGTTTGCAAATCATCCCGTAACAAGATAGTAAAACGTTCATCTTGAATTTCTCTTAGACAATACCTTGAATGGAATCACACCCGAGACCATCATATATCGTCATCTCAGAGATGTAAGCGTTGTTGATGACAATGTAAACCCCATCAGAAGACTGGGTCACCTCGCCACCAGCCGACCTCGCCACAACTGTTGTGTAATATTTCTACAAAAAACATTCAGACAATTTTTGTAGCAGTTATGTATATGCTGAAATTATTTCATTATTACAATTAATATAAGTATAAAGTTAGCTAATGGTGGTGTGGTGCGTAAACTTCCGGTTCGGTATACCGCGGACGGTGTTAGTGTGACGGCACTGTGTGGAACTTTCCAGTGGCTGGGTGGGTTGTATATACGCGTCTTTACGTTTTCAACACTGTCTTTACGTTTCTCTCACGCATTTGATCACATCGGAACCACCTTTCATATGAGGATCGCTCATCATCCCTGCCTAGCCAACTTCGGAAGCTTGACCACTGTCGTGGCTGGGTGAATATATAGTATTATCACTGATTTTTGCTATCACCACTGTATTTTTTTATTTGATACTGAGCACTGCCATCATATTATACATTGCCATTGGATATTATACTACCATTCTATTGTGTACGGCCATTGTAATTGCTGTGCAGTAGTTTGTATTGATTTGTAAAACTAGTTAATTTTTGTAATACATTTGTCAATTGTATATCGCTGTTGGTAGTTTGTTGGTTTCACACTAGATTCTTTTTCTTACAGATATCTGGGTGAACATCTTGATTAAATTTGGAAATTGACACGTAACAATATGTCTGAGTGTTGTATGCAGCAGAAAAAGCAGACAGCTGCTTTGCTCTTCAACCATTGAATTAACCATGGATTTCATTGAAGGAACATGTGATTGTAATATTGATCAACCTCAACTTTGGATTGATATATGTAAGTTGTTCCGTTATCTGTCTATACTGCTTTTACAGACAAAATTCATTATCAAACAGATGAGTAAGTAAAACTCTCAACTACACTGCAGGTCTATGTACTAATGCAAATGTCACCTGTGACGTGTTCAGCAGTAGATTCGTGAACTGATGCAGTAGCAAGTGTCCTGTGTCTTCATAGCCTCTCACGTCAACTACCCCGGGCCTGGTGCCAATCCCCGCCTTGTAGGTCACGTTCAACATGTCGTCATCAAACCCATACCACATCGCCTTCAGCCCTCGTGTAGACATTTGGTAGTCGGAGTCCCGCAGTTCCTGCAATGTTTGAGGACACTGTCACAGCCTAGGTGCAAATTAATGAGGGGTTGGGTAGCCTAGTGGTGAAAGCATTCCCTCGTCACTTCGCAGATCCGGTTACGATTACCCATATGGATACAATGGTGTTTCCTTCCGTGATATTGAAGGAATATTGCTAAAGGCGGAGAACTCACCAAAGAAAAGCAGCAAAACGCTTTCCACGACCACAAGAAATCTCGATTGTGTGATTCCGACTCATGCAAATTAAATTTCTTATACTCAAAGTAAAATGAGTTCATCATTTACAGTGAGAAGGTGAATAGTCGTTAAACGCATTTATTCTGCTTTGAAATACTATCTGTAAAGAAAGAAATTACGTTTGCTGACCGTTATCTGAAATAATTCTTCTTCATTTTCGGGGCAAACATCCATGACGACACCAGGTGAGGGCAGCGTGACGTCATGGACGTAAGGTTCTGCTACCGCCACTGTGGACAGCCCGACTGTGTTGGTGACCTTGACTGACACATAGTAGGCGTGGCTGTGATGGAGGTTCCAGTGGAGGTCCCGGAGAGCTACTGCTGTACACGTGGGCGGAGACGTCACTGTGCACCTTGCTCCTGACTGCAGGGCAATGAAGGGCAGGATCTCAGTCCCATACGGCGAGGTACCTGCACACAGTAGAGTAGGTCAAATGTATACGTGGGACTTCCAGGTGATAATGTATCTGCAGTAAACCTAAGCTGGTAGTAAGAGGAGAATGAATAGGGTGATCAGACTCTGTGACTTAGTTGATTAAGAGTCATCGTACCCCGAAGGCGTGAATTGTCAACATGAGTCACTGTAAATTCTGGTTCAAACATATAACTTGGATGCTGATGAGTGTGACGTTAAACAACAAACTAACAAACAAAGATAAGATACACAGACATGACCCTTAGGGGTGTCATCGGACAGATATGTAATAAATATATTTAAGACTATTTGAAGCATTTATGAGATTAATTAAAACGAAGACAAGACCGCCACTTCTTACCTACGGCAGCTTCATACTTGAGGTGAGCAGTATCAGGGTCCGTGACATCTGAGTTGTTCCACGTCACTAGGAGATGACTCAGACTGGGAGTGAGGGCAGCAGTGACTCCCCCGTTAAAGACAGGCTTCTGGGTGTGCACGAGGAGACGCCCCAGGACCTGAAGAAAGCAGGAGGTTTAGGAAAACATGTCATGTAGCTCATTAGGTAATGTATCATCAAATGTGCTCAAACAGGTAAATGGACTGATAAGTCTCAGAATATAAATAAACTGACGTCCAAAAGAAACTTTACCATCTAAAAAAATAAATTTCAGACAAAGTATAATTTTTTTTTCGATGAAGTCTATCTAAAACACATGACCTAAATACAACAAAAGTTTATGTTAATCGTCTTTCACATGTTTGCGAGAAAACACGCGAAAAAAGTGAAAAACACGTGCCCCACGGACAACTGCAAATGCACGTGCAGGTGAGGGTATGAAACGATTGCAACGGCAAGTCAGACATCCACAGTGATAAAAAACACACAAAAGAAATGCCACGACTCACAGTCGAACAACGTGAACGAGCCTTGGGTATGGTACAGATGGGAGCCGCCCACGCCCTTATTGCACGAACTTTTGGCTGCTCCCGTGTTGCCGTTACCAACTTGATGCAACGTTACAGACAGACAGGGCGGACAGCTGACAGGCCAAGAACAGGCAGACCCAGGGTGACCACGACCCATGATGACCGGTACTTGCGTACCTTGCACCTCCGAAATCGCTTCCTGACAGTGACGTCATCGGCGACAAATGCCTTAGGTCACAGGGTTAGTCGACAGACAGTGGCCAGGAGACTCAGGGCTCATGGAATCAGGGCTTTTAATCCATACAGAGGACAGCTATTGACAGCGCAACATCGTCGTCTGCGATTGAGATGGGCCCGGACTGTACGACGTTGGCAACGACATGACTGGCAGAGGGTTGTCTTCACTGACGAAAGTCGATTCTGTATGTTTAGGGCTGATGGAAGACAACGTGGTTACCGCCGAAGGGGTGAACGAACCTCGGCGTGTTGCGTGCAGGAGGTCGTACCATATGGTGGAGGGAGTGTCATTGTGTGGGGAGGTATCTGTGGGCAGGAGAGGACACCGCTGGTCATCGTTGACGTAAACTTGACAGCTCAGCGTTACATGGATAACATACTTCGTCCAGTTGTCCTACCATTTCTCCAACAGCAGCCACGTGGGGTCATTTATCAGCATGACAACGCTAGAGCCCATACAGCCAGAATTGTCACTAACTTCCTCGAAGCCAACAACGTCAACGTCCTGCCGTGGCCTTCACGCTCACCCGACATGTCCCCCATAGAACACCTCTGGGACTTGATGGATCGTCGTGTTCGACAACGACCACACTCTCCAGCCAACCAGTAAGAACTGATCTTGGCCCTCCAAGAAGAATGGCGTCAAATCCCACGTGACCTCATCAGACGACTGACTTTTTCTGTGCGTCGAAAAGGGGTTGCGTGTATTGAGGCATTTGGTGGTCACACACGCTACTAATGACTTGTTAAACATATTGTTTATGTAACCTGCCTATTGTCCATGATTCTGAAAGCTCGAGTTTTGTACCACACCCAACTTTTGGGGGCTCTGACGTCATTTTTGGTCGCGGTATGATTGTCATTTTCAGTGTTGAATATGTTGATATATTGATCTCCTCAATACACTTTACTTCATGCATGTATGTTTTTATGTTTTTGAGCAAGAGTGATTTCAAACTCTGGTAAAGTTTCTTTTGGACGTCAGTTTATAATTCGACAACCCAGTGGGATTTCCGGTTTGGATATGGTTGTTTGTCAAAAGAGCCAAATTAAGGATCGGGAGTCAGGAACTGTGACCAAGCTGATTTATTGATGGCATGGACAGTATGTCATGCTTTCAGTCACTGGTTTCCTCGTTAGTGAGTGAGTTGGGTTTAACGCCGCTTTTAACAGTATTCCAGTTATATTACGGCGTGTCAGCTTAATGTGGGAGGAAAGCCCGAAGTGATGCAGGTCTATGACGTTTACCACTTCGGTGAAACCCACGAGCACGGGTATAGTGCTGACAAACCTAGAAACATAATCGGGGCGAACCGGGATTCGAACCCACAATCATAGGTTTCTGGTGTGCCCAAGGGACGCAACTCTGCACAGCGAATTGCGGCGCCTTAGACGACTGGGCCATCCGTGCCCCCGGTTTCCTCGTTAAGACTCGATACTGACTGCTATTGAACGATACAGTTCACTCATCATCGAAGAATCAGGAGGGAACATTGCTAGTCTCAGTTTACCTGAATGGTTGTAAGCCCAGCTTTGTTGATGGCCTTGATGGCTATGTAGAACTCTTGCCCCTCACTGAGAGAAGGGTGGTAGCCTTGATACTGGGGATGATGATGAGTGGACGTGTACGGCAGGATGTCTGGAGCTGCTTCACCAGAGGGATCTGACATCAGTCCCACCTCGTAGTCATGGATACCGCTCTCCGCATCAGTTCCGGTCCAGTTTACAAACAGCTGGCAAGAGCAATATGTCATCAACAGAAGCCGCACGAAGAATCCTGATATTGTTTTTCTTGAGTCTCAAACTACCGAGTTATGATGATCTTTAAACTGCATTTTTTTTAAACTTGTCGATTTATTAACCATCTAAATTCCCACTGCTATCAAGGGAAGGAATAGGGTGACACTGCATAGCCATGACCCATGAGACGCATTACAGCATTTAACACCAGGTGTGGACAGATGCCACATGCAGAATCATGATATTGTTGTACGTGAGTCTCAATTTACCGAGTTATGATGATCTTTAAACTGCATTTTTAAAAACTTGTCGATTCATTAAGAGTGTACATGCTCACTACTATCAAAGGTGGGATTAGGGTGTGGAAGTGGTGAAAAACTGAAAACCTTTGTCCCACGAGACTCCCAAAATACACAATGAAACACTTCAGCATTTATTAAGTTTAGACATGATCGTCTGTTATGTAAGCTACTATAAATATTTCTCATACGTGGTGCTGTGTAGAAATGTATATCTGGTGGAAACTTGACAACGCTTCAGACTCTATGCAAAATGTTGCATTTCGTTTCAACATCGTTCCATTCCTCATCACGTGAATGGGGAACTTCTCTAACTCTGCTGCATTGATTGCTGTTCCTTTTGATCTGAAAGATTCGTCCGGGTACACCATTAACACGGAGTGGGACCTACAGCTTAAAGGGCTCAAGGGTAAAAAAAAAACACCACAAAAGTTGCATTTAAAAATTGGTGACATAGGAATATTTATAGGTAAAACCATTACAGTCGGTGGCGAGATCACTGTCGCGATCCATTTTCTCGTACTCAATAGACACAGCCGTACGTCAAACAACCATCCAGCTTTATTTGTATTCTCTGTATTCTCTTGTAACTATGATCAGCAACATTATTTATGCCTGCGGCATGACAAGGACAGCACATTGTCCACACAGTTAGAACATTATACTGCATTGAAAGATGGCACTGGATTGTGTAACGTGAGATCTAACTAAAACATGTTGGGACCCATCATATAATACCAGAGGGATATCCATTATGTCTATGCGCTGTTCCGGGACGTTTGTGCACTAAGGCGAAAAGGAACCTCAAAAATTATGTTTAAAATCTTCTTTCATAATCTATAGGCAACAAGAATTGTATTGTTATAACTTAAACACATCTCAATATCCTAATGGTTCGTACCTGCATTGGGTATCTGGTTCAGTAATTCTGCTTCTCCTGCGGTGATTATCTATGAACCAGACCGTGCCTGATGAGGTGGTGACCAGACCCGGGGCAATGCTAGAGGAGGCTACAGCAATCTGTCCCACTGCTGGTGGTGTGTCATCAAGGGTCACTCCGTCAGAACACACAGGGTCAGATGCCTCCAGGGCCCGGTTGTAGGCCACCACTGTCACGTGATACGTCCCTGGGAAAGATGCCGACCAAGCTGCATGTGTCGAGTAGGTTTCCGTCACCTGTAATTGTGATGGTTTGAGACGCATGTATGTGATTGTCAACGAGTAATTTTGCACCCTGGAAGAAACCTTGATAAACCCTCACTCGAAGGAAGTCATACACGTACATTTAATACACTCGTATCCAAACCGAAATGCTCCTTTTGTAGACACTTGTCCGAGAACTGATACTGGTAGAACTTGACCCCACTCTCCCGGTCAAAGAAGCCGTCCCAGTGGGCGTGGAGCTGCAGACTGTCCTGGTAGTCCACTTCCGGGTGTCCAGGCTGACCATCGTGGACAACTCCACGGTGCGGTGGGCTTGCATCTACTGTCACCTAGAGGGGCAGTAACATGATAGAATGTGTCACCTAGAGGGGCAGTAACATGATAGAATGTGTCACCAAGAGGGGCAGTAACATCATACAATGTGTCAACTACAGGGGTAGTAACATGATAGAATGTGTCACCTAGGGGGGCAGTAACATGATAGAATGTGTCAACTACAGGGGCAGTAACATCATAGAATGTGTCACCTAGAGGGACAGTAACATGATAGAATGTGTCACCTACTGGGGCAGTAACATGATAGAATGTGTCATCTAGAGGCGCAGTAACATGATAGAATGTGTCACCTAGAGGGACAGTAAAATGATAGAATGTGTCACCTTGAGGCGCAGTAACATGATAGAATGTGTCACCTAGAGGGGCAGTAACATGATAGAATGTGTCACCTTGAGAAGCAGTAACATGATAAAATGTGTAAATAGAGGGGCAGTAACATCATAGAATGTGTCACCTAGAGAGGCAGTAACATGATCGAATGTGTCACCTAGAGGGGCAGTAACATGATAGAATGTGTCACCTGGAGGGAGAGTAACATCATAGAATGTGTCACCTAGAGGGGCAGTTACATGATAGAATGTGTCACCTAAAGGGGCAGTAACATGATAAGATGTGTCACCTAGTGGGGCAGTAACATCATAGAATGTGTCACCTAGAGGGACAGTAACATGATAGAATGTTTCACCTAGAGAGGCAGTAACATCATGAAATGTGTCATCTAGAGGGACAGTAACATCACAGAATGTGTCACCTAGAGAGGCAGTAACATCATGGGATGTGTCACCTAGAGGGGCAGTAGCGTAATGTGTAATGTGTGTTTAATTAACGTTACATGTATGTTAAGTAGTATCATCGTTACATTAAGATTCAAGATCAATAAAAAATGGCACACTGTCAAACACTTGTTCAATCAGGCGCATGCACACATTGTTCGCTGATGCTTTAAAAAAAAACATACAGGAAAGAATTATCCTCACCTTGATTGCAAGCGACGTGTTTAGTTTGGCGTGGTTCATTACTGTAATCTCGATGAAGTAGTCGGAGTCGTGAACGCCCTTGTGCATGTCGTGGAACACGCCACCATGACTGAGATTAGACGAGATTATGCGTGGTTTGATCTGGAAGTGCCTGTGGTAACACCCTGTCCCTGGCGTACAGTAGCAGTTGGCACCCCGTGCATAGTCACCGTACCTCGCTGTGCAGTTGGCCAGTGTCTGGGGGTAATTAAACACAACTGAATAAATGCAATATAAACAGCAAGATTGGAGCTCCCTGAGACGAAGAAAACATTGATATTAACAGAACAAAGCATCCAATGACAGAGGAAGGTATGTACTTGCGTGTCTCCTTGAGCTGATAGATGTTCTTCTCCGTGGTAGATGTCTGAGCCGGTGATGTTGTCGTAGAGTCTCCACAACACAGTCTCTAGACCACTGTGGTCATCAAACGCCAGCCACTCAAATCTTAAATGCAAGACATGATACTTTTTTGAACGAGTGATTGAGTTTGGTTTAACGCGCCTTTGAACAGCATTTTAGTTATTTTCACGGCGTGTCAGCTTCACGGAGTGATGTGAATCCTGTGAGCACGGGCATGGTACTGACAAACCTAGAAACATAGTTAATGAAAAGTTGGATTTGAACCCATGAGCATAAGTTTCACGAACGCAGGAGGGACGCAACTTAGAACTGCAAATTGCGGCGGATGAGACAAATGGGTCACCCGTTGCTATTGCTTTACGTTGAACGTGCTGTTTACTTACTTAACATGCAGAAAGAGAAACTTACGTCATTTCATTGAATTCCTCCACTCTATGAACACTGATGTTGAGTCTGTCTCCCCTGGTGAGCCACAGGTTCTCTATGACTGGAGGCGATGTGTCCACGTGGACTGTCACACTCTCCTCAAGGAGTTCGCGCCTGATGTCGTACGCCCTGACCCAGAACCTGACGGTGTCTCCGTCCACGAGGACCGGTGTGACTGTCTGGTGCTGAGTCAGACCCTGGCTCTGGAAGTTGGCGTCAGGAGGGGGAGAGAGGATGCTGCTGCCGCCACTGTGGTCAATCAGGAAGGCGGTGCGGTATTCAACTATGCCTGGAACATGGACGCCATTTCTCTCATTGACGTGTCAGCTAACTGTGGGGAGGTGGTTTGTGACACAAAACTATTATAAACAGAACAATTATACAAGACACCAGTTGTGACATAATCATGTGTATTGAAGCAGGGGTGATTGCTTATTCAGTTAAATGACATTTGATAAAACTCAAAACAATTTTTCATAAACGACATTTAACTACTTGCTCACGCTATCAACCACTGATTGTCTCCCCGACGGCATAGGTCATTGCTCACGCTATCAACCACTGATTGTCTCCCCGACGGTATAGATCATAGTTCAAGCTATCACCTGCTATCATCTGTCCCGAAGTCGTCACGTTAAAGCCCACCCACCTTGAGGGAATTCGACTACTGTGTAAATCAGGGCGCAGTCTATCAATCCATCACAAATGCTTCAAGTTCATTCATAAAAGGCAGGTATTGAGGAAATGAAATTCTATAAACACTTCCTCACCCTGCACGTGATCAATGGCGTCTATTCCCCTGGAGTGGTTGTTATCGTCGTAGTCCGGTGTTACGTCATGCAAGGAGGCTGCTTGCTTCAGCCACCCGTTGTTGTAATGGAGGGTGTTGATGTACCTGCAGAGTGTATACGGATGTGTTATATTGTTATACATTCGTGTGTCACAAGTAATTTGCATCGTGCTTGATTAAGTGACAATATATATTATCATTATTATTATTATTATTATATATATACTATTATATATTCAGATTTGAATAAATAAATGCAGCAATGACAGTTTGGGTGATCCTGGCACAGTCAGGATGGTTAGGCTCATCAGCTCATGGCCCTTGCCCCCTCTACACGCAGCCCAGACAGCGAATTGGACTTATCCCAGGAATGGCTTGCCTGGTCGAATCCACCCAGAACTTTTCAGAGAATGTGAAGACCCCCCGACACTGCAGCCTTCTGCATTACCCAGATTGGCAGAAGGGTTATATTCCTGGTAGCAAACCCGGGTACTCTCCCAATGTCAGTCAACAGACTGGGAGGCACTGAGAACAACGAGGAGTCGGACAACTTGGTGCTTGGGATGCAAGCGGGATATTTCGTAAGCGAGGTCCGCATATTTGCCATGTTTTTCCTGAATCTTTCCAGCCTACTTCATTCAAGCGAAGGATTCTACGGGGTGACTGCCCTTCTCAACACACTGTACATAAAATCGATGCAGTATTTGTTCAAATAGCCTCTCCTTGACAAACTGGCCGATTTGATTTGGCACTTCGCTTGGTCGACACTCATTTCTGTACCGTCTAGCAGTGCAGAACCATCAACAAAATCAACACCGACATTGAGATTATGTCCTTGGCTCGTTTCAAGAAAACTCCGGTTAACTTTCTTTTTATCATGAGTCTTAACATGCTTCACAAGAGGATCATCAGACAAATAATGTCTGCAAAAGTGCACAATACAATTCTATCATGTAGAACCCCACGTTAATCAAACCACGCCTTCCCATTATCATTGGTAAATATAAGCGATTGAGGGAAGAACGAGGGTAATTGGATTTGTTTTCTGACATGATTCACGGAGTCCAATTTTGAACAAGGTCACTTGCCAAGACAAGCACTACAGTGATACAGGTCACACGAGTTGGTTGATGCATGCTTCCTTACCTCTTCTCCCAGTCGACAGACACGTCCGTCGTATTCCACTGCCAGCGATGGCTTGTTATAGAAGCCGATGACGTCACTAGCAGCCTTGTGCCGTGGACCACGCCCACTTTTGACACCTCATCATAGATGAATATTCGCCGAGCACTCTTGCTGTTTTCGGCCTTGTCGTAGGCGGTTAAAACAAGTGCATACACCCCGGGGTGTGGCAGATGAAACTGGCTCGAAGATATCTGCAAACCAAGGATGAATGATGTATTATTAAGATGTGAAAGATCAGATAACAAAAAGTATTGGCTTGACAAAAAAAATCACACACAATGATCATGATATATTAATTATTTCATGCATGTGAGTAATTCCCTCTAAATTTGTTGATCATACATTTGGATTAGCAATGTGACATGTAAGAACATGTTGTTATGTTTGTAGTATCATTAAGCGAACTGAGTCAGCTGATTGCGACACGAAACCCACGAGCCCGGATGCGGTTTTGAGACCAAGGATCAAATTCGTTCCGAAACTGCCCTTCCAACCATCCCTTCAATGATCCTTGCTTTCTAAGGGACGCAATCCTGTGAGTGAGTGAAAGCATATAATCTGTCATAATAGCATACCTCGCCGCTGTATCTGTCAGATTCAAAGGCTAGTGATTTCTCCACAAGCTGAGAGTCACTTCTGTTGGGATGTTGGTCATAAAGTTCAAATATCGACACCAAGTAGGAGAACACCAGGACGTCGTCCCTCCATCCCTGCCACGTTACACTGATCGGAGCCTGGAGTCAGACGGATACATTACATGAGTATATGACACTCATCAACACATGGACATCACTGACATGTGAACATCATGTAACAATCAAGCCGATTACTGGCCAGCCAAGCAGCATCCAGCAAAGTGCAGGTTTTGTTCCCGTATTCACTGTGTCCATAAGCCTGGAGACCAAGAGTAGATACATGTAATACCATAGTACGCCATGCACCTTTAACAGACTAGAAAATAACTACAATATTCATAAATAGTCTATGACGTAAAAGAAGGTTTGTATGAGGTCATTCCTACAAATATATATTTATTGGACTACAATCTACAATCTTACAAAACTAGAATAATAACGACATTACTATTCTCGCATTTTACAATTACAGAGTTTCAATTTCCCAGGTTCCCAATATATAAAATTATTTAATAAAGCAACTATAATCTATAATCTATCCCTATTTGGTTTTCAGGTACACTGATTCAGAAATTGACTCGTTGTTAAACTCAGTATTGAGAACAATAATCGTTCTTCACAAATTCTCAAATGACCTGTGTGTGGGTCTTGGCCACCGATATCATGTCATCTGTGCAATTCTCCTCCAGATCTACACTGCAGTGATGTGGGTCTATAAAATCAAACCCGAGGATATAACGATTGATTTGTGTCTTTCCTTCGTAGTAGTAAGTCACGAGACTGCCGCTCTCCTTGTTCCTCACTTTAACGTAGCCACCATTAGTTGCCTCAAATGTAAATTCCATTCTGAGAAAAAACAAAACGGATGATCAAAGAAGTGCAAGAGCTTGCGTAAAATGTAACTGGCTATTATTTCTGTCATAGCAAATTTAAACGATAAGTTTACCTTGATTATTGCAAAAAATGTTCGTTTTTCAAGGCCTTCTACCATGTCACGTGACTCACATATCTCCACTCTCCACTGGTAGGGAGAGAAACGTGTCCGCAGTCACGTCCTCCTCACAGGTCAACTTAGTTTGACGAGGTGCCGTCTTACTGGGGCCATCGCAAGGTCGTACAGAGCTAATTATGACAGAGTCGTCTGGAACAAACTTACAACCTTAGATCTGCTTACATTAATCGGACTACTCACACACAGGCTATTGAGAAATCTCAACGGTTTACCATTAAAACATTGCTTTTGAAAGGACCAAAGATGAATAAACCCAAAGTGAACATGTTTATCAAATAGCAAATAACTATGGATACCTAATATGTCAATTGAAGCCACAAAACCGTTTATATAACCATAAGAAGCATAAGAGTCAAGAGTACAATTCCGTCTGTATCATGGGAATGTGTTTTTGAATCACTCTCAAATGATTATGATACCAGGTGCTTGGGAAAAGGTGAGCGCCTCGGTCACATTGTGAACACCAGTAGAAAACACTTTCAAAGGCAAGTCAACTGTTCATCTGAACAAACACGTGATCATGTGATACAGTCAAAATAGGAATGACATCGGGCGTAATCTTAATCAATGATCATGAAGGAATACACTTTAAAAGAACACAGAGTTCATACTTCGTGTAACTTCAAATGTTGCTTTGGCGTTGATGATGCCAACAGCAAATTCCTCAACATAGGCCTGTCTGGGTGGTGGAGTCGCAGTCATGATGAACTTGGTCTCAAATTTGTAGTAGATCATCCTGGTGTCGTTGATGTTGGTCCAGGACTCGTCTTGGGGAGTTCCTTCATTGGGGTTGTCTGGGGCTTCCACCTTGTCCAGGCCCGGGCCGGTCACCTTCAATGTGTTGTATATAATGGACGGGAACGTGTCGACTGGAAATACAAGTTGAGTGAGTGAATGTATCCTCGATGATCTAGTGTATCATGCATCCATTTCCTTTGCCCACCAAGTCAGTAGCCAATGAACGAAGAGTAGCATCAAACAAAGTTGATAGGACCTGTCAATCAAGGCAGGTAGCTTGAATAACTGTAACTATCAGACTGTAACGAACTGTAACATATATGTCAGGTGGAAGGCGGATGTGTCAGATGACATGGTCAGTAACCGCCAGATTCATCAGTTTCCTGATAACGGGAAGACACAGTTGGAAAAATGCCCCAAGGAATCTATTTCCATGGATAATCAAAATTGGTTATTCTCTGACGTTTCTCTACATACATTCGCAACCATAGCTCTATTTTAAACCCTTTACGAATAACACAAGCCAAAAGAGTCTGTGCTGAGCTACAGACAGGAGCGATGGAGGTGGTGACGTAATTTCAGAAACTAAACAATGTTGAACTGGATCACATTCTGCAGCAAACCCAAGAGGTATTTATAGAAAAGAGTGGATAAGTGAAATTTGTTTAAACAGCAGGCAAAAATAGATATATCAACGGCCTGGACCAGGCAAACCCGTGACATCACCAACTATCCACGCACGAGGACCTGCAATCAGCCAAGTCACCCAAATGATCTCTGATCGTCTCTAGGACAAGAAAGGGCCACTGGCGTCCTACTCTGACCCAGGCAGCAAGGACAGAGATATGGTTGAGTGGAAACCGTTCACCCCACTGTGTGCAGGCCGTCATTCACACATTTAATGTTTTCAGGAAAACAAGACAACTATTGATTGGAAAATATTGTAATACTTTATAATTAACGTTTGTGCCAATATGTTCCTCTCGGATCAACGGTGTAACATTGATTTTGTATGTGTATTTCGTTCCTACTTTTCTTGCAGTGACTGCCGCTAAACTCTGTTGTACAGATACAATTCCTTGCATATTCCTTTGCACATACTCCCGGGTAGCACCGTGTACTGTCACTGCGCCACGAACATGCCTCTGAAAAACACACAGCATACTCGTGTCAGTCATACATTCGAATTAGGTCGCATTTTATATAACTACAGGCACCATTATAACTGTAATAGTGTGGTATGAAGTTGAAAAATCAAAACTTCTCAGAGAATCGCACAGATTCACGCTAAAGCTTTGACTTTTGTGAATCCCCTTCATCAACAGGTCCTCTCTCTAATACTATATTAACTGTGAATATAAAGAAGTTCTTCCTGTATTAAGGATTATGGTTAATCTCTGAGATAGGGGCCATCTTTGGTGGTACATTTGCTGAGCCCTGCAATTTATTCACCTCATCAAAAGTATCGCATCACCAAATTGGAATTTGATTTCTTGACTGTTCAGAGGTACCAACATACAATATTGGACGGTTTTGGTGAGCCTCATTTTGATAACCATGCACTAGCAACACGTCCTGTCTCTTTGGACAACGATGGCCTACCTCACTGAGTACTGACCATCTCCAGAACAACGACAGTGACTATCTGCCTTTGGCATACCTGCATCAAGTCGAGTATCTAGGGATCAGTTTGGTCATTCAGGGACCCTCCAGTGCAGAATCTCCGAGAAGTGACCCGGACATTGCATCAGCAATGGCAACACATACCTCAGTTGGGGATCAGGCTTCTGATTCTGAGCATGAGGAGGCGTCGTGTGGATGTGATCCGTGCACGGGGTGGCTATACCAGATATTGGCTTACACTATTGATCATCTAAATGTGACATGGGTACAACGTTACTAAGACACGTACGTTTTGATCTGTCTATCTCATTTCTTACAGTTATCATATTTACCCAGTTACAGTCCTTGTAATAGCTGGCGAATAAAGTTGTTTCTTTTCTTTGCAAATGCTCATTTTTCCTTTTATTCATGAATTAACGTCTTATGTGACGTTAAGTAACACTTTTGTTTTGCTTTCAAGCTTCTCTTTACACTTTTCTTTTAGACTATCAACAAATTTTGGTGGTGAGATTCTTTTGATGAGTTGTATATTTCTCGTTGTATGGAATTTTATGAGGCTTTGGAATGTAGTACAAAAGAGATCTGGACATGTTTTCAGCCCAAAGTTGTTACTACACGCACCGAACTGTTTTTTATTTAACCAAATGTTCCAAGGCAATATCAAGTACTATACTCTCTGTTCGATACTTTGTGCTATTACTGTTTATACCCCCATCCGTCAACGCAAGTTGTTAAATGTCTTTCAACGACACAAAGTAAAGTCTTGTTCTTACCAGTGGTTTCTAAAACAGGGGCAACAACTCTTCAAACACACTTAATAAAAACCTCTAAAACCAGTCTGTTTGAAACATTAAATGTTGTCACAAGTCAAAACATGCAAATGTTCAAACTCATTCATATGAACAATTGTTACAACAATGACTACATTTGATTTCTGAATAGGTTGTTATTGTCATCAAATATGGAGATCCTTTTAGCAAAGAAGGCATTTGAAATACCTCGTCCAAATGGAGTTTTGATATTGCCAATATGAGCATAAATTCCTATGCGTGTGCATAAAGACAAATAACAGCAAGGTGGGGAGCATAATTGTTGCCCATGAGGGATGTCTACTTCTTGCCTCTTGTCCTATCCCCAAATTCACACGGATGCTATCTAGGAGGAAGACCAGGATTTCACACTTTGATGTATCAGTAAACTTCAGATGACATATCTGTTGACAAATTCTCGCAGATAGACATGTAACTATATCTGTGGTCACAAATGTCTCATAGATCAAGGAATGAAATTGAGTATGTCTTGTGAAATAGTGTGGCAAATCAAAAGTTCTGACAAAATTAAATTTTGTTCTTTTCTGAGACTGCACAGATTCAAGCTAATCCCTCGAGTCCTTGTTAAACCATTTCGTATGTATTTCACCTGCAATTTCAAATATTATGTAATTAATTTCTTCCTTCATTGTATTAAGGATTATGGTTAATCTTTAAGAGAGGGGCCTTATCGGATGGTGCATTTACTGGACCCTGCAATATATTTCTCGTTGTACGGAATTAGTACCTCGTCCAACTGAAGACATGCAACATTCTTCTCTGTTTCTGCCCTGTGGAAGCCAGTATTGAATAACAAGTATATTAAAGATGGTGAATGGGTGTCCACAATTGCCGATACTTACGGATACAGGATTTCTTGTCTGTGGTGACAGCGTACGCTCGTTCCCCCGTCAGCTCCTTGTACACCCCTTCATCACCGGGAACACACCTGGTCAGAGGGCGGCGTACATTCCTCCAGGTCACAGTTGGAGATGGCCGAGCACACTGTCCGTAGAAAACAGGGCATACAGACACTACCGACCTGGGAACTGCACGTAACCAAGCGACCAGAACGAATTTCAGACTTTGTCAACGTATTTAACATACCCAGTTGTGATAGATGTATCATGATTATTAAAACATGTCAGCACCCTATTAATGATTTATTTGAATGAACCTGTCAGAGATGCCAATTTGCCAAGGCTCTCTTCAGGAAAATGAAACAAAATGTAATTCTACAGATCATCCCACTATCGTTGTTATATAAGTTGACTGTATGTGGATATGTGAGCACTCGGTCACTGAGGAATACTTGTGACTAATGGATAAGTTCACAGTTAACCACTCACTCCGGCATCTGTTTCGGCTGGCATAGAAGCCCATCTTGCAGTTGGTGCATGTCTCGGGGAGGCTGCAGGTGCCCCCGCTACTGTATTGGGTTATGCCGTTGCTGTAGATGATGTGGGACGTTCTGTAATTGATGTTGCAGGCGCCGGTGGGGTTAATCACGTTGTCGCAGATGGCTAAAGATGTGTTGATGTAGTCAATAAAGAACATGTCTATCAATGACAGAGCCTTTTTCAGCTTCCATATTCATATCAATGTACTGATTAGTCCCTTAAATATATTTGTGATTAAAAGTATACAATGTTTCCGTAAAGGTAGTTTTACCGTGGGGACAGCCATGGTTATCGGTAGATCTGTATCCAGATTTGCACGCATGCTGCTTGTCGTACACTGTCCTGTTGGAGAGATAGATCCCATGTATGTACAACTTACAACGGCTGCCTGTACACAGAAATAGATCCCATGTATGTACAACCTACACTGTCTACCTGTACACAGAGAGATAGATCCCACGTATTTACAACCTACACTATCTGTACGCAGAGAGATAGATCCCATGTATGTACAACCTACACTACCTGTACACAGAGAGACAGATCCCATGTATGTCACCCTACACTATCTATACACAGGGAGATAGATCCCATGTATGTACAACCTACACTACCTGTACACAGAGAGACAGATCCCATGTATGTCACCCTACACTATCTATACACAGGGAGATAGATCCCATGTATGTACAACCTACACTACCTGTACACAGAGAGACAGATCCCATGTATGTCACCCTACACTATCTATACACAGGGAGATAGATCTCATGTATGTACAACCTACACTACCTGTACACAGAGAGACAGATCCCATGTATGTACAACCTACACTATCTATACACAGGGAGATAGATCCCATGTATGTACAACCTACACTACCTGTACACAGAGAGACAGATCCCATGTATGTCACCCTACACTATCTATACACAGGGAGATAGATCCCATGTATGTACAACCTACACTACCTGTACACAGAGAGATAGATCCCATGTATGTCACCCTACACTATCTATACACAGAGAGATAGATCCCATGTATGTACAACCTACACTACCTGTACACAGGGAGATAGATCCCATGTATGTCACCCTACACTATCTATACACAGGGAGATAGATCCCATGTATGTACAACCTACACTACCTGTACACAGGGAGATAGATCCCATGTATGTACAACCTACACTATCTATACACAGGGAGATAGATCCCATGTATGTACAACCTACACTATCTATACACAGAGAGATAGATCCCATGTATGTACAACCTACACTACCTGTACACAGAGAGACAGATCCCATGTATGTCACCCTACACTATCTATACACAGGGAGATAGATCCCATGTATGTACAACCTACACTACCTGTACACAGGGAGATAGATCCCATGTATGTCACCCTACACTATCTATACACAGGGAGATAGATCCCATGTATGTACAACCTACACTACCTGTACACAGAGAGATAGATCCCATGTATGTACAACCTACACTACCTGTACACAGAGAGACAGATCCCATGTATGTCACCCTACACTATCTATACACAGGGAGATAGATCCCATGTATGTACAACCTACACTACCTGTACACAGAGAGATAGATCCCATGTATGTAGAAAATACAGCACAGTACACAGAGAGCTAGATCACATGTATGTAGAACCTACACTACCTGTACACAGAGAGATAGATCACATGTATGTACAACCTACACTACCTGTACGCAGAGAGCTAGATCACATGAATGTAGAACCTACACTATCTGTACACAGAGAGATGGATCCCATGTATGTACAACCTACACTACCTGTACACAGAGAGATAGATCCCATGTATGTACAACCTACACTACCTGTACACAGAGAGCTAAAACACATGTATGTAGAACCTACACTATCTATACACAGAGAGATGGATCCCATGTATGTACAACCTACACTACCTGTACACAGAGAGATAAATCCCATGTATGTAGAGCCTACACTACATGTACACAGAGAGATAGATGACATGTATGTACAACCTACACTACCTGTACACAGAGAGATAGATCCCATGTATACACAACCCACACTACCTGTACACAGAGAGATAGATCCCATGTATGTACAACCTACACTACCTGTACACAGAGAGATAGATCCCATGTATGTACAACCTACACTATCTGTACACAGAGAGATAGATGCCATGTATGTACAACCCACACTACCTGTACACAGAGAGATAGATCCCATGTATGTACAACCTACACTATCTGTACACAGAGAGATAGATGCCATGTATGTACAACCCACACTACCTGTACACAGAGGCATGGGTCCCATACAGAGACATAGAATAATCTCTCTCCACATCCCCAATCCAACCCTTTTACTCGCACACGTTTCTTGTCAAAAGAACAGCAGCCCACCTCACTACTCCAGCACCTCAACACCCCGGAGTCAATTCGCCATGGAAACAGAACAAGCAACAACTCCCCTTCCTGGACGTCTTTGTATCGATAGACCCCAGTAACAAGATTACACATGCACACAGGAGGTTTACTAATTCTGACCAGTACATTCACTTCAACTCTAACCATCTCCCAAACGATGTCCGGCATCAGCTTCATCCTAATCAAGAGAGAAAAGAACACCTGCTCCAGCAACGTTGACCTTAACCATGAACCTAATCATCGGGAGCGTGTCTTAGCCAGTTTCCTACCTAACTAGTCATGAGGACCATCTCCTCCACGCTCCAGCCCAAACCCAAACAACCCAGACCAGAATCCGCCCCCATCAGAATCATTCTACGCTACATGAGCAAGACTTCACATCAAATCAGCAGATTACCTTAGCACCGGGTAGTCATCGATACTATCTTAACTAGCTCCCATCCCTAAGTAGAATCCTCCAAGCCAATGGCATGGAAAATGACCAATCAGGAACCACTTACTGATCAGCATCTCATAATACCATAGCCAGAAATACAGACAAATCCATTACATTTTTATTATTTATTCGATTTCAACATAATAAAAATACACAGTCGAGTTATATTAGACTTATATTAGGTTGTGCATGGAGCACCATTTAATGTTAATTTTTACCTAAATTGTTTCCACTTTCGTGTTCTCATTTTGTGCGCCTGGTTATCCTAGTATATGAACATCACGTGACCTAATCCAATATGGAAGGTAAATATCCGGTGTAATGCATGTGTACCTTTGTCTGTATGGTAGATTGTGACAATGGCAGTTAGTCATTACATTGGATATTACCTGTCAGGCAGCTAGTGATTACCTGTATGTAGTTTGTCATTACCTGTATGGCAGCTAGTGATTACCTATATAACAGTCAGTGATTACCAGTATGAAAGTTAGTGAATACATGTCTGACATTTAATCAACACTTGTATACCAGTAAGCTATTGCCTGTATGCAGTTACTAAATACCTGTGTGCAGTTTGTCATAACCTCATGACAGTTGGAGATTATATGTATGGCAGTTAATGAATTAACTGTATGGAAGTTGGTCTTTTCCTGGTATGACAGTTAGTGACTACATGTATGAGTGTTAGCGGATATTTGTATGGCAGTTGCTGATTACCTGTATGACATTTGATCGATACCTGTATGACAGCTGGCTAATACCTGTATCTGCCGCACGGACTCAATTCCCAAAACCCGCATCTCGTATAGTATTTCGACCGGCGTGGCTTGACGTTCGTGATGACATTTATCCTGCAACAAAGGTGAAGGTGACTTCTACCATATTTGCACAACATGGAAGGACTTTATTGATATAGAAGCCAATGTGTAATTAGGTACGATGTTACATCTAACAGGTAATGTTGTTAAAATGATGTTTCTTATGAAGAAAGTGGGGAGGTCGGGTCGGTAGTGGTTAAAGCTTTCGCTCTTCAGGCAGTTTGATTCCTGACATGGGTACAATGTGTGAAGCCGATTTCTGGTGTCCCCCGCCGTGATATTGCTGGAATATTGCTAAAAGCGGCGTAAAACCATACTCATTCACCCATGAAGAAAATACATAACCAAGTTCCTATTGATTGGGGCACTGCAGGGTTTCCATAGTTAGTGCAAATTGCTCAGATGCTTCTGCTTTGCGTGTCCCTAGTGTCATGTGGAAATATTGAGTACCGTGCGACACAACAACGCAGCAACATCAGAGCAGAAGGACACCAATCACTAAATTTAAACAATACATTTCTTTGAAAATTTGAATGGTTAACATATTTACAATTTTATGACTTTTGTCAACTGTTTGAACTATTTGATTTCAAACTACACTAATACTTTGTGCAAATAACCTACATGTTTTATATAGATCCATGTCATCTTGAGATAAAACAAAATATAACACGAAATAATTTGTTATACAAAATTTACACGATATACGATTTACACGTCACATGACAACAAAACTGACAAAACGACAAATAGTGACGGGAACGTATTTTTGAAATGACGTCAACACTGTCGGAAACTTCCACGAATAAATACTCAGTTGTCTATTATATATTGGGAAATGTCAGAGAGTTTGACTGCATGCTCGTTATCTTCACTGCCACCCATCCAAGTGAACAAAAAGGATGAAAGCGACAAAATCTTTTCCATATTCATAAGAAAATTCTGCCAAAAGCCCATCATGAGTATGTGTTTATGAATCATTATCATATATTGAGGAAGCTAGGCTTTGCGAAAAGTGTTTACGTATCCTTGTCGACCAGTGACACTCGTCACAAACACATACAAAGCCAGTGAATTGTCCACAGGCAAGGCAACCAACCATTTCTAAATTTCAGCGAAACACAAAACTGCGGTAACTGCAAAGTCAATGTTTCTCCTGAAAACAACATATGGTACAAATGACAAAAGTGAATTGCATTGGACATGACATGTTTTGTCATTGATGCGTCGCATTTGGAAATGTCCTCCACATGTCTACCATGAAACGTTTTGAAAGCTTCATTGATGCCTTGGATGCTATAACAGCTTTTGAACAAGAGTGGTATAATGCTATTTAAAATCTTAGGACAAGTTAGGAAAAGAAGACACCAAAGGCAGGAGCGTCTGGAATATTGCTCGACATGAATGGAAAATTGACTATTAGAAGGAATCTTTTTGTGAGACACTAATTATGACCTAATTATGAGACATATGATCGCAACTATTGACTAAATCCGTACCTAGACTGAAAGTGAGAATCAACAGAAATCTATCAGATGTACCTAGCATCTATTTGACACATCTTTACAATCACGCTTCAATGACCGGCCAATTGATCGATGGTTACTTACACTTGTTATCGCTCAAGGTTCATAGCCATATTTCGGAATACTCTCGTCATCACAAAGTAGCTCACGAGTCGATCACTGCTATGCTGATGACACACAACTGATAAGAAATATTTGAAGCCATCTGAAGCTGCCGCAGAGTTTCCAAAGGTCGAAGATTGCATCAGAGCCGTCAAGTCGTGTATGATTAAAAACAGGCTGAAATCAACAACAAGTCTCAGGCAATGCTGGTTGGAACGCATTCCAACTTCTTCATAGGAAGCATTCGAAACCTGCTCACCAGCGAAGCTGCACCTCTAAATGCCAGATATGTTGTCCTGTCAAGGCTTGGCTATAAGTGTAATAGTCTGCTATGCACAACAGATAAGGAATATTGGAAGCCATCTGATGCTGCCACGAAGATCGAAAATTGCACGAGAGCTGTCAAGCCGTGGTTGATTGAGAACAGGCTGAAATTAAATGACAACAAGACTGAGGCAAAACTGGTTGGAACCAGTTTAAAGGTCAAACAGGTTGAAGTTAACGATATTCTAGTGGGGGTCTCCCGCATTGCCTTCTCTGATTCAGTGTAAAATCTCGGGGTTCATCTGGACCGCGGCCTTACAATGGAACAGCTTGTAAGCCATGATCCAAGACTTGCTTCTTTCATCTCTAGAACATAGGAAGCATGTGAAACCTGCTCACAAGAGATACTGCACACCTTAGTAGTCCTGTCAAGGCTTGGCTGTTGTAATAGTCTGATGGGTAACATCCCAAATGAACAGCTCAACAGACTTCGTAACTATTGTTATGCGAACTTCAAACTTGATATCCATATCCCCTTCTCTGATGTCGCTGCATTGGTTTGCCTCTTCAGTCTAGAATTGATTTTAAACTACTGACATTAATCGGCAAATGCTTCAGTAAATCAACCCAACTGTATCTGATGAAACGTTTGCCTAAATATTAGGCACCTAGATGTCTCCGTTCTGAAAGTGAACACCTGCTGCAAGCTCGAGATAACCGCTTGAAAAGCTTTGGTCACAGATCTTCCGAATCCTGTGCTTCAACACTTTGGAACAATCTACCAACAGAACTTAAGCTCTCACAATCACTCCATTCATTCAAGGCACGTCTAAAGACCTACCTTTTCAAGCAGTACGACTCAGTCTAAATTCAACTCCCTTCGCCCCCAGCAACGACTTTATCCTTGTTGCAGCATTACCTGCTTCAGCGTATGCAGCGTAATGAGCATTTCCTTTGTGAAAGGAATCTGGCACATTATAAGATAATGTATTATTTTTAAATGTATTACAACGAGTGGTCACTGTGACTGACTTAATGAAATAGTTTTGAACAGACCTATCTCATCTTATGAATATAATATGTGCATCTATTGGTTGCAACCAAACTACAAAAGATGTTCCTGTTGAGCAGTTTTAGTACGTATACGCTCATGTCTTCTCTCCCTTTGATAGGGCGGTCGGGTAGCCTGGTGGTAAAAGTGTTATCTCGTCACGCCGAAGCCCCGGGTTCGATTCCCGACAGGAGTACATTTCTGGTGTCCCCGTCGTGATATTGCTGGAATATTGCTAAAAGCGGCGTAAAACCTCACTCACTCACTCACTCTCCCTTTGATGAATTATTTTATTCTGCCATAAAGATGGTTGTTGTATGGCTATCAGTCTTAACAAGAAGTCACACGTACTAAATGAAATATATATATCCTTCGAGATTTTAAAACGTGATATAAAAAGAATTGATTTTGTGTGAGTTCGTTGGGGTAGGATAGTTTACAGAGTATCGTCACTATCTGACTGAAATACTGTCGATGTGACGTGATATTTTAACTCACTCACTCACTCATTGTGAAAGGGCCAAACTGTATGAATGTCGGAAATAGAAAGTAAACGCATAGCTAGACGTAACAGTATAGACATTGTGGGTACAAGGAAACAATAAGACACGCGGGTACACTATAAAATTGCAACATTGTACATTTCACATCAGATTCGAATCACTTTGCTACAAATCACTTTATAACTGTCTTCATTCCATTACTCGCCTAACAGCTACCATTGACAGTATAGAAACTGCTCCATGTTTCAACATGTAATGTCTTTAATTCAGGCATAAACTCAATATATGGAGGTCGGCCAACTGGTATAAATATCAGTTGTCCACAGGCAAGGCAACTATTTCTAAATTCAGCCAGCGGCGACAGTGGTCGAGCTTCCGAGATGGACTGGACAGGGATTCAGGGATGATGAGCGATCCTCACTTGGAAGCTGTTTCCAAAGCGATGAGATGCGTGCGAGACGGAATGTGTGAGGGAATGTGTTGGAGATACACAAACACGCAACTGTCCCCTTTCCACAATCTAAGTCGCTTCCACAACACCACAGAATATGTCCATAGTATACCGAAAGTTTACACACCACACTAATATTTTAACAAGGTAACTTCCTGACGACTGCTTAGATACAATAGCACTACAGTCCTGACGACTAGTAACTGCCTAAACACAATGCAATGGGCGACTCCCGAATCTCAAGAGAACCAATGTAACACATAACAACATACACACACAATGAACGTACACATACACAATGAACGTACACATACACAATGAACGTACACTTACATAATGAACGTACACATACACAATGAACGTACACATACACAATGAACGTACACATACACAATGAACGTACACTTACACAATGAACGTACACATACACAATGAACGTACACATACACAATGAACGTACACATACACAATGGACGTACACTTACACAATGAACGTACACATACACAATGAACGTACACATACACAATGAACGTTCACTTACACAATGAACGTACACATACACAATGAACGTACACATACACAATGAACGTTCACTTACACAATGAACGTACACATACACAATGAACGTACACATACACAATGAACGTTCACATACACAATGAACGTACACATACACAATGAACGTACACATTACAATGAACGTACACATACACAATGAACGTACACTTACACAATGAACGTACACATACACAATGAACGTACACTTACACAATGAACGTACACTTACACAATGAACTTACACATACACAACGAACGTACACTTACACAACGAACGTACACACATACACAAGGAACGTACACTCATACACAAGAAACGTACACACATACACAACGAACGTACAAACATGCACAACGAACGTACACATACACAACAAACGTACACTCACACAACGAACGTACACTCATACACAACGAACGTGCACGTACACAAGGAACGTGCACATACACAAAGAACGTACACTCATACACAAAGAACGTACACACATACACATCGCACGTACACATACTGAACGATCGTACACACATAGACAACGAACGTACACACATAAACACGAACGTACACTCATACACAACGAACGTACAAACATAGACAACGAACGTACACTCATAAACAACGAACGTACACATACACAACGGACATACACATAAACATCGAACGTGCACATACGAAGCGAACGTACACTCATACACAACGAACGATCACATACACAAGGAGCGTACACACATAGACAACGAACGTACACACACACAAAGAACGTTCACACATACACAACGAACGTACACACACACAACGAACGTATACTCATACACAACGAACGTACACACATACACAACGAACGTACACACACACAACGAACGTTCACACATACACAACGAATGTACACACACAACGAACGTACACACACACAACGGACATACACATACACATCGAACGTACACATAAACAACGAACGTACACTCGTACACAACGAACGTACACATACACAAGGAACGTACACTCATACACAAGGAACGTACACATACACAAGGAACATACACTCATACACAAGAAACGTACACACATACACAACGAACGTACACATACACAAGGAACGTACACTCATACACAAGGAACGTACACATACAAAACGAACGTACACATACACAAGGAACGTACACATACAAAACGAACGTACACATACACAAGGAACGTACACTCATGCACAAGGAACGTACACACATACACAACGAACGTACACATACACAAGGAACGTACACTCATACACAAGGAACGTACACAGAAACACAACGAACGTACACTCATATACAACGAACGTACACATACACAAGGAACGTACACGCATACACAACAAACGTACACATACACAAGGAACGTACACTCATACACAAGGAACGTACACATATATACAACGAACGTACACATACAGAACGAACGTTCACACATACACAAGGAACGTACACATATACAACGAACGTACACTCATACACAAGGAACGTACACATACACAAGGAACGTACACACATACACAACGAACGTACACACACACAAGGAACATACACTCATACACAAGGAACGTACACAGAAACACAACGAACGTACACTCATATACAACGAACGTACACACATACACAAGGAAAGTACACATACACAACGAACGTACACATACACAAGGAACGTACACTCATACACAAGGAACGTACACATATATACAACGAACGTATACATACACAAGGAACGTACACTCATTCACAAGGAACGTACACAGAAACACAACGAACGTACACTCATACACAAGGAACGTACACACATACACAACGAACGTACACATACAAAAGGAACGTACACTCATACACAAGGAACTGTACACATATATACAACGAACGTACACACACACAACGAACGTACACATACACAAGGAACGTACACATACACAAGGGACATACACATACACATCGAACGTACACATACACAACGAATGTACACTCATACACAACGAACGTACACATACACAACGAACGTACACTAATACACAATGAACGTACACATACAGAACGAACGTACACAGACACAAGGAACATACACTCATACACAAGGAACGTACACACATACACAAGGAACGTACACATACACAAGGAACGTACACATACACAAGGAACGTACACTCATACACAACGAACGTACACATACACAACGAACGTACACATACAGAACGAACGTACACTCATACACGAGGAACGTACACACATACACAACGAACGCACACATACACAACGAACGTACACTCATATACAACGAACGTACACACATACACAACGCACGTACACATACACAACGAACGTACACACATAGACAAAGGATGTACACATACACAAGGAACTTACACACATAGACAACGAACGTACGCATACATAACGAACGTACACACATACACAACGAACGAACACATACACAAGGAACGTACACACATGCACAAGGAACGTACACATACAGAAGAACGTACACTCATACACAACGAACGTACACATACACAACGGACATACGCATATACATCGAAAGTACACATACACAGCGAACGTATACTCATACACAAGGAACGTACACACATACACAGGTAACGTACACACATACACAACGAACGTACACACATACACAACGAACGTACACACACATACACACAGCAAGCGTACACACATATACACCGGACATAAACTACAATAAACATATGTATCACAAAATTAACCAGGTTTACAAAGAAATGCAAAATACTGCACAGCAATTACAAGAGGCAACAGTGGTCAAGCATCTGAGAAAGGACTAGGCAGGGAATCCGGGGCGATTTTCGCACGAAAGCTGCTCTTGAAGTAGTGAAATGTGTGAGAGATGCGAGAGCCACCCTTATATACAGTCTAACTAGCTACTGGAAATTTCCACAAAGTGCCCGCACAGCATAGAATATTCCACATGTTTCTGTAACACACTACCACAGTCCACGGTGTTCCGGAAGTTAACACATGACACTATCATCTTAATGTGGTAATTTCCTCAAAACTGCCTACATTAAACAGTACTACATCCCTGACAACTGATAACTGTCCAAATACAATGCAATTAGCTTCTACCGAATCTCAACAGAAACAATGTGATACAGTTATACAAATTATTTAACAATAAAACAAACTATCATATAACACCATAAAGACAACAAAGTGTTTTCAATGTCGAGCTATGTACCTCTAGATTTGAATCGGCATCTGGCACGAAGCAACACACCCCTTCATTGAATACAATGTGTTCTTGTCTATTTCACCATGGCCTACTCATAATGGGCTCTGTTTCAACACAAAACCTCAATGGAAGCTTTACATCGGAAATAGGTAAAGTCAATAGCGACACATCAGATAACTGCCATGTTATAGCAATGTGTTTTTTTCTTTAACGCGCAACGAAATCTCTATCGTTGGATATCTGGGGCTTGTTATTCACTGGCATCGACTTTTTTTGTATTTGCTGTGGATGACCTCCACAAGGTGATAAGAGAGAAAATATACATGTAATGTTCTTGACTTCTGACATATTCATGTGTGTCCCTTGAGGGGCATAGGGCCTACACAACAGTCCTCCATCTGTTTCGGACTTGTGCTCCCTGTTTTGCTTCTCCCCATGACATGTGGATTGATTGATCTCACTTCTGATTCCTGGGTTCGTCGCCAGATTGTTATGGGTCTCTCTTTCTCTTGCCTTGTGGGTTCCAGTCGAGCGCTGGTTTCGCGATGTTTCCTTGCGGCCTTCTTAGGATGTGACCTATCCTCCGCCATTTTTCTTGGTGGTATCTATTATTGGAGCTTGTTCGTTCTGTTCCAAAGATCCTGGTTTGATATTTTCTCAGGCCATCATATTTTTAGCAGTTTTCTGAGGCATTTGTTGATGAAGACTTGGCGGTCGTGTTCTGTCTCCTTTGTTAGTTTCAATGTCTCAGATCAATAAGGCAGGACAGATTTGACGTTGGTTTAAAAAATCCGGTTCTCAGAGTGATGTTAGCATTCCTCTAAATTGGTCTTAAGATGACAAAAGCGTGCCTGGCTTTTCCAATTCCGGCTCTAATGTCTTCGTTTGCTCCACCTGTATTCGTCCATGTAATGTTCAGTGGTATGTATTTAGTGATGAAACAGAGCCGTTATCCCAAAATGTATAACTGACATCTCATGCGAGTGAAATAACACTTTATGCTGGAACTATTTTCAGTATGCTTCAATGATCAGATGAGTTAGAAAAATACATGATCAATAGAATGTTCGTCCAGTCAAATAAATGTTCATCTAATCTTGAGACCTGAAAAAGGTTGGCTGCTCCATAAATATTGATGAGATAAACATGTCAGTTAAATACGAAAGGCGAATTATGTTTATCATCTATTGTTCAAACACTTAAAATTAAGTTAAATTTTCCTTTATCCTTTTAAAAAACCTACTACAGTTCAACATTATCTTAACATGACTGTCACTTACCCTTTTTCTGCAAGTCCGTCAACGCCGTGGAACTGGAGGAGACATAAGACAAAACCACAGATTACCAGCTTCATCGCCGCCCTTTACTGCGCACCTCTTTCCCACTCAGTCAACTGAACAGTCGCGATCCAGAACTCCTGAAACCAGGAAGTTGTGACGTTACCAGGGGCAACCTGCCAGCTCACGTCATACGTGGAACCTTTGACTACATTGACTGTTACATCTGAGTTATGCGCAGGAATGTTTACATCATGAATAATGCATGACTGCCCGCGTGGTGGTTCCTGGTAAAAATAGGTTTTATTGCATGATAAAAAACTCCCTCTCGTAGTTTGTTACTTAAATAAGTGATGCTATTCTGATGTGGTCAGGGGCAATTCACTGTTCAGAAATGCGTTCCTTGGGACCATCAGAAACCTTTCATCATGGGTCCGAATCCAGGTTCTCCACAATTATGTTTCCAGATATCTCAGCACCATACCTGTGCTTGTGATTTTAATCAACATGGTAAACGGCCTACATAACTTCGGGCTTTCGTCCCACATTTACCTGACAAGCCGTGATATACCAAGCATGGTATCTTAGTGGGCTAGCACTATAAAATTAGCATTAATCCGGACCAGTAACAGCAGACACATACACACACAAACACACACACTTGCATGGACGTCGCTATATAAGTGCAATAATCTTGGACGCAACGTTAAACCCAATTTTACCCTTGTAAGCTATTGATTTTGTGATCATGTTACGTTATATCTGTTCACAGCCAATGATGTAATGCGAAGACATGTAACAGCACAACCGGATACTCCACGTCTTTCATTCGCTTGCCACCCGGGTTAAAATAGGTAGCAACCCATGCCTGCTTGGATTCGGGTGGTCAGGCTCGCTGACTTGGTTAATACATGTAATCGTATATATATGCATAGTCCAATCAAAATCGAAATCCGGTTTGTAAACTGTCGTGCACATTTCGGTCGATTGCAGAATTTGCAAAGCATGTTCAACCGTAATCTCGGCGTCAGCAGATATTTTCTTAATCGTTTTATGTTTTTAATCAAGGTGCTCACATGATTTGCTGTGCATTACAATGTAAGATCCGTTTTATCACAAAATAAATCTTGATTGTTGAACAGGCCTTCACTCGTTCACTTTTCACTGTACCGTGTTGTGAGATCTTCAGACTGGACCTTCACTCGTTCCCTTTAAACTGTTAGTAATTTTCATATAAATAACTATGGTAGAGCTTACTTGACCTGTGTAAGTTACTTGTGGTTCACATCGTCAATGGTCGGACAAATTCAGATAGTCCAGGAATCTTACTTTCATTTCTCACACAGGGAGAAGTACTGTAGATTAGTATATTGTTTCATCAAATTTATTTGAATCTATTACAGATATGTCAGTGGTTGAACGAACCGACTCAGATCACTAGCCTATTGTCTGTCACTTCAAAGATCTTACACCTTGTTCTTTTCAACAAAATAATAACTGCATCTGCCCCATTAACCCCTGTACCAAAATATAGACTTCCTCCTGAGCAAGTTGTTTCCTACCACCTCGATCTCGGTAATACGTTAAGTGGAGAAATGATTAATGAGTTTGCAGTATTCTAAAGGATAACCTCAACGCAGCAGTTACTAAGCTCATACTCATATGTGTGATGAATGTAATGATCTTTGAATCACGGAAGAATGGTTATCTGGTGAGATCACAGTACAAGAAGTGAGGGATGCATTATAAAGTCTTAAAGTCAGGCGTTGAGGGAATCCCACAAGAATTTTACAAAACATCAGGAGATTTTCTAATACCATGTTTGTTGCTTTTATTCAATAAACTCCTTGATATAGGTATTTTCCCCGACTCATGGAATATCGGAATTATAATGTCTTTATACAAATCAGGAAATGTCAGTCAACCAAACAATTACAGAGGGAGAGCTACTGCTGCACACGTGGGCGGAGACGTCACTGTGCACCCTGCGCCTGACTGCAGGGCAATGAAGGGCAGGATCTCAGTCCCATACGGCGAGGTTCCTGCACACAGTAGAGTAGGTCAAATGTATACATGGGACTTCCATGTGAGAATTTATCTGCAGTAAACCTAAGCTGGTAGTTAGAGGAGGCGTGGCTGTGGTGGAGGTCCTAGTGGAGGGCCCGGAGAGCTACTGCTGTACACGTGGGCGGAGACGTCACTGTGCACCTTGCTCCTGACTGCAGGGCAATGAAGGGCAGGATCTCAGTCCCATACGGCGAGGTACCTGCACACAGTAGAGAAGGTCAAATGTATGCGTGGGACTTCCAGGTGAAAGTAAGGTGGTAGTAAGAGGAGAATGAATAGGGTGGTCAGGCTTCGTGACTAAGTTGATTACGAGTCATTGTACCCTGAAGGCGTGGATGTTTGCTTATAATATTAATCACTGAAACTTCTGGTTCAGACTCGAATTGCTACAGGCCACTATCATGTAACTTGGATAGTGCTGTGTGTGACGTTAAACAAACAAGCCAACAAACAAAGATAAGATATGCAAACACGACCCTTAGAGGTCTGCTCGGTCAGAAACGTAATAAATAGGTAAAGACTAATTGAAGCATTTAAGAGATCGAAGGATTAGTTAAGGACAAGACTGTCACTTCTTACCGACGGCAGCTTCGTACTTGAGGTGAGCAGCATCAGGGTCCGTAACATGTGAGTTGTTCCTCGTCACTTAAGAATTGAACGTGAGTTTGGATGGGTTCATTAAAGTGTGAACGATTAAAAGTGCTGGTTTAACTGTGTGAATCTCCGAGCTTGGTCTCGCCGAATAATATTGCAACACAATGATTGCTTACTTTGAAGTTCTCTGGTTTCATGGAAGATTATTGCTACAATGTTACTTTGTCAGTGTTTGCCGGCCCTCGGTCACCTACTTTTCCCCACTTATACTCAGTTACGCAAAGAAGAATAGTTCTTTGAATATAATATAATAGCTGAAAATATGTCAATATCAACAAATACTGTTTGAATTTAATCTTATCTTAAAAAAGGTAACATGAAAGTGATTACAAATATAAACATAACCCGATGCACTGAGGCGAGGTCAACCTTCAAGAGCGTACTGATATACTGAAGGGCATTGAAAACGCACCAGCAATAAATCTTGAAATATTACAAAACAACTTGAGCAATGACCGATTTTGATTAGAACAGACATAGATGGATTATTAAGAAAGAAGACAAAGGAAACAGGAATACCACACAGTAATTACAATTACGTCATCAGTGTAGGGAAGACACATATGGTTAAAATGAAAAGTCGTTATCTGGTATGTCCGCCATTGACAGCAACACAACTCATGCAACGTCTTCTTATTGATTGAATAAGTCTGCGAATAGTGTTCTGGGGCATTCCACTCTTGACTTAGTGTATCTTCAAGTTTTCTCAGGTTCTGTACTTGCGGACGACGTGAGAGGCGTTAACCCAGGTAATCCCATAGATGTTCAATTGGCGAAAGATCGGATGACAGGGCTGGCCATGGAAGCAGAGGCACATTATTGTTCGCTAGGTACTGCGTTGAAACACGTGCTGTGTGCGCTCCTGCATTATCTTGCTGGAAGGTGTGCATATCCTGGTGCTGATGAAAGAATGGGATGACGTGATTTGCCAATATGTTATTCCTGTAGTAAAGGGCATTAACTCTTCCACGACAAACATGGAGTTCTGTTCCATGGTTATGACTGATGCCGCCCCACACCATGACATTCCCTACCTCCCATCGATCTGTCTGTACAACGCAGTCATTGTGGCAACGTTCTCCACGTCGACGCCACACTCGCAGTCGACCGTCAGCATTCCGTAAATGAAAACGGGACTCATCAGAGAACAGCACACCATGCCACTGCCGCAATCTCCAATGACGATGCCTTTTGGCCTAACGCAGACGTTCATTTCGATGTCGATCAGTGAGTATGGGTCCAACATATGGACGTCGAGCACGTAGCCCTGCTGAGCGGAGACGTTGACGTATGGTGTCAGCACTGATCAATTCCGACGGCCTTGTACGGTTGTTGCAGTCCTGGTAGCCGGAAGTGTACGATCACGAAGATGCCGACGAACAATATGGCGATCCTGACGTGGTGTAGTTACATGACGTTGACCCGGACGTGGTCGATCTCTGGTGGTTCTTTTCTGCGGGTATCTGCTCAGTTGCCTGAGGACTGTTGAATGATGGCATTGAAACTGTTGTGCAACGACTATACTCGACGTACCAACTTGAAGCATGCCCAAGGCACGTTCACGTTCCTCTGCTGTTAATCTTGGCATTTCTTGTGTCAGTACCCTTTACGTCTGCAGCAACAAGTGTAGTGGCTTTTAAAAGTCTGTCTTTTATAGCCCTATTCTGCATGCTTCCCGTGAAACAAAACACGTTTTTCATGATGTGCACGCAATTTGTTGCGTTTTGGTGATGTCGCTCACAAAAAATTTAGGAATGTGTTTTGACGAGCTGTTCTTCGTCATATATTACTCATTCACTTATAAATGTTCATATGAATTAAGCCCGGATAAAAATACATCCATTTTCATGGTGGTGCGTTTTCAATGCTGTTCAGTATATATTACAGCATAGAGGTTTGTGAAGAGGTGTATTTCGAGTCGCACAGGAGCATGAGGACGGAATTTACTTACTGCTGTTTAATGTGACGTTAATAGAACAGTTATGGAAAATACCTCCAGGCATGAACCCTCCCATAGCACCTGAAAAATTGGGAATATGACTGATTTGTGAAGGTGTTGCTTGTGTTTGGATAATCACAAACGAATTCGGACGATGTGGATTGGACTGGTGGGGATTCAACGTGCTCTGAAACGTGTGTTTTTGTGTTTCAACCTCAGGGTGTGATTTGCTTGGAGTTTGGGATTTGTCGTGTGTGATCGCCTGTAATACCTTGCTCAGCTGGTGTTTCTTGACACCTGAGATGGATCTACTGTATGATCTGATGCTGGCTTCATATCTGTGCCCTGACAAGTACAAGATGTGACGCAATTCAACACTTGCATCGGCTTGTGCTTGAATGCCAGTTGCAGGAATGCAGTGAGGAGTATAGGCCCGACAGAGACCTGCTTCCTTGGAAATTGTGCAAATGATCAAACCAAGTTGACGTTCCGACATGGGCTTACTCCAGTACCAAACAGTGTTATTTACCAGGGCACTTGATTTAGGAATGCAAAACAACAGCATTTGGGGGCAATTTTAATATGAGAAGTTCCAAGGTTGCGACCGGACACTGTGACGTACCAGAAGCATACATGCGTTTGGAGGTACTGTTGTTTTCTGGGCCATCCATCCCACGACCATGAGGGGGCTACAACAATGTTGCCAGTCGCAGTTGCCTTGATACTAGATTCTTCAGTCATTTCTGAAAACAGGGCATCAAAGTCAATATCACCCAATAAATAAATTTCGTTCACCTCAGTGGTTTAGCAGATTTCCTTTTTTCTTCACTTGTGTTATAAATATTCATAGATAGCCAGTCCATATCAAAATCCCAGTAACGACAACCCATTTTGTTTTATGTAGCAGACAGCAACAAACACGAGAACCAGAGCATTTATTTATTTTGAAGTCAGATATAATGTTACAAGATCAGGCAAAAATATTGAATTAATTGAAACGCCGATAAATGCAGGGAATAAAAATGAAAAATAAATAAAAAAACACTGTAAACAATTGTCAACACCGACATAGAGTTCAGGGAAAACCCGGACAGTAGTTCCGGTAAAATTTCACACTATCAATTTCACAAAAGATTGTTAACATTGTGTAAATTTGTGAACTCCAAATATCAGATTACATGACAACCCATTGAGCCAAATAGCATAACAGAAACAGTGTAAAGTTTAAAGTATGAAATCATTAAGGGACGACTGGGCATCAGGGCAGCAGTGACTCCCCCGTTAAAGACAGGTGTGCACGAGGAGACGTCCCAGGACCTGAAGAGACAAGGAGTAAACATGGCCGTGAGATGAGGGGCGTTGTTCATGGAGGTTCCGAGAAACGGGTCATGTAGTTCAATAGGTTATGTATCCTCAAATATGCTTAAACAGATCAAGGGACAGATATGTTAAAGTCCCAGAATATAAATATATTTGGACAACCCAGAGGGATCCTGTGGGATTTCCGGTTCGGAAAAGGTTGTTCGCCAAAGTAGCCAATACAAGGATCGGGAGTCAGGAACTGTGACCTGGCTGATTGATTGTCACAGAACCACGATTGCATGGACAGTATGTAATGCTTACAGTCCCTGGTTTGACTCGATACTGATACAATTTACTCATGCACGACAAAACATATTGTAATATCATTTGTGTCAATTTACCTGAATGGTTGTAAGCCCAGCTTTGTTGATGGCCTTGAAGGCTATGTAGAACTGGTGCCCCTCACTGAGAAAAGGGTGGTAGCCTTGATACTGGGGATGATGATGAGTGGACGTGTACGGCAGGATGTCTGGAGCTGCTTCACCAGAAGGATCTGACATCAGTCCCACCTCGTAGTCATGAATACCGCTCTCCGCATCAGTTCCGGTCCAGTTTACAAACAATTGGCAAGAGGAATATATAATTGACAGTAGCCACACGCAAAATCCTGACATTGTTATACGTGAGTCTGAATCTACCGACTTATGATGATCTTTAAACTACATTTTTAAACTTCGATTTATTAAGGGTGAAAACTCCCACTACTACCAAAGGAAGGAACAGTGTGTAGAACTGGTGAAAAACTGAAAACCTTTGTCCCATGAGACTCGTTACAACACTTCAGCATTTAACACCAGGTATGGACATAATCATGTCATATTAGAATACTAAGGTAGAATGTATTTTTATTTCTCGTACTTGGTGCTGTGTAGAAATGTATATCTGGTGGAAACTTGACAACGCTTCAGACTGTATGCAAAATGTGGCGTTTCATGTCAACATCGTTCAATTTCTCATCATGTGAATGGGGCACTTTTCCAACTATGCGGCGTTGATTGCTGTTCCTTTGGATCTGAAAGATTCGTTAGAGTATACCATGAACATGGAGTTGGATACAGGCTCCAGCAATGGTACCAGACCAACACTACAGATGACCGTCCACGCAGTGGAAAGCCAAGGGTCACCACCCGACGTCAGGTTCGTCAGAGTGTGCGACAGTATCTTCAAGATTGCTTTGTTACTGCTGCGGAAACTGCTTGACAGACCATGGGGACACACCAGCGACACATTAATGCGGACACCGTGCGTCGACGATTGACGAGCAGACACCTTCACTGTCTCAGGCCACACCGAGGACCCATTCTGACACCACGTCGTCGCCGGGACCGTTTTCAGTGGGCAACACAGCACCAGCATTGGCGCCACCACCAGGGAAGAAGAGTCCTCTTCTCAGACGAGAGCCGTTACTGTATCTCAACAGCAGATGGCAGAGAGAGAGTCTGGTGATGCCGTGGAAAATGTTATTCAGATGCTTGTGCTGTTCAAAGAGACTCGTGGGGTGGTCCGAGCATCATGGTGTGGGGTGGAATTGGTCTAGCACAGATGGTCGGCTCTGTGGTCTTCCAGAACATCAGTCCAGGGAGAGGCAATGGTGTAACAGCAGCTCAGTACATTGATCAAGTCTTGAGACCACACGCCATACCTCATTTGGCACGTCGCCGCCACCACGAGTTTCAGCAGGAAAACGCGCATGCCCACACTGCGAGAGCAACAAGAGACTTCTTCCAGCAGAATGGCATCAGACCCATGCAGTGGCCTGCCCTCAGTCCCGATTTAAATCCCATTGAGCACCTGTGGGAGGAGATTCACAGACGGCTGAATGACGTCCTACCAAGGCCGACAACTGCAGCCGAACTGTGTCAGGCGTTCCTCAGAGTGTGGGCTCAATTGCCTATGGCCTACATCAACGCCTCATCCATCCCATGTATCGACGTTGCACGGCAGTCATCAATGCACATGGCAGACACACGAGCTACTGACTTGTGATGTCATTTTCTCAGAGACTAGTGTTGTGTTTCATTATAAGAACATTTGACACTTTAATTTCAACCTTCGCATGATCAGTTTTGCCAAGTTTCATCTCTTTAATACGTCTCAAAGTATGTTTACAGTGTTTGGACAAATCTGGTAAAAAACGCTTCTCATATATCTGTTCATGGTGACGTTTCTTTTGCGGTTCAGTATAGATAAATCCATTACGGTTGGTGGCATGATCACTGCAACCACCCATTATCTTATACACAGTAGATATATATCGTACACAATAGACACAGCAATACGTCAGTCCCCCACCAAGCTTTATTTGCGTGCACAATATAGGTTTGAATATCAGTCAGGCGAACTTTGATAAACAACATTAATCATGCCTGCGACATGACAAGGACAGCACATTGTTCACACAGTTAGAGCATTATGCTGCATGTAAAGATTGTGCAACGTGAGATCTAACAAAAAACATGTTGGGACCGATAATATAATACCAGGTTGATATCCATATGTCTTGGCCCTGTTCCTGAATGCTTGTGCACTTAGGCGGAAGGGAACCTTTACAAAGAAGCCAAACATTATCTTTAAAGTTCTTTAAGATTTCATAATGTACGGAGGCACGGGTGGCCCAGTCGTCCAAGGCGCCGCGATTCGCTGTGCAGAGTTTCGTCCCTTTGGCACGCCAGAAACCTATGATTGTGGGTTCGAATCACAGTTCGCCCCGATTATGTTTCTAGGTTTGTCAGCACCATACCCGTGCTCGTGGGTTTCACCGGAGTGGTTAACGTCTGAGACCTGCATCAGTTCGTGCTTTCCTCCCACATTAAGCTGACACACCGCGATATAACTGGAATACTGTTAAAAGCGGCGTTAAACCAAACTCACTCACTCATAATGTACAGGCAACAAATACTTTATTGTTATAACTTAAACAAACCTGCAATGGGTATCTGGTTCAGTAATTCTGCTTCTCCTGCAGCGAGTGTCTATGAACCAGACCGTGCCTGATGAGGTGGTGACCAGACCCGGGGCAATGCTAGAGGAGGCTACAGAAATATGTCCCACTGCTGGTGATGTGTCATCAAGGGTCACTCCGTCAGAACACACAGGCTCAGATGCCTCCAGGGCCCGGTTGTAGGCCATCACTGTCACGTGATACGACCCTGGGGAAGGTGCCGACCATGCTGCATGTGTCGAGTAGGTTTTCGTCACCTGTAATTTTGACTGTTTGAGACGCATGTATGTGACTGTCAATGAGTAAATATAACGTTGATGTGGGGGAGAGAAAGACGTACATTTGATATACTTTGTATCCAAACCGAAATTCTCCTTTGGTAGACACTTTTTCCGAAAACTTATACTGGTAGAACTTGACCCCACTCTCCCGTTCAAAGAAACTGTCCCAGTGGGCGTGGAACTGCAGACTGTCATAGACATCATAGACAACTCTTTATAGACTATGCCCGATTTGTAAAACAACAAATATTAGATGATATATCTCTTTGTCTTTGTCCTCTTCACAAGTGATGTCTTCCAGATCATTCCTGTAATCATGTTACTATAACATGTACCAATGTAAAACATTGTTATCACCTATAAACGAACTAATTCTTAATGAAACATATAGCGTAATATTAGTTAACCCTCCAATGTGACACCATCGGTACAAGGGTTTTTCCGACCAATGGATTAACTGAAGGAACATGCACTGACGTTAAAATCCCTTGACTTGGTATTCTCATTACGAATTCATGTAGCCAGTAGCATGCCAAATTACCAATGAAATGAGTCTTATACATGATTTGGTGTACATTTCTGGTGGTATCTTTGAATGGTAGGAAGTAAAATATGTGTTTGGCAAAATGCATCTGACCCCTTAATTTTGACCATTACGTAGGGTGAGATTAACACTACTAATACAAGATGGTGTACCCATATTCGTAAACTGTACTTCCACTGGATATCAAATACATTGTTCCTGTGTGAGGGAAGCTGCCATCTTGGCTACAACACATTTAAAATTCATAGTTGTATTGTTGTATTTCAAAGAGTACACTGAACTGAACGGAAAGTCTTCAGTAGGGACACTGACGATATGTATGAACCTTTTTCCTTGCTAGCAGTGACATTTTAGCACGTCTGTTAAAATACATATATGTAGTCAAGAAAAACTACTTTTTTCTATGAACAATTAAGTAATATTATGACAAATACTTTCCAAGGTTCCCATCAACTTAATACACATCTTAGAGATGAAGACATCTTTGTTGAGTTAAAGTGTATATGGTGCAGATTCTAAGACAATGAAAGATGAATGTACTTCATGATGAGTTGTTAAACTCAGCTGAGCGTCCACGATTCGTTACCATTATTCATGTTTATGTTTAACTGGTAATGGGTGCTATTATCGTGAACGTTTGGCATGAAAACAGTTAACACCAGATAACTTGATCTCGAATAGATTTTCAAAATCCATTTTCAACATAACATTTATACTTATTCATCACTGTTTTTTTAAAGAAGTGACTCCGAATATTTGTGGGAGAGTTTAATGCGCTACAATATATAGTCACAAAACTCACAATCTGTATGAATAAGGAAATAACATAACATTTGTATCTTGGTCAAGCAAAATGTGTCTTGCTTATTGAAATGAGGTGCTTATTTATTCACATCAAATCCATGGGCAAGAAAAAGGCTTTGGTAGAAGTACATGTAATATTATATTGTTTACCATTTAAGACACTGAATTTAGACAGACTGGTCGTTACCATCACTCTGTTCACGTACAAATCATGTCCGATGTTTGGTGTGGCAATTACTTTTTAGATTAATACCCAGGCATATCATGCTTGTTATAGAGCCGACTTATATTTGCATCGGGTGGTCAGGCTCTGTGACTTTACTGATTGTGTGTCACCGTACCCAACGACGTAAGATGTTGATTATTACTTGAACCACCGGTTTATCTGGCTCAGATTAACACAATTACACAGTGCCAAGACCTAGTGCTGACTTACAGAGTGTGGATTAAATCAACAAGCTAGCAATATTGCATGAAGACCCTAATCCTACCAGGAAGTGAATAGGTCTAATAACCGGATGTACAGAGTATAAATGACGACTGCTTTCAACGTATCTATAAGTAATTAGGAATCCACGCGCAGACAAATTAAAGTTTAGTATTCAACGGACAAAAGAAGGAAGTCTAATGTCAAGGCATTGTACAAATGATGACAAATATCCAGGACAACCAATGGTGACAACTGGAAGCCTGCCTCACCACGACTGTGAGGGACAAAGTCAAATAGTTAAATAATCATAAATAAATAATAAATTTAATTTAATAATAAATAAATCATTATTTCATTGCAATTAAATATAATAGATGGTTCGTTGTTTGAAGCTCATTGAAACGCCTTGTCTCGGATCTGGTGACAAAAGCCCTTTGCCAATTTGCATTTTATCCTTATACCATGTACGAAAAAGGTAGTTGCCTGACTCAAGTAAGTTATAAGGAATTGTTAAAGTGTTGGACAAATGTGAAAGTGTGTGTGAATACCATATTTGACAAGTTAATGGTGATAAGCTTTGTACTGTTTAAGAACAAAACACAGAACTCAGTGTATTAAGAATATATCCAGTAATCCTCCTCTGTTAATTATTGAATTACATAATGATCTTGCTACTGGCCAATATAACATAGTCTTTTGTTTGGTACCCAGCCAGGTTCAAATCATTGGTAACACAATGGCCGATGCTGCAGCAAAAGCAGTACTCAATAAAACTGTGACAACACTTCTTATCCCATACAGTGATTAAAAACCTGCAATTAGAAGTAATATCCGAGATCTGATGCAAAAGAAGTGAGTGAGTTAGTTAGCATTGTTTTACGCCACATTTAGCAATATTCCAGCAATATCATGGCGGAGGACACATGAAATGGGCTTCACACATTGTACCCATGTGAGAAATCGAACCCATGTCTTTGGCGTGACGAACGAACGCTTTAACCACTAGGCTACCCGACCGCCCCGCAAAAGAGGTAAGTATTAATTATTTGCTTCTATTAAGTGAAAACATGTGATCTTTATCAGCTATGCCAAAGTATGCTTCTCTCTAATATTAAAACTTTAATCGATCAACCAACGATACCCAGTGTCCTACGTACCTTGAACATTTCTTACTTCATCTACACCTCTGCTTCTCTCGTTGTCATCAAAGTCCGAGCGTATGTCAGGAAGAGAAGCGACGCCATGAAGCCACTTGTTCTTGTGATGTACTGTGTTAATGTATCTGTTGGTCCAATCTACTGTCACTGCTGATGATGTCGCTTGCCGAACTGACGTCGCTGATGAAGCTGTCGTCACACGAAGTTCTTTATTAGCCTGAATTGTTAAATGAAATTAAACCAAATATCGGTTACTCCTACCTTGGGTGTCAGTTCATATTTCAAGAGGTCATTCTAAGACATTGTCGTATTGGCCATTACCGTTATACTCATGACTATTTGTTGAAGATGAGGATCCTCGGTTTTGTATCCTTTGTGACGAGAGAAGCACGGTCAAGCATGTCCTGCTTCACTGTATTGATCTCGGTGTAAAAACAGTCAAGGATCATTTAAGCAATATCAACTCTCGTTTAATTCTTGAATTTTTAACAAAAATTGAATTAACTGATAAGTTTTTATGTATATCGTATTATTTTATGAATTGGTAGTGCTAAGTTGAACTTAGATTGTTAGTAGCTGTATCATCGAGGAGGTTGAAGGAGCATATAATCATTGTCACCCTAAGAGGGTATGTAAGTTCCACAACATTCAAAGTATGTTTATGCATGCCAGACTTTTAAACGTAGTAAATGTGTCATTTTAATCTTTGCCTTAACTGTCACAAGTGACTGAATGGATGATATAAATCATGCCAGGGTCCAAGCAGGAAGCCAAAGTACTGAAAGTCCCAATGGTCCCCAGAATGGTGATCTCTCTTTTGTTACTGACGATATATGGCCCATGTATATTGTGTTGTTGACTAATACTTTAATTTTTAGATATTCTCAACTTGTTTGTAAATCAAATCAATGAAATTGCAGTTATTGTACTGGCCTAAGATGACACGTTTGTAGTTAATCTAAATATATCTATTATTAATGTATTAATATTGCCGATGTGACGTTACATATAAACGCACTCGCTCACACATTCACTCATCATACCCGACAGTAACGTTACACAACGTGTAGTGTAGAACAAACAATGCAAGACTTGTTTCATTTCATTAAGGGGAGCCCATTGCTTTTAGCTAACGAAGTACATGTAGCGATGCTACACACTTTTAATGGCTGTTGTGTTGTGTATAATATATGGGCTGCTCAGTCTATTCGCTAACACCCATTATAAGTCTGCTTAATCACCAGATGTCAATTAGCGCTTAAAACAAGTCACACCAGACGAGATTATAGTCCATAATAAGCAAATCTTGAATCCATGAGGAAATAACTATCCATATTTCAATACTTCCAAAGTTGGAGTGCTGTCGCCCTTTAACTCTACATAAAAAACACAGTAATCTCCCAATATAACCCAAGAACCCCTGATGACAAATGGTGAGATGGAATGTACTTACGTATTTCGTTGTAACCCTGTGGTAAATTGACACGTCGTTAAAATACAAAGCCGAAGTGCATAAACATTATACACAGACATCACCGCGACAAACACATCAGAACGCGCCTGGACGAATACAACAAATACATGTAGACCAACTCGACAAGGAAGTCAATTGCTAGCACAGTTAGTTATAACTACAATGGGCCCTTGTCAAGTACCTATTCGCGACAGCTTAAAGTGTCTGTGAATACGAAATACTGCTTATTAACATATGTTAATTTCAGAAAATACAACATACGTACTGAAAATATATATGAGATGTTATACAATACTCAATACTGGATACAGTAACTGTAGTACACACATTTTGTGTTATTGTACATTAATAATAACAACGTTTGGAAAATAAATGAATTAAAAATGTGCTCTTTGCTCTAGTTAAAGATTTTATAGGTTAATGTGGGCTGGATAGGGGTGTGAGTCATGAAACAATGGAGCCTAAATGAACGAGGATATAGCAAGTTAGAAGTTCCGTTAAGTCAGTGATTGACAGACATTGAAATTTGTCTAGATGACGCACTGAGAAAAGTCCTCTAACTATACCACTCAAAAGAAGTTTAAGAACACTGTAAGTTTGCACTTAAAATAAAAAAGGAACAGAAGGCGAAGACAAGTGTAGTAAATTCAATAATGACCGAGTATACAGTAAGAAAGAATCATGAACAATCCACTACATTTCATAACATGATGTCAATAATGTCACTGGGGTCACAATTGGAAATCTTGGCCATGAGAGAAAAGTCTAAAAGCAGAAAAGTCCCTAGCAGCAACACATGCAACACAAAGAGGCCTCATGGATGTCACTAATGTCTGTAGTGTGTTCTGTGGGATAGCATGCTACTCAAAAATCAGCCACTGAGTAAGTTGGCGCAGATCTTGAGGTGGAGGATGGTTCTCCTTAACACTTCTTGTTACAGATCCCATACGTGTTAAATGGGTGCCATATCAGGAGAACATGCTGGCCATTCCATGCGAGTAACATTGTTTTGTCCCAGAAAGTCAGTGACTATGCGTGCACGATGTGGTCAAGCATTGTCATCCTGGAAAACCGCCTGTGGGCCCATTCGATGTAGACAAGGAATCACCATTGGTCTCAAAATCTCATCCCTGTAGCGAACAGCATTCGAATTCCCGTTGATGACGTTCAGATTGGTTCTGTGATGAAATGAGAAGGAGGCCCACACCATGACACTACCACCACCATAACGACTGTGCTAACGGACGTTGACGTCAGCAAATCGTTCCCCACGCCGTCTGAAGACAAGAACACGACCGTCATTATGCTGCCGTGAGAACCGAGATTCGTCAGAAAAAAGAAGTGCTGACCACTGTTGTCTTGTTCACTGGCTGCTCTGTGACGCAGAAGAAGAAGCTGTCTAATGGCTTGACGTCAGGGCCTGATGTTTCTTTCCCTCGTACGGTTTCTTATGGTTTGGTCACTGACATTTGTTCCTGTAGCAGCCCTCAATTGCCTTCGAAGATGGTTTGCTTTGACGGTTCTCCTCCTCAATGTTTCAACAACGACGTACCGGTCTTCTCTTCCTGTTGTCACACGAGGGCGTCCTTACCTTGGTCTATCACGTACTGTCTGTGTTTGTTGGAATCGCTGACGTAATCTGCAAATGACGGATGGACTTTTAACCTTCGAGCAGCTTCCCGCTGTGAAACATTCTCATTTAGCCACCCAATATCTCTGGCTCGTTCTTCAATCCTGAGGTGTCGACGTTGTGGCATGTTGAACACAGTGATACAGTTTCATAACGCCCTGCCTTTATCAACCCAAATCCATGACAATAAGGGAGCAAATGCACGATCTCCATTTGTACGGCAGCTGTGAGGAGGAGATTACAACAAAAACTTCCATGAAAATGAGTGCTGGTCAAAATGAACGTTGACGAGTCCAGTATGATTCAAATTCTTTGTTCTGGTCATGAAGTCACTTGAGTAAGGGTAGTCTTTAATATCAGTACGTTAGCCGCCGATCATGAGGCCATTTACCAAATTTAAAAGGAATCAAATGAACAGTGCTACAACATATCAGTGTTCCCTAAATTGTTTTGACGAGCATATTTGAACCACAGCCATGCTCGTTGGTTTTACCAATGTGACAATCTGTCGTCGCACGTGCTTGCTCTTCTCCAGCAGTTGAATTTTCTTCCGGATTCTATGAAACAACACTTTAGTAAGGTTAAATAATGAATATATATACTGAACTGCAAAAGAAACGTCACCATGAATAGATATATGAGAAACCTTATTTGTCCAAACAGCTGATGAAGGCCATAGGCACTTGAGCCCACAGTCTGAGGAATGCCTGACGCAGTTCAGCTGCAGTTGTCGGCCTTGGTCGAACGTCATTCAGCCGCTTTTGAATCTCGTCCCACAGGTGCTCACTTGGATTAAATTGGGACCGAGGGCAGGCCATCGCATGGTTCTAATGCCATTCTGCTGACGGAAGTCTCTTGTTGCTCTCGCAGTGTTAGCACTGGCATTATCATGCTGAAACTCGTGGTTGCGGCGACGTGCCAAATGAGGCATTGCGTGTGGTCTCAAGACTTGATCAATGTACCGAGCTACTGTGACACCATTGCCTCTCCCTGGACTGATGTTCTGGAAGACCACAGGGCCGACCCTCTGTTTAAGACCAATTCCACCCCACACCATGATGCTCGGAACAGCCCAAGGGTCTCTCTCAACAACACAAGCATCCGAATAACGTTTACCAACGGCATCGCCAGACTCTCTCTCTCTCTCTGCCATCTGCTGTTAAGATAAAGTAACTGCTCTCATCTGAGAAGAGGACTCTCCTCCACTGCTGGTGGCGCCAATGCTGGTGCTGTGCTGCCCACTGAAGACGGTCCCGGCGACGACGTGGTGTCAGAATGGGTCCTCGGTGTTGCCTGTGGCAGTGGAGGTGTCTGCTCGTCGATCGTCGACGCACGGTGTCCACACAAATGTGTCGCTGGTGTGTCCCCATGGTCTGTCGAGCAGTTTCCACAGCAGTAACAAAGCGATCTTGGAGATGCTGTCGCACAATCTGACGATCATGACGTCGGGTGGTGACCCTTGGTCTTCCACTACGTGGTCCGTCATCTGTAGTGTTGGTCGTCTGGTACAATTGCTGGAACCTGTATATTGTCCTTACGTGGACATGAAATGCATTGGCTACTTGCTGGGCGGTTTGTCCAGCTTGCAATCGGCCAAGGGCTTGGTGTCGATGATTTCTTGTCAATCTTGGCATGTGGTAGCTATTCTAAAACGAATGAATGTTATCCGATCTTCGTGGATTATTATAGGGCAAGAAATGGGGGAACGCATGTGCAATTGAATTTGCACGGAAATCACGTGCACTGGGTTACCATGGCCGTTGCCGCGATGCGTTTGGGCGATCGGTTTTATTGTCATCTGCTTTGTTTTTTTTTATCATTAAATTTAATTTTACTGCCGTATATATATATTAATATATATGTCTTACTCCTAGAATCCAGTGTCAGTGTCTTGGCATCTATCGAAATCCAAATTTATCCATTTTACTTTATCAGGTTAAAAATGTCAAGCAATGTTCAACCAGCGCCAGCCTTTCTTGTTTGCACATGACAACTAAATAGGTAGAATCCACAAAGAAGTCAAACAGTGGCATGTGACTCTTGCTAGTTATCTGATCAACGTCATAACATTCAAGGCCTTAGTACAGCTTTCAAAGAAGGAGAAGCACACGCTCATCTTTTCATGACCACCTGGTATCATTACTATCAGACTATCAGTATTTTATTGTTTATTAAAGTGTCACACGCACTGATACATGTAAAATATGTATAATATATACACATAATATATAATCCGTCCAGACATGAATTGGGTTATTAGACATTAAAATGTGTACACGCATAGAATACATTAAAATAGTTATTTAAACGGCTTTGCTTGTAGGATAAACACGTCAGATTAGATTTAAAACCTGAATCCAAGGGGAAAACAACCAAGGGACGTCATCCCCGAGGTTTTATCCCGAGGATGAGGCTTTAAATCTTAAAAGGACGTGGGGCTAATTGCTTTATCTAATTTAGAAACCAACAAAAGAAGCTTAAAACAACATTTATAAACATTTTGTATGTTTCAAACAAACTTTCCATGAAGCTTAGGGTACTTGAAAAGGACATTCTAAAAAGCATCGTGATTATCAGCGCGTCTGCAGCCGAGTGGGCTCAGTTACGAAGGTTGCATATTGGATCCGCGGGAATATAAAGAATACATTCGTCATTTGATTTCCATCAATGTCATATCATTGTGCTAAAATGCAAAATACATTTCTAGCGAGAAACAGTCACATCTTACAATATAAACAGAAGTTGCATTAATAAACTACCTGGGATATAATATAAAATCCTAGGGAAATTATAACATCTCATTTAGTTTTCTTTATCATTCCACAAATAGGTGCGCCAGTTATCTTTGTCGCATTTCTTTGATAACCATTTAACATAATCGACACAACGTTTGGCTGCCAAATCATTACACGACAGACATTCATAACTGTACTGTGATAACCAGGGCATCGTATTGTCCTGCTTCAGGTTGAGTTGTATTGTCGGAAGGAGTTTTGTTTTTCTCTGCAGGCTTGCCATCTTCCAATGCTATACGAGCACCAGGGTTAACTGCTGGAGTTCTGTTATATACGTCCATACAGAGGATAAGTGATACTTCATACACCCTAACATTCGCTTAAACATTTTTTTATTACATGCATGATGCCCATGACACACACACGTGTGTGTATGTGCATTACCAAATATAATTTTTCTATCCATGATATTTCACTTATAAAATTAATTCATCGGTTGATGTCGCATTACATTTATAGTTTATTCCCTTTTAGCTTCTTCCACATGAAAACTCCAACATCGACTGTTGGCACTACCACAAGAGCGACGCCACCTGACACTGCGAGACCGAGTGGTATGTCATCATTGACAGTTTTTCGTCTTTTTTGATTACTCTGAAATTGAACATGAGGAACCAATCAATCATGTACATGTAATGTCAGCTGCATGGACCAGGACCCTGCAGAAACTTTACAATACCATCAAAGGGTTTGGTTAGGTTTTCATATATTATACAGACTAGCTCTGTGTTCTAGTCTTAGAGCGTCTGGCCGGAGAGCACGAAGTCAGGGTTTGATCCCCTGCATTAAAAACATGGAACTTTTTGTTACCCTTCTTGGCGCTCGGCATTAATGAGCCAAAACAAGAACTGCTAGGCTTGGAGAACACTGTGGGGTACTTATGTTAAATTGGAGCATGGTCTCTCAGTGGCCTAGCTCTATAAAATCGGCCTTAGTCCGGACTAGTACAATCAGTCACAGATCCGTGTCCGAATAGGTCTTCAGCAACCCATGCTTGCGGTAAAAAGCGACTTTGCTTGTTGTAAGAGGCGACTAACAGGATAGGGTGGTCAGGCTCCCTGGGTTGCTTGATGTACGTCATCGTAGCCCAATTGCGTTGATCATGCTCATGATGTCAATAACTGGATTGTCTGGTCCAGACATATTTTTCAGACCGCCGTCATATAGCTGAAATATTGCTATTATGCGTCATTAAACAACAATTTAACAATCAAACAAATACATAAGATACATGTACATGCGAGGGGCATTCAATAGGTTGTGCAACTTCGATATAAAACCAAGTCGGAGAATATCTTTGGCTCTTTTATTTTTCAATATAATCTCCATACACCACAGTACACTTATTTGATTTGTCTTTGAAGCTTTTAATACCACTTTTATTGAAATCCGCAGATTGGCCCTCTAACCACGCCTCTTTGACAGCCTTTATGTCCTCATTATCCTGGAAGCGTCTTCCACCTAGTGCAGATTCCATTTCCGGAACAGGAAGTAGTCACTGGGGGGCTAGGATTGGGCTGTAGGGTAGGTGATTTAACTGTTCGAATCCACATTCACATATGGCGGCCTGTGTAATACTCGACTAAATTACAGCGCGTTGTTCATGTTTGAGAGAATCCATGATTGTGACCACCCTTAGATGAATAAAGCCATCACATCTAACTTATTTATGTGTCTGGAACTTGTTATGACACGTGTCAACCTGATGTTATGACTTGTGTCACACCTGCCACAAGTTGACAATATTTGTGTTAACACAAATGCCCGAGTTGCAAAACTTATTGAATGCCCCTCGTATATTTGACAGCTGTCTGACAATATTCAAATCTACTCCCGTCAATCCAGTGATTGACATAATGAGCAGAGATCCACGCCATCGGGTTACAATGACACACAATGAACAAGCCTGACCACCCGATCCATTAAGTTGCGCCCGATACAATCACAGGTTGCTAGAGAACTTTTTTAATCCCTGGCATCCCGACGGTGGCAACGCTTGTTTAACAGATGTTTGTATTGTTTTCTTGACAAAATATATGCACGAGAGTGATGTTTGAGAGGTAGTCCATTCTGTGTTCGGACTTATTCGTATGTGTCATTTGATGTACCACTGTTGAACGTCACGCGTGGTGTAAACCTCGACGTACCGCCCCAGTTTACATATATAGGACTTTCAATGGGTTCGTATATGCTTGTTTCATCCGACCCACGAATCTGTATAGAACAATATGCTTCTTCCCCGGGGCCTGTGTTGAAATCAAGCGTGTCATACGTCCTGCAGCTGGCTTCAGGTTGTCTTCGGTTGACCCGAGGTTTCATCTGTTTAGGTTTAACACGTGTTGGTAGTCTGAAGCTGTATTGCTCAGTTTGGTCAGTCTTCTCCGGTTGACGTCTGTAATACATAAACATCAATATGTACAGGTTAGCGCTCGAGAACATAGTGTTTACCATTTAACTGGCTAGTTAACTTACCATTTCAACGATTAGAAACAAAGGTATGGGTGCTCTAAACTATTTAAACCATGGTCAACATTCACGAAACCTTAGCACCTAAACTGTTAAAACAATTGCGTTTTTTTTCAGATATTATCTATAAAGACATTAAAGAACTCAATGTTCAACTGTGAGAATACTGTGTGAGTCGGCCCAGTGTGATGCACGTGAACAATGTTCCCTGAGCCGTTCGCACACGCACCTCGCTCTTTGGCGACTGGGGTTGTGAAATGCACTTACCGGGACAAGCATACAATTTATATGGGACAAACTGGAGCACATTTATCAATCACCTACATATGACTTGCCCATGTTGATGTGCGTATTATGAGCAGACATAGCCCTGGTCAAGATAAGTGTCAATTCTTTTCTATCTATCTAAATCACAAATACTTACGGTGGATAGAATAACAGAAAACGAATGTTACCATTCATAAACAGATAAACTATGAGTCCTGATGCAAGTAAACATTTTGTCCATGTCACAGTGGTAGAAGATGACATTCATGAGCCTTCGGTGCGGTCTTCACGGGTTCGAAACCCGCTGGCGACACACCTTTTTCGTGAAATTGTTCCATTATCAATGAAAATTAAAGGGGGAAAACAGTTCCCTCGTTGCCAAGTTGTGTTTTACTTGGAACTTAATTAGTTAATGTACGGCCAGGGACAAAGGAGCCATGGTTAAAATGGACATTAAAGTGTTGTGTAAAGATCCATGTACTTTGTTGAAACAATGTGTCCAATCATTGTCCATTTTGAGACGGGTACATGTTACAATTGAATCTGAATTGTCTCATTTATTAAGTTCGCAATATACCTATAACGTTCAGGTTTGGTCTTCTTGGATTTGCGGTGGAAGATGGTTGCCAATTGATATTCTTTTTAGACTATGCCCGATTTGTAAAACAACAAATATTATCCTCTTTGTCCTCTTTATAAGTGATGTCTTCAAGATCATTCCTGTAATCATGTTACTATAGTATGTACCAATTTAAAACATTATTATCACCTAAGAACGATCTTATTCTTAATGAAACATATAACGTAATATAAATGGACCCTCCAAGGTGACATCATGTGCATTTTTATCGGATCGTGATAAGATTAGTGTATCTTTTTGGTTTATAAGGTTGATATCAATGTCCATTATATGATAAGTGGGATTAGTAGACAGGTCAAGGTTTATAACAAGCTGTTCAGGAGAACAGATGACCTTTGTTTCCTCTTCCAGACAACAACTCCAACGATGATGGCAACACCTGCAACCACGGCAGACACAGTCCCCGACACCATCGGTACAAGGGTTTTTCCGACCAATGGATTAACTGGAGGAAAATGCACTGACGTTAGAATCCCTTCACTTGGTATTTCAGGAGCATTATGACATAGTATTCCCATAACGAATTCATGTAGGCAGTATCATGCCGAATTACCAATGAAATCACTGTCATGAATGATTTGGTGTACATTTCTGATGGTATCTTTGAATGGTAGAAAGTAAATTATGTGTTTGACCCCTTAATTTTGACCATTACGTAGGGTGAGATTAACACTACTAATACAAGATGGTGTACCCATATTCATAAACTGTACTACCACTGGTGTGAGGGAAGCTGCCACCTTGGCTACAACACATTAAATATTCATAGTTGTATTGCTGTACGCTGAACTGAATGGAACGTCTTCAGTAGGGACACTGACGATATGTATGAACCTTTTCATTGCTAGCAGTGACATTTTAGCACGTCTGTTAAAATACATATATGTAGTCATTATGACTAATACTTTTCAACGTTCCCATTTGGTATAGACCATTTCCCCAATGACCTTACATGCAAGCTGTAGCTTGTTAAAGCCTCCTTTTGAAAATCGATTCATAGTTCTAAACACAACATAGCCACATATCTACATACACTCTGAATTCTAGTGAATGTGACCTTTGATCTTCTCGTGACATGTTTCCCCAAAGTAGTTATCATTCGCTCAAAGTTTTCCACTTAGTCATTTGATACACATTGAAGTTGATACACATCTTATGGATGCAGACATCTATGTTGAGTTTAAGTGCAGATTCTAAGAAACTGAAAGGTGAATGTACATCATGATGCATTGAACATTGTACGAATGTCCATTATCAGTTGCACAAAAGTTGCTTAAGCCTTATTAAGCCTTGTTCGTCAGAGGATAAAATGTTTACACACTTGCGTCCAAATTGAAAACCGGATTTGAACTTCAAAAGGAAATCTGAAAGCTAACAATAACAACAGAGGTCTTGACAACAGGTAATTGGAAAAAATTGAAGAGGGATCAGGTCTAGAGTACTTCGGATTTACTGGGTTTACAGAGAACGTGAGTGGGTACTTACTGAAAAAATGAAATGGAAGTTTTTACAATAGAAAAATAGGTCGCAGAGAAATCAGATCTGATGTACCTTTACACGTCTCAACTCCGTCAGAACAAACGGCATCGCTTCTCTGCTGAGCTCCATTATAAGCAACAACGGTTACATAATACTTTCCACAAGAGGGTGCTGTCCATGTGACTTCGGTAGAGTTTGTTGACTCCATCTGCTGTAAGAAGAATAACACAATAGTAATTCCTGCTATGTATCCTCATAGCTCACATGTGAATGCAAAACTGTATATTATCATTAAAAAAAAATGTACTTTACTGAAGAGGATGTGTACTGAAGAAAGTTATTCCGAAATTACTTTCCTTTTTTTTCTTTATATGATAACGCTATTATTATAGCTACCATTGTTACAATCAAACAATAAAGGACTGACGTTTTTGGTTTCATTTAGGTCAAACACGTCTCCCTGTAAACATCTGGGACCAAAGGTGTACTGATAAAAGGCGATGCCGTTCTCCTTGTCAAAGAATCTGTCCCAGTGGGCGTGGAGCTGTAGACTGTCCTGGTAGTCCACTTCCGGGTGTCCAGACTGACCATCGTGGACAATTCCAGGGTGAGGTGCATCCACTTTCACCTTCAGGGGCAGAAACATAATAGAATGTGTCACCTAGAGGGGCAGTTACATGATAGAATGTGTCACCTAGAGGGGAAGTAACATGATAGATTGTCTCACCTAGAGGGACAGTAACATGACAGGACGTGTCACCTACAAGAGCAGTATAGAATGTGTGACCTAGAGGGGCATTAATATTATAGAATGTGTCACCTAGAGGGGCAGTAACATGATAGAATGTGTCACCTAGAGGGGCAGTTACATGATAGAATGTGTCACCGAGAGGGGCAGTAACATGATAGAATGTGTGACCTAGAGGGGCAGTAACATGATAGAATGTGTCACCTAGAGGGGCAGTAACATCATAAATTGTGTCACCTAGAGGGGAAGTAACATGATAGAATGTGTCACCTAGAGGGGCAGTAACATGATAGAATGTGTCACCTAGAGGGGCAGTAACATTATAGAATGTGTCACCTAGAGGGGCAGTAACATTATAGAATGTGTCACCTAGATGGGCAGTAACATGATAGAATGTGTGACCTAGAGGGGCAGTAACATGATAGAATGTGTCACCTAGAGGGGCAGTAACATCATAAATTGTGTCACCTAGAGGGGCAGTAACATGATAGAATGTGTCACCTAGAGGGGCAGTAACATGACAGAATGTGTCACCTAGAGGGGCAGTAACATCATAAATTGTGTCACCTAGAGGGGCAGTAACATGATAGAATGTGTCACCTAGAGGGGCAGTAACATGATATAATGTGTCACCTAGAGGGGCAGTAACATGATAGAATGTGTCACCTAAAGGGGCAGTAACATGACAGAATGTGTCAAATAAAAGGGGCAGTGACATGGTATATTGTGTCATCTAGAGGGGCGGTAACATGATAGAATGTGTCACCTAAAGGGGCAGTAACATGATAGAATGTGTCAAATAAAAGGGGCAGTAACATGATAGAATGTGTCCCCTAGAGGGTCAGTGACATGATAGAATGTGTCACCTAAAGGGGCAGTAACATCATAGAATGTGTCACCTAGGGGGGCAGTAACATAATAGATTGTGTCACCTACAGGTGCAGTAACAGGATAGAATGTGTCACCTAGAGGGGCATTAACATGATAGAATGTGTCACCTAGAGAGGCAGTAACATCTTAGAATGTGTCACCTAGAGGGACAGCAACATGATAGATTGTGTAATATGAGTTTAATTTACGTTACAGGTATGTTCAGTAGTATCGTTACATTAAGATTCCAGATAGATAAATACTTGAACACTGTCGAACACTAGTTCAATAAGTCGCATGCACACATTGTTTGTTGATGCTTTACAAAATATATAGACAGAAAGGAATTATCCTCACCTTGATTGCAAGCGACGTGTTTAGTTTGGCGTGGTTCATAACTGTAATCTCGATGAAGTAGTCGGAGTCGTGAACGCCCTTGTGCATGTCGTCGAACACGCCACCATGACTGAGATTAGACGAGATTATGCGTGGTTTGATCTGGAAGTGCCTGTGGTAACACCCTGTCCCTGGCGTACAGTAGCAGTTGGCGCCCCGTGCATAGTCGCCGTACCTCGCTGTGCAGTTGGCCAGTGTCTGGGGGTAATCAAACACAACTGAATAAATACTTAGGTATTCCTGCCCTATTTGCAATACAACAGCAATATTGGACCTCCCTAAGACGAAGAAAACATTGATATTAACAGAACAAAGCAACCAATGACAAAGGAAGTAATGTACTTGCGTGTCTCCTTGAGCTGATAAATGTTCTTCTCTGTGGTCGATGTCTGAACCGGTGATGTTGTCGTAGAGTCTCCACGATACAGTCTCTAGACCACTGTGGTCATCAAACGCCAGCCACTCAAATCTTAAATGCAAGACATGGTACTTAGTTGCATGAGTGTCTGAGTTTGGTTTAACGCTTTGAACAGTATTTTAGTTATTTTCACGGCGTGTCAGCTTCATACGGGAGGAAAGCCCGGAGTGATGTGAATCCCACGAGCACGAGTATGGTACTGACAAACCTAGAAACATAGTTAGTGAGAAGCTGGATTTGAACCCATGATCATAAGTTTCACGAAAGCCGAAGGGACGCAACTTAGAGCCGCAAATTGTGGCGGACGAGACAAATGAGCGACCCGTTGCAATTGTCTTACGTTGAAGGTGAGTGAGTGAGTGAGTTGGGCTTATCGCCGCTTTTAACAGTATTCCAGTTATATCGCGGTGTGTAAGCTTAATGTGGGAGGAAAGTCCAAAGTGATGCAGGTCTCAGACGTTTACCACTTCGGTGAAACCCACGGGCACGGGTAACGTTGAAGGTGATGTTTACTTACTTAACATGTAGAAAGAAAAACTTACGTCATTTCATTGAATTTATCTACTTTATGAACACTGATGTTGACCCTGGTGAGCCACAGGTTTTCTATGACTGGAGGCGATGTGTCCACGTGGACTGTTACGCTCTCCTGGAGGAGTTCGCGCCTGATGTCGTACGCCCTGACCCAGAACCTGAAGGTGTCTCCGTCCACGAGGACCGGTGTGACTGTCTGGTGCTGAGTCAGACCCTGGCTCTGGAAGTTGGCGTCAGGAGGGGGAGAGAGGATGCTGCTGCCGCCACTGTGGTCAATCAGGAAGGCGGTGCGGTATTCAACTATGCCTGGAACATGGAAACCATTTCTTTGACTGACGCGTTAGCTAACTGTGGGGAGGTGGTTTGTGACAGAAAACTATTATAAACAGAACAACGATACAAGACACCAGTTGTGACATAATCATATGTATTGAAGCAGAGGTGATTGCTTATTCAGTTAAATGACATTTGATGGATAAAACTCAAAACAATTTGACATAAAAGACAATTAACTACTTGCGATCGTAAATAAAACAGGTTTTGGAAAAGCCTAATCATTGCCTTCCTGGTGTAAGGATAGCAGACTTACATCAACACTTTAGCCCAGATGTTGGAGCAGGATTGAGGATAGAAGGAGCTACATCTTATCACAACTTTATGCTGATTTAAAGGACACTATGCGATGAAATGGTTAAAAGGAATCTTATTTTAATTTAATACACGCATAGATACTTATGACATGGACGAAACTTGGGCCTGGTTACATTATATGCATAGGTCATTGCTCACTCTATCAACCACTGATTGTCTCCCCGACGGTACAGGTCATAGCTCACGCTATCAACCACTGATTGTCTCCCCGACAGCATAGGTCATTGCTCACGCTATCAACCACTGATTGTCTCCCCGACGATATAGGTCATAGCTCACGCTATCAACCACTGATTGTCTCCCCGACAGCACAGGTCATTGCTCACGCTATCAACCTCTGATTGTCTCCCCGACAGCATAGGTCATTGCTCACACTATCAACCACTGATTGTCCTCTGACGGTATATGCTTCAAGTTCTTCCACAATAGAAATGAAACTCTATAAACACAAGGACTTCCTCACCCTGCACGTGGTCAATGGCGTCTATTCCCCTGGAGTGCTTGTTATCGTCGTAGTCCGGGGTAACGTCATGCAAGGAGGCTGCTTGCTTCAGCCACCCGTTGTTGTAATGGAGGGTGTTGATGTACCTGTAGAGCATATAGGGATGTTATATTGTTATACACATGTGTGTCACAAGTATATTTACACCGTGCTTGATTAAGTGACAAATATGTTATTGTTATAAATACGAAATATATCATTATATATACAGATAAAAATAAATAAAAGCAAAGCAAAGAGGGGTAAAGGGGTGTGTGGGCTGGGGTGTGTGTGGGGTGTGTGGCTGGCACAGTCAGGAGGATGGGACTTCGCCCAGGAATGGCTGCACGGTCGAATCCACCTAGAACTTTTCGGAGAATGTGAAGACTCCCCAACAGTGCAGCCTTCTGCATTACCCAGATTGTCAGAAGGGTTGTATTCCTGGTAGCAAACCCAGGTACTCTCCCAATGTCAGTCAATAGACTGGGAGGCACTGAGAACAATGGGGAGTCGGACAACCATGCTTTTCCTGAATCTTTCCAGCCGATTTCATCCAAGCGAAGGACTCTACGGGATTGCTTCTCTTCGCAACACACTGTACGGTGGTCGGTCAGGTAGCCTTTCCTTGAAAAACTGGCCGATTTGCTACGGCACTTCGCTTGGTTGACACTCATTTCTGTACCGTCCAGCAGTACAGGAACATCAACAAAATCAACACCGACATTGAGATTATGTCCTTGGCTCGTTTTAAGAAAACTGTGAAATGCTTTTTTTTCTTCTTGACTCTTGACATGCTTCACAAGGGGATCAAACAAACAAATATGTGCAAATTATTGCACAATACAATTTTATCATGAAGAGCCCTCACGTTAATCAAACCACGCCTACGGTGATGCAGATGACACGGGTTGGTGGATACATGCTTCCTTACCTCTTCACCCAGTCGACAGACACGTCCGTCGTATTCCACTGCCAGCGGTGGCTTGTTCTAGAAGCCGATGACGACACTAGCAGCCTCGTGTCATGGACAACGCCCACACTTGACACCGCATCATAGATGAATATTATCCGAGCACTCTTGCTGTTTTCGGCCTTGTCGTAAGCGGTTAAAACAAGCGCATACACCCCGGGGTGTGACAGGTAAAACTGGCTCGAAGACATCTGCAAACCAAGGATGAATGATGTATTATTTAGATGTGAAAGATCAGATGACAAAAATGTACTGGCTTGACAATAAATATCACACAAATGATCATAATATATTAACTTTTTCATGCATGTGTGTAATTTTGTTATGTGTGTAACATGATTAAGCAAACTCAGTAAGCTGGCGTCAATCCCACCTTGACCAGATATCACAGCTTGCCAGCTAAATGTGGGAGCAAAGCTGATGGGAACATGGGTCTTGAATCCCACAAGACCAGATGAGGTGTCGAGACCAAGGATCAAATTCTATTCGAATCTGCGCTACCAACCAGACCTTCAATGATATTGAAACTTCTAAGGGACGCAATTCTGTGAATGAGTTAAGGCATATTATCTGTCACCATAATATACCTCGCCGCTGTATCTGTCAGATTCAAAGGCTAGTGATTTTTCCACGAGTTGAGAGTCACTTCTGTTTGGATGTTGGTCATAAAGTTCAAATATCGACACCAAGTAGGAGAACACCAGGACGTCGTCCCTCCATCCCTGCCACGTGACACTGATCGGAGCCTGAAGATAGACGGATACATTACATGTATACATGACACTCATCAACACATGGACATCACTGAGATGAGAACATCATGTAACAAACAGGCCGATTAATGGCCAGTGAAGCAGCATCCAGCACAGTGCAGTTTTTGCTCCTGTATTCAATGTGCCCATTAGCCTGGAGACCAAGAGTACATACATGTAGAACCATGTTGCGCCATACTAGACAGACTAGATAAGAACTACAATATTCAGCAATAGCCACAGAAGGTCTATATGACGTTATTCCTACAATAGATATCTATTATACTGTCAAGCTACATATATATGTTTCTACAGTGTTACAATACTAGAATGATAACAATAATGCAACTATTATCTATTATGTCTCCCTATTTGGTTTACATGTACACTGATTCAGAAATTGGATTCATTGTTCAGTATAATAATTGTTCTTCACAAGTTCTCAAATGACCTGTGTGGGGGTCTTTGCCAGCGATATCATGTCATCTTTGCAGTTCTCCTCCAGATCTACACTGCAGTGATGTGGGTCTATGAAGTCAAACCCGAGGATATACCGATTGATTTGTGTCTTCCCTTCGTAGTAGTAAGTCACGAGACTGCCGCTCTCCTTGTTCCTCACTTTAACGTAGCCACCATTAGTTGCCTCAAATGTAAATTCCATTCTGAGAAAAAAACCCGGATAATCAAAGAAGTTCAGTTAGCTTGCATAATATGTAGGCTGCTATATATTTGTCATTGCAAATTTAATCAATGGGTATTCGATAAGTTTAGATTGATTATTGTAACAATACGTTGGTTGTTCAAGGCCTCTCATGCCATGTGACTCACATATCTCCATTCTCCACATGATGGGAGAGAAAGGTATCCGCAGTCACGTCCTCCTCACAGGTCAACTTAGTTTGATGAGGTGCCGTCACTGCAAACACGAAAACGTCGTTTTTTCCCGTATATGGTCATTGGACGGAAAAACGACTAAAAATTCATTAAAATTGATTAATTGGTCAGCGTCTAGAAAGTGTCCAGAAAAGGGTCGAGTTTTTCAAGCGTAAAATGGACGGAAAAACGATGCTTTTTGCTCCGCCTTGTACAACTGTTAACGGCCAATCAGATGGCGCTGGTCCCCCGACGCACGTGATGTCCAAGGCTTCCTTTCCGAAGCTTTAGGTTTCGTATTTCTGGCATGCCTTGCTCTAGTATCTGTCGCGCGCAGTGCAGCGAGATTTGCTGATAAGCTAGTTTTAGGATATGTTACATGTTAATGGAATTCAGACACGCGCCAAGAAGTCAAACCAAACAATGTTACTAAGTTTATTGTGGTAACGGCTATGTACAGTTACCCCTATCGGATAATGGGTTGTGTTTCATTTGGTTATAACAATAACTAATTTTTTAATGTGAAGTTTACAAGATATACGACTTGGGCGCGAGGTCGGTCACATGACGTTCTTCACGTGACTGTATTCTTGAAAAGGCGTAAACACTGACTACTTCCACATTCCTGGGGAAAATCCTTGGAATTCCCTGGTACGAATTCAAACAGAAGCGTGGTTGCAAGCCCATTTAAGGATACCCTCGCTGCAACCCATCCCAGAGAGAAAAACCACGAAAATAAATCCAAACTGTCGCAGTGACAATTTACAGAAATCTATGAATTTACCTTAGTATCTATTTGACACATCTTCACAATCACCTTTCAATGATCGGCCAATTGATCAGTGATGACAAAGGCTTGAAATAGCCACAGGTTAATTAACAACTTCAAAAATATCTCCCGTCCCGTTTATCGTGTCGGCCATTTTGACGTATTGTACTTGATGTAAATGTATTACGACGCTCTGTCATTGTAATTGACTTACTGAGGTAATTCTGCAAAAGATCTTCTCATCTAATGAGGATATTGTTTGGAATATATTTCTTGTAAACCTACTAAAACATATGTTCCTCGCTTTGGGGGGAACTATTTTATTCCGGGGTGGCCCATTAAATCTAGTAGTAAGTCAAGGCACCATGCGTGATCTGTTATTTTATGTGTTTAAATTACGATTTGGGGCGTTAATAAAATACACTGACGCAAGTATATTCTATTCAAATCAGTTGGATAATTGAATATGCTTTCTTTTACATATTACATAACATCACTGCACAAAATATGAACAGTTGCAGTAACACACTACGGTAATCGCATTAAACATCATTTTCAACTGTACAGTATTTCAGTATTTCAGTTATATCATGGTGTATCAGACTGATGTTGGATAAAAATCCGAAGTGGTTCAGGTCATCCAATGGGTGTTCGGGAAAAGGTGAGCGTATCCTGCCACACAAGTGGCACCCGTCACAAAACATGCAAGGACAAGTCAATTGTTCACCTGAACAAAGCACGGAAACACACAATGATGCCCGTCCTCAGTTTTACCGAGCATGTAAATTATTTTGTCCGTCAAAAACATGGACGAGTATAAACAATATGTTCATTCACGTAATACATGTCATACATTTGACAAAATGTATTGACTCGGAGCATTATTGTTAATCACAGCGTATGCAGTTGAACTCATCACCCATCCCATTATTGATAACCCTTCTTGAAGATCTATGAAATCAGAAGCTGCAACACTCTATCTTTTAACTGGCATGTCAGACTTCTATTTCATTACTCAGTTTTACTTGCACGGATTACTATGGAAGGGACATTGTCTCGTTGTCGCACTGTCGCATTGACGCCTTTACAAAAACAAGCAAAACGTGTCAAAATTAACAAAAGCGCGACAATTGGCCATTTGTCGCATTGTCGCGTGTTCGCATTGTCGCTCTTTGATAATCCTTTTCTTTATTTTACAAAAGGGCGACGATGCCGTAACGCGACATTTTCAAGGTCAAAATATGTCTCGTTGTCGCATTGTCGCCCCATCACAAATGTGTATAAAAGGCGTAAAGTTCAGTTATTGTTACAGTTAGGAAGTTCAACCTGATAAATGTACGTCTTGAAATGAAAACACAAGTCCGTCCGCGAGTCCATAACGTTTTATTGTGAGCTCTTCTCTAAAAGTGCTTAGTGTTCAACTCCCAGTTCCAAACACGTAGTACCTCCTCAATAATCCACATACCTCCAGTGCAGTGGTCTTCCGGAAGATCTTACTCTTGACCGTATTAGACAACTGACGAGTGCACGCCTGACCTGTGACCTCGTTGCAACCCTCGTGATGTGTTTGCCGAAGGGAGAGGTGTAGGAAATGTGTGCTCCAGCCCAGCGCAGAGCTCGCGACACACTGTATACTGATGTATACAGTATATTGCAGTTGATATACTGTATACTGCATGTGATACTTATTTGCGGACATGTTACAACTTTCAAGATTCAAGATTCAATTTGCATATATTTCATATACAACAGACCGCCGTCATATATCACTGGAATACTGCTGAGAGCGGCGTTAAAACAAATTGTTTTCATAATGGAGCGCTGCAGTCATTTAAAATAGAACCGTATACATATGTACATGTAGTACCAACTCACTCTATTTGTTTCGAATATTCAGCAGAAAATATATTTTTAACAAGGTCTTTGGGAAAAGATATCAAATTTTTATAAGCAGCCACATAGGGATGACAAAGGACCCCTCGCTGATTAGGTTCTTGTTTACTTAAGAGCAGAGTTTGCCATGTTAGATGATATAACCAAAATCCAGGCGCTCCGGCGGGGGGTAAGCTGGTCTTGTTAGTGTATGGTATGAGCTGTGACGTTGACCCAAGAGAATAATGTAAAACATGAGACCAACTCAAGTCTATAATGATTGGGAAAGTCTAGATTTCCACAGCTCTAGCCTGAAATTAAGAATTATTCTATGCTCCATTTTAATTGTATTATTTTCATTTTGTAGACATGGATGGACCAACCAGGAAAGAAATTGATGGAATATTAATATCACATGTTACCACTGATCCAGTTAAATTCATCACACAATAATACATTAGTATTTGACATTACGGCATTTGATTATTAGGGCATGATCATGTACATGTTCACTGTAGTAATGTACACACCAGTCTTGATTATAATTTTTATCAAAGTGTAGCGCGGCATCAACGATTACTTTATGATATCCTCACTTGTCATCGATGTATTGACATCGAACAATGGACGGCAATTCGAAATTCTTATGGATAGCTTCAATAGGGACAGCGCCGGTGTCAGTACAATTTTCCTAGTTAAAATAAGTATCTACAAAATATAATCTGAAGCAGACAAGAACAATATTTTTTTTTTATTAATGCTTACTTTCATGGATAGAATTAAGGCAATCTAGGCTTGCCATATCGTTCTAGACTTGAGCTGGATTCCTTTTAAATTTATTCTGTATGGTCTGGGAGACGAACGGGCGTCAGTATCGCATGGAGAACTGGGACAGCCTTAATCAATGTAATCGGATATGTTGTGGAGTTTCGGTTTTGGGCTGTTTGCTGAATATATAGAATTGCGAGTTATGTATACTCTGTATTCTTTCGTCATGGTAGCATATATATTTACTATGTTGCTTTTTGAATTATCCACAAATAATGAGAACTACAATGTAAACCTCTCTCTGGAGATATGCAATAATACTACTGAAGGGCATATCTGAAAAATGGGACTTCTCGACAAATATTTCTTTCTTAAATTCTACCCGTTACAGGTATTCTGATCATTTTATCATACTTTGTACAGTTTAAAAGTCAAATAATGGCAAATTGTGTATCTTTCTACATTTTGAATTAATTATATTTTCTGAAATAAAACCTTAGCATCAGATAGTGATATATACGAATATGATCTATACTATTATAAATGAATTATCAATTTCGTATTATGAATTAGATAAACAGAAATATGATAGTAAAACAAATTATTTTAATCTATTCTTGTGAGTAGGTAACGAGAGATCTAGGCAACGCACTAACGTAGCCATTTATGAAAAATGAAATATTAAAAGTTTAGGGGTTTGAACATGCACATTGAATGACAGGGAAGAAAGCAACGCAATAATTTAATTATGAATCAAATTATGTTATAAAAATAACAGAATATTTAGAAAATATTAGTTTAATTTTATCATTGTTGGAAGGTGTTTAATAATTATATAGATTTTGTTTGATTGTTTGTTGTTTAACGCCGCACTCAGCAATATACCAGCTCTATGACGGTGGTTCGTAAATAATCCAGTCTGGACCAAACATTTAGTCATTATCATCAAGAGCACCGATCTACGCATTTGGGATACGATGACATGCATCAACCAAGTCAGCGAACCAAGTCGCCTTCGTAGAAGCATGGGTTGTTGAATGCCTATTCTAACCCGGATCTTCACGGGTATTTTTATAAATAATAAAGTACAATGAAATTCTTTTTTTTATCCATAATAAGTGTGTATAAGTAGATGGATAATATGTCCATACACGCCAAGTAAATGGTATATGCATTAATTTAAATGCAAATGATTCAATGATGAGTTCTTTCACAAGTCCATATTTCAAGGCATGTATTTGATATTCATAATAACTCCACAAAAGCTACACAATGGCAACAAAACGGTACCAGCATCACAGATACCAATAATACATGAGATACATATAATTACTTTAAAGTTAAAACATGTATCTAAATAGAAAATTAGAAGGATACACTTCCGACATTTATCGTATTTTGTTTTCGTTTGGAGAGAGAAGTTGTGATTGGTATCTGATGGGTGCAAACAGGTGTTCCCTTCCGCCCAGGCCTTGCGGCAATGTTATAGCCCAAAATGAAACAAGCCTTGTTCAACAGGTTCAGATTCAAAATTCTATCCCACTTGGGCTCCTTTTAAATTTAAATATAATTTCTCGTGTCGATATGTGTCAGAAGAAATGAAATATTACAGCACTGGTGAATAGGTTATATGCGCATGTCAGCGTCGATCCTATAATATCCTTTTTTGCAAAATACATATATACTGATGAATTAAGGTAGTAATACTACGCAAATATATGTCCAGATGCATACATCAGTATCATCTCGTGATCTTAATTCGTGCTTTGAGCCCTTTTTCTACCGAAGATTCTGGGGTGTTACATCACACCAGAAAGTCAGGTCCAAATTCAAGTCATAATTTCATGGTCCGTCTTGTATGTTGGAAACCAATATCGCAATATGGCTAAATATTGCTGAACGTGGTATTAACCCGATTACTCACATAATTATTCCATTTTCTACAGTCATCAACGAACACTATCTTTAAGGAGGTATATCTGTATCATCCAAATGTCCATACATATATGTCCACATTTATATGTATAAAGCAAGTCGTCCTGCACTCTTCCTTAAAAGATAAATGTTAAGCATTTCCTCTGTATGGATTTATACAATGTAATATCGTTTTAATGTAATGCTGATGCAGTAAACGTACCACAGACCTAATGCTAGAATAACATCTAATTTCTGAAATGAACATATTTTACAGAAAAAAACAGTTGTTTAAACAATACTTATAAAATATAAGAACAAGGAGCCAAGAGCCAAATATTGGGCTGTGTTGGACATATTTGTTTCGGGGTCTTATGACAGACAAACCTGATGCCTTTAAGTATAAAGATAAGTAAGTAAAGATGTTGTACATATTCAAATATGTTCGTGATTAACCCAAATTTGAAAAATATTGAAAGATGAGTGGTAACTATTTATGCCATTATTTCAAATTAGAATGAGAGCACATAAGGAAAGCATGGTACTTTAATATACGTATCTTGTTAACCCAATATTCTTTTTTAAGTAAGAGCAGCATGTATATCGAGAGTATAGGTTTGGTGCGTGACTTATCACACAGTACTTTCAGAAAGTGTGCATATTCTGTTTATCGGCAATAAATAACATAAGACGATTCATACGGGTAAATACGATTTACTTCAGAACTAGTATAGATTATTTAAGGTTAGGGGGAAATGTATGTAATTAACAGAACTTTGGCCGGGTTTGAAGGATTTGGGTCCTGGCTTGGGCTTTGTGTTGGACGTGTAGGCGGCATTTCCAGGTTTGACGTATCAATGACAAAAATGATATCAGATGCAATTCTCTGCCTTTTCGGGTGAACGATTGGCTTGCCTTTGGATGTGTTTGTGGCGGGTGCAACTAGTGGATCGGAATGAGCTCGCGTTTTTGCGAGCATCCAATGTCATCATTTATTATGATGAATCATGAAACATGCTCCTGATGTTGTCGCAATGGTGCAGTTGGCGCTACTTTAATTTTGGCAAGGGTTTCTCATGATAATGGAAATGCTTATGTCGCTTTTGTTGACCGATAAACATGAAAAGATAAAATGTTAGTGTATATGGTCATGTTATTAAGAAACAAACGACGAGTGGGAGTTGTTTATTGTACGATAAACAACGACCGAGACTCGTTTATTTCTATATGTGATATCAACATTACGTACAGCCTCTTTTAGGGTATTAAATTAGGAAAAAATACACGCTTTACAATATTTACCCGTACTTAAATAATGATGATTCCTTGAATAGAATCCGACAGCGGCCATGCTAGATAAATCCATTTTAGGATTTGAGTTTGGTCCCGCATATTCTCACAATTTTCTCGTCAATCATCTGTACCTTTTCTCCCAATACCGATTGTCATATCACTCTCATTTTCGGATTCTCCAGTAAAATTTATTGGGAACAACTCACTAGACACATACCTCTCAAAAATAAGGTCAAATTTACAAATTTTACTTTTCAAGTTGCGAGTGCATGTTCGAATCTCAATAAATGACGTCATGATAGAACAATGTTTTATCGTGAAATAAATATCGCTTCCTTCTTTGTTCTTTGTGATTTATCGCGTAGCTATCTTATATCATCAAATGCCAATTTCTAATTGCTTTATCATGACGTATCCGTGTCATGTAGCAATAACATACACAAATATCGTTGACTTCGACGTTAAAAAAGTGTGTCATGAAATATGATTATCCTCTTGTGTGCAATATTTCTGGTTGATAAATCTAACATATTCTTACTTTAAGAATAGCGACTATACATTATTATATATCCCTTATCAGGTCTCTGTAACATTTGCAAAATGATACAAATATAAAAATACAACTGAACCTAAATGTAATGTTTTAATATCCTTACGTTGCTGAGTGCAGCATTTAACAATAAACAAACAAAACATAATATCTTTAAGAATTATGTTAACAATTCCGATGCTAAAAATAATCTCACAATCTCCATACCTCTTTCTCTCTATGAAAACATAATAACTTTTTTTTAATAATCTGAAGGAATAATAATGGCAATACTATCATAATTATCATCATTATTTATGTTACTTATCCTCAAGTGAAGTAGTCCTCCACACTATACATTTAGTGAAGAAGCCCATGAACATATGAACTATGTAACATACATTCATGGAAATTAGATGAACAGTTGAAGTTAGCAAATGATATTATTCGGTCGAACGTCTATCAGCCATCTATTCTATTCATGAAGAACATTTCACGTGGGACCAACAGAGGGAATTATGACTATCGACTTGCTAATTATTTTTTATATTCATGCCAGCTCAAACGATCTATTGGCTTGATTTATTGTTATGGTATCCACAAAATAAGTAGGATCCGATTTTTTCCGTTTTTGTTGAAATAAAACTGAATAATATTTGCTGTTTACATATCAAAGTTTGCCAAATTGTTACAAAATGTTTGCCCACAGCAAGGCTACGTATCCCCAACATATTGTGCTAGGCACAGTATCACTGGACTGAGGGAGGGCGGTATTCCTCCTTGTGGGTCACCTGCTTGGCAATATGGGACAGGAAAACTGCAGGGGGTGAGGGCAGTTAAGTTGATGGTACAGACAGATAAGAGAGATCATTTTACAAATGTGAAACCTCAGTCCACAAAGGAAGAGGCGAAAGCTGAAACTTGGTGAGGTTTACAGAACAAAGGCAGTTATTTCTAGTTTCTTACTGACTCTCGAAGATACATTTAATAAAACAATTAATGTGTGTGTGTGTGTGTGTGTGTGTGTGTGTGTGTGTGTGTGTGTGTGTGTGTGTGTGTGTGTGTGTGTGTGTGTGTGTGTGTGTGTGTGTGTGTGAGGCAGAAGAAGAATTGTACACCATAAAAATGGCTACGTATGTAGTTGGGGTAGATATGTTGAATGCCCGGCCAGTATGACCTTTGAGTCACTACAGTTGCAGTCATTAAAATGCGTAAAACAGTATTTGAGTGAAAGAAAACACTATAAGTGAGTGAAACAAAATACCTCAGTACAGGCACACCCAGTCCCCCAACCCCAAGTCTGCATGTATCAATACTCATACCTGCCACATCCTCAACCACTTAACTTACTCACACAATCATCTGACAACATGTTCGCCTACCCTCGTATCACAACGCATGCACGCATGCACGCACGCACACACACACACACACACACACACACTCACACATCACATTCTTCTTTCCCACCATTATGTCTACGTCAGCCATCATGGATCCATGCGCATGCTTTCATACATAATCCATCCTCCCACCATTCCCAACATCCATCGAACTATAACTATATCCGCCCTCATGTATCGGTATTCCTGCTTTCATACATACATACACCCCCCTACCATTCCCCTACATCCATCGCAGTATAACTATGACTATAACCGCCTTCGTGCATCCGCACTTATGTTCACATTGCATTGCATATGCATCGAATTACAAGTTTAAAATATCGTAAATATTTTACATGTACATATTATATATCAGCAAACAGAGATTATTATAAAGCAATAGATTTCATCCGTCAAAACATCACAGAAAGAGGGTCAGCCTGGAATTTTACAATGGCATCTGAATGCACTAAGACGTTCAACTGGTCAGGAGTTGCCGAAGATTACGGTAAACTTCAGTTACAGATCTCCATTACGAATATCTAAAGTATGAATAAAGATCACAGCTTGCTATGACGTACTTCATGCCTGCAGAATTAGCAATGTCCTTAGCTCTAAATTGTATGTCTAAATGCTTATGTAGACAAAGACCCAAATGTATATAGGCATGACCATATTATATTCTACGCAAATATCACGACATTTAAAAACAAAGCTAGATTGAGTCTTTGAAGGGCATTAAGAACTGATACACACAAGGAAAAATATTTATGGATGTCAACGGAGGAACACTGCGTTTCGGAATATATACTTTCTCCTTCATCAGGTGCATATTATTAAATGCTATGAGGCAGAGAACATATATTTGTACCTGTAAGAACAACAAAAGTAAAAAGATAGCAAAGAAAGGAACGCAACAAGGGAAGCCAACAGATAACTGGCATGGCGCTGATTACCCCGCCTCCCGTTTGCCCATTGTCCATTTCCCATTACCAATCATTCATAAGTTAAGTTTTGGCTTTAATTTGTCCATTGATAATCAACCATCAACGTCTATTATCTCCACCCTAAAAATATGTAGTTTACTGAGAACGTGGTATCCAAATATAATGTGTGTTACTGTTGACCACTTTCTTAAAGGCATTGTTGGTTCAAAGCTTTCGGTCATAGAAGCCGTGCCATTTTTCTCTTGTCAGAGGAGTACAGAAAGTATACGTCATCTGGACTAACATTTTTGGTTCGGTGGCTGGGTTAGATCGCCAACTTTGTGTTCTGGCGATAGGGTGCCTCACTCACAGTGTGGGTTCAAATCCCGGACAGGGCTCAACCCAAGAAAGTACGAGAATCTGTACTTTACTCAGAAAGTGTTATCCCAATTATAACATTTGTTGTCAAGAAAACACAATAAATGTATATTCAGCTTTGAATGGGTAATGATATCACAGACATATACGGATATTGATGATGACTTGGAGGAGCTTCGTAACGCACGTCTTCTCAATTCAGGGATTGGTAAATCCAAATATGTGTGTGCGCGTGCGTGCGTGCGTGCGTGCGTAAATGTGGGCCTGTTGGATGTTACATAAAACATTCATCTTGAGCGGGATGGTAGTTCGAGTTGGATTAGCATGTTAACTATATGATCTTCTTTAGGCAGAGAATGCCGCGCATGAATGTATTGATGAAATTCCTAGGTACATGGGGCCTTTTCGTCCCCAGGAATACCCATAGTGGAGACTTCAATGGGGATAGGGTGTACACAATGTGCTACCTGGAATAAGTCTTATAAAGTTGTAAGCTTCTTCACAACCGTGTAACTATGAATTGACTTTATTGGGTAATCAAAAAAGAGATAGGACCTAAAATAGCCAAATTTCATACGATTTCACTTGTCCACCATCTTGGATGCAAGGCGAAAACATTTCAGCGCGTTTGAAGCCACTGAGAATGCCCCCTGCAGAGTTGGACGAACATTCTGCGGTGGCGTGGCTGAGTTGACCAGAGGCTATCAGCAGTATTTCCTGTCCAGGTTATTTAGGTCAGTTGTGTGTGTGTGTGTGTGTGTGTGTGTGTGTGTGTGTGTGTGTGTGTGTGTGTGTGTGTGTGTGCGCGCGCGCGTGTGTGCGCGTGTGTGTGTGCGTGTGTGCGTGCGTGCGTGTGGGGGTCGGGGGCGGGTGAGATTAGGGGGATAGATGACAGATTTAGCAACAAGTAAGGTCATCTTGAGTGGGAGGGTATTCGCAGATGGATAAGCATATGAACTATGATTCTCTTTAGGCAGAAAATGAGGATCCACGATGTTCGACCTGGTAGAAGTGTGTTATCAAACCTCACAGCATTGGTTTTTTGACTGACTGTAGCGTCAAAACAAACTCATTCATTTACTTGAACTGAATGTTCATCTTAATTGCTATGGATAGTCACGGAGCCATGATCCAGAGAACAGGGTGTCATTAGATAGAAATAAACTAAGTAATAATAGGATTACCAGAAAAACGGGGTTTTACACACAAGCCAATAAACTTCGCTCATTAACACCAGGGTAAGTCAGTACAAGATTGAAAACTGCCCCATGATTATGTATGACATGCTTGTCGGGTATTGCTACATATATATGTGAAAACAAAGTTATTAAAATGAAGAGCAAAACTGATGAAAGTTAACAATAAACGTGTGTACGTGTTATATCGTCACTGCAAAAATAATGATTGTTTGTCTTTAGTATTAACATTCAAATACGTTATATCTGTATTAGCGATATTGTCTTTGTTCCACCGGTGAGTCAGCGTTAGCCGTACTATCTCGTAGTATAATTGAATTTCTGAAGACATCACGATACAGTTTTTACGATGCATCACGTCTGCACTAGCGCTTGATAACAGCCTTGTGTTTGGGTGTTTCAGTGGTTTAAATCGCTACTCTTGATATTGTTGATTAAACTTTGATACTATGAACAATATAATGTTATGTGAGAGGTTGACTTTAGAACGGTAACATACTAATAGTATATAGGATGACATAAACAGAGCAATGAGAAGTTTGTCCAGATTAGTGTATAGACAACATTTAATAATTAAAATAATTACATTCAACAACTCCCCTTTTAAGTCCATTTTCCTGACTTATAAGTAAATGCAAGAACAATCGGCCGGAATACAATGTATAGTTCTTGTCCACTTCCATATGACTATTTAGCATACAATAACCTATCGGGTGCCGTTTAGATCGGTTTGGGTGGCAGCCTAGACAGCCAAAGAATAGTTTCATCTTGGAATCTCCCATATCACTGGGAATCCTCTTCAATTTAAATGGAGTTACTCGTTACGATTCCGAACCTTCACGTGACTGTGTTTATGAACCATTGTCAAATAGTGGTGACATTAAATCTAGGAAACAATACGCGAAATCGCGCATGCACAGAACGGAAAATTTGGTCCAGACATTAAGTAATCCGCATGCGCAGAACGATTGATTTCAGTACTTCCGCTAAGCGCTTCGAGTGCAGCGTCAAACGCGGGCCTGTAATCTAACACGCGGGGACTGACCAATGAAATCTGAGAAGTAGAAATACCGGTAGACGCTGTTGCTTGATTGACAATGTCAATCAAGAAAGGGAGGAGCTTAACGCTATCGTTCTCTCCCAGTAAATTCCGATGTCAAATAACGACGTTATTTGGACGGAAAAACGATGGTTTGAAAACGTCCAAATAACGTCGTTTTTCCGTCCAATGACCATATACGGAAAAAAACGACGTTTTCGTGTTTGCAGTGCGTCTTACTGGGGCCACTGCAAGGTCGTACAGTGCTCCTTATGACATAGTCGTCTGGAACATACTTACAACTTAAAACATAGTTTTTGAAAGGACCAAAGGTGAATAAAACAAAAGTGAACATATTTAGCAAATAGCAACTAACAATGGATAACTTATGATATCAATGGAAGCCACAAAACCCTTTAAATAACCATAAGAAGCATAAGAGTCAATTGTGCAATTCCGTCTGTATCATGAGAATGTGTTTTTGAATCACTCTCAAATGATGATGATATCCGGGGCGTGAGAAAAGGTGAGCGTATCCGGTCACATTCGTGACACCAGTAGAAAACACATGCAAAGGCAAGTCAACTGTTCATCTGAACAAACACGTGATCATGTGATAAAGTCAAAATAGCAATGGCATCGGGCATAACATTAATCAATGATCATGAATGAATACACTTTAAAAGAACACAGAGTTCATACTTCTTGTTACTTCAAATGTTGCTTTGGCGTTGATGATGCCAACAGCAAAGCCCTCAACATAGGCCTGTCTCGGCGGTGGAGTCGCAGTCATGATGAACTTGGTCTCAAATTTGTAGTAGATCATCCTGGTGTCGTTAATGTTGGTCCAGGACTTCTCTTGGGGAGCTCCTTCATTGGGGTTGTCTGGGGCTTCCACCTTGTCCAGGCCCGGGCCTGTCACCTTCAGTGTGTTGTACAAAATAGATGGGAACGTGTCGACTGGAAATACAAGGTGAGTGAGTGAATGCATCCTCGGTGATCTAGTGTATCATGCATCCATATTTTTCGCACAAAAGCGTCAGTTGCCAATGAATGATGAGCATCAAATAAAGTTTATAGGACCTGTCAATCAAGGCAAGTTCAAAGAAAAACTGCAACTGTCAGACTGTAATGAGCCATTACAAATATATCAGGTGGAAGGCGGATGTTTCAGATGACATGGTCAGTAACCGCCAGATTCATCAGTTTCCTGATAACGGGAAGACACAGTTGGGAAATTGCCCAAAGGAATCTATATCCACGGATAACCGAAACTGGTTATTCTCTGACGTTTCTCTACACCCATTCGCAACCATATTTTTATTTTAAACCCTTTATGAATAACACAAGCCCCAAGAAGCCTCTCGTGAGCAACAGCAAGTCTGTGCTGAGCTACAGATAGGAGCCATGAAGGTAATGACGTCATTTCAGAAACAAAACAATATTGAACCGGATCACATTCTGCGTATGTAGAGATAAGAGTAGATAAGTAAATGTTGTTCACACTGCAGGCAGAAATAAATATATCATTGGCCTGGACATGTTCCAGTCTGGACCGGCAAACCCGTGAATGAGTAACATCATCAACTATTCACGCCACTGGGATACAAGTCCCTGCAATCAGCCAAGTCACCCAATTGAACCCTGATCTTCTCTGGGACAAGAATGAGGTACTGGCGTCCTACTCTGACCCTGGCAGCAAGGACAGAGATATGGTTGAATGGGAACCGTTCACCTCACTGTGTCCAGGCCGTCATTGACACATTTAATGTTTTCAGGATACCAAGAAAACCAAATATTGTAATACTGTTTAATTAACGTTTGTGCCAAAATGCTCATTGGTTTTGTATGTGTATTTTGTCCCTACTTTTCTCGCAGTGAGTGCCGCTAAACTCTGTTGTACAGATACAATTCCTTGCATATTCCTCTGCACATTCTCCTGGGTAGCACCGTGTACTGTCACTTCGCCACGAACAAGCCTCTGAAAAACACACAGCATACTCGTGTCAGTCATACAGTCGAATTTGGTCGCATTTTATATAACTACAGGCACCATTACAACTGTCAACTGAAATAGATTATATATGTGATTAAATTTAAATCTACCAACATTTTTTTACCCTGGAACCTCACTACTTTTGTCATAAAATGTATTCGCACCAGTCGGTTATCTGGTTATTATGAAAAAAATAAAAAAGGACAAGGTATTTAAATAAAATTTAGTAAAATCTAAATATTTTTTACATTTGTATACTTTTCCTGCATTACTCTGTATTGCATTTACTGCTGTCTTTGACAGTGAGATGAACTGTGTGAGATCCAGCTGCTGATGAGAGTTATTTCAATCTGTCCAGGAAGCAGCGCCCCCTCCCACACAGTCGGAAGACATGACGTCATGTCAAAACACATAACTGCTTTAAACATAACATCGGAAACTTCGTGGGGAGGAAGCGGAACGCAGGGGGTGGGGGGTGGGGGGGGGGGTGGGGGGTGGGGGTTGGGGGGGCACTTAGACTTCGTAATTCAGGATAAGTATACAAATGTAAAAAATATTTAGATTTTACTAATTGTTTTAACTTATCCTGCATTACTCCGTATTGCATCTTTATCAGATGGCACGGCTGGTGGGCATACCTTCAGATGTGAGCCAGAAGAAATCCCTCGACAAAGGTCCGATGAAACTACACCGCATGTGCAAGAGATGACCGCGACACCAGCGACCATTCCTGTCGAAGGAAACGAGAGTCGATGCAAAAGAGGGAACCCGAAATAGGTGACAGAAATAGTATGAGGCGGGAAAGCCAAAACTAGAACTGACCTAAGAGCGAATGCGGAACACAGTAGAGCCCTCTAATCTTGGGTGAAAAACACCAGAGAGTTCGACGCGCCCCGCTCCGGGTAATGGCGAATCAGTGGCGTCGGGGGTTGGTTTACCTGTTGAGCTACCACCAAGGGACCATAGCTATGAACGCCGTGGACATCTTCCAAGGCTACATCACGAAGGTAGTGTCTGGTGAAAACGGTGTCGGACCACCAAAAACAGCCTTCTATGATCGATTTGAGGGAACAGTTACTGTGAAGAGCCATGGTAGACGCGACCACCCGAATCTCGTGTGGGTTGTTACCCTTGGGGGGTTCCAATCCGGCGACTTTATAAGCTTGGAGGATGACCCCCCGGAGCCACAGGGAGATAGTATTCCGGCTGACCTCCGACTGCGACGAAGGGGTGACCAGTAGGAAAAGGCGTTTCCTAGACTTGCGTCAGGGATGGTGAAGGATCTATCAGGCTGTCCTGGGAGTTGATTCTTTGCGATGAAGTCCCAGCACAGCCCAAGATGAACTGCGCCAATCCCGCGTTTGAGCCGGCCACGAGAGACGTCGAGGGCGTGGAGCTCACTAACCCGGGCGGTAGTAGCCAAGGCCAGTAGAAACACCGTCTTCTTCGTTTAGTCGTTAAAGGAAGACGAGTGGAGTGGTTCGAAGAGAGCCTCCCGAAGAGCCTTTAAGACCACATTCAGATCCCATGCAGGCGGTCTGAACTTGGCTTTCTGGTCTTCAAGACGAAACGAGCGCTGCAATGCCTGAAGTTCGGGAATTTTCGTCATTCTCCGGTCGTCCAGGATGGCAAGAACGGAGTTGATGGCGACCAAGTACGTGAAGATGGTAGAGCCTTTAATCAACGTGTGCTGCGCAAGTACAGAAGAAACTCATCCAGGAACTGCGGTGACGCTGTTATTGTATTCTGGTGCTTGTCAGAGCAGAATGCCTGGAACGAGGACCATTTATCATCATATAGTCCCCGTGTTAATGGACGATGGGCTAAAGCAATAGCCTTGGCCGCTCTAGTCGAATAGCCCTTGGCTCCTAGGGCTTTCTGCAGATGTGCCAGGCTTGCAGACGAAACCTAGCGGGACTTGGATGTGGCAACCGACTGTGTTGGTGGATCAGCAGGTTAGACCACGCCGGCAGTTCTAGAGGGTTGTGTCTGGCGATGTTTTGGAGGTTGACAAACCAACTTATGGCCGGCCACCAAGGCGCGACAAAATCAGTGTCAGGTGTCAAGTGGCCTGGACCTTTTAAGAACCCTGGGAAGGAGAACCGGAGGCGGAAAAGCGTACGTGCTTAATCCCTCCCAGGGAACACTGGAGGCGTCGACTGTTACAGCGGCCGGATCCGGGACCGGCGAGATGTAAGTCTGCAGCTGGCATTTCTGAGACGTGGCGAACAGATCAATGTTTGGAGTGTCGATCGTTTGACAAAGGACGGTGAAGATCTCTGGGTGGAGTCGCCATTCGGTGGGAGCCACCTTGTCTGGCCTGGAAAGAGTGTCTGCCAGAACATTCTTGCAACCTGGAATGTGCTGAACAAGGAATTGCAGGTCTAAGCAGTCCACCAGGTCGAAGAATCGGAAGGTCTGGTTGAGCAGAGACTGAGACTGGAGAGTTCCCTGATTCCTCAGACACCACACCACGGGGATGTTGTCCATGGAGATGGTCAACTGGGCATGACGGAGCATGCTCTGCCAGTGGGAGACGGCCAGGATGAGAGCTTCGAGTTCGAGGTTGTTGCTGTGCCAGTGGATTCGATCTCCGGACCACAGCCCTGCAACTGTTTGAGTCCCCAGATGAGCCCCCCAACCCTGTTTGGATGCGTCGATGAACAGTTGGAGGGTTGGCTGTAGCGCGGTCAAGGAGACGCCACCGCAGACGTTCGATTCCACCGTCCACCATCGGAGGAAGGGGTGGAGGTGAACTGGGAGGACGATGGGGGACTCCGGATTCTGCTGCCGGATGAAGGGAGCGAGAAACTGTTGAATTGGACGGAGTTGGAGGCGACCTCTGGCAGTCAGGTCTTGAGCCGATGTGAGGAGGCCCAAGAGAACCTGCCATTGGCGGAGAGTTCGAGCCTGCTGGAGGGCAGGGTAGAGGTGAGCGAGGATTTTCAACCACCTGTTCCTTGGGACTTGAAGGAGGTTCTGATCCGTGAGAAACAGGCCCCCGATGAACTGCATCCCAACTGATTGAAGAGCCGCAGGGTAAAATGAAGTTGATGTTCCTCAGGTGTAGTTAGGCAGCGACCGGCTTGGTGATCCGTGTGAAAAGCCACGGGGCCGTGGAAATTCCAAATGGTAGGACCACCCACTGGTAATGGGTACCATTGAAAATGAACCTGAGGAAGTGCCGGTCGTTGGGGTTGATGGGTACTTGAAGATAGGCGTCCTGGATATCGCGACTGATCAGGGAACGTCATCATTCGGAAGTAGGGAGGACGACCCAGGTAGCGCCGGTTGAAAGTGGAGAGGTTGTTTATCGTGCGCCAGCTGGTGGTTCCCTTCTTGGGAACCAGAAACATCGGGGAGTAAAATCCTGGGTTTCGAGCCGGGTCATGCACAATCTCTATGGCCTCCTTCCGCAGTAGGGAGTCGATGCTGTCGTGAAGGGGCCAAAGTTGGTTAGGCGAATAAGCATCTGTTGTCGGAGTGGACGTCAGGTGAGGAAGTGCAGCCAATGGGAGCTGGTGCCACTGCAGGAGGTCGTTTGTGACGAATGGGTGATCCAGTATAGACCAGTTTCTCCAAAACCGGCCTAGTCTCCCACCCACAGGTGTGTCCATGACCGGAACGGCTGGGGGTGGGAGGTGCCAGTCATTGAGGTCCCACCGGTCAATGCTTCGAGGTTGAATCGGCACCCTTGCTGGGTCGACGATCTCTTCGGGGCTGGTAGGTGCCACAAGATTTAGCACGACCACGCCCTGTCTGGCCACGACGCTGATTGGTGTGTGACATGCTCCAAGGCTCTGAGAGCCATTTCATCTCTCGCAAAGCTGGAGACTCAGACGTGTGTAGCGAAGATGGCCCCATTAAAAAGGGTAGGACCCGACCAAGGTTGTCATAGTAAGGAACGCTCGAATTCGGAATCCCATTCCGTGGAAGTCAAGTAGCCCAACCGTCGAGTAGCGGTGATCTGCGCAAGAGCGGCTCTCAGATGATTGCGCAAATGGTTGACCTTGCGGAGTTGGAATGTCATAACAGTGCGTAGGTGGTCGATCCTGTTAGGATCCTGTTAGATCCTGGTCAATAGCACCAGGCAGAGGAGTCAAGTGTAGACAGTAGCTTCAAAGAACGCCGCAGTTCCGTTTCCACGAATGTGAGTCGGCAGTCCGGCATACGTATGGTGGCATACTGGGAAGACCCGGACATTCAATGTAAGTCCTCGTCACGGATGTGTGACCGTCGGCCACATCAAAGGAGTGGACAGGGAAATCATCACGCCGGAAACGACGGCGTGAGGGACAACTTAGCAAAGTCCTCGTCCAACGCCGTAACAAGGTCTGTCAGCATGGGGTCGGGTGGAAGCGAAGTCGGGTTATACCAAATCGTAGATTTTTGTCGACATCAGAGCCTGTTGAGGGAGCGACGGAGGTCAAACGGTCGCTAGCCGATCAGCAGCTTGTGATAGGCCAAAGTGTGTATCAATCTCGGGAGATAATCAGGTCGAAATGACCCATCCGATGAGGAGGAACGACGTCGACGACTATGTACGGGTGAGCGACGAGAACGTCGACGGGATCGAGCTGACTAGGACAAGTGCCGAGAAGCAGTCAGAGGCGACGAGGTGAATGACGATCGAGACCGATGAGCACCCGAAGTAGAGGAGGCCGCATGGAATTGAAGTATCTGTAGTCGGGGCCGTCAGTGGCCATGGCGTCACAGGAGGCACCGTCGGCGCCGATGAGGCGGGAGTAGCTTGCGCAAACAATGACTGCATCCAAGCTTGCATCCAAGATGGATCCATAAACGATGATGGGAGGGCATGTCCATACGTAGGTGGCACGGCACAAATCAAAGGCGCCGAAGTAGTCAGAGGTGCCGGAGGTAGAGGCACAGGATACATCGGAGGCGCAGGATGTAGTGTTGCCGGAGTCATCAGAGGCGCCGGAGGCATCAGAGGCGCTGGAGTTGTCGACGTAGATGGTAGAGGTGACAGGAAACCTGTTACGGTCGATGCTGCAGGCGATGAGGTCGAAGCAAGCGATGGTAAGGGGGGTGTAGGAGACCGTGAACGGTTGTATGTCGTGCCATGGGAGGCAGACTCTACGTTGGATGGCATGATGGAGTGCCGGCGCACACGTTGAGTGAAGCGTTTCCGAGACACTCGTAGGTAGTCGGTGAAGAAAACTGCCGACAGGGGACTACAGTATCTGCACTGCTCTGTGAGGGTACACGGGGTTGTACAGTCCAGGCAGCAGGGGCGGGGGTCCCGTCCAGATTTTTTCCCGCGGCAGTTAGTGAAGCGAGACATTCTGGAATTGAAGCAAAAGCATAACGATGTGTAAACACACAACGTGAAACATAATGTAACTCAACATAACTTATTCTGTTACAAAGTTTATAAGAGCAAACAATTACGCTTCAAACACGCCAAATACAAAGATTAAATTTAATGTAAAAATCCAACCACAGAGCCAAATCAAAACACAAAACACGAAAATACGTGGACGCGTAGTGAATCGCAAAAGGGCGGGAAAAAAGGGCGGGAAAACCAAAATGGCGGGAAACAACAATACGCTCGGAAATACCGTAACGAGAGCCACAATACGAGCGAGAAACGTTACCATTAACGTAACGAAACAATAGAATGAAGTCAAAGGTAACAAACCAAATACAATAAACAACACAGCAGACTTTTGTCGTAGAAAACAACAGAAAGTCAGGATCAGATAAAGCTTGAATATTTCCACTAGGGATACAGTATACGTCCGTTCCGTGTGGCTGACAAAGCAGTTATGTGTTTTGACATGACGTCATGTCTTCCGGGTCACGTGCCGACTGTGTGGGAGGGGGCGCTGCTTCCTGGAAACAACTTTCTTCAGCAGCTGGATCTCACACAGTTCGTCTCTCTGTCAAAGACAGCAGTAAATGCAATACAGAGTAATGCAGGATAAGTTAAAAAATTTAAAGGTTATGAAAACCTTTTGAAATGTTGGTTTCAAATTAAATCAGGCATATTCGATTGGCTGGCAATCGGCCTTTCTTCTTCTTTAAATTTGCAATACTTATTATTCTGACACGACGAGAAAAGTAGGTATGGATAAAATAAGAGAGAGGGCTCATTTTTCGAATTTCGTGTCCCTGACCCAAGATTACTTTTTACCTACATGTCCAATAGCAGTCAGAATGGCTCAAATACACGATCATTAAATGTTTGATAAAGGTAACAAAACACTTTTGTAATCATAGGAAACGTCAGAGCCCGACGATAACGCCTATTCCGTGAGCATTTGTTTATTGGCCCAGCCAATGTACCACGAAATCCATGTCTCAAGGATGAACCATAAATCTTAATACAATCGAGGGAGGACTTTCTGCATGTACACAAAAAGTATTTAAGACAAGTGGATTAGTGTGGTATGAAGTTGGGGATCAAAACTTCTTACAGAATCAAACAGATTCACGCTTAAACTTGGACTTTTGTGAACCCCCTTCATCAACAGTTCCTCTCTCTAATACTATATTAATTTTGAATATATAGTTGTTTTCCTTCATTGTTTTAAGGATTATGGTTAATCTCTGAGATAGGGACCATCTTTGGTGGTACATTTGCTGAGCCCTGCAATATATTCACCTCATCAAAAGTATTGCATCACCAAATTGAAAGTGTAATTGCGAGTTTATATTCATGGTAGAGATTTTCAAATTGTTACCTGTGTGTTGTCACATCACCTGCTTGTAGAATGGTAAACACCTTAACTGCCCCACCTTGTGGGTGCGTTTATGCGAACCGTATGCACAGATAAGGGGTTAAAATAGAGAATTCATGTTTGGTGACGGAAAGTTCATGCTGTTACTATTATTCCTAACTGTTATTAATGTTGACTGAAAGTTCTACCAATTTAAACGTCTGTCTTTATTACGATTGTAACTGAAATGTCTAAGCATTTTATCCGAGACAATCAAAGATGGCAAATCATTGGCATGCAACGAAGTGGCATGACATGTCGGGATATTGTTGCTGTGTCAAACATTAATCATGCTGTAATCTGTAGACTGATCAGAAAACACACTTTGCCTTGACATGTGAGGGACATGCCGAGATCAGGACGTCCACGAAGACCAGTGACAGAGAGGACACGGTCCTTGCACTGTTCTCCATCATCACTGACATACCAACAACAGAGCATCCCTAAGCACCATCAGGAGTCGACTAAATGCAGCAGGATTAAGGGCCACAACACCAGTAAGACGTCCCCTGCTCTCACCCCATTATATGCTGGGCTCTGTAGCCTGGTGTCAGACTCGAGCACACTGGATCTTGAGGTCATGGAGGGGGATTCATTGGTCTTACGAGAGACGGTCTACGCTGGTGGTAGGACTTGTGTGGAGGCAAAGAGGAACATCTTATCATCAGCAAAACATCCAGGAAACAGAGGCCTCAGGTGGCGGATCAGGGATGGTATGGGGATGCTGCTTCTTTGACTGTAAATTTGATTTTGTGACAGTTCAGGGGGTTCTAAATGGAGAAAGGTACCAAGATACCATATTGAACGGTTTTATTATGCCTTATTTTGATAACCATGTACTTGCAACTCGTCCTATCTCTGTGGACAACGATGCCCTACATGGCATCAGGAATGGCAACACATACCTCAGTTGGGGATTAGGCTTCTGATTTTGAGCATGAGGAGGCGTCTTGTGGATGTGATCCGTGCATGAGGAGGCTACACCAGATATTGGCTTACACTATTGATCATCTAGTTGTGACATGGGTATAACATTACTGAGACACGTACGTTTTGATCTGACTATCTCATTCCTGACAGTTATCATATTTACCCAGTTACAGTCCTAGTAGTCCCTGGCGAATAATGTTGGTTTTTTTCTTTGCAAATGCTCATTTTTCCTTTTATTCATGACTTAACATCTTATGTGACGTTAAGTAACACTTTTGTTTGGCTTTCAAGCTTCTCTTTACACTTTTCTTTTCTGATTATCAACAAATTTTGGTGGTGAGATACATTTGATGAGATGTACATTTCTTGTTGTACGGAATGCTATGTAGTACAAAAGAGAACTGGACATGTCTTCAGCTCAAAGTTGTTAATATACCCACGGATTGATTTAACCAAATGTTTCAAGGCAATATCAAGTACTATACTCTCTGTTCGATACTTTGGCCTATTACTGTTTAAACCCCCATCCACCAGCGCAAGTTGTTAAATGTCTTTCAACGACACAGAGTAAAGTCTTGTTCTTACCAGTGGTTTCTAAAACAGGGACAACAAATCTTCAAATACACTTAAAAAACCCCTCTAAAACCAGTCTGTTTGAAATATTAAATGTTGTCACAAGTCAAAACATGCATATATTCAAACTCATTCATATGAACAACTGTTACAACAATTTCTACATTTGATTTCTGAATAGGTTGTTATTGTCATCAATTATGGAAATCCTTTGAGCAAAGAAGGCATTTGTAATACCTCGTCCAAATGGAGGTATGCAACATTGTATTAAATAACAAGTATATTAAAGATGATGAGTGGGTGTCCACAATTCCCGATACTTACGGATACAGGATTTCTTGCCTGTGGTGACGGCGTACGCTCGTTCCCCAGCCAGCTCCCTGTACACCCCTTCACACCGGGAACACACCTGGTCAGAGGGCGACGTACATTCCTCCAGGTCACAGTTGGAGATGGCCGAGCACACTGTCCATAGAAAACAGAGCATACAGACACTACCGAACTGGGAACTGCACGTAACCAAATGACCAGAAGGAATGTCAACGTAATTAAGATACCCATTTGTGATATATGTATCATGATTAATGAAAAATGTCAGCACCCTATTAATGATTTATTTGCATGAACCAGTCAGAGATGCCAATTTGCCAAGCCTCTCTTCAGGAAAATGAAACAAAATGTATTTCTACATCATCCCAATATCATGGTTATTTAAGTTGACTGTATGTGGATCTGTGAGCACTCGGTCACTGAGGAATAAGTGTGCATATTAGATAAGTTCACAGTTAACCACTTACTCCGGCATCTGTTTGGGCTGGCATAGAAGCCCATCTTGCAGTTTGTGCATATCTCGGGGAGGCTGCAGGTGCCCCCGCTACTGTATTGGGTTATGCCGTTGCTGTAGATGATGTGGGACGTAGTGTAGTTGATGTTGCAGGCGCCGGTGGGGTTAATAACGTTGTCGCAGATGGCTACGGATGTGTTGATGAAGTCAATAAAGTACATGTCTATCAATGACAGAGCCTTTTTCGGCTTACATGTTCATATCAATGCACTGATCATGATTAGTCCCTTAAATAAATTTGTGTTTAAAAGTATACAATTCTTTTGTAAAGGTAGTTTTACCGTGCGGACAGCCATGGTTATCGGTAGATCTGTATCCAGATTTGCACACATGCACCTTGTAGTACACTGTCCTGTTGGAGAGATAGATCCCATGTATGTACAACCAGTCTTTGAATGGCATTTAGAGGTGGCATACACGAGAGAGACTTTATGGATGTCAACTTCTTTATTATGAGGAACTCACGTTTCGGAGTTCATGCTTATTCCTTCACCTGGTGAATGAATGCTATGATGCGGAGAGCATATATATGTACATGTGAAAAACACACAAATAAATAGATAATAATGGTAGAAACGTAACAAGTCAACAGTAACTTAATATAAATACCATTTTAATCCTCACGGTACATCTGACTTTATTGCCTGTCTGTTATTTGATTGTACATCTGGCTTCAGCCAGTTATCTGTGTGCTTCTTGCTATCCATTATCTGTTGTTGTTAATGTTAATCTGATAGTTAGTGATTACCTGTATGGTAGTAAGCGTTTGCCTGCATGACAGTTAGTAATTTCCTGTATTGTAGTTAGTGTTGGCCTGTATGACAGTGTTGGTATCTATGGTAGATTGTGATTAACTGCGTGATAATTAGTGATTACCTGTATGACAGTAAGGGATTATTCATATGAGAGTTAGTGATTTACAGTAAGTGAACATCTGTATGGCAGTTAGTGATTTACCTGCATAACGGGTTGTGATTATCTGTATGACAGTTAGTAATTACCTGTATGACAGTAAGGGATTATTCATATGAGAGTTAGTGATTTACCTGTATGGCCGTTGGTAATTACTTTTATGACGGTTAGTGATTACCTGTATGACAGTTGATCGATACCTGTAAAACAGTTGCTGACTACCTGTATGGCAGTTGTCAATACATATATGACAATATATGTTAAGCAGTGAATACACGTATTACATCTGATCAATACCTGTATGGCTGCTGGCTATTACCTGTATTTGTTGCACCCATAAAACCAAAAGAACTCGCACCATGTATAAGATGCCTTCCGGCGTGACTGGACGTTCGTGATGACATTTATCCTGCAACAAAGATAAAAGTGACTGTGACTTCTAACATACTTGCACAACATGAAAGGTGTCTGTTGGTATATGAGTTAACACATAATTAGGTAAGATTTCCAAGTTCATTTAACAGGTCACGGCAATGCTGTCATAAGCAGTTTTTCTCGTGCAAAAAAACATAACCCATTTCCTATTGATTCTGGCACTGCAGGGTTTCCATAGTCCATGCAAATTGCTCAGATACTTCAAGTTCGTTTACGAATATCCTCGCCCATCCAAGTGAACAAAACGAATAAAAGTGACAAAATCCTTTCTACACCTATAAGAAAACTCTGCCAAAAGCACATCATGAGTATGTGTTTATGAATCATTATAAAATATTGATGAATCCAGGTGTTTGCAGAATGGTTCGCGTATCCTGCTCCACCAGTGTCACCCGTCACAAACACATACAAAGCCAGTCAGTTGTCCACAGGCAACTTACTATTTCTAAATGTCAGTGATACAAGGTAATTGTGGTAACTGCCAAGAAAAGTCAATGTTTTACCTGAAAAAAACATATGGTACAAGTGACAAAAGTGAATTGCACTGAACATAAGTTTTGTCATTGATTTGGAAATGTCCTCCACATCCACAGGCCTTGGATGCTGTAACAACTTTTGAGTAAGAGTCGTAGGATGCCCTTTGAAATCTTCGAAGAATGAGCATGCTCGATTGTACCTCAAAACTTAGGAAATGAATACACAAACAGCAGGAATGTCTGAAATATTGCTCGACATGAATGGAAAATTGACTATTAGAAAGAATCGTTTTACACAGACCTAATCATGACATCGATGATCGCAACTATTGACTCAATCCTTGGGAGGATGTGTAGAAGCAACCACAGGTATACCATGAAAAGGGTTCTATTTCAAGTGTGCTCACTATATAAAAGGGGGTGACAAAAGTAAGTCTGTAACACACTCAGTGTAGCAAAGAAGTATGAATTATGGACCACAATAGTTCACTTTATGAAAACTAACCAGTTTCCATCCATTGTGATGGTGCTGGGCGCTCCATTGAAACACCGGGCTACAGCTGATCGGGATTCACCTGCCTGCAAGCGGCATTTGACCTTGTTTCTTTGCACTTCTGTTAATCTTGGCATGTTGTTGAACTGTTACTGTTCGATTGACGCAGATGCCAGGCAATCGAAAACCCTGTACCTTAACACCGTTCATAGTGCTGCTGCACGTGCAATACGTGCTGCTTCAAGACCAAATGATCACAAAAGGCAGGACAGGTTGGCAACTGTTGGGACATGTCGGCAACAGTTGGGACAGGTCGGCAACAGTAAAGACAGGTCGGCAACAGTAGGGACATGTCGGCAACAGAAGAGAGATGTCGGCAACAGTAGGTAAAGGCCGGTTTCAGTATGGAGAGGTAGGCAGCAGTAGGGACATGTTGGCAACAGTAGGGTCAGGTAGGCAAAGTGTAGGGACATGTCGACAATAGTAGTTACATGTTGGGAACAGTTGGGACATGTCGGCAACAGTAAGGGCAGGTCGGCAACACTTCTGACAGGTCGGCAACAGTTGGGACATGTCGACAACAGTAACGACAGGTCAAAAACACTAGAGGCATGTTGGTAAGAGTAGGGAGATGTCGGCAAAAGTAGGTAAGGGTCGGCATCGTTATTGAAGGACCGGCAACAGTTTGGACATGTCGGCAACAGTTGGGATATGTCGACAGCAGTAAGGACAGGTCGGCAACAGTCGGGACATGTCGCCCAAAGTAGGGACATGTCGGGAACAGTTGGGTCAGGTTGGCAACAGTAAGAACAAGTCGACAACAGTAAAAACAGGTCGGCAAGAGTAGGGAGATGTCGGCAAAAGTAGGTAAGGGTCGGCATCATTATTGAAAGGTCGGCAACAGTTTGGACATGTCGGCAACAGTAGGGACATGTCGTCAAGAGTAGATAAAGGTCGGCATCAGAATGGAGAGGTCGGCAAAAGAAGGTAAACGTCGGCATCAGTATGGAGAGGTCGGCAAAGGTTGGGACATGTCTGCAACAGTAGGGCTATGTCGGCAATAGTAGGTACATGTCGGCAACAGTTGGGACATGTGGACAACCGTAAGGACAGGTTGGCATCAGTAAGGACATGTCGGCAACAGTAAGGACAGGTCGTGAACAGTAAGATGTCGGCAGCAGTTGGGGCATGTTGGCATGAGTAGGGACATTTCAGCAACAGTAGGTAAGGTTGGCATTAGTATGGAGAGGTTGGCAACAGTTGGGACATGACAGCAACAGTAGGGACATGTCGGCATCAGTAAGGACATTTCAGCAACAGTAGGTAAGGTTGGCATTAGTATGGAGAGGTTGCCAACAGTAGGGACATGTCGACAACAGTTGGGAAATAACAGCATCAGTAAGGACAGCTCGGCAACAGTAGGAACATGTGGGGAACAAGACTGGTTGGCATCAGTAAGGACAGGCCCGCAACAGTAGGGACAGTTCGGCAACAGTTGGGACATGTCGGCAACAGTAAGGATAGGTCGGTAACAGTTGGGACATGTCGGCAAAAAGTAAGTAGAGGTCGGCATCAGTAAGTACAGCTCGGCAACAGTAGGCACATGTCGATTAGATTAGGGACACTTCGGCACAAGTTTGGACATATCGGTAACAGTATGGACATGTCGGCAACAGTAGGGACATGTCGGCAACAGCTGGGACACATGGGCAACAGTTGGGAAATGTCGGCAACAGTAGGGCTATATCAACATCAGTAGGAAGAGGACGGCAACAGTAGGTAAAGGTTGCCATTATTATGGAGAGGTCTGAAACAGTAGTGACATGTCAGCAACAGTTGGGACATTTTGGCAACAGTGAGGACATGTCGGCATTAGTTGGGACATGTCCGTAACAGTAGGGACATGTTGGCAACAGTAGGGACAAGTCAGCAACAGTACGGACATGTTGGCAACAGTTGGGACAAGTCAGCAACAGTACGGACATGTTGGCAACAGTTGGTACATTTTGGCAACAGTAGGGACATGTCGGCAACAGTAGGGACATGTCCGTAACAGTAGGGACATGTTGGCAACAGTAGGGACAAGTCAGCAACAGTACGGACATGTTGGCAACAGTTGGGACAAGTCAGCAACAGTAGGGAGATGTCCGTAACAGTGAGGACATGTCGTCAACAGTAGGGACATGTCCGTAGCAGTAGGGACATGTCGGCAACAGTAGGGACATGTCCGTAACAGTAGGGACATGTTGGCAACAGTAGGGACAAGTCAGCAACGGTACGGACATGTTGGCAACAGTTGGAACAAGTCAGCAACAGTAGGGAGATGTCCGTAACAGTGAGGACATGTCGGCAACAGTAGGGACATGTCGGCAACAGTTGGGACATGTCCGTAACAGTAGGGACATGTCCGTAGCAGTAGGGACATGTCCGTAGCAGTAGGGAGATGTCCGTAACAGTAGGGACATGTGGGAAACAGCAGTTACATGTGGGCAACAGTAGGGACATGTCGGCAACAGCTGGGACATGTCGGCAACAGCAGGGACATGTCTGTAGCAATAGGGACATGTGAGCAACAGCAGTGACATGTCGGCAACAGTAGGGACATGTCGGCAACATTAGGGACATGTCCGTAGCAGTGAGGACATGTCGGCAACAGTTGGGACATGTCCGTAACAGTAGGGACATGTCCGTAGCAGTAGGGAGATGTCCGTAACAGTAGGGACATGTGGGAAACAGCAGTGACATGTGGGCAACAGTAGGGACATGTCGGCAACAGCTGGGACATGTCGGCAACAGCAGGGACATGTCTGTAGCAATAGGGACATGTGAGCAACAGCAGTGACATGTCGGCAACAGTAGGGACATGTCGGCAACATTAGGGACATGTCGGCAACAGTAGGGATATGTCGGCAACAGTTGGGACATGTCGGCAACAGTAGGGACATGTCGGCAACATTAGGGACATGTCGGCAACAGTAGGGATATGTCGTCAACAGTTGGTGTGACATTGAAAATGAACCCGCGAAAACTGACCCTCACCATACTTGAGCTTAATATGATTATAGTGAAAGTCATACATGACAATCTTTGACAGGTCCAAAATAGAAAAGCCTGCATAGACAGGTTGATTCAGATACAAGCTAGTCTTTTTCAGGTGAACAGCTGCTAAATCTTCATTCACAGCAATGTTGACACAGTACATAGTTTTATTGCAACTGGGGAAGGTAACGTTTACTGTACTGAGGGTCTATGGACTTTATGTGATTTAAACATTATGTTGCTTGTTGTACAGTTGTATCACCTTTGAATGACTTATATGTGAATAAATACACACATTAAACGTCGATGCTCTGTTATTTTTGTTGTTGTTGAACACTTGCTGAGGGAATTTCTTACTGCAATGATAATCCTACAGCTATTCTGTATCAGTTTCACCACAAGGATTGATGTAATTACCAATGAAAAACAGACAGAAATGTAAAACTGTTAACACACGGTTTATTTTATCAAAACACAAAAATCAAACATTAAGACAATAACAGTAAAAATGTACATGGAGTGATTATTCAGTGTCTGTGTCATCATCATCATCAACATCTGACTGTTCACGCTCTAGATCTTCAGCCTCAGAAAGATCTACATGAGACAGAATGTCTTTGACAACAGGTTTCATCCACTTGTTGATTTTAGCAGACAATCCTTTGGAATCAACATCGGGATCCATAGCTCTCACTTTCTCCAGGATAGGCTTGAAGAGGGGTCCATATCCAAAGTAACTCACATATCGGATAGCTGTTGACATTCGATCTAGAAAGGTAGCTTCCCAGCATTTCTTGAGCTTGTTTTCAATCCATCTCTCACTTTTCCCCTGATCTTCATACTCCTCTTTCTTCTTAAAGACATCATCTTGACAGTGCTTTAGAGTGTGTTTCCACATGTATTCTAAGCCTTTCACCTCCCACTCTTTATCAGCATCACTGAATTTAGAGGTCATTGTAGGCTGTAGAACATCGCTTTCATCAGCTGTCTCCATTTTAACTCGTTTCCTTAGGGGTCCCCCTCCATTCTCAGGGCACCATGATCTGACATGACGCTGAAGGTCATGATTATTTTTAAACACAATACCACACTCGTCACAGGAAGGCATAGTTGTATCACTAGTGTCGTCCTCTGATTCACTTTCCACTGGAGCGGTTACTTCTGAGATGTGATTTCTTCTGGTGTCTGGCTTCAAATGATAATGATTGACAGCCTGCTCCTCTTTTATTGGCCGTGGGGTGATGACTGTTTCAAGTACATTAGGTTGTAGTCTTCCTGATTCCAAGGTAGTAGGACGCAAGTCGATTGTCAGATTGCCATAGGGTTTTTCAACAGCTTCTTTATACACAGACATAAACTGAACAGCATTGTTTGGATAGATGCGCCTGGCAAACAAGTTGACTTGATGTCTGTCCACAGGGGAATTAAACAGTGTCACGTAATGAGAATTCAAAGCAGTGTCACGTGACTCCTTACCTCTGGGAAACAGATTTTGTAACAGTAAGAAAATAATGACATTCTTATGGTGAGAGGTTCGGGTGAACAGTTGGGAGATGCGTTTATCACCTTTAGCCTCCGACATGAGGTCATCCAGTACAATCATGTTGTTATTCCGTGCATCCAGATAGTTATCCTCGTGCAGGTTGTAAGGAATCCCCTTCACAAACGTCACATACGGTAACTGTTCACTGATTATTTGATACAGAGGCTGCCACTCCATATAACACCAGATAATGTTATTGGGTACAGGTTGGATGCGATTCTGTAGTAAAATGTTGTACACAAACATAGTCTTGCCACTTCCACTTGGACCCACCACCACAGTATTGGATGGAATGGTAAAGTAGAACTGTTCTTTTAGTGCTGGAGGAGGTGGAGGAGGGGGAGACATGGGAGGAGGAGGAGGAGGAGGAGGAGGAGGTGAGGTTCCAGGAGGAGGAGGAGGATATGAATGCATCTGTCTCCTATGTCTATGCATATTATCATTTCTAGAGAACTGTCTCCCACAATCAGGACACGATGTGGACTCCATGAGGATAGAAATGCAACTGACACTGGAATAAGAGGAAGACCCTTATATACTCTGAAGATCAGTTTCTGGGATCCAACTGTTAAACTTTTTGGGATAACCCATCCATTTCACAAACACCTCTTTTACGCCAGCTCGCTTCCTTTTCTTCAAAACTTTCTCCACTCTCCACACTGTGTCTGCGGGCTTGTCTACTCTCTGTAGTTCATTTGCATAGAAACTGCCTTGAACCGGATCATCAGCCATATCTTTCAACAGATAGATAGGCATACCATCACGATAGAACCTTCTTCTGATAATAAAGATTTCCTCAGTCCATTTTTCTTGATAGTCTCTTTGAAATGTATGTCTCAAATGAGAGAGTCTCACTTGATCGCCCACTTTAAATTTAAAGGGTTTCTTCATGGACTTCTTTTTGATTTCAGCTTTCGATTTGACTGGTCTCGTCAAAGTGTCAATGTATTGTTCTTTCCATACCAGAGCTTCATTCGTTTGATTAATATTTGAGGGTGATCTTTCATTCAATGATCTGTGAGGTCTGTGGTTATAATCCCGGACGAGGTCTTGTAAAATATCCAAATAATGATACGTTTGTTTGTAGGTGAAATATCTGTACATCGTGGTCTTGAGGGTCCGTATCACTCTCTCGGCATAAGAAGCCTTGGTTTCATTCTGTGTGGCATAGTAAGTGATGACCTTGTTTCTTAAATAAGACCTCATTTTCTTATTTTCAAATTCTCGACCTTTGTCTGATCGTATAATTTGTGGCAGGGTAGCGCGGGAAAATATCTTCTTCAAGGCCTTAATGACCGCATCCGGTGTTTTATTTTTAAGGGGCTCAACCCACAGAAAACGTGTAAATACATTTATAGCTATGAGTAAGTATTTCACACCGTCATTGTCCGAGGCTATATTAGATACATCAGCCAAGTCAATATCCCATCGAGCATTGAGGCCTGAAGCCACCACTCTGTTCCGCTTGAACTTGTATCTTAAAGGTCGCTGAAGCGAAAAGGCATCTTGGGATGTCAACCACTTCTTTATGTGATGTAAACTAATATCAAATTTCCCCTCCTTTTTCACAATGTGATACAACTTAACAGGCCCAGAAAAGGAGGCTGGGTGTTTGGGATTCAAATAAATACTAGACAAATATGCTTTCCATCGGTCAGCAGGCATGGTTACACGTGAAATGAAGCCCACACGATGTAAATAGAGCTTATATGTTTATCCACTTCATAGCCTAACAAAACTACAGAGACGGGCCTAGGTTACCTTCAATAACAAACGTGCTTGTGTGTTTATGTTAACCCTGGATACAGAGGACTGCCTTCCTCGTAGGTTTGTTTACACAACTATTTGCCTTCAGTGGAGAAGACTGTTATGTGACCTAGTTCGTCCTCGTGTTCACAGTAACAAAACAATTCTTCTTTTACCTATGCAACTAATGTAAACATAGAAGAACTGACAACATTGCACCCTTTCTATTTTAAAGGAATTTCATACATACTATTGTATAGTTTTAATTATACTGATTAGGCTATGTTTGAATGTATAACCGTTGGTCTATCTTAAGCCAGGGTTTTCCCAGATTGCAACACAACCTGTAATGTACTACGCTGGTAAGCTATTTTTAGCGTGACGTCATTCTTTTACCTTCGTGCTTGGGGTCAATGGGTGCGAGCCTGGGGCAGAACGCCCAATGTTCTTTCATCACAGAAACATTACTTCGTGAACTTGCGTCCTTGAAGTCAAAACTGTTGTTGTTTATCATTTTTATTGTGTATATTTTTTAAAATTTCATTAAGTTTGTTTTGAAATAATTTTTAATTTTATCTTAATACATTTTGTTTGAAAACATGGCTGAAAGGGAGATCATTTCTAAGTACGATTTGCTTGGTGTACCTCAAAAAAGAATTGATAAATTCAAAAATGATATGAGTTTCCGTGTCGATAACGATTTGATTCCACGAGTAACGAAGGAACCAATCGAATAATTAATCAAAATTCAAACAAACCCGTGGCAATTGTTCCTCCATTTAATAATATATCTATAGAACAAAATTCAAGACTACCTCGACAATAATGTGATGTATTTTTTATTTGACTTTCTTTCAAGACGGGAAACACCAAGTAGATCATACTTGAAAGCTTACAAATTGTCAATTAAGTAATCTTTTTCTTTTCTTCGACAAGCATTTTGTTTTTTACTCTTTTATTTTTTATTGAAAGTTTTAGACATGTTTAAATAAACAACATCAGTAGCAACCGACAGTTACAGAACATTATGGGAAAACATATGATGGATCCAGTGACTTAAAAGTGTCACATCATATTTGGAGAGCGGGATTTTCACCATGAGATGAAGGTAAAACATTTTATTGTTCAATTATACAAACAAAATCTTTGCTGCTTACTATTAGAGTTTATTAGACTATTGTGGGATAATCCGATGCCGTTGCTAAGCCATTTGAACAAAAAAACAAACCAACAACAACGTTTCTCGTGTCTATTTTCATTGTACGACACGACTTTTGAGATATTACTTTCCTTCAAACAAGTGGTTTTATATGAACCAAACATATATGTTGAGTGAACTTACATCAACGCAATTCTTATACATTTATGTCACTAAAATCTGATTCAATAATCTTCTTTTTTAAATTTTAGTTATTGAAAGCATCAAACATTAGAAAAGAATACCATTACAAATACAACTAAATTAAATCTTCATTTGAAATAGCGGTAAGGGGAATAGTTTTATCAACAGATCATCGCTCACACTGCGGCGCAGTGGCGACTCAGCATAACACCGCTTCTTACAGGCATCACAAATCAGTACAGAACGGACTAATGCAACTAATCGGAGGGTGCGCTTTACATATTGTTTTGCATAATTATATAGATATGCTACTGCACCTGTGACAGTGAGTTGCATGACAATATACATATATGTCTATTTATACACCAAAGCTACCGTATCGCTAGCTCTCCGTTGGGCTTCGATGAGAGCACGTGGAGCCGCACAACCGAGGTAAACAAAGGATGTATTACCCTCACTATAAGACGCCTAGCATTAATTTCAGGGGTGTTTGCTGGAAACCTCGCCTCCGTGCCTTATAACAAAATCAAGCGGGAAACATGATATTCGTTGGGAGAATACAGCGTTTTGCAGGAGAAATTAAATTCGGAGAGAGGATGTCTTCCCAAGTATGTGTCTATTATGCTTCATTCAGAGTATTTGTAATGACAGGAGAAACCAATGAGCGACTATTTCACGAGTTGGAATTCGAGCATTTTACTTCAAACACTGCCCGAATGCCATTTGACCCTTGACCATACCACGGACTTGTATAGGTCCGTGACCATACTTACAGTATGAGTGTATATATTCGTATTCCTTTGCAGTTATAAGAATAATTTGGATTAATTGTTATGTTTATGTCTAATATCTTCCAAAATAGATGTAGAAGTCAGAAGATCATCTCAGCAACGTGTGCATGATTTTCATATGTACCTTTCCGTAGTTTAGTTATCGAATAGCACCTGATTAACATCCGTACATACTATTTGGGATTTATTAAATACATCCATTTTGATTTTGAACGAAAATACTAATGCGAGTTCGTCTGCGAGTTGGAAAATTTAAATAATCCATGCTAAGTGACATACATTGTATTTTACCAAATCAAGAGTTAATTGATACCAATTATTGTATATTTTTTCTGTTATTTCACCATGTCACATCATATTGTTCATCACCATTAACTCACAACCTCTTGCAGCGAATATCACAAGGTTTTATTGACTGTTTTGTATCAGGTTTGGGTATATGTTAAAAACAAATCAAAATGGCAATACACTCGCATCAAGAATATTTATTCGATGCATGAATACAAACGTGATTAAACAATGATATTTAACCCTAAACAGTTTTACAAAGATTCCAATTTTCTTAAGTCTCCTCCCGGCACGCCAAGCACAGATTTGCGTTTTATGTACAGTCTTTTCACACGCTTGTTTTCTGGGTTTCTATGGTGATTTCTCCTCACAAGATGCTTCTTCGGTACACCTAAACTGAGTAGTAATTTGCGAAACTCCTTGTAACCCGTTGGTCTTTTTGACCCGGAGGAAGGGTCTAGAGTGTGATAACGAATCAGCTTCGTGAGGTTTGATTCTTTTAACACGTTTCCGTTTGGCAACACAATTTCCAGATTACCCGTCACTGTTAAGTGACCCGTGTCAATTTTATGTTTGAGAAATAGAAACAGAGACATTAGTTTTCCTATAGTTCTTTTAGAACTAATGTTTTAGAGAAGATGATCGGGAACTCGCAACAAAAAGTCATTGTTGTTTGCGGGTTTGTTTTCATCTCGACCATCCCTTGTCGATGTGTTGTCGTCCTCCGATTCATTCGCTGTCTGAGGAGGTGCCGGTGTCCGATGATTTTGATTCGCTATCCGATTGGCTGTCATCTTCTTCTTCTTCTGTTCTTCTTCCAGTTCGGACATCAGTCTCTGGTAGGTATCCCTTGTCAGAAGAATCATTGGCTTGCTCATCGTGAAGGGTTGAGAGGTAGGATCGATAGGATCTTATGCAAATGGGTAGAATCGAATGATGCGTGATTAACAACTCCCGTTTGACGCGTCGGCCGATCGTCTTGCTGGCCAAGATACGAATGTACTTCTTGTGTCGCGACAGTCGTATTTTATCCTCATCCAGTAAGTGTATGTTTCCTCTCAGAATGTTAAATATCAGAGTAATCACTGCCATAAACTGGTCGCCCGACGCGTGTTTCAACAAAGCTTTTCTCTGTCCGGCATTACCTTGGTTCCACATCAGAAGAAAAGTCACGTGTTTTTCTAGTAGCTCAATCATGTTGAGATGGTCGCTCACAAATGTTCCAGCGTGCGTCGACCGATGTCGTTTTATAGCATTTTTGTTTGGTCTAACCTTTCTTGTTTGGAGCTTTGGGGCTCGTCCACCATGTGGATATAGCTACAGTGAGGAGAGAGTCGGAAATGTTCGGTCATCGGATCATCTTCTGGTATCCAACGATGAACGTGTAGCTTGCACTTGAAACAGTAGGCTTTATCAGATTGCCCAGTGTATATAAATCCGGCCTTAGCCATGGATGTTGGTGACTGCTTCATCTGCAGTGGCCACTTGTCAAAAGTCTTTAGTCTGTCACTAAACTTTTGTCCATACACCTCGGTACAGAGGTCTGCTTTGGCGCAGTCTGGAACTACGTCGTCAAATCTTCCACATACATCCATAATGACGACGACGACGAGAAATGTCTGCTCGCTTCGAGGGTTGAAAGTGAAATGTTGGAACCCCGGTGCAAAATAACCTTTTTTTTGTTGTTGTTTAGTAACATCACTGGGGCAAGTACACCGTACACACTTCATCGGGAAATATTCCAGTGCGCAAACGACCATACTGCGGATCAGCATAAGACGAAACATCCAAAACGAGATACCCATATTTTTTTCCCCCAACGGCATCTTGAAAGGATTCCGCAAAATATTTTGCCTGTCCCGGAAATATTTGCAATGCCAAGATTTTGTATTCGTGCGCCGAACGCGGGTTGGATAGCAGAACGAAGTAATGGGTGTTCAGAGACATGGCTCTGTTGCATTCTCCTTTGGGATAAGCGGATTGTTGTATGTTGATGACCGAAATCCCCAGATGATGCGATAGCGTGGTGTAAAGATGTAAAAACAACTGATTTTTGCAAACTTGCTGCATGAAGTCATCTGTCACGAGAAGACATCGTTTGCCCGACTCTGACGAGTAAGATTTTGGCTCGTCTTCTGTAGGTAGTGAATCTTGAAATCGAATATTTGAAATGGTTCTTTCCATGTCATTGTAGACATCTTGCCAGACGGCGTAACAGTAAATAATCAGGTTGGGTGGCGGATCAAACGTGGTATCGGCTTGTTTTAAGAGTCGAGCGGTCCAAAACGTTTTTCCGCTCGAAGTTCCACCTAACACTGATATGGTAGCTGGTGTGTGAAAAGGTATCAGGCACTTCTTTTCTTCCATGTTATCTCTATCGCTGTCGACCTCAGAACTGATCTGAATGACTACCGGTCAAAGTTATTTATACACAACACAGATATGATTGGAATTCAACTACTTTTTATTTTTTTATTTTTTTACAAGCACAGTAATATTTTTAAAAATCAATACAAGGAGTGCTCACATGAGTGCAGTATTTGAAGTAGTTACAAATGAAGCTAGTGACAAAGGCGTCATTCCATTGTAATTCATTGACATCAAACTGATGGACAATCTGGTTCAATCTTAAATGATCTTTAAATATACACAGTAAAAAATACAAGCCGTAAAACCCACAGCCCTTGGAATCTGTAGATTGTAACTGTTGAATATTGCGAGTGTAAGAACCGACGTAGGACTTTAAATAACGATCGAATACAACGTCAACCGGTTCTGCCAAACTGTCAAACAGTTCTGCTCTGTTGTTTCCTCGGAGATACATAGCAATCCAGTGGCGACCTCTGTTTTGTCTAACATCCGTATTGACGATGAGACCGACTCCCTTTTTCAGCAAAGAAGGGGAGAGCACGGGTAAAATATCTTTTGCATAAACGCCTAACACGTGTCTCTGTAAGCTCGAGTCGCACTGTATGGCGCACATCAACTGAGAAGCCTTCATCGCCTCGCTTACTTGACGAACACGTTGTGGGCTTGGTCGATTTCGATGAGGGAATTCCTCTGAGTCAAGACGACGCAACTGAGAGGATTGATCAGTGCCGATTTAAATTCCAGTTCCAACCTGACGGTGCCTGATTTCACCAGGTTGAGGTACTCCGAATCTTCGCACATCTTGTCCAGATCGAAGACGAACAAGGCGCTCCCCAAGAGAAAGTCGCTTCTGGTGATGGCGTTTCCTTCGTCCTTCTTCCAGAGATCCATGCCGTCGAGCATGTTGATGTAAGACTCCACATCGTCCGCCTCCGTGGGTTAACTGGGCACACTGAAGCCGTCGACGTACAGGGTCACTTTTTTAAGCATGGAGGACTTGAAATTAAAGGGGTTTCCGGTATACGACCCGTTCAAACTGGCGCTCTCCACCAGTCCCACGATGTATCTGTTGGCCACCGGGTTGGACACGTTGTCGATGGAGTGCGTCTGCTGGCTGGTGGGGATGCTGGTGACCTTGACCTCGGTTTTGGTGTACGGGTAGAGGGCGTTGGACTTTTCGAAGAGTTCGTTGTGAGCCAAGATCAGGGTGGGGTTTACTTTGACTTTGCACACCTGCAGGTAGGCGTCCAAGATCTGAACTTTGAATTCGTGGTCGATCACGCTGCTCATCAAGCAGAATTTAGGATCCGATCTGTACATCTTCAATGTCAGGTCTACCTCTTTCAGCAGGTAACGGTTAACGTCGAAGATATCTTCGTAGATGGGTCCCGACATGGTCAGTACTTTGCTGTCCGCTATGTAGGAGGCTCTCGACGACATTCCGCTGTTGATAGATCCGGTGACGTTGCTGCTCTCCAGGTCAGAGTTTTGTTCGGCTACGTCCTTGTAGAACAGCTGCGTGGTCAACTGGGTGCTCTTGGCCTCGTGTCCATACTCCAACAGGGTCTTCATCATACTTTTGTAAGCGTAATGGTTGTTGGTGGAAGACACCAGCTGATTCTACAGGTAGACCGTCACTTGAGAAAAAAGCGACTGCAAAAACAGATTCACGGGGGCCACGTTTTCATCTTCTGCCAAAGCCGTACCGTCCGTTTGAGTGACTTTGACTTTGAGGTGTAGACGGGTGCGCTTCAAATCGACGTAGTCGCCTCCGGAATTGGACACGTGAAATTCCAAAGTCGTGGAATCGTTGATTTGGCTGATAGGGCGAACGTTGACGAAGTAATGTTTCTGAACGCTAGTCTGATAAGGGGGTAGAGTGAAGAGGTTCAAAGTTTCTGGCACCAGCTCTTCGAATTCTTTATCGTTCAACAGAGCCATGATTACTTTTAACTAAAGATATCGTCTTCTTTCACCGGGGTACACTTGAGCACTTTCGCCGTCTTGGAAGGTGTGGCGTTGATGTTGTCGGTTCGACGAATTTTCTTCGTAGTGACGCATTTGACTCCTGCCTTTCGTTTTAAAGCCTTCACCCTCTTGTCTTGAGCCTCTGTCCTGTCAACCTCGCTCTGGGATTCGGAAGTCATTTGAACGACCATCTTAGATGCATCTGATCGTTGTGCTGTTTGTGCTGCTGCTGATGCTGCTGTCGGTTGATGGGGTTGGATCACCATCCTTTGTAATTTCCCGTTGACTAGTCTAGACAACCTCTTTTTGTCAAAGTAATGTTTAAACTTGGCGTAGTACAGCGGACGGGAAGACGAATCCATGGTCACAATACTCCTACTCCACGAAAGGATAACGTCTCAAATGAAGTGTGGCGTAGGTCTCCTCCGTTAAGAATAAAGGCATGGAGGTATTTGCCGACTTGAAATACAACTCGATATTATCGGTTTCTTTCAATTTGATACGAATGTTAAATTCGGTACCAAAAGTGTACGAGGGTCCCTGTCTCAGATCGATGCGTCTCAATAAGGCCAGTTGAGTTTCCCCCACCAACGAACTGTCGCCTAAGTTGGATAACACGTCCACGTAGGGGTTGCCACCGTCGATTTTTGTCAGATTCAGCTTTCCAAAATTGAGCTCGACCAAAGACACCGTCCAGAATCCGTCGAAGGTTAACCTTTGATTTAATTTGACGCGGAAGTGATAAGGAGAATTCTCCGGAAAAGCTGTCGTTTTGGAATCTGTGCTTTTCAGAAAGATGTACTTTTCCATTGTGTCTTTTTTTTTTTTTTTTTAGAGGTCTTTCAGTTTGCTCTCTTCTACGTAGGAATCAAAAGACGAAGGCCAGCCGAGCCAACGTACGAGAGCGTAGCTTTTCCCTTTCACTTTTTTTCTCTTCAGAATTTTCTCCACCTGCCACAAGACATCCACAGCTTTGTCGACCTTCTGCAGTTCGCTCGCGTAAAAGCTGCCTTCCAGGGGTTTGTCGTGAAAATCTTTCAGCTTGTACTGAGGGAAGGTTTGTTTCTTGTAACGTTGGGCCACTTTAAACAGTTCTTCCGTCCACTTGAGATCGAGTTCCTTGCTGAAAGGTTTCCTGAGGTATGAGATGCGAACCAGGTCGCCCAATTTAAATAAGTATTTCTTGATGACGGGGTTTGACTTTTCTCAGAGGTTCCAGATAGACGTGATTCCACACTTTCACTTCGTTGGTTTTATCGACATCTGCCGGAGAGAGACGGGGTAGAGACGAATGTAGGGTATGATTATAATTGGATACTAAATCCGCCAGAACGTCCAGATAATGTTTGGTGTTATTGTGGGTCATGTATCTGGTGACCAGCGATTTCAGTGTTCTGTTGAAACGTTCCACGTAATTACTTTTGATGTTTTCGTTGCGAGCTATGGTGAGTTTTATCTTTTGTTTTTGTAAAAACGTCTTGAACGCGCCCTTAAATTCGCTTCCACCATCTACTCTCACTTTCTCGGGACGTCGCTGCTCGAGGATTTGTTTGAAAGCTTTCAAGACTGTTTCTGGTTTCTTATCGTTTAACGGAAGGGCGAATGCAAAGTGGCTCAATATGTCGATGGCCACCAGCAAGTATCTAACACCATCGTTCCACTTTGTAAACCTAGACAGGTCGGCCAAATCCACGTCAAACATTTCGTGGATAGAATTCACTCTGACTTTCATTCGTTTGAAAAGGTATCTGACGGGTTTGTGTAAACTGTAAGCATCTTGATTGTTGACAAACCGTCTGACACCCCTCGCTGGAACTTTCAATTGACCTTTCAACACCTTTTTGAGTTTACCCGGACCCCAAAACGCCCCCGGATTTCTGGGAGTGAAATAATAATCTTCCAGTACTTTGTCAGAAGTTATCTCTCTCGAGCTCATCGTGTAATGATAGAATATAATGGATGATGTTTCGTTTTATATCTTTGTCATCTATGCGTGTCTGAAGATGAAATACAAAACAAAACAAATTTTCAACATTGATTTTTATTTTCAATATCATAATTAAAATAAACAAACAAACATAACGCTCGAGAAAACATCTCACCATTCGGCTGTCAAAAGGTTATTTTTCTAAAAATGTACATTCACATTCTTTTGTCTAACTTTAACATTTTCTCGACCCGTTCTTTCAATCCCTCCTTCCATTGAGACGTTTTAAATTGAGAGTCATGATAGTCTTTGCATCGATACGGGACCAAGTTAAAGTCCCTCACATCTCGAAAACTCGGGTCTTCTAGCAGCAGTTTTCTCCAGCTTTCGTGCACCTCTACATCGTCTACGTCGGATAATGTCATGTTAAAGTATTTCTCCACCAGTTGTTGTTCAGACATGTTGCAGGTGTGGTCCCGTTCACCTTCCGCATCGAACATGCACCCGAAACACAGTTCACGAGACAGTCGTTTGATTATCTTGGTGACTTGAATACAGTAGCATAAAGTCAACAGGTTTTCCACGAGTTTCATCTTCTCCGCCATAGCGACCTCGTCCGCGGACAGTGCCCAGCGAGATTTCTTGATGATGACTCGCTTCGTGACGTTGAATTCGTCTTCAAACTTGCGCTTGGCATCCTTCACGCATTTGTCTCGACTTGGAAACCATTCGTGAGATTGACGAATGACTGCCTCGTTTAGGGTGTGCGGCATTTTCACGACCTGCTTCCAGCAATAGAAAGTAGATTTGTCTTTTCTTCCCACTCTGTTTAAAGATAGAATGACTGAATTTAGAATTTCTGCGACAGCTCTTTGTTATTTATTTTTTTTTTTTTCTTTAAAAACCAAAAAGTGACAAATACCAGCATTAACAAATTAAAAGGCAATAGCTATGTCGAGTGAATACTAAAACTATGATTAACAACTTAAAAGAAATTAGCTATGTTAATTGTAAATCAAAATGGTGTGAACACTAACCTTGTTTCCATGATACAGTAACCGTGTTTTTTCTGACACAACTCGAGTCTCTGAAGGTACAGGATGAAATGCGTGTGATTTAAGCGCAATGACGAAAATGACACAATTCTATTATTTCAAATTCATTGGTTGGTTGGTTAGTTTGTTGATCACGTGTTCATGAAAACCTTTGATGATTGGATCTACATGAAAAAAAACATTTCATTGGTTGTTGAGTGGGTGTTTATGTAGTATATTTATGGGTTGAATACTATTCAAACTCTCTCTGATAACCATTCTGTTATCTCTTGTTCATAATACATTCGACAAAGAAAGACAAACACGCATGAAAAGAACACATTATTCTTTTATTCTAACTTTTATTCACACTGAGTAACAGACATATTATTTATTTACAATATATCAAATCAATTCACTGACTATGCATTGTTTCATCAATTTATGATACGTAAATGAATACTTTCATGATCTCATCATATGATCACAATCAATTTGGCCTCCAATCGTTCCTTCCTACTGGAAGTTAAAAAATGTCTGTTCAAGTCATCAACATTCTCATAAGGCAGGTTTTGAATGTCCGGGAAGTCAACTCCAGAAGAATTCTTTTGTGTCCTCGCCTCTTCAAGGATGTTGCCATGGGACACAGCTTCTAAAGCATCGTCGAAGTACATCATCGCACGTTCATCCGGCTCCATCATCAAACACTGATGATTGCGTTGCGATGGGTGATTTATCTCACACCCATAACAATTACTATTGCACAATTCATTCACTTTGACACATAGGCGGTCCAAGTAAAGCTTTTCAAGGACCATTTCAAATTGTTCTCTGTTTGATCGAAGATTATGATTTGGTTCGGGAATACTCACTTCCCGGACGCTAATAGTGAAAGGTCCTGTTAATATATCCGCTGATGTGCTATTCCGTTGACGATGAGTTCTCAGGGTTCTCTCCAAAGATCGACATCCAGCAAGATAAGCAGCAAGGAGAGATCGTCTCGATTGTGCCCCATCTCGGATAAGTTCTCCTCTTCCCCCTCTCACCCTGTAGTGGTAGGAAGTTGCTCGTCCACTCATCCTGTTTATAGAAAAAACATTTTTAAAATTTTTTTTTAACTTTATATCCTGGACATTTTTTTTTCTGTATGAGTTTTGATTTTTTTTATCAAACATATTTTGTTACTCTCAAACATATTTCTAGTGTTTTATTTTATTTGTTTGTTTTTTGTTTGTTTTTTCTTTTGATAAAATCTATTTTCAGTTTTATGTCAAACCAATTTTTTTATGTGTTGATGTCAAACCTATTTTGTTTCTGCCATTTTTTTTCTAGCTTTCATTACTAACTGTTTTTTAAAAATTTATTTCACAACATATTTTTCCAAAAGTATTTTTAAAAACAACAAAAATGAAATGTGTTTACTACCTTTCACGTGTCGAGGAACACTCCAGGGGTTTCATCATTTCGTGGATGTGGTCATTGTTTGCTAGACGATCTCATTTTTCTCATATTTTCTTGGAATGGGGAATGTTAGTTACAAAGTTCTAAGTAGGGTTGAATCCATAGGGTCGAGATTCGATGCCATCTGCCAGCAAGTATCGCTTATCATCTTGAGGAGTTAAACCCAATTTGGTCACTTTGACTGTCAAGAGTGTGTTATGAATGGATCGAATTTGATGAAATGTTGCCATGTTTTGTTGGTGTTTAAAAAGACAATCTTTAAACATCCGGTGACGCAGATGGTTTCGGACAAAAGCTTTCTGCACACCTCTAGCAGTGCGTTTCTCTACCCTTTCACCGGGAGTTTTGTCAAATATGAAACTATAGTTTTTGGGACGAAGTCCGACAAACTCTCTGATGGTTTTGCCACCCACTTCATCTTTCATCAAACCGATGACTTTGTGTCTTTCCATGGAATGAAGTGGGTGGTCTACGGGATAGTTTGAGGTGTCAAAGAGGTGGGTGTTAGCTGACATAAAGTCTTGAGGATCGCGGACAGGAGTACCCACGGGGGACCAGATTTGATAAAACAAGCTATCCGTGTCTGTCATGAGGACCCTGACATTGTCACTATCGTATTCCTTCAACATGACATTGTAGTGAAAGTCATAAAGAAGTCTTTTTGCGTGTTCCAAAATGGTGAAGCCAACGGCGACGGGTTGGTTCAAAGTCACAGACACCTTTTCCATGCTTACCACGACCAAATTTTCCGAAAAGATGTTTACACTTTTGAAATTGGGTTTTGATGAAAACCTTTGCAGTCTTTCCTCGGTCGCAATTAATTCAATTTGTTTGTAATTTCTTACATTTTGCAACTGTTTCCCATACACGGCATTTGAGAGCAGTTTAAACAAATCTTTCGAAAAGTCATCCGTGGCTTCTTTTCGTTTCTGAGTGTTAAAGTCAATGTAGGGCTTCATCCATTTGGACTGAGTAAATTTCAAAACTTTGTGTACTTTTTTCAGTTTCAAACCCAATTGTAAATATTGCTGCAAAGTAGCAAAGTAAATGATATAATTTTCTTTGTCTTTCAATGTGCCAAAAAGTTTGGTTCCCGTGGCTTTCACCCCTTTGATACCAAGCTCTGCGAGCAATTCTCTATGATAGGGGGACATATCTTCAAAGGGAATGCTTTCTTTGGTGGGAGCGAGGGGCAGAGACTGATGGACAGAATGAAGGTGACGTTGATATTCCAAATCACACTCTACAATGTAACCCACGCTACCTTCGGGGTCGAGTTGCAACCAATCAATAGACTCTATTTCCGTTTCGTCTACCCAGTCAAAATGACCTTGAGGTAAAGGACAACTCATGGCTGCACCATACAAATTGTTAATGTCAAAGTACATCAGGTGAGATTCGGGTTTGGACAGGTCGAAATCGGGCATGTGTTTGTTATTGGCTTGAGCGTGGCGATGATTGATACTCGCCACGCCTCCTCTCACTGCGTTTGAGACAAAGTTGTACATATCTGGATCAGTCATAAGATCTAAGCTCACCCCCGTCATCAAAAGACAAGCATCCATGGCCATCCCCGGGAAAGTAAAGTACTGACACGGGTCCAATCTGTAGTAGCTCAGACACATGTCACGGAATGCTTCGAACACATCGGTCAAAATCAAAGTGTCTACGGCAACGTACAATTCCATGAACTGTCTCACCGATGTAATTTTGAAAGTCTCCCAAATGTGACGGGCGAAGGCATAGTCTCGTTCAGAAATGGTGTCTTCCGATAAGGAAGAATAAAAGTCGTCACGACTCGGAAAATCTGTTCGATCTAATTTTTCAAAACTATCCACATACTCATAAAAGTAGGGTAACTTTCGAGTCAGCAATGCCACATGTTCGGGAAAGTTCTTTGCAAAATAGACAAATTCTTCTTCTCCTTTGCTTCTCAAATTGTTGGCCAAATTTTGTAAGCTGGTGTTTAAAAATTTGAAACTGTCCAAGAAACGAAGTTGGTCTATTTGAAACATGATGAAGTGTTCCGAATTTTGACCTATGCACGTCAACTTTCGATCGGCAAACAGTTCTGCTGCTTGAAGAATCAAATGATTGTCATACCTCGAAGCATTGTGACAAATGACATTGACAAATTTGGCTTCGTTGTAGTTGACGTTGCAGTAATTGTGACAAAGACCCCTGACTCGACCCGTCAAATGATCGTGATCGATGTGTCGCTCATTCTTCTGTACTTTCTCCCCGCAAAGATAGCAATGGGTTTCGGAAACTAAAGCTAACTTTTCCTCATCTGTTAATGTCATGGGCACGGGATGATTTAAGATGTCCATGATTTGATCGTAATCCTCCAAAAGATGCGTCATGAAATGCTCTGAAGCCCGTTCCCCGCTATAGGTTCTCAATGAAAATGTGTACATGTCGGGTTCCCGACATACAATTTGATAACTGTAACCGCAGGGAATGTGCTCATGGACGTGGTGGTGACTTCCTCTCCTCCCCGGTGTCGCATTATGTTCTAAAGGTGACAACACGGATTCAACATCGCAGTAGATCACAAAGGGGACTTTGACTGTTTTGGCATAGTGGCCCAACCCAAATGTTTGAAAAGCTTTGTTTGGTTCCGGCATTTTAATTCGCTGTGCTTTGTGATAACAGTAGGGGGTATGCCTTTGTAGTCTGTCTTCAGTGGTGAAAGACCACAAACATTTTCGACAAATGAATTTGCTGTGACAGTCTCCAGTTTTTCTGATCAAAGCTGGCAAACTTGAGATCAGAACATAATGAGACAGCGGGGGTTCGTCTTCCTCCTCTACTTCTTGAGTTAACAGGAGGAGATCGATGTGACGCTCTTTGGGTACTTCGGAAGTTACTGAACTGATTCGTAATGGAAAGATGACATGCTGTTGGTTCTCATCTTCGTCAAAACCATAGACATTGATACTTACATTGTTTGTTTTTTCAAATTTTGAAATATGACTGAGGCTCATAGGAAATTCACACCCTTTCAAATCTAACTCGTGTAGTTTGTCCTTGTAGTGACTCACTTGTTCTCTGACCAGTTGAGACTGAACGGGGAACAGATGAGCCAAAACGCAATAGGCAAAACAGAGGTTATCGTCCACATTTTTAATGTCTAACAGGCAGTGCTTTTTCTCTAACGAAGGGGGGAGGGGAAGATATGAACTTCCGCGAAAGGGTTGAAATTTGACCACGGATAATTTCACGCTCAACACAGTTTCAAAGTTTAAGTTTGAACTATCTCCTTCGTAATTGTCCATTAGTTTCATGATTGTATTTATGACTTCAGTGTACAACGCATCCAAATCATCAGCTTGGGTGGCTGGAGACATTTTGGTTCTAAAGTAAGGCTCACTAAATGTAGTCAGACCATCAGAGTTTGTTTTGCTGAATCTAAATTGGGTACAAAGTCCCCATTTAATACTATGTTTTGTTTCAATTTCTGTTTTCAAGTGATGAATCATGTCAGGTTGAATTTTCACAAAATAATAGTAGGGATCATTTCCCTCTTGGCCCTGAGGAATAAAATCAAATTCCCTGACATTTTCATTTATTGCTTGTCTGGAACATGACTGTTGATTATCTACATTAGTTTTCCTACGTTTAGCTGCCGCCCCTCCACCACTTTGTTGATTTGAATGGGTTTGTCTCCTGTGTTTAGTGAGATCTTTCACAGATGGGAAAGTGGTCGAACATGTATGAGTGAGTGAGTGAGTATGGTTTTACGCCGCTTTTAGCAATATTCCAGCAATATCACGGCGGGGGACACCAGAAATGGGCTTCACACATTGTACCCATGTCGGGAATCGAACCCGGGTCTTCGGCGTGACGAGCGAACGCTTTAACCACTAGGCTACCCGACCGCCCCCGAACATGTATGACAAGTAAAAGTAAAGGTAGAAGTAGAAGTAGATGGTTGTGGATCTTTGTGTTGACTTTTTATGTGTCTTTGTAAGCTATCACTACGGTGGAATGATTTGGAACATATTTGACAATCAAAATGTTTGGAAGCTGGGCCACAATTTCTCTGATGTCTAACAATGTTCTGTTTGTTGCTGTAGGATTTTTGACAAAACTCACATGTTTACACAGGTGTTGTAAATGGGGTAGACATTATTTTTTTTACATAAAGTCTAGCAAACAATGTTCTTGGAATACTTTTTATCTTTCTGAAATAAATAATTAAAAATAAATAAAAATAGATTGGTATGTCTGTGTAGACTAATGAAGCCAACATGATGATTTCACAATTATAATACATCCTAGATAATGGATTTTTAAAAAATTGAAACAATGATATGAAATACTTGTAATAACATAAAACGTATAATTAAAATACATTTTTTAAAAAGATATGGTCTATTAATAAAAAAAATTAAACTCTTACCTTCACACAGAAAATATATCTCTCCCAAATTGAGACCAAAAAGTTCTGTGGTATAGAAAATAAGCACAATGTTCATTCATGAACCAAGAGAGACCAAATGCAGTATTTTAGGTCACAACACTGTTATTTATAGGGTTAGAAAACCCAGGTGTATTCAAATTACAGTAGGGCTCGAGTAACGGTAACTAGAGACGGTCTCAGAAACGCACTTGTTTTTCAAGTATTTCCTTTCACAACAGTCGTGTTTACACAAGTGTTTCCTTTCAACTGTGCTGGGGAGGGAATCAGTCGTCCATCTCAACAGCAGGGGAAAAAATATTGAACTTGTTCTGTGTGTCTAAAACGTTCTGCTTTAATGAAATTAAAATCACTGGCTTGTTTATCGATATGACACATGCGGGTTAAGGGTGGCTCTTTTTTAGATTTGTTTTTTGGGTTAGGTAGTATGTGAACTGAGCAATGCGGTCCACATGTTGGAATTGGTTTGGTTTAGACTCAAATTCACGATGCAAGTTATCACTACGATATAAATGATAACGATTTGAGAAAAAAAGACAGCTTCTGTTTTGGGTATTCTTTTCCCAAAGAGCTTCCATGAGTCGGTTGAGGTGGAACGAGTCATGGATGTGTGTACTGCTGACTCCTCAAAGGTAAATGAAAAAAACTATCACCAACTCCTGCATTTATTCATATATTTTTTTCATATACATGTGACCTTTCTCAAACACTAACTGGAGACGGCCTTGTTGATATGAGTAGTTCCCTTTTCAAAACAGCCTCGTGTTTACAAGAGTGTTTTTCCTTTCAACTGTCCGGGAACGCCTTGTTGATACAACTGATAAAAAATAGTCTGTAGCTTCATTCGAATAACAGTAACTGGTGACGTTTCTAACACGCCCTCGTTGATTTAAATATTTCCTTTCAAAACAACCTCGTGTTTACACAAGTGTTTTTCCTTTCAACTGTCCGGGAATGCCTTGTTGATACAACTGATAAAAAATAATCTGTAGCTTCACTCACTCGACTAACAGTAACTGGAGACGTTTCAAATACGCGCTCTTTGATTTAAGTATTTCCTTTCAAAACAATCTCGTGTTTACACAAGTGTTTTTCCTTTCAACTGTCCGGGAATGCCTTGTTGATACAACTGATAAAAAAATAATCTGAGTAACTTGAGACGTTTTAAATACGCGCTCGTTGATTTAAGTGTTTCCTTTCAAAACAATCTCGTGTTTACACAAGTGTTTTTCCTTTCAACTGTCCGGAAATGGTTTGTTGATACAACTGTTAAACGAGGTTATTGGTCAAGGTTATACGAGGTCATTGATCGCATGACGACAACAACATCAACACCCCCCACCCCCCAAGGTCAAGGTTATGTGACGTCATCAGTCACGTGAGGTTACTAGGTGCACTTGTGACGTCATCAAATGTGGATGTGTGGATGGATACTTATCACTTATCTACTACTAGCAGATAAACGTCTTTTGTAAGTGTTCAAATTGATTAATTTGCCATACTGACATGAAAAACATGAACATGCCAAAATGTAAATTTTCAAATCAATAGCGTGTGTGTCCACCTCTGGTTGCGATGCAAGCAGCACATCTTCGTCTCCTGGAATGGACCAAGCGTCGCACAAAGTCCTGTGGGATATCTGTCCATATCTGCTGGAGCATGTTTCGAAGTTCCTGGAGTGTCTGTGAAACATGTGGTTGACGTCGAAGGCGCCGATCCATTTCATCCTACATGTGCTCGATTGGTGAGACATCAGGGGAGCGAGCCGGCCAGGGGATGACATTCACGTTGTTTTGTTGAAGAGAATCCTGAACAAGTCGACCAATATGAGGCCGGGCGTTGTCATGTTGAAAAGTAATGCCGGTGCCATGACGACGCAAAAAACGGTAGAACAACAGAGATTTCCCTCTACCACTATCAAACGGGTCCTCTGTCTTGCTGTAATCCCACCCCATACAATAACGCTACAATACTACAATAATGAAAACCAAACTTTACTTGTTTGAAAAATACACTTAAAAATTGGTGTCACAGGAACTTTTGTTGTTGAGTATATTTCGAAAAATGTCAAACACTCAATAGATCACACAAATGTAAAGCTCAAAGACACATCTGCGTACTATAGGCATTTCAAGATGAGAAAGCTGAAATCCTGACCAAAAGGGTAATGTTCTATTAAGTTTCCATGTCAGTGTGGCAATGAAGGCAACTCTTCGAAAAACCACAAAATCAAAGAGATTGACAATGCTGTTACACTTTACACAATTCCTATAAAAGCCTGTTTTAAATGTTGAAAGTGGTGGCCGCAATTACATGAAAAGAAACAAAACCAGCACTATTTAAAAAACTTCAGTTAATTGTAGTAACTTCTGTGAGTTTTGCCGAATTCACAATGAATTTTGGAAATGTGGACGTTATCAAATGCTTTGAGCCTAAAACACTTTTAATAAGTATATAACTACAAGCATTTTCTACCACATTAAGCGACTCTATACAATACAATGGAGAATACCGAAATACTAGTACCTGTTCTAGATTGTCTAACAAGGCCACGCACCGTTACACGCCAGCTGGGATACTTTTCGGGAATGTGGGTTCGAACTGTGACCTATAGATCTTGCCTCCAGTGATTTCCACTTGTCCCCTCAATTGAAAAAAACGACCTGCGGGGTCAAAGATTTGAGGACGACAACAATTGGCGGCTGGACTATCGGGCAATAATGATTGGAAACCCGGATGAAACAAGTGTGTGAAACTGGAATGGGACTACAGTAAACTACGGTTATAACGAACACGCTTATAACGAACTGACGAATATAACGAACTTACTTTTTTGTCCCTAAAATTTGCTTTAGTTATGCTGTATATATGCTTATAACGAACTACGGTTATAACAAACTAAAATTTGTGGTCCCCTTTTTTAACCGTAGTTTATGTATGTTGAAAAATAATTGTAACTTTAACAATATTTCAACTTAAAGTTAGTGAGGCTCAAAACGTTTTGATATCCGCTCGTAAAAGTATTTTGTTTATTGATTAAATCTTAACAAAAATGAAGTTTGAAAGGTAGCTGGATTTTTGGTTGCATAAATCTATAAGTTTGGCCAGTAAATCTGAATCTGGGTTTTCACGTTTTAATAAAACATGAAACGCCCCATCACTTCTCTCTACCGCACTCAAAAAGACATACATGTACGTAAAACAACTGATGCAAGCTGACAGATACGAACTCAGCAACACCCGGACAAAGACACTGAAAAAGACTTCATCGACTGTAACATTAGATCTTTTTTATTTACGCTAGAAGTCTCAATTCAAGGGAGTCACTTTTCAACGCGTGGCCCGGGTGACTATTCAACGACTTGGAAAGCTGACAGGGTCAATTTTCAACTGTTGAAAACTGACCCTGGTCTGTTGAAAACTGAGACCGGGTATGTTTTCAACGTTGAATGCTGACTCCCGGGTCACTTTTCAACGCGGGTCCATTTTCAATGTCACATCGGCAATAGTAAGGATAGGTCGGCATCATTAAGGACAAGTCGGCAACAGGAAGGACAGGTCGGTAACATGTTATAACATTTCAGACACACGAAACGTACACACACACGCAAGACACTGCACTCGACACACATACATACGAACGTACAAGAAAGGCTTGAACAAACATCAGTTTTCAAACAATAGACTTAAAGAATAGGTTTATTGGCTTTTGTACGGACGTGGTCAATGAAGTTAACAGCAACAAAGTGTTGCTGATTTCGAGATATGTACATGTAGATTTGACGATAATACATTGAATTGGTATCTGGCACGAAGGTAACGCAACCCTTCATTTAACACAAGGTGTTCCTCAGCATTTACCCAGGGTCTACTTAAATACCGCAGTGTGTCAACACAAAGCCCACTGGCGGCCTTACATGTATTCCAGGACACGGTTGAACTCGCCCACAGTAGCAACCTTGTTTTGAATTCAATCGCTTTCGTCATGTTATGGCTTCGACGTTTTGTTTTTATCAACTCGCATGTTGCAGTAACGTTGTGGCCATCAACAATTTAATCTGACATTGGTCCTACATACTATCGGCATGAACGGGAGTGATCCCGGGTATTGCCTCCGCATTTGGAAACTGCTCGTTTTTCCCCCAGTTTCATGCACCCTGAAGCAGTACAGCTCACAACCGACAGGCACTTTCCTTCAGAAGTTAAATACAACCGACCTATATATTACTCGCAAACGCACAAAGGATATACCTTGGCCGAGAGCTAGGTATTGGGTTATTGCGTATCTGTGGATGACGAACGTCATGCGAGTGAAATAACATTTTATGCTGGAACTATGTTCAGTATGCTTCAATGATCAGATGAGTTAGAAAATACATAATAAATAGAATATTCGTCTTGGCATGTAACTGTTCATCCAATCTCGTGACCTGAGAAAGGTTGGCTGCTCCATAAATATCGATTTTGTGAGGTCACTTAATGAGATAAACATGCCAGTTAAACACGAAAAGATAACAGACACTCAAACACTTGAAATTAAGTCAAATTGTCCTATATCCTTTAAAAAAACCACCTCATTTCAATATTATCTAAACTTGATTGCTACTTACCCATTTTCCGCAAGTCCGTCAACGCCGTGGAGCTGCAGGAGACATAAGACAAAACCACAGAGTACCAGATTCATCGCCGTCCTTCACCACTCACTTCTTCCCCGTCAACTGAACAGTCGAGGTATAGAACTCCTGAAACCAGGATGTTGTGACGTTACCAGGGGCAACCTGCCAACACGCGACATAAGTGGAACATTGGGCTACATCTGAGTTACGCGATCCAGAACTCCTCAACCAGGAAGTAGTGACATTTACCAGGGTCGACTTGCATGCTCGTGACATACCTGGAACCTTTGACTGCATGTACGGTTACATCTGAGGTGTGCGTAGAAATGTTGGCATGACTGCCCGCGTGGTAGTGGGTACCTTTGATCGTGGGTCCGAATCCAGGTTCTCCCCAATTATGTTTCCAGATCTATCAGTACCATTCCTGAGTTTGTGGTTTTAAACCACATAAAGGTCCTCTGGTCACGCTAACTTTATTTCTTTATATTTTTGCTGGAACATGATAAAGTAACATTTAGTGAATGATATGACACTTAATGGTATGTACACTGTACTTGGATGTTGTATTAATGGTGTATTAAGCTTTCCTAATTCCCTGTTTAAGCTCACTCCATGCCACAGCCTCAATCACCTCGTGCACTGTCACACAATAGCCAGCCCAGGCGCACCCCTTCCTGCTCCTTTGTGTTCCACGTTGCAGCTTACTGTCTCCCGTTAAAGGGTTTAGTTTTATTACAGTTTATATCACATTTGATGATACTATCAGACCATCACACATATAGTATTTGACAGTCCAGTTTAAAGGGTTTAGTTACATTACAGTTTATATCACATTTGATGTTACTATCAGACCATCACACATATAGTATTTGACAGTCCAGTTTAAAGGGTTTAGTTACATTACAGTTTTTATCACATTTGATGTTACTACCAGACGATTACACATATAGTATTTGACAGTGTTGGACAATGTGGTATTCACAATTGGACAAGTCTTGTGATTCATTCATTTCTGAAGGTTAGTCTATTGTTGATATTTTACAGTTTGTACACATTCCTAGCAGGGGCGGTCGGGTAGCCTAGTGGTTAAAGCGTTCGCTCGTCACGCCGAAGACCCGGGTTCGATTCCCGACATGGGTACAATATGTGAAGCCCATTTCTGGTGTCCCCCGCCGTGATATTGCTGGAATATTGCTAAAAGCGGCGTAAAACCATACTCACTCACTCACTCATTCCTAGCATTTGTAAGTATATTGCGTTTTTTACTTTTACGCTGTTTTGTCATGTTGTCAACATTGGTTGCATAATGGTAACTAGTTGTGCTTCTGTATGCATTACAAGTGTTATTATTAACGTAAAGTTGATAATTCACTGCAAAGTTAAGGCATGATGTACCATTATTAAACTAAATCTTCAAGTACTGTGAAGCTGATGTATGATCGTGTGAACGAAGAAAACAAGGATTTGCAACACATGTGTTGCTAGGATGCATATTGGTATTTATAAATGTGGAATATATGAATGTATAATGTATGAATAAATGAGGGTTTTGCTATTATAATTTAGAAATGTTTTAATTTACTCTGCAATAACATAATGTATCTGTTAGTAGTAATACTGCTGCGATTTGCGAATTTTGGCAGCGTATATTTATGTTTTGTATCATGAATGTTTCACAATTGTTTCAGGGTTTGTTTTATCAGTAATAAACTTGGCTATAACCGCGGTCAACATCTGTGTCTGTCCTTCATGTCATGAGCAGTCTCGGTTTCAAATACACACACGTGCATGCACGTCGCTATGTAAGTGTAATCATCTTCGACGCGACGTTAAACCTAATTTCACCTCATCTCTGATGTGAAAAGCATATTGGGTGAAGCCGCGGTGTGAAGGTCGGTGTTAACAGTGGTGGTCGTGAGCTACCAGGAAGTGTACAATAGCACATGAGTTTCCCTTCTGTGTGTAAAAAGATTTGAGGCCACATTTAAATGTAATGAGTTATTGTTTTTGACATATTTTAAACACAGCACGGGTACATTTCTAGCTTTATGACATAAACTATTGATTTTGTGAAGGTGTAACATTATTTCTATTAGCAATAAGACTGGAATGTTAACATACAATAATCATGACCATTGAATACGAGACGTGCAGCAGCGCAACCCGATACTCCACTTCTTTCATTCACTTGCCAAACATGAAGATTCGGGTTAAAATAGGTCTTCAACAACCCATGCCTGCTGTAAAAGGAGACTATGCTTGTCATAAGAAGGGACAAACGGGATCAGATGGTCAGGCACGCTGACTTGGTTGATACATGTAATCATATCCTCATTGTGTGGATCGATACTGATGATATCAATTCGCTGGAGTGTCTTGTCCAGACTCGATTATTTATAAACCGCCGTCATATAGCTGGAATAGTTATGAGCGTGGCGTTAAAAAACAACAGCTGTGCCGTATTTTAGCAAGATAAGTTCTATTCATAAGCAGCTATATGTCTGCACACATTTCTGACAAGCCAATAGAGCGAAGAGAAGAGCTTTTTCATCGTCATTATCCATGTGCTTTGTCTCTGCTCGATATATATGACGGATGTCTTTTAACTGGTGTTTTATATCGGATGGTTTATTAAGGGTGCGGGTAGAGTTGAAGTATGTCACGTATAGGAGTGACGAACGATGGTTGCAATTCATTTCAACAAAGAAGAAATCATGGGCCACGATTCTGATCGTTTTTTTCTTTGCATGCCGTCTGCAGACATGGATATGCAATGCAATGAAACTCCATTAAACCGGATGGAAGTGTTGAAAGTGGCACTTATCGACTTCCAAATTGAAACAAATGGTTAACCCCCAAAAATATATGCAAAAAAGTTCATTGTTAAACCAGCAATTAAAAAATGTTTTACAATAAACAATTGTGTCACAAAATTGACTAGGTTTACAAGGAGCAAATATTTCTGTAAAGTAATTACAATTGAATATGTAAAGCAGTACACAATAGAGTGCTAGAACAAAATTCAATGGTAGTACAATTCCAATGGTGGTACAAAATACAGTAGAAGTGGTAATAGCAAGAAAATCAATGATAAATATAGTTCAGAACAGAGATGCGGGCTCCCTGACATACAGAAATAAAATAGCGGATCCTGGTTTACATTCATGGAAATCTATTCACAATGTCTCACTTTGTTATAAAGAGTACTAAACCCCTGAAACCGAGTTCTTAATGACCCTTATGTATTACCATTAAGGCATTTTCCCTGTTGTCACTTTCAGTACCAGGAAGGGTATGTGCAGTACTGGGTATGACTATAATATGGCCGTGATTATCAATGTGATATTCCACTCGTCCGTTTTGAGTGGAAAAAATGTCCGTTTTGGAGCTGGTCCATTTTAGTATGAATGGTACCAGTATGCATGGGCTGTAGGTGACTTGTTGCAGGTGGCAGGACATGGATGTTGACATTTGACACGTGCTCAGGGATAAGATGGCTTTTTCTAACAGTAAAAACACATGTCGATCATCTCTTGTCATCTTCTTGTTAAAGCAATTCAACCAATCAGCAAACAAAGCTCCATTCATTCAAGCTTTTTTTTTAGCAAAGTTTTAAAAAAGTGTAAGATCAAACTGAGAATCAAGTTACATAACAGCCAACGTTAACATGCACCCACAAACACAACCTTAAGTGATTTCGATGCAGAACAGTTGAATATACTTGTTTTTATGCTCTAGATTTCTATAGTCCGTTTCTGAACTCGGTAGTCCATAGCGGATAAAGACAACCGTTGTTCACACACAAACTACATACATATGTCTGGAACTAGTTTATAAAATCCATATTCTTAAACCACAGCTCCTCCAGGCAACGCTCTTCACATCTTCCCGCGCCAAGGGAGCTAATTGACTTTAAAAGTCAAGTTTCCACTCTTGCCGAAATAGGCTGGTATTATGGGGTATATTCTGGCTGGACTAACAAGACTTTGCATAGTCAAATCAAAATCACGTAACGAAATCGAAATCCGGTTTGTAAACTGACATGCAAGATTTCGGTCGATTGCAGGATTTGCAAAGAATGTGCCCCGCCAACTAAGCGTCAGCAGATATTTTCCAAATATTTTCATGTTTTAAATCAAGGTGCTCACGTGATTTGATGCACTTTGCGATGTAAGACCTGTTGTATCACAATAAAAATCTTGATTGTTGAACAGGCCTTCACTCATTCACTTTAAACTGTCCTGTATTGTGAGATCTGCAAAAAAGGCCTTCACTCGTTCCCTTCAAACTGTTCTGTGTTGTGAGATCTACAGAACATGTCTTCACTCGATCCCTTCAAACTGTACTGTGTTGTGAGATCTACAGAACATGCCTTCACTCGTTTCCTTTAAACTCCACTGTGTTGTGAGATCTACAAAACAGGCCTTCACTCGTTCCCTTTAAACTGTACTGTGTTGTGAGATCTACAGAACAGGCCTTCACTCGTTCCCTTTAAACTGTTCTGTGTTGTGAGATCTACAGAACAGGCCTTCACTCGTTCCCTTTAAACTCCATTGTGTTGTGAGATCTACAAAACAGGCCTTCACTCGTTCCCTTTAAACTGTCCTGTCTTGTGAGATCTACAGAATAGGCCTTCACTCGTTCCCTTTAAACAGTACTGTGTTGTGAGATCTACAGAACATGTCTTCACTCGTTCCCTTTAAACTGTACTGTGTTGTGAGATCTACGGAAGAGGCCTTCACTCATTTCCTTTAAACTGTACTGTGTTGTGAGATCTACAAAACAGGCCTTCACTCGTTCCCTTTAAACTGTACTGCGTTGTGAGATCTACAGAACAGGCCTTCACTCGTTCCCTTTAAACTCCACTGTATTGTGAGATCTACAGAACAGGCCTTCACTCGTTCCCTTTAAACTGTTCTGTGTTGTGAGATCTACAGAACAGGCCTTCACTCGTTCCCTTTAAACTCCATTGTGTTTTGAGATCTACAAAACAGGCCTTCACTCGTTCCCTTTAAACTGTCCTGTGTTGTGAGATCTACAGAACAGGCCTTCACTCGTTCCCATTAAACTCCACTGTGTTGTGAGATCTACAAAACAGGCCTTCACTCGTTCCCTTTAAACTGTACTGTGTTGTGAGATCTACAGAACATGTCTTCACTCGTTCCCTTTAAACTGTACTGTGTTGTGAGATCTACAGAAGAGGCCTTCACTCATTTCCTTTAAACTGTACTGTGTTGTGAGATCTACAAAACAGGCCTTCACTCGTTCCCTTTAAACTGTACTGCGTTGTGAGATCTACAGAACAGGCCTTCACTCGTTCCCATTAAACTCCACTGTGTTGTGAGATCTACAAAACATGCCTTCACTCGTTCCCTTTAAACTCCACTGTGTTGTGAGATCTACAAAACAGGCCTTCACTCGTTCCCTTTAAACTCCACTGTGTTGTGAGATCTACAAAACAGGCCTTCACTCGTTCCCTTTAAACTGTCCTGTCTTGTGAGATCTACAGAATAGGCCTTCACTCGTTCCCTTTAAACAGTACTGTGTTGTGAGATCTACAGAACATGTCTTCACTCGTTCCCTTTAAACTGTACTGTGTTGTGAGATCTACAGAAGAGGCCTTCACTCATTTCCTTTAAACTGTACTGTGTTGTGAGATCTACAAAACAGGCCTTCACTCGTTCCCTTTAAACTGTACTGCGTTGTGAGATCTACAGAACAGGCCTTCACTCGTTCCCATTAAACTCCACTGTGTTGTGAGATCTACAAAACATGCCTTCACTCGTTCCCTTTAAACTCCACTGTGTTGTGAGATCTACAAAACAGGCCTTCACTCGTTCCCTTTAAACTCCACTGTGTTGTGAGATCTAAAAAACAGGCCTTCACTCGTTCCCTTTAAACTCCACTGTATTGTGAGATCTACAGAACAGGCCTTCACTCGTTCCCTTTAAACTGTTCTGTGTTGTGAGATCTACAAAACAGGCCTTCACTCGTTCCCTTTAAACTCCACTGTGTTGTGAGATCTACAAAACAGGCCTTCACTCGTTCCCTTTAAACTCCACTGTATTGTGAGATCTACAGAAGAGGCCTTCACTCGCCCCTTTAAACTGTACTGTGTTGTGAGATCTACAGAAGAGGCCTTCACTCGTTCCCTTCAAACTGTACTGTGTTGTGAGATCTACAAAACAGGCCTTCACTCGTTCCCTTTAAACTCCACTGTGTTGTGAGATCTACAAAACAGGCCTTCACTCGTTCCCTTTAAACTCCACTGTGTTGTGAGATCTACAGAACAGGCCTTCACTCGCCCCTTGAAACTGTACTGTGTTGTGAGATCTACGGAAGAGGCCTTCACTCGTTCCCTTCAAACTGTACTGTGTTGTGAGATCTACAGAACAGGCCTTCACTCGTTCCCTTTAAACTGTACTGTGTTGTGAGATCTACAAAACAGGCCTTCACTCGTTCCCTTTAAACTCCACTGTATTGTGAGATCTACAAAACAGGCCTTCACTCGTTCCCATTAAACTGTACTGTGTTGTGAGATCTACAAAACAGGCCTTCATTCGTTCCCTTTAAACTGTACTGTGTTGTGAGATCTACAAAAGAGGCCTTCACTCGTTCCCTTTAAACTCCACTGTGTTGTGAGATCTACAAAACAGGCCTTCACTCGTTCCCTTTAAACTCCACTGTATTGTGAGATCTACAAAACAGGCCTTCACTCGTTCCCTTTAAACTGTACTGTGTTGTGAGATCTACAGAAGAGGCCTTCACTCGTTCCCTTTATACTGTCAGCGATTTAGGAGATAAACTTAATGTGTTTTGAAATTTGATGTAGTCCCACTGTAGAGTAGATACCTCCTTATTAATATTTGGACAAAATAAATGCCTCTCTACCCCGAACTTGGATGTGGCAGAACTTTACCTACATCATGGTCACTCACACCTCCCAGCTGTCAATGGCTGACAATCTTGCAACTTATTCTTTTTACATTCTCCGTAACGAGTAAACAACCCCGATCTATGATGTGGTTCAACATTAACATGTAGATCATCTGGGATTGATCAAGCCTGCTGGTACATCCATATGATTACCAATGTGACTGAGTATGATTGAACAGATGCTTTTTAGGCTGCAGACAAGCCGGATATTTTGAAACAAGGACTCTGCATGGTTTGGAATGAAAGTAAAATATAACATTATAAAAATTGTTTGAAAAACTTTACTCATGATAACATGTTGTTTACAAACCTTTTTGTGATCGATATTCATGGCCATCTCCGTCAAACACCACCGTTAGAATTTGGCAGGAAGGGATTTGAAAGTCCATCAGACAACGCTCTCCTGCAAAAGTCCACGAAAACAATGTCCCAACTGAAGTGACAGCTTATAAAACTTGATGAAATTCATTTCAGAACACGCATGATTAACAAAATCATTCACGATTCCAAAACGCAGTAGGTTTATCTCATAATTGTTCCGATTCTGGTCACCATAGAACATTTCTGTAACAGTTTCATTAACATTTCGTTTTGATATGTAGGGATTCTATGTATTCATGCGCACGTTTTTGGTGAAAAGGCTCAATATATTTGAAAGGGGTTTCCGTAGCAAAAAGGAAACCTCTTTTTCACCAATCAGAATCCAAGATTCATCAATGTCATGGTAGAATTACATATAAATAACTATGGTAAAGCCTTACTTGACCTGTGTAAGTTACTTGTGGTTTACAATGTTAATTGTAGGAAAACTCAGATAGTCCAGGTAGTCTTACTTTCATTTCTCACACAGGGAGTAGTACTGTAGATTATTATATTGTTTCATCGAGTTTATTTGAATCTATTACAGACATATCAGTGGTTGAACGAACCGACTCAGATCACTTGCCTATTGTCTGCCACTTCAAAGATCTTATTCCTTGTTCTTTTCAACAAAATAATAATGTCAACACTGTTTTGGGTTGAGTCCTGTTCGGGATTCGAACCTACAATGCCAGTTTCTAAATGGCATTGTGTGTTCAAAGCTTTCGAGGAGGAACACACAAAGTATGCAATATAGATTACCAGTTGGCTGAGTGGGTGAGATCGCTGACTTTGTGTGCTGGCGATTAAGTGCCTCACTTTGGCAGTGTGGATTGGAATCCCGAACGTGTTATCCCAAATATAACATTTGTTACATGTGACCACTTTCTAAATGGCATTGTGTGTTTAAATATAAACATGACCCGATGTACTGAGGCGAGGTCAACCTTCAAGAGCGTATTTATACATTACGTCATAGAAGTTTTTGAAGAGGTGTATTTCAAGTCGAACAGGAGCATGAGGACAGGATTTACTTACTGCTGTTTAATGTCAAGTTAATGGAACAGTTATGGAAAATACCCCGAGGCATGAACCCTCCTATGGCGCCAGCAAATTGGGAAAATGGGTGATTTGTTAAGGTGTTGCCTGTGTTTGGATAATCAAAAACGAATTCGGACGTTGTGGATTGGACTGGTGGGGATTCAGAGTGCACTGAAACGTGTGTGTTTTGTTCCAACGTCAGGGTGTGTTTTGCTTGGGATTTGGGGACTTTGGGATTTGTCGTGTGTGATCGCCTGTAATACCTTGCTCAGCTGGTGTTTCTTGTCAACTGAGATGGATCTACTGTAGATCTGATGCTGGCTTCATGTCTGTGCCCTGACAAGTACAAGATGTGACGCAATTCAACATTTGCATCGGCTTGTGCTTGCTTGCCAGTTGCAGAAATGCAGTGAGGCCCGACTGAGACACGGGCTTACTCGAGTACCAAACAGTGTTATTTACCAGGGCACTTGATTTGGGAAGGCAAAACAACTTTTCTACATTTAGGGGCAATTTTGATATGAGAAGTTTCAAGGTTGCGACAGGACACTGTTACGTACCAGAAGCATGCATCAAAGTCAATATCGCCCAATAAATCAATTTCGTTCACCTCAGTGGTTAAGCAGATTTCATTTTCTTCCCTTGCGTTACTAGTATTCATAGAAAGCCATTCCATATCAAAATCACAGTAATGACAATCCATTTTGTTTCATGTAGCAGACAGCAACAAACACCAGAACCAAAGCATTTAATTACTTTGAAGTCAGATATAATGTTACAACATCAGGCAAAAAACTATAATTTATTGAAACGCGGCTAAATGGAGGCGACACCGATAGAGAGTTTGGGGAAAACCTGGACAATAGTTCCGGTAAAGGTTCACACTATCAATTTCACAAAAGATCGTTAACATCATGTGAATTTTTCTGTCCGTTCACAGGCGTTTGAGCTCCAAATATCACATTACGTGACAACCCATTCAGCCAATTAGCATAACAGAAACAGTGTAAACTTTAAAGTATGAAACCATTAAGAGATGACTCAGACTGGGAGTCAGTGCAGCAGTGACTCCCCCGTTAAAGACAGGCTTCTGGGTGTGCACGAGTAGACGCCCCAGGACCTGAGGAGACAAGGAGTAAACATGGCGGCGAGATGAGGGGCGTTGTTCATGGAGGTTCAGGAATACGGATCATGTAGTTCAATAGGTTATCAAATATGCTCAAACAGATAAAGGGACAGATATGTTAAAGTCTCAGTATATAAATATATTTGGTCAACCTAGAGGGATCCTGTGGGATTTTCGGTTCGGAAAAGGTTGTTCGCCAAAGTAGCCAATATAAGGATCGGGAGTCAGGAACTGTGACCTGGCTGATTGATTGTCACAGAACCACGATTGCATGGACAGTATGTCATGCTGTCAGTCCCTGGTTTGACTCGATACTGATACAATTTACTGATGCATGACAAAACATATTGTAATATCATTTGTGTCAATTTACCTGAATGGTTGTAAGCCAAGCTTTGTTGATGGTCTTGATGGCTATGCAGAACTGTTGCCCCTCACTGAGAAGAGGATGGTAGCCTTGATACTGGGGATGATGATGAGTGGACGTGTACGGCAGGATGTCTGGAGCTGCTTCAACAGAAAGATCTGTCATCAGCCCAACCTCGTAGTCATGGTTACCACTCTCCGCGTCAGTTCCGGTCCAGTTTACAAACAATTGGCAAGAGGAATATATAATTGACAGTAGCCACATGCAGAATCCTGACATTGTTATACGTGAGTCTGAATCTACCGACTTATGATGATCTTTAGCTACATTTTTAAACTTCGATTTATTAAGGGTGAAAACTCCCACTACTATCAAAGGAGGGAACAGGGCGTAGAACTGGTGAAAAACTGAAAACCTTTGTCCCATGAGACTCGTTACAACACTTCAGCATTTAACACCAGGTATGGACATAACCATGTCATATGTAGAATACTAAGGTAGAATGTATTTTTATTTCTCGTACTTGGTGCTGTGTAGAAATGTATATCTGGTGGAAACTTGACAACGCTTCAGACTGTATGCAAAATGTTGCGTTTCATGTCAACATCGTTCAATTTCTCATCATGTGAATGGGGTACTTTTCCAACTCTGCGGCGTTGATTGCTGTTCCTTTGGATCTGAAAGATTCGTTAGAGTATACCATGAACATGGAGTTGGATACAGGCTCCAGCAATGGTACCAGACCAACACTACAGATGACCGTCCACGTAGTGGAAAGCCAAGGGTCACCACCGGACGTCAGGTTCGTCAGAGTGTGCGACAGTATCTTCAAGATTGCTTTGTTACTGCTGCGGAAACTGCTTGACAGACTATGGGGACACACCAGCGACACATTAATGCGGACACCGTGCGTCGACGATTGACGAGCAGACACCTTCACTGTCACAGGCCACACCGAGGACCCATTCTGACACCACGTCGTCGCCGGGACCGCTTTCAGTGGGCAACACAGCACCAGCATTGGCGCCACCACCAGGGAAGAAGAGTCCTCTTCTCAGACGAGAGCCGTTACTGTATCTCAACAGCAGATGGCAGAGAGAGAGTCTGGTGATGCCGTGGAAAATGTTATTCAGATGCTTGTGCTGTTCAAAGAGACTCGTGGGGTGGTCCGAGCATCATGGTGTGGGGTGGAATTGGTCTAGCACAGATGGTCGGCTCTGTGGTCTTCCAGAACATCAGTCCAGGGAGAGGCAATGGTGTAACAGCAGCTCAGTACATTGATCAAGTCTTGAGACCACACGCCATACCTCATTTGGCACGTCGCCGCCACCACGAGTTTCAGCAGGAAAACGTGCATGCCCACACTGCGAGAGCAACAAGGGACTTCTTCCAGCAGAATGGCATCAGACCCATGCAGTGGCCTGCCCTCAGTCCCGATTTAAATCCCATTGAGCACCTGTGGGAGGAGATTTACAGACGTCTGAATGACGTCCCACCAAGGCCGACAGCTGCAGCCGAACTGTGTCAGGCGTTCCTCAGAGTGTGGGCTCAATTGCCTATGGCCTACATCAACGCCTCATCCATCCCATGTATCGACGTTGCACGGCAGTCATCAATGCACATGGCAGACACACGAGCTACTGACTTGATGTCATTTTCTCAGAGACTAGTGTTGTGTTTCATTATAAGAACATTTGACACTTTAATTTCAACCTTCGCATGATCAGTTTTGCCAAGTTTCATCTTTTTAATACGTCTCAAAGTATGTTTACAGTGTTTGGACAAATCTGGTAAAAAACGCTTCTCATATATCTGTTCATGGTGACGTTTCTTTTGCGGTTCAGTATAGATAAATCCATTACGGTTGGTGGAGTGATCACTGCAACCACCCATTATCTTATACACAGTAGATATATATCGTACACAATAGACACAGCAATACGTCAGTCCCCCACCAAGCTTTATTTGCGTGCACAATATAGGTTTGAATATCAGTCAGGCGAACTTTGATAAACAACATTAATCATGCCTGCGACATGACAAGGACAGCACATTGTTCACACAGTTAGAGCATTATGCTGCTTGTAAAGATTGTGCAACGCGAGATCTAACAAAAAACATGTTGGGACCGATAATATAATACCAGGTTGATATCCATATGTCTTGGCCCTGTTCCTGAATGCTTGTGCACTTAGGCGGAAGGGAACCTTTACAAAGAAGCCAAACATTATCTTTAAAGTTCTTTAAGATTGTACGGGGGCACGGGTGGCCCAGTCGTCTAAGGCGCCGCGATTCGCTGTGCAGAGTTGCGTCCCTTGGGCACGCCAGAAACCTATGATTGTGGGTTCGAATCACAGTTCGCCAAGATTATGTTTCTAGATTTGTCAGCACCATACTGTTAAAAGCGGCGTTAAACCAAACTCACTCACTCATAATGTACAGGCAACAAATACTTTATTGTTATAACTTAAACAAACCTGCAATGGGTATCTGGTTCAGTAATTCTGCTTCTCCTGCAGCGAGTGTCTATGAACCAGACCGTGCCTGATGAGGTGGTGACCAGACCCAGGGCAATGCTAGAGGAGGCTACAGAAATATGTCCCACTGCTGGTGATGTGTCATCAAGGGTCACTCCGTCAGAACACACAGGCTCAGATGCCTCCAGGGCCCGGTTGTAGGCCACCACTGTCACGTGATACGACCCTGGGGAAGGTGCCGACCATGCTGCATGTGTCGAGTAGGTTTTCGTCACCTGTAATTTTGACTGTTTGAGACGCATGTATGTGACTGTCAATGAGTAAATATAACGTTGATGTGGGGGAGAGAAAGACGTACATTTGATATACTTTGTATCCAAACCGAAATTCTCCTTTGGTAGACACTTTTTCCGAAAACTTATACTGGTAGAACTTTACCCCACTCTCCCGGTCAAAGAAACTGTCCCAGTGGGCGTGGAGCTGCAGACTGTCATAGACATCATAGACAACTCTTTTTAGACTATGCCCGATTTGTAAAACAACAAATATTAGATGATATATCTCTTTGTCTTTGTCCTCTTCACAAGTGATGTCTTCCAGATCATTCCTGTAATCATGTTACTATAACATGTACCAATTTAAAACATTATTATCACCTATAAACGAACTAATTCTTAATGAAACATATAGCGTAATATAAGCGAACCCTCCAATGTGACACCATCGGTACAAGGGTTTTTCCGACCAATGGATTAACTGAAGGAACATGCACTGACGTTAGAATCCCTTGACTTATGATTCTCATTACGAATTCATGTAGCCAGTAGCATGCCGAATTACCAATGAAATGAGTCTTAAAAATGATTTGGTGTACATTTCTGGTGGTATCTTTGAATGGTAGGAAGTAAAATATGTGTTTGGCAAAATGCATCTGACCCCTTAATTTTGACCATTACGTAGAGTGAGATTAACACTACTAATACAAGATGGTGTACCAATATTCGTAAACTGTACTTCCACTGGATATTAAATACATTGTTCCTGTGTGAGGGAAGCTACAACACATTTATATTCATAGTTGTATTTCAAAGAGTACACTGAACTGAACGGAAAGACTTCAGTAGGGACACTGACGATATGTATGAACCTTTTTCCTTGCTAGCAGTGACATTTTAGCACGTCTGTTAAAATACATATATGTAGTCAAGAAAAACGACTTTTTTCTATGAACAATTAAGTAATATTATGACAAATACTTTCCAAGGTTCCCATCAACTTAATACACATCTTAGGGATGAAGACATCTTTGTTGAGTTAAAGTGTATATGGTGCAGATTCTAAGACAATGAAAGGTGAATGTACTTCATGATGAGTTGTTAAACTCAGCTGAGCGTCCACGATTCGTTACCATTATTCATGTTTATGTTTAACTGGTAATGGGTGTTAGCTTCTTAACTATTATCGTGAACGTTTGGCATGAAAACAGTTAACACCAGATAACTTGATCTCGAATAGATTTTTAACATCCATTTTCAACATAACATTTATACTTATTCATCACTGTTTTTTTTAAAGAAGAGACTCCGAATATTTGTGGGAGAGATTTAATGCGCTACAATATATAGTCACAAAACTAACAATCTGTATGAATAAGGAAATAACATAACATTTGTATCTTGGTCAAGCAAAATGTGTCTTGCTTATTGAAATGAGATGGTTATTTATTTACATCATATCCATAGGGAAGAAAAAGGCTTTGGTAGAAGTACATGTAATATTATATTGTTTACCATTTAAGTCACTGAATTTAGACAGACTGGTCGTTACCATCACCCTGTTCACGTTCATTTCATGTCCGATGTTTGGTGTGGCAATTACTTTTTAGATTAATACCCAGGCATATCATGCTTGTTATAGAGCCGACTTATATTTGCATCGGGTGGTCAGGCTCTGTGACTTTACTGATTGTGTGTCACCGTACCCAACGACGTAAGATGTTGATTATTACTTGAACCACCGGTTTATCTGGCTCAGATTAACACAATTACACAGTGCCAAAACCTAGTGCTGACTTACAGAGTGTGGATTAAATCAACAAGCTAGCAATATTGCATGAAGACCCTAATCCTACCAGGAAGTGAATAGGTCTAATAACCGGATGTACAGAGTATAAATGACGACTGCTTCCAACGTATCTATAAGTAATTAGGAATCCACGCGCAGACAAATTAAAGTTTCGTATTCAACCGACAAAAGAAGGAAGCCTAATGTCAAGGCATTGTACAAATGATGACAAATATCCAGGACAACCAATGGTGACAACTGGAAGCCTGCCTCACCACGACTGTGAGGGACAAAGTCAAATAGTTAAATAATCATCAATAAATAATAAATTTAATTTAATAATAAATAAATAATTATTTCATTGCAATCAAATATAATAGATGGTTCTTTGTTTGAAGCTCATTGAAACGCCTTGTCTGGTATCTGGTGACAAAGCCCTTTGCCAATTTGCATTTTATCCTTATACCATGTACGAAAAAGGTAGTTGCCTGACTCAAGTAAGTTATAAGGAATTGTTAAAGTGTTGGACAAATGTGAAAGTGTGTGTGAATACCATATATGACATGTTAATGGTGATAAGCTTTGTACTGTTTAAGAACAAAACACAGAACTCAGTGTATTAAGAATATATCCAGTAATCCTCCTCTGTTAATTATTGAATTACATAATGATCTTGCTACTGGCCAATATAACATAGTCTTTTGTTGGGTACCCAGCCAGGTTGAAATCATTGGTAACACAATGGCCGATGCTGCAGCAAAAGCAGTACTCAATAAAACTGTGACAACACTTCTTATCCCACACAGTGATTAAAAACCTGCAATTAGAAGTAATATCCGAGATCTGATGCAAAAGAAGTGAGTGAGTTAGTTAGTATTGTTTTACGCCACATTTAGCAATATTCCAGCAATATCATGGCGGAGGACAAATGAAATGGCCTCACACATTGTACCCATGTGAGAAATCGAACCCATGTCTTTGGCGTGACGAACGAACGATTTAACCACTAGGCTACCCGACCGCCCCGCAAAAGAGGTAAGTATTAATTATTTGCTTCTATTAAGTGAAAACATGTGATATTTATCAGCTATGCCACGGTATGCTTCTCTCTAATATTAAAACTTTAATCGATCAACCAACGATACCCAGTGTCCTACGTACCTTGAACATTTCTTACTTCATCTACACCTCTGCTTCCCTCGTTGTCATCAAAGTCCGAGCGTATATCAGGAAGAGAAGCGACGCCGTGAAGCCACTTGTTCTTGTGATGTACTGTGTTAATCTATCTGTTGGTCCAATCTACTGTCACTCCTGATGATGTCGTTTGCCACACTGACGTCGCTGATGAAGCTGTCGTCACACGAAGTTCTTTATTAGCCTGAATTGTTAAATGAAATTAAACCAAAGATCGGTTACGCCTACCTTGGGTGTCAGTCCAGATTTCAAGAGGTCATTCTAAGACATTGTTGTATTGGCCATTACCGATATACTCATGACTATTTGTTGAAAGGTGAGGATCCTCGGTTTTGTATCCTTTGTGATGAGAGAAGCACAGTCAAGCATGTCCTGCTTCACTGTATTGATTTTCCCATCACAAGGTATAAATATCTCGGTGTAAAAACAGTCAAGGATCATTTAAGCAATATCAACTCTCGTTTAATTCTTGAATTTTTAACAAAAATTGAATTAATTGATAAGTTTTTATGTATATCGTATTATTTGATGAATTGGTAGTGCTAAGTTGAACTTAGATTGTTAGTAGCTGTACCATCGAGGAGGTTGAAGGAGCATATAATCATTGTCACCCTAAGAGGGTATGTAAGTTCCACAACATTCAAAGTATGTTTATGCATGCCAGACTTTTAAACGTAGTAAATGTGTCATTTTAATCTTTGCCTTAACTGTCACAAGTGACTGAATGGATGATATAAATCATGCCAGGGTCCAAGCAGGAAGCCAAAGTACTGAAAGTCCCAATGGTCCCCAGAATGGTGATCTCTCTTTTGTTACTGACGATATATGGCCCATGTATATTGTGTTGTTGACTAATACTTTAATTTTTAGATATTCTCAACTTGTTTGTAAATCAAATCAGTGATATTGCAGTTATTGTACTGGCCTAAGATGACACGTTTGTAGTTAATCTAAATATATCTATTATTAATGTATTAATATTGCCGATGTGACGTTACATATTAACGCACTCACTCACACATTCACTCATCATACCCGACAGTAACGTTACACAACGTGTAGTGTAGAACAAACAATGCAAGACTTGTTTCATTTCATTAAGGGGAGCCCATTGCTTTTAGCTAACGAAGTACATGTAGCGATGCTACACACTTTTAATGGCTGTTGTGTTGTGTATAATATATGGGCTGCTCAGTTTATTCGCTAACACCCATAATAAGTCCGCTTAATCACCAGATGTCAATTAGCGCTTAAAACAAGTCACACCAGACGAGATTATAGTCCATAATAAGCAAATCTTGAATCCATGAGGAAATAACTATCCATATTTCAATACTTCCAAAGTTGGAGTGCTGTCTCCCTTTAACTCTACATAAAAAACACAGTAATCTCCCAATATAACCCAAGAACCCCTGATGACAAATGGTGAGATGGAATGTACTTACGTATTTCGTTGTAACCCTGTGGTAAATTGACACGTCGTTAAAATACAAAGCCAAAGTGCATAAACATTATACACAGACATCACAGCGACAAACACATCGGAACGCGCCTGGACGAATACAACAAATACATGTAGACCTACTCGACAAGGAAGTCAATTGCTAGCACAGTTAATTATAACTACAATGGGCCCTTGTCAAGTACCTATTCGCGACAGCTTAAAGTGTCTGTGAATACGAAATACTGCTTATTAACATATGTTAATTTCAGAAAATACAACATGCGTACTGAAAATATGTATGAGATGTTATACAATACTCAATACTGGATACAGTAACTGTAGTACACACATTTTGTGTTATTGTACATTAATAATAACAACGTTTGGAAAATAAATGAATTAAAAATGTGCTCTTTGCTCTAGTTAAAGATTTTATAGGTTAATGTGGGCTGGATAGGGGTGTGAGTCATGAAACAATGGAGCCTAAATGAACGAGGATATAGCAAGTTAGAAGTTCCGTTAAGTCAGTGATTGACAGACATTGAAATTTGTCTAGATGACGCACTGAGAAAAGTCCTCTAACTATACCACTCAAAAGAAGTTTAAGAACACTGTAAGTTTGCACTTAAAATAAAAAAGGAACAGAAGGCGAAGACAAGTGTAGTAAATTCAATAATGACCGAGTATACAGTAAGAAAGAATCATGAACAATCCACTACATTTCATAACATGATGTCAATAATGTCACTGGGGTCACAATTGGAAATCTTGGCCATGAGAGAAAAGTCTAAAAGCAGAAAAGTCCCTAGCAGCCACACATGCAACACAAAGAGGCCTCATGGATGTCACTAATGTCTGTAGTGTGTTCTGTGGGATAGCATGCTACTCAAAAATCAGCCACTGAGTAAGTTGGCGCAGATCTTGAGGTGGAGGATGGTTCTCCTTAACACGTCTTGTTACAGATCCCATACGTGTTGAATGGGTGCCATATCAGGAGAAAATGCTGGCCATTCCATGCGAGTAACATTGTTTTGTCCCAGAAAGTCAGTGACTATGCGTGCACGATGTGGTCAAGCATTGTCATCCTGGAAAACCGCCTGTGGGCCCATTCGATGAAGACAAGGAATCACCATTGGTCTCAAAATCTCATCCCTGTAGCGAACAGCATTCGAATTCCCGTTGATGACGTTCAGATTGGTTCTGTGATGAAATGAGAAGGAGGCCCACACCATGACACTACCACCACCATAACGACCGTGCTAACGGACGTTGACGTAAGCAAATCGTTCCCCACGCCGTCTGAAGACAAGAACACGACCGTCATTATGCTGCCGTGAGAACCGAGATTCGTCAGAAAAAAGAAGTGCTGACCACTGTTGTCTTGTTCACTGGCTGCTCTGTGACGCAGAAGAAGAAGCGGTCTAATGGCTTGACGTCGGGGCCTGATGTTTCCTTCCCTCGTACGGTTTCTTATGGTTTGGTCACTGACATTTGTTCCTGTAGCAGCCCTCAATTGTCTTCGAAGATGGTTTGCTGTGACGGTTCTCCTCCTCAATGTTTCAACAACGACGTACCGGTCTTCTCTTCCTGTTGTCACACGAGGGCGTCCTTACCATGGTCTATCACGTACTGTCTGTGTTTGTTGGAATCGCTGACGTAATCTGCAAATGACGGATGGACTAACATTTAACCTTCGAGCAGCTTCCCGCTGTGAAACATTCTCATTTAGCCACCCAATATCTCTGGCTCGTTCTTCAATCCTGAGGTGTCGACGTTGTGGCATGTTGAACACAGTGATACAGTTTCATAACGCCCTGCCTTTATCAACCCAAATCCATGACAATAAGTGAGCAAATGCACGATCTCCATTTGTACGGCAGCTGTGAGGAGGAGATTACAACAAAAACTTCCATGAAAATGAGTGCTGGTCAAAATGAACGTTGACGAGTCCAGTATGAGTCCAGAATTCTTTGTTCTGGTCATGAAGTCACTTGAGTAAGGGTAGTCTTTAATATCAGTACGTTAGCCGCCGATCATGAGGCCATTTACCAAATTTAAAAGGAATCAAATGAACAGTGCTACAACATATCAGTGTTCCCTAAATTGTTTTGACGAGCATATTTGAACCACAGCCATGCTCGTTGGTTTTACCAATGTGACAATCTGTCGTCGCACATGCTTGCTCTTCTCCAGCAGTTGAATTTTCTTCCGGATTGTATGAAACAACACTTTAGTAAGGTTAAATAATGAATATATATACTGAACCGCAAAAGAAACGTCACCATGAATAGATATATGAGAAACCTTATTTGTCCAAACATACTCTGAGACATTTTAAAGTTGAAACTTGGCAAAACTGATCATTAAGGTTAAAATTAAGGTGTCAAATGTTCTTGAGCCTACAGTCTGATGAGGCGGTTGATGAAGGCCATGGGCATTTGAGCCCACAGTCTGAGGAATGCCTGACGCAGTTCAGCTGCAGTTGTCGGCCTTGGTCGGACGTCATTCAGCCGCTTTTGAATCTCGTCCCACAGGTGCTCACTTGGATTAAATTGGTACCGAGGGCAGGCCATCGCATGGTTCTAATGCCATTCTGCTGACGGAAGTCTCTTGTTGCTCTCGCAGTGTTAGCACGGGCATTATCATGCTGAAACTCGTGGTTGCGGCGACGTGCCAAATGAGGTATTGCGTGTGGTCTCAAGACTTGATCAATGTACCGAGATACTGTGACACCATTGCCTCTCCCTGGACTGATGTTCTGGAAGACCACAGGGCCGACCCCTTGTTTAAGACCAATTCCATCCCACACCATGATGCTAGGAACAGCCCAAGGGTCTCTCTCAACAACACAAGCATCCGAATAACGTTTACCAAAGGCATCGCCAGACTCTCTCTCTCTCTGCCATCTGCTGTTAAGATAAAGTAACTGCTCTCATCTGAGAAGAGGACTCTCCTCCACTGCTGGTGGGGCCAATGCTGGTGCTGTGCTGCCCACTGAAGACGGTCCCGGCGACGACGTGGTGTCAGAATGGGTCCTCGGTGTTGCCTGTGGCAGTGGAGGTGTCTGCTCGTCGATCGTCGACGCACGGTGTCCACACAAATGTGTCGCTGGTGTGTCCCCATGTTCTGTCGAGCAGTTTCCACAGCAGTAACAAAGCGATCTTGGAGATGCTGTCGCACAATCTGACGATCATGACGTCGGGTGGTGACCCTTGGTCTTCCACTACGTGGTCGGTCATCTGTAGTGTTGGTGGTCTGGTACAATTGCTGGAACCTGTATATTGTCCTTACGTGGACATGAAATGCATTGGCTACTTGCTGGGCGGTTTGTCCAGCTTGCAATCGGCCGGGGGCTTGGTGTCGATGATTTCTTGTCAATCTTGGCATGTGGTAGCAATTCAAAAACGAATGAATGTTATCCGATCTTCGTGGATTATTATAGGGCAAGAAATGGGGGAACGCATGTGCAATTGAATTTGCACGGAAATCACGTGCACTGGGTTACCATGGCCGTTGCCGCGATGCGTTTGGGCGATCGGTTTTATTGTCATCTGCTTTGTTTTTTTTATCATTAAATTTAATTTTACTGCCGTATATATATATGAATATATATGTCTTACTCCTAGAATCCAGTGTCAGTGTCTTGGCATCTATCGAAATCCAAATTTATCCATTTTACTTTATCAGGTTAAAAATGTCAAGCAATGTTCAACCAGCGCCAGCCTTTCTTGTTTCCACATGACAACTAAATAGGTAGAATCCACAAGGAAGTCAAACAGTGGCATGTGACTCTTGCTAGTTATCTGATCAACGTCATAACATTCAAGGCCTTAGTACAGCTTTCAAAGAAGGAGAAGCACACGCTCATCTTTTCATGACCACCTGGTATCATTACTATCAGACTATCAGTATTTTATTGTTTATTAAAGTGTCACACGCACTGATACATGTAAAATATGTATAATATATACACATAATATATAATCCGTCCAGACATGAATTGTGTTTTTAGACATTAAAATGTGTACACGCATAGAATACATTAAAATAGTTATTTAAACGGCTTTGCTTGTAGGATAAACACGTCAGATTAGATTTAAAACCTGAATCCAAGGGGAAAACAACCAAGGGACGTCATCCCCGAGGTTTTATCCCGAGGATGAGGCTTTAAATCTTAAAAGAACGCGAGGCTAATTGTTTTATCTAACTTAGAAACCAACAAAAGAAGCTTAAAACAACATTTATCAACATGTTGTATGTTTCAAACAAACTTTCCATGAAACTTAGGGTACTTAAAAAGGACATTCTAAAAAACATCGTGATTATCAGCGCGTCTGCAGCCGAGTGGGCTCAGATACGGAGGTTGCATATTGGATCCGCGGGAATATAAAGAATACATTCGTCGTTTGATTTTTGTTTTTCTCAGGTTTGCCATCTTTCAATGCTATACGAGCACCAGGGTTAACTGGTGGAGTTCTGTTATATACGTACATACAGAGGATAGGTGATACTTTATACACCCTAACATTCCCTTAAACATTATTTTATTACATGCATGATGCCAACGACACATACACGTGTGTGTATGTGCATAACCAAATATACATTTTCTATCCATATCATTTCACTTATAAAATTAATTCATCGGTTGATATCTCATTACATAGTTGATTCCCATTTAGCTTCTTCCACATGAAAACTCCAACATCGACTGTTGGCACTACAACAAGAGCGACGCCCGCTGACACTGCGAGTACGAGTGGTATGTCATCATTGACAGTTTTTTGGTCTTTCAAATTAGGATTACTCTGAAATTGAACATGAGGAACTAATCAATCATGTACATGTAATGTCAGCTGCACGGACCAGGACCCTGCAGAAACCTCTCAATACCACCATAGGGTTTGGTAAGGTTTTCATATATTATACAGACTACCTCGGTGTTCTAGTCTTAAAGCGTCTGCCCGGAGAGCGTGAGGTCGAGGTTTGATCCCCTGCATTAAAAACATGGTACTGTTTGTTACCCTGCTTGGCGCTCGGCATCAAGGAGATAAAACAAGAACTGGTCGGCTTGGAGTACACTGTGTCTGGGTGGGGTAATTATGTTAAATTGGGGCATGGTCTCTCAGTGGCCTAGCTCTATAAAATCGGCCTTAGTCCGGACTAGTACAATCAGTCACAGATCCGTGTCCGAATAGGTCTTCAGCAACCCATGCTTGCCGTAAAAAGCGACTTTGCTTGTTGTAAGAGGCAACTAACAGGATAGGGTGGTCAGGCTCCCTGGGTTGCTTGATGTACGTCATCGTAGCCCAATGCGTGGATCATTGCTCATGATGTCAATCACTGCATTGTCTGGTCCAGACATATTTTTCAGACCGCCGTCATATAGCTGAAATATTGCTATTATGCGTCATTAAACAACAATTAAACAATCAAACAAATACATAAGATACATGTACATACGCGGGGCATTCAATAGGTTGTGCAACTTCAATATAAGACCAAGTCGCAGAATATCTTTTGCACTTTTATTTTTCAATATAATCTCCAAACACCTCAGTACACTTATTTCATTTGACCTTGAAGCTTTTAATACCACTTTTATTGAAATCCGCAGATTGGCCCTCTAGCCACGCCTCTGTGGCAGCCTTTATGTCCTCGTCATCCTGGAGGCGTCTTCCACGAAGTGCAGATTTCATTTGCCGGAACAGGATGTAGTCACTGGGGGGCTAAGTCTGGGCTGTAGGGTAGGTGATTTAACTGTTCGAATCCACATTCACATATGGCGGCCTGTGTAATACTCGACTTTATTACAGCGCGTTGGTCATGTTTGAGAGAATCCATGATTGTGACCACCCTTAGGTGAATGAAACCATCACATCTTACTTATTGTTGTGTCTGGAACTTGATATGACACGTGTCAACCTGATGTTATGACTTGTGTCACACCTGCCACAAGTTGACAATATTTGTGTTAACACAAATGCCCAAGTTGCAAAACTTATTGAATGCCCCTCGTATATTTGACAGAGGTCTGACAATATTCAAATCTACTCCGGACAATCCAGTGATTGACATGATGAGCAGAGATCCACGCCATCGGGTTACAATGACACACAGTGAACAAGCCTGACCACCCGATCCATTAAGTCGCGCCCAATACAATCACAGGTTGCTAGGGAACGTTTTTAATCCCTGGCATCCCCACGGTGGCAACGCTTGTTTAACAGAGGTTTGTATTGTTTTCTTGACAAAGTATATGCACGAGAGTGATGTTTGTGAGGTAGTACATTCTGTGTTCAGACTTATTCGTATGTGTCATTTGACGTACTACTGTTGAACATCACACGTGGTGTAAACCTCGACGTACCGCCCCAGTTTACATATATAGGACTTTCAATGGGTTCGTATATGCTTGTTTCATCCGACCCACGAATCTGTACAGAACAATATGCTTCTTCCCCGGGGCCTGTGTTGAAATCAAGCGTGTCATACGTCCTGCAGCTGGCTTCAGGTTGTCTTCGGTTGACCCGAGGTTTCATCTGTTTGGGTTTAACAGGTGTTGGTAGCCTGATGCTGTATTGTACAGTTCGGTCAGTGTTCTTCAATTGACGTCTGTAATACATAAACATCAATATGTACAGGTTAGCGCTCGAGAACATAGTGTTTATCGTTTAACTGGCTAGTTAACTAACCATTTCAACGATAAGAAACAAAGGTCCGGGTGCTCTAACCTATTTAAACCATGGCCAACATTCCCGAAACCTTAGCACCTAAACTGTTAAAACAATTGCATTTTGCTTTAGATATTATTTATAAAGACATTAAAGAACACAATGTTCAACTGTGAGAAGACTGTGTGAGTCGGCCCTGTGTGATGCACGTGAACAATGTTCCCTGAGCCGTTCGCACACGCACCTCGCTCTTTCGCGACTGGGGTTGTGAAATGCACTTACCGGGACAAGCATACAGTTTATATGGGATAAACTGGAGCACATTTATCAATCACCTATATATGACTTGCCCATGTTGACGGGCGTATTATGAGCAGACATAGCCCTGATCAAGATAAGTGCCATTTCTTTTCTATCTATCTAAATCACACATGCATACAGTGGAGAGAATAACATAAAACGTATGTCACCATTCATAAACAGATAAACTATTAGTCCTGATGCAAGTAAAACATTTTGTCCATATCACAGTGGTGGAAGATGACATTCATGAGCCTTCGGTGCGGTCTTCACGGGTTCGAAACTCGCTGGCGACACACCTTTTTCGTGAAATTGTTCTATCATCAATGGAAATTTTGAGACGGGTACATGTTACAATTGAATCTGAATTGTCTCATTTATTAAACTGATTTCGCAATATACCTATAACGTTCAGGTTTGGTCTTCTTGGATTTGCGGTGGAAGATGGTTGCCAATTGACATTCTTTTTAGACTATCCCCGATTTGTAAAACAACAAATATTATCCTCTTTTTCCTCTTTATAAGTGATATCTTCCAGATCATTTCTGTAATCATTTTACTATAATATGTTCCAATTTAAAACATTATTATCACCTATAAACGATCTTATCTTATTCTTAATGAAACATATAACGTAATGTAAATGGACCCTCCAAGGTGACATTATGTACATTTTTATCGGATCGTGATAAGACTTAGTGTATCTTATTGGTTTATAAGGTTGATATCAATGTCCATTTTATGATAAGTAGGATTAGTAGACAGGTCAAGGTTTATAACAAGCAGTTCAGGAGAACAGATGACCTTTGTTTCCTCTTCCAGACAACAACTCCAACGATGATGGCAACACCTGCAACCACGGCAGACACAGTCCCCGACACTATCGGTACAAGGGTTTTTTCGACCAATGGATTAACTGAAGGAAAATGCACTGACGTTAGAATCCCTTGACTTGGTATTTCAGGAGCATTATGACATAGTTTTCTCATAACGAATTCATGTAGCCAGTAGCATGCCGAATTACCAATGAAATCACTGTCTTATGAATGATTTGGTGTACATTTATGATGGTATCTGTGAATGGTAGGAAGTAAAATATGTGTTCGGCAAAATGCATCTGACCCCTTAATTTTGACCATTACGTAGGGTGAGATCAACACTACTTAAACAAGATGGTGTACCCATATTCGTAAACTGTACTACCACTGGATCTTAGATACATTGTTCCTGTGTGAGGGAAGCTGCCATCTTGGCTACAACACATTTATATTCATAGTTGTATTCTTGTATTTGAAAGAGTACACTGAACTGAACGGAAAGTCTTCAGTAGGGACACTGACGATATGTATGAACCGTTTTCATTGCTAACAGTGACTTTTAAGCACGTCTGTTAAAATACATATATGTAGTCAAGAAAGTCGACCTTTTTCTATGAACATTTCTAGCAATATTATGACTAGTACTTTTCAAGGTTCCCATGCAAACTGTAGCTTGTTAAAGCTCCCTTTTGAAAATAGATTCATAGTTCCAAACATAACATAACTACATATCTACATACGCTCTGAATGAGCACCTTGATTCTAGTGTGGGGGCACGGGTGGCCCAGTCGTCTAAGGCGCTGCAATTCGCTGTGCAGAGTTGCACGCCAGAAACCTATGATTGTGGGTTCGAATCCCGGTTCGCCCCGATTATGTTTCTAGGTTTGTCAGCACCATACCCGTGCTCGTGGGTTTCACCGAAGTGGTAAACGTCGTAGACCTGCATCACTTCGTGCTTTCCTCCCACATTAAGCTGACACGCCGTGATATGACTGGAATACTGTTAAAAGCGGCGTTAAACACAACTCACTCACTCACTCACTTTATTCTAGTGAATGTGACCTTTGATCTTCTCGTGACATGTTTTCCGACAGTATTTATCTTTCGCTCAAAGTTTAAACTCTCTTCATAATTTGCCTTCCCTAACTACGTCTTTTCACAGTTTTAAAATCATGAGTAAATTAGTCATTTGATACACATTCAACTTAATACACATCTAATGGACGAAGACATCTATGTTGAGTTAAAGTGTATATGGTGCAGATTCTAAGACACTGAAAGGTGAATGTACTTCATGATGCATTGAACAATCGTGAATGTACGAATGTCCATTATCAGTTACACAAAAGTTACTTAAGCCGTATTAAGCCTTGTTCGTCTTGAGGATAAACGGTTTACACACTTGGGTCCAAATTGAAAACCAGATTTGAACTTCGAAAGGAAATCTGAAAGCTAACAATAATAACAGAAGTCTTGACAACATGGAATTGGAAAAAAGACTGAAGAGGGATCAGGTCTAATGTACTTCTGATTTACTGGGTTTACTGAGGACGTGAGTGGGGACTTACTGAAAAATGAAATGGAAGTTTTTACAATGGAAAAATAGACTGCAGAGACATCAGGTCTGATGTACCTTTACAGGTCTCCACTCCATCAGAACAAACGGCATCGCTTCTCTGCCGAGCTCCATTATAAGCAACAACAGTTACATAATACTTTCCACAAGAAGGTGCTGTCCATGTGACTTCGGTAGAGTTTGTCGACTCCATCTGCTGTAAGAATAATATCACAATAGTAATTCCTGCTATGTATCCTCATAGCTGATATGTAAATGCAAAACTGTATTTTATCATTATAAAAAAATGTACTATACTGACGAGGATGTATAGTATTGTATACTGAAGAAAGTTATTCCGAAATTTCTTTATATGATAACGCTATTTATATAGCTACCATTGTTACAATCAAACAATAAAGGACTGACGTTTTGGGTTTCATTTAGGTCAAACACGTCTCCCTGTAAACATCTGGGACCAAAGGTGTACTGATAAAAGGCGATGGCGTTCTCCTTGTCAAAGAATCTGTCCCAGTGGGCGTGGAGCTGTAGGCTGTCCTGGTGGTCCACTTCCGGGTGCCCAGGCTGACCATCGTGGACAACTCCACGGCGAGGTGCACTTCTATCTACTGTCACCTTGAGGGGCAGAAACATGATAGAATGTTTCATCTAGAGGGGCAGTAACATGATAGAATGTGTCACTTAGAGGGGCAGTAACATTATAGAATGTGTCACTTAGAGGGGCAGTAACATCATAGAATCTGTCACCAAAAGGGATAGTAACATGATACAATGTGTCACCTAAAGGGACCGTAACATGATAAAATAGGTCACCAAGAGGGAGAGTAACATCATAGAATGTGTCAGCTAGAGAGGCAGTAACATCATAGAATCTGTCATCTGGAGGGGCAGTAACATCATAGAATGTGTCACCTAAAGGGATAGTAACATGATAAAATGTGCCACCTAGAGAGGCAGTAACATGATAGAATATGTCACTTAGAGAGGCAGTAACATGATAGAATGTGTCACCTAAAGGGATAGTAACATCATAGAATGTGTCACCTGGAGAGACAGTAACATGATAGAATGTGTCACCTACAGGGGTAGTAACATGATAGAATCTCTGACCTAGAGTGACAGTAACATGTTAGAATGTGTCACCTGGAGGGATAGTAACGTCATTGAATGTGTCACTTAGAGGGGCAGTAACATGGTAGAATGTGTCACCTAGAGGGGCAGTAACATGATAGAATGTGTCATCTAGAGGGGCAGTAACGTCATAGAATGTGTCATCTGGAGGGGTAATAACATCATAGGATGTGTCACCTATAGGGATAGTAACATGATAGAATGTGTCACCTAGAGAGGCAGTAACATGGTAGAATGTGTCATCTAAAGTGATAGTAACATCATAGAATGTGTCACCTGGAGAGGCAGTACTATGATGGGATGTGTCACCTAGAGGGGCAGTAACATCATAGACTGTGTGTCCTTGTGGGGCAGTAACATCATAGAATGTGTCACCTAGAGAGGCAGTAACATGATAGAATGTGTCATCTAGAGGGGCAGTATCATCATAGATTGTGTCACCTAGAGGGACAGTAGCATGATGGAATCCTTGACCTAGAAGGGCAGTAGCATCATAGAATGTGTCACCTAGAGGGGCAGTAACATCATAGAATATGTCACCTAGAGGGGCAGTAACATGTTAGAATGTGTCACCTGGAGGGACAGTAACATGATAGAATGTGTAGACTAGAGAGGCAGTAACATCATAGATTATGTCACCTAGAGAGGCAGTAACATCATAGAATGTGTCACTTAGAGGGTCAGTAACATCATAGAAAGTGTCACCTGGAGGGTCAGTAACATCATAGAATGTGTCACCTAGGGGGACAGTAACATCATAGAATGTGTCATCTAGAGGGACAGTAACATGATAGAATGTGTCACATAGAGGGACAGTAACATGATAGAATGTGTGACCTAGAGGGACAGTAACATGATAGAATATGTCACCTAGAGGGGCAGTAACATGAGAGAATGTGTCACCTAGAGGGGCAGTTACATGATAGAATGTGTCATCCAGAGGGGCAGTAACATCATAGAATGTGTCACCTAGAGGGACAGTAACATGATAGAATGTGTCATCTAGAGGGGCAGTAACATGATAGAATGTGTCACCTAGAGGGGCAGTAACATGATACAATGTGTCATCTAGAGGGGCAGTAACATGATAGAATGTGTCATTTAGAGGGTCAGAAACATGATAGAATGTGTCATCTAGAGGGTCAGTAACATGATAGAATGTGTCACCTGGAGGGGCAGTAACATCATAGAAGGTTGTCACCTAAAGGGGCAGTAATATCATAGAATGTGTCACGTAAGGGGCAGTAACATCATAGAATGTGCCCCCTAAAGGGACAGTAACATCATAGAATGTGCCCCCTGGAGAGACAGTAACATCATAGAATGTGTCATTGAGAGGGGCAGTAACATGATAGAATGTGTCATCTAGAGAGGCACTAACATGATAGAATATGTCATCTAGAGGGGCAGTAACAAGATAGAATGTGTCATCTAGAGGGGCAGTAACATGATAGAATGTGTCATCTGGAGGGGCAGTAACATGATTGAATGTGTCATCTGGAGGGACAGTAACATCATAGAATGTGTCACCTAAATGGGCAGTAACATCATAGAATGTGTCAGCTAGAGGGGCAGTAACATGATATAATAAGTCACCTAGAGGGGCAGTAACATAATAGAATGTGCCACCTGGAGAGACAGTAACATGATAGAATGTGCCACCTGGAGAGACAGTAACATGATAGAATGTGTGACCTAGAGTGACAGTAACATGATAGAATATGTCACCAAGAGAGGCAGTAACATGAAAGAATGTGTCATCTGGAGGGGCAGTAACATGATAGAATGTGTCATCTGGAGGGGCAGTAACATCATAGAATTTGTGAACTAGAGGGAGAGTAACATGATAGAATGTGTCATCTAGAGAGGCAGTAACATGATACAATGTGTCATCTAGCGGGGCAGTAACATGATGCAATGTGTCATCTAGAGGGGCAGTAACATGATACAATGTGTCATCTGGAGGGGCAGTAACATGATAGAATGTGTCATTTAGAAGGTCAGTAACATGATAGAATGTGTCATCTAGAGGGTCAGTAACATGATAGAATGTGTCACCTAGAGGGACAGTAACATCATAGAATGTTGTCACCTAAAGGGACAGTAACATCATAGAATGTGTCACCTAGAGGGACAGTAACATGATATAATGTGTCATCCAGAAGGGCAGTAACATGATACAATGTGTCATCTAGAGGGGCAGTAACATGATACAATGTGTCATCTAGAGGGGCAGTAACATGATAGAATGTGTCATTTAGAAGGTCAGTAACATGATATAATGTATCATCTAGAGGGTCAGTAACATGATAGAATGTGTCTCCTAGAGGGGCATTAACATCATAGAATGTTTTCACCTAAAGGGACAGTAACATCATAGAATGTGTCACATAGAGGGACAGTAACATGATATAATGTGTCATCTAAAAGGGCAGTGACATGATAGAATCTGTCATCTTGAGGGGCAGTGACATGATAGAATGTGTCATCTAGAGAGGCAGTAACATGATAGAATGTGTCATCTAGAGGGGCAGTAACATGATTGAATGTGTCATCTGGAGGGGCAGTAACATGATAGATTGTGTCATTTGGAGGGACAGTAACATCATACAATGTGTCACCTAAATGGGCAGTAACATCATAAAATGTGTCAGCTAGAGAGACAGTAACATGATAGAATGTGTCATCTGGAAGGGCAGTAACATGATAGAATGTGTCATCTAGAGGGGCAGTAACATGAAAGAATTTGTCATCTAGAGGGGCGGTAACATGATAGAATGTGAAATTTGGATGGACAGTAACATCATAGAATGTGTCACCTAAATGGGAAGTAACATCATAGAATGTGTCAGCTAGAGAGGCAGTAACATGATAGAATGTGTCATCTAGAGGGGCAGTAACATGATAGAATGTGTCACTTAGAGGGGCAGTAACATCATATAATCTGTCACCAAAAGGGATAGTAACATGATACAATGCGTCACCTAAAGGGACCGTAAAATGATAGAATGTGTCACTTAGAGAGGCAGTAACATGATAAAATGTGTCACCTAAAGGGACAGTAACATGATAACATAAGTCACCAAGAGGGAGAGTAACATCGTAGAATGTGTCACCTAGAGAGGCAGTAGCATGATAGAATGTGTCACCTAGAGAGGCAGTAACATGGTAGAATGTGTCACCTAAAGTGATAGTAACTTAATAGAATGTGTCACCTGGAGAGGCAGTACCATGATGCAATGTGTCACATAGAGAAGCAGTAACATGATAGAATGTGTCATCTAGAGGGGCAGTACCATCATAGATTGTGTTACCTAGAGGGACAGTAGCATGATGGAATCCTTGACCTAGAGGGGCAGTAACATCATAGAAAGTGTCACCTAGAGGGGCAGTAACATCATAGACTGTGTGTCCTTGTGGGGCAGTAACATAATAGAATGTGTCACTTAGAGAGGCAGTAACATGATAGAATGTGTCATCTAGAGGGGCAGTATCATCATAGATTGTGTCAGCTAGAGGGACAGTAGTATAATGGAATCCTTGACCTAGAGGAGCAGTAACATCATAGAATGTGTCACCTAGAGGGGCAGTAACATCATAGAATATGTCACCTAGACGGGCAGTAACATGTTAGAATGTGTCACCTGCAGGGACAGTAACATTATAGAATGTGTCATCTAGAGAGGCAGTAACATCAGAGAATGTGTCACTTAGAAGGACAGTAACATCATAGAATGTGTCACCTGGAGGGTCAGTAACATTATAGAATGTGTCACATAGAGGGACAGTAACATGTTAGAATGTGTCATCTAGAGGGACAGTAACATGATAGAATATGTCACTTACAGGGGCAGTAACATGATAGAATGTGTGACCTAGAGTGACAGTAAAATGATAGAATATGTCACCAAGAGAGGCAGTAACATCATATAATGTGTCAGCTAGAGGGGCAGTAACATGATAGAATGTGTCACCTAAATGGATAGTAACATGATAGAAATGTGTCACCTGGAGAGACCGTAACATGATAGAATATGTCACCTACAGGGGTAGTAACATGATAGAATCTCTGACCTAGAGTGACAGTAACATGTTAGAATGTGTCACCTGGAGGGGTAGTAACGTCATTGAATTTGTCACCTAGAGGGGCAGTAACATGATAGAATGTGTCACCTAGAGGGGCAGTAACATGATAGAATGTGTCATCTAGAGGGGCAGTAACGTCATAGACTGTGTGTCCTTGTGAGGCAGTAACATCATAGAATGTGTCACCTAGAGAGGCAGTAACATGATAGAATGTGTCATCTAGAGGGGGAGTACTATCACAGATTCTGTCACCTAGAGGGACAGTAGCATGATGGAATCCTTGACCTAGAGGGACAGTAACATCATAGAATGTGTGACCTAGAAGGGCAGTAACATCATAGAATATGTCACCTAAAGGGGCAGTAACATGTTAGAATGTGTCACCTTCAGGGACAGTAACATTATAGAATGTGTCATCTAGAGAGGCAGTAACATCATAGAATGTGTCATTTAGAAGGACAGTAACATTATAGAATGTGTCATCTGGAGGGGCAGTAACATGATTGAATGTGTCATCTGGAGGGGCAGTAACATGATATAATGTGTCATCTAGAGGGGCAGTAACATGATAGAATGTGTCAGCTAGTGAGGCAGTAACATGATAGAATGTGTCATCTAGAGTGGCAGTAACATTATGGAATGTGTCACTTAGAGGGAGAGTAACATGATAGAATGTGTCAGCTAGAGAGACAGTAACATGATAGAATGTGTCATCTGGAGGGGCAGTAACATGATAGAATATGTCACCTAAAGGGATTGTAACATCATAGACTGTGTCAACTAAAGGGGCAGTAACATGACAGAATGTTTCATCTAGAGGGGCAGTAACATGAAAAAATGTGTCATCTAGAGGGGCAGTAACATGATTGAATGTGTCATCTGGAGGGGCGGTAACATGATAGAATGTGAAATTTGGAGGGAGAGTAACATCATAGAATGTGTCACCTAAATGGGAAGTAACATCATAGAATGTGTCATCTAGAGAGGCAGTAACATGATAGAATGTGTCATCTAGAGTGGCAGTAACATGATAGAATGTGTCACTTAGAGGGGTAGTAACATTATAGAATGTGTCACTTAGAGGGGCAGTAACATCATAGAATCTGTCACCAAAAGGGATAGTAACATGATACAATGCGTCACCTAAAGGGACCGTAACATGATAACATAGGTCACCAAGAGGGAGAGTAACATCGTAAAACGTGTCAGCTAGAGAGGCAGTAACATGATTGAATGTGTCATCTGGAAGGGCGGTAACATGATAGAATGTGAAATTTGGAGGGAGAGTAACATCATAGACTGTGTCACCTAAAAGGATAGTAACATGATAGAATGTGCGACCTAGAGAGGCAGTAACATGATAGAATGCGTCACTTAGAGAGGCAGTAACATGATAGAATGTGTCACCTAAATGGGTAGTAACTTGATAGAATGTGTCACCTGGAGAGACAGTAACATGATAGAATATGTCACCTACAGGGGTAGTAACATGATAGAATCTCTGACCTAGAGTGACAGTAACATGTTAGAATGTGTCACCTGGAGGGGTAGTAACGTCATTGAATGTGTCACCTAGAGGGGCAGTAACATGATATAATGTGTCACCTAGAGGGGCAGTAACATGATAGAATGTGTCATCTAGAGGGGCAGTAACGTCATAGAATGTGTCATCTGGAGGGGTAGTAACATCATAGGATGTGTCACCTATAGGGATAGTAACTTAATAGAATGTGTCACCTGGAGAGGCAGTTCTATGATGGAATGTGTCACCTAGAGAAGCAGTAACATGATAGAATGTGTCATCTAGAGGGGCAGTACCATCATAGATTGTGTCACCTAGAGGGACAGTAGCATGATGGAATCCTTGACCTAGAGGGGCAGTAACATCATAGAAAGTGTCACCTAGAGGGGCAGTAACATCATAGACTGTGTGTCCTTGTGGGGCAGTAACATCATAGAATGTGTCACCTATAGAAGCAGTAACATGATAGAATGTGTCATCTAGAGGGGCCGTACTATCATAGATTGTGTCACCTAGAGGGGCAGTAGCATGATGGAATCCTTGACCTAGAGGGACAGTAACATCATAGAATGTGTCACCTAGAGGGGCAGTAACATCATAGAATATGTCACCTAGACGGGCATTAACATGTTAGAATGTGTCACCTGCAGGGACAGTAACATTATAGAATACGTCACCTAGAGAGGCAATAACATGATAGAATGTGTCACTTAGAAAGACAGTAACATCATAGAATGTGTCATCTAGAGGGGCAGTAACATGATAGAATGTGTCATCTAGAGGGGCAGTAACATGATAGAATGTGTCAGCTAGAGAGGCAGTAACATGATAGAATGTGTCATCTAGAGGGACAGTAACATGATAGAATGTGTCATCTGGAGGGGCAGTAACATGATTGAATGTGTCATCTTGAGGGGCAGTAACATAATAGAATATGTCATCTATAGTGGCAGTAACATGATAGAATGTGTCAGCTAGAGGGACAGTAACATGATAGAATGTGTCATCTGGAGGGGCAGTAACATGATTGAATGTGTCATCTGGAGGGACAGTAACATCATAGAATGTGTCACCTAATTGGGCAGTAACATCATAGAATATGTCAGCTAGAGAGGCAGTAACATGATAGAATAAGTCACCTAGAGGGGCAGTAACATAATAGAATGTGCCACCTACAGGGGCAGTAACATGATAGAATGTGTGACCTAGAGTGACAGTAACATGATACAATATGTCATCTATTGGGACCGTAACATGATAGAATGTGTCACCAAGAGGGAGAGTAACATGATAGAATGTGTCAGCTAGGGAAACAGTAACATGATAGAATGTTTAACCTAAAGGGATGGTAACATCATAGAATGTGTCACCTAAAGGGGCAGTAACATTATAGAATGTGTCCCCTAAAGGGACGGTATCATCATAGAATGTGCCCCCTGGAGAAAATGTAACATCATAGAATGTGTCATTGAGATGGGGCAGTAACATGATAGAATGTGTCATCTAGAAAGGCAGTAACATGATAGAATGTGTCATCTAGAGGGGCAGTAACATGATAGAATGTGTCATCTGGAAATGCAGTAACATCATAGAATGTGTCACCTAAAGGGATAGTAACATCATAGAATGTGTCCCCTAAAGGGGCAGTAACATCATAAAATTTGCCCCCTAAAGGGACAGTAACATCATAGAATGTGTCACCTAAAGTGGCAGTAACATCGTAAAATGTTCCCCCTAAAGGGAGAGTAACAGCATAGATTGTGTCATCTAGAGAGGCAGTAAAATGATAGAATGTGTCATCTGGAGGGACAGTAACAACATAGGATGTCACCTAAATGGGCAGTAACATCATAGAATGTGTCAGCTAGAGATGCAGCAACCTGATAGAATAAGTCACCTAGAGGGGCAGTAACATCATAGAATGTGCCACCTGGAGAGACAGTAACATGATAGAATGTGTCACCTAGAGGGGCAGTAACATGATAGAATGTGTCATCTAGAGGGGCAGTAACATGATAGAATGTGTCATCTAGAGGGGCAGTAACATGATAGAATGTGTCATCTGGAGGGGCAGTAACATGATTGAATGTGTCACCTAGAGGGGCAGTAACATGATACAATGTGTCATCTAGAGGGGCAGTAACATGATAGAATGTGTCATCTAGAGGGGCAGTAACATGATAGAATGTGTCATCTGGAGGGGCAGTAACATGATTGAATGTGTCATCTGGAGGGGCAGTAACATCATAGAATGTGTCAACTAGACGGACAGTAACATGATAGAATGTGTCATCTAGAGAGGCAGTAGCATTATAGAATGTGTCATCTAGAAGGGCAGTAACATGATAGAATGTGTCATCTAGAGGGGCAGTAACATCATAAAATGTGTCATTTAGAGGGGCAGTAACATCATAGAATATGTCACAAAAAGGGATATTAACATGATACAATGTCCCTAAAGGGACCGTAACATAATAGAATGTGTCATCTAGAGGGAAAGTAGCATCATAGAATTTGTCAGCTAAAGAGGCAGTAACATGATAGAATGTGTCATCTGGAGGGACAGTAACATGATAGAATGTGTCATCTAAAGGGATAGTAACATCATGAAATGTGTCAGCTAAACGGGCAGTAACAGCATAGAATGTGTCATCTAGAGGGGCAGTAACATGATAGAATGTGTCACATAGAGGGGCAGTAACATCATAAAATGTGTCATCTGGAGGGGCAGTAACATGATAGAATGTGTCATTTAGAGGGACAGTTACATGATAGAATGTGTCATCTTGAGGGGCAGTAACATGATAGAATGTGTCATCTGATATGGCAGTAATATGATATAATTTGTCATCTGGAGGGGCAGTAACATGATAGAATGTGTCATCTGGAGGGAGTAACATGATAGAATGTATCACCTAGAGAAGCAGTAACATGATAGAATGTGTCACCTAAAGGGACAGTAACATCATAGAATGTGTCACCTAAGGGGGCAGTAACATCATAGAATGTGTCAGCTAGAGAGGCAGTAACATGATAGAATGTGTCATCTAGAGGGGCAGTAACATGATAGAATGTGTGATCTAGAGGGGCAGTAACATGATAGAATGTGTCATTTAGAGGGGCAGTAACATCATAGAATATGTCACCCAAAGGGATAGTAACATGATACAATGTGTCACGTAAAGGAACCGTAACATAATAGAATGTGTCATCTAGAGGGGCAGTAACATGATAGAATGTGTCATCTGGAGGGGCAGTAAGATGAAAGAATGTGTCATCTGGAGGGGCAGTAACATCATAGAATGTGTCAGCTAGAGGGAAAGTAGCATCATAGAATGTGTCATCTAGAGGGGACAGTAACATGATACAATGTGTCAGCTAGAGGGGCAGTAACATGATAGAATGTGTCATTTACGTGGGCAGAAACATGATAGAATGTGTCATCTAGAGGGACAGTAACATGATAGAATGTGTCATCTTGAGGGGCAGTAACATGATAGAATGTGTCATCTGGAGGGGCAGTAACATGATAGAATGTGTCATCTGTAGGGGCAGTAACATGATAGATTGTGTCATCTGGAGGGAGTAACATGATAGAATGTATCACCTAGAGAGGCAGTAACATGATAGAATGTGTCACCTGGAGAGGCAGTATTATGATGGAATGAGTCACCTAGAGGGGCAGTAACATCATAGACTGTGTGTCCTTGTGGGGCAGTAACATCATAGAATGTGTCATCTAAGGAGGCAGTAACATCATAGAATGTGTCAGCTAAAGAGGCAGTAACATGATAGAATGTGTCATCTTGAGGGGCAGTAACATGATAGAATGTGTCACCTAGAGGGGCAGTAACATTATCGAATGTGTCACCTTGAGGGACAGTAACATTATAGAAAGTGTCACCCAGAGAGGCAGTAACATCATAGATTGTGTCTCCTAGAGGGGCAGTAACATGTTAGAATATGTCACCTAGAGAGGCAGTAACATGTTAGAATGTGTCACCTAGAGGGGCAGTAACATTATAGAATGTGTAACCTAGAAGGGCAGTAACATCATGGAATGTGTCACTGAGAGAGGGAGCCACATCATAGAATGTGTCATCTGGAGGGGCAGTAACATCATTGACTGTGTGTCCTTGTCGGGCAGTAATATCATAGAATGTGTCACCTAGAGAGGCAGTAACATCATAGATTGTGTCACCCAGAGAAGCAGTAACATCATAGAATTTGTTAACCTAGAGGGGCAGTAACATCATTGAAAGTATCACCTAGAGGGGCAGTAACATTATAGAATGTGTCACCTAGAGGGGCAGTGACATGTTAGAATGTGTCACATAGAGGGGCAGTAACATGATAGAATATGTCACCTAGAGGGGCAGTAACATGTTTGAATGTATCACCTGGAGGGTCAGTAACATTATAGAATGTGTCACCTAAAGGGGCAGTAACATCATAGAATGTGTCACCTGGAGACTCAGTAACATTATAGAATTTGTCACCTAGAGATGCAGTAACATCACACATTGTGTTAGCTAGAGGGACAGTTACATGTAAGAATGTGTCACCTAGAGGGGCAGTAACATCATAGAATGTGTCACCTGGAGACTCAGTAACATTATAGAATTTGTCACCTAGAAAGGCAGTAACATCATAGATTGTGTCACCTACTGGGGCAGTAACATGTTAGAATGTGTCACCTAAAGGGGCAGTAACATCATAGAATATGTCACCTAGAGAGGCAGTAACATTATAGATTGTGTCACCTAGATGGGCAGTAACATCTTAGAATGTGTCATCTGGAGGGGCAGTAACATGATAGAAAGTGTCACCTAGAGAGGCAGTTACATCATAGCGTGTGTTATCTAGAGGGGCAGTAACATCATAGAATGTGTCACCTAGAGGGGCAGTAACATGATAGAATATGTCACCTAGAGATGCAGTAACATCACAGATTGTGTCACCTAGAGGGACAGTTACATGTAAGAATGTGTCACCTAGAGGGGCAGTAACATTATAGAATGAGTCACCTAGAAGGGCAGTAACATCATGGAACATGTCACTGAGAGAGGGAGCCACATCATAGAATGTGTCATCTGGAGGGCCAGTAACATCATTGACTGTGTGTCCTTGTCGGGCAGTAATATCATAGAATGTGGCACCTAGAGAGGCAGTAACATTATAGAATGTGTCAACTAGAGAGGCAGTAACATCATAGATTGTGTCACCTAGAGAAGCAGTAACATCATAGAATTTGTTAACCTAGAGGGGCAGTAACATCATAAAATGTGTCATCTGGAGGGGCAGTAACATGATAGAATGTGTGATCTAGAGGGACAGTAACATGATAGAATGTGTCATCTTGAGGGGCAGTAACATGATAGAATGTGTCATCTGGAAAGGCAGTAATATGATAGAATTTGTCATCTGGAGGGACAGTAACATGATAGAATGTGTCATCTGGAGGGAGTAACATGATAGAATGTATCACCTAGAGAAGCAGTAACATGATAGAATGTGTCATCTTGAGGGGCAGTAACATGATAGAATGTGTCATCTAGAGGGACAGTAACATCATAGAATGTGTCACTTCGAGGGGCAGTAACATCATAGATTATGTCACCAAAACGGATAGTAACATGATACAATGTGTCGCATGATAGAATATGTCATCTGGAGGGAGGGAACTTGATAGAATTTGTCATCTGGAGGGGCAGTAAGATGAAAGAACGTGTCATCTGGAGGGGCAGTAACATGATAGAATGTGTCATCTAGAGGGACAGTAACATGATAGAATGTGTCATCTTGAGGGGCAGTAACATGATAGAATGTGTCATCTGGAGGGGCAGTAACATGATAGAATGTGTCATCTGGAGGGGCAGTAACATGATAGAATGTGTCATCTGGAGGGGCAGTAACATGATAGAATGTGTCATCTGGACCGAGTAACATGACAGAATGTATCACCTAGAGGGGCAGTAACATCATAGACTGTGTGTCCTTGTGGGGCAGTAACATCATAGAATGTGTCATTTAGAGAGGTAGTAACATCATAGAATGAGTCATCTAAGGGGGCAGTAACATCATAGAATGTGTCAGCTAGAGAGGCAGTAACATGATAGAATGTGTCATCTTGAGGGGCAGTAACATGATAGAATGTGTCACCTAGAGGGGCAGTAACATTATCGAATGTGTCACCTTGGGGGACAGTAACATTACAGAAAGTGTCACCTAGAGAGGCAGTAACATCATAGATTGTGTCTCCTAGAGTGGCAGTAACATGTTAGAATATGTCACCTAGAGAGGCAGTAACATGTTAGAATGTGTCACCTGGACGGTCAGTAACATTATAGAATGTGTCACCTACAGATGCAGTAACATCACAGATTGTGTCACCTAGAGGGACAGTTACATGTAAGAATGTGTCACCTAGAGGGGCAGTAACATTATAGAATGTGTCACCTAGAAGGGCAGTAACATCATGGAATGTGTCACTGAGAGAGGGAGCCACATCATAGAATGTGTCATCTGGAGGGGCAGTAACATCATTGACTGTGTGTCCTTGTCGGGCAGTAATATCATAGAATGTGTCACCTAGAGAAGCAGTAACATCATAGAATTTGTTAACCTAGAGGGGCAGTAACATCATAGAATGTATCACCTAGAGGGGCAGTAACATTATAGAATGTGTCACCTAAAGGGGCAGTGACATGTTAGAATGTGTCACCTAGAGGGGCAGTAACATGATAGAATTTGTCGCCTAGAGGGGCAGTAACATGTTTGAATGTATCACCTGGAGGGTCAGTAACATTATAGAATATGTCACCTAAAGGGGCAGTAACATCATAGAATGTGTCACCTGGAGACTCAGTAACATTACAGAATTTGTCACCTAGAGAGGCAGTAACATCACACATTGTGTCAGGTAGAGGGACAGTTACATGTAAGAATGTGTCACCTAGAGGGGCAGTAACATCATAGAATGTGTCACCTAGAGGGGCAGTAACATCATAGAATGTGTCACCTGGAGGGTCAGTAACATTATAGAATGTGTCACCTATTGAGGCAGTAACATTATAGATTGTGTCACCTACTGGGGCAGTAACATGTTAGAATGTGTCACCTAAAGGGGCAGTAACATCATTGAATATGTCACCCAGAGGGGCAGTAACATGTTAGAATGTGTCACCTAGAGGGGCAGTAACATCATAGAATGTGTCACCTAGAGGGGCAGTAACATCATAGAATGTGTCACCTGGAGGGTCAGTAACATTATAGAATGTGTCACCTACAGAGGCAGTAACATTATAGATTGTGTCACCTAGATGGGCAGTAACATCATAGTATGTGTCATCTGGAGGGGCAGTAACATGATAGAAAGTGTCACCTAGAGAGGCAATTACCTAGAGAGGCAGTAACATGTTAGAATGTGTCACCTGGACGGTCAGTAACATTATAGAATGTGTCACCTACAGATGCAGTAACATCACAGATTGTGTCACCTAGAGGGACAGTTACGTGTAAGAATGTGTCACCTAGAGGGGCAGTAACATTAAAGAATGTGTCACCTAGAAGGGCAGTAACATCATGGAATGTGTCACTGAGAGAGGGAGCCACATCATAGAATGTGTCATCTGGAGGGGCAGTAACATCATTGACTGTGTGTCCTTGTCGGGCAGTAATATCATAGAATGTGTCTCCTAGAGAAGCAGTAACATCATATAATTTGTTAACCTAGAGGGGCAGTAACATCATAGAATGTATCACCTAGAGGGGCAGTGACATTACAGAATGTGTCACCTAAAGGGGCAGTGACATGTTAGAATGTGTCACCTAGAGGGGCAGTAACATGATAGAATTTGTCGCCTAGAGGGGCAGTAACATGTTTGAATGTATCACCTGGAGGGTCAGTAACATTATAGAATGTGTCACCTGGAGACTCAGTAACATTATAGAATTTGTCACCTAGAGAGGCAGTAACATCACTCATTGTGTCAGGTAGAGGGACAGTTACATGTTAGAATGTGTCACCTAGAGGGGCAGTAACATCATAGAATGTGTCACCTAGAGGGGCAGTAACATCATAGAATGTGTCACCTGGAGGGTCAGTAACATTATAGAATGTGTCACCTATTGAGGCAGTAACATTATAGATTGTGTCACCTACTGGGGCAGTAACATGTTAGAATGTGTCACCTAAAGGAGCAGTAACATCATAGAATATGTCACCCAGAGGGGCAGTAACATGTTAGAATGTGTCACCTAGAGGGGCAGTAACATCATAGAATGTGTCACCTAGAGGGGCAGTAACATCATAGAATGTGTCACCTGGAGTGTCAGTAACATTATAGAATGTGTCACCTAGAGAGGCAGTAACATTATAGATTGTGTCACCTAGATGGGCACTAACATCATAGAATGTGTCATCTGGAGGGGCAGTAACATGATAGAAAGTGTCACCTAGAGAGGCAGTTACATCATAGCATGTGTTATCTAGAGGGGCAGTAACATCATAGAATGTGTCACCTAGAGGGGCAGTAACATGATAGAATATGTCACCTAGAGATGCAGTAACATTACAGATTGTGTCACCTAGAGGGACAGTTACATGTAAGAATGTGTCACCTAGAGGGGCAGTAACATTATAGAATGTGCCACCTAGAAGGGCAGTAACATCATGGAATGTGTCACTGAGAGAGGGAGCCACATCATAGAATGTGTCATCTGGAGTGGCAGTAACATCATTGACTGTGTGTCCTTGTCGGGCAGTAATATCATAGAATGTGTCACCTAGAGAGGCAGTAACATTATAGAATGTGTCAACTAGAGAGGCAGTAACATCATAGATTGTGTCACCTAGAGAAGCAGTAACATCATAGAATTTGTTAACCTAGAGGGGCAGTAACATCATAGAATGTATCACCTAGAGGGGCAGTGACATTCCAGAATGTGTCACCTAAAGGGGCAGTGACATGTTAGAATGTGTCACCTAGAGGGGCAGTAACATGACAGAATTTGTCGCCTAGAGGGGCAGTAACATGTTTGAATGTATCACCTGGAGGGTCAGTAACATTATAGAATGTGTCACCTAAAGGGGCAGTAACATCATAGAATGTGTCACCTGGAGACTCAGTAACATTATAGAATTTGTCACCTAGAGAGGCAGTAACATCACACATTGTGTCAGGTAGAGGGACAGTTACATGTAAGAATGTGTCACCTAGAGGGGCAGTAATATCATAGAATGTGTCACCTAGAGGGGCAGTAACATCATAGAATGTGTCACCTGGAGGGTCAGTAACATTATAGAATGTGTCACCTATTGAGGCAGTAACATTATAGATTGTGTCACCTACTGGGGCAGTAACATGTTAGAATGTGTCACCTAAAGGGGCAGTAACATCATAGAATATGTCACCCAGAGGGGCAGTAACATGTTAGAATGTGTCACCTAGAGGGGCAGTAACATCATAGAATGTGTCACCTAGAGGGGCAGTAACATCATAGAATGTGTCACCTGGAGGGTCAGTAACATTATAGAATGTGTCACCTAGAGAGGCAGTAACATTATAGATTGTGTCACCTAGATGGGCAGTAACATCATAGAATGTGTCATCTGGAGGGGCAGTAACATGATAGAAAGTGTCACCTAGAGAGGCAGTTACATCATAGCATGTGTTATCTAGAGGGGCAGTAACATCATAGAATGTGTCACCTAGAGGGGCAGTAACATGATAGAATATGTCACCTAGAGATGCAGTAACATTACAGATTGTGTCACCTACAGGGACAGTTACATGTAAGAATGTGTCACCTAGAGGGGCAGTAACATTATAGAATGTGCCACCTAGAAGGGCAGTAACATCATGGAATGTGTCACTGAGAGAGGGAGCCACATCATAGAATGTGTCATCTGGAGTGGCAGTAACATCATTGACTGTGTGTCCTTGTCGGGCAGTAACATTATAGAATGTGTCAACTAGAGAGGCAGTAACATCATAGATTGTGTCACCTAGAGAAGCAGTAACATCATAGAATTTGTTAACCTAGAGGGGCAGTAACATCATAGAATGTATCACCTAGAGGGGCAGTAACATTATAGAATGTGTCACCTATAGGGGCAGTGACATGTTAGAATGTGTCACCTAGAGGGGCAGTAACATGATAGAATATGTCACCTAGAGGGGCAGTAACATGTTTGAATGTATCACCTGGAGGGTCAGTAACATTATAGAATGTGTCACCTAAAGAGGCAGTAACATCATAGAATGTGTCACCTGGAGACTCAGTAACATTATAGAATTTGTCACCTAGAGAGGCAGTAACATCATAGATTCTGTCACCTATTGGGGCAGTAACATGTTAGAATGTGTACCGTAAAGGGGCAGTAACATCATAGGATATGTCACCCAGAGGGGCAGTAACATGTTAGAATGTGTTATATTGAGGGAGAGTAACATCATAGAATGTGTCACCTAGAGGGGCAGTAATATCATAGAATGTGTCACCTGGAGGGTTAGTAACATTTTAGAATGTGTCAACTAGAGAGGCAGTAACATTATAGATTGTGTCACCTAGATGGGCAGTAACATCGTAGAAAGTGTCACCTGGAGGGGCAGTAACATGGTAGAAAGTGTCACCTAGAGAGGCAGTTACATCATAGCATGTGTTATCTAGAGGGGCAGTAACATCATAGAATTTGTCACCTAGAGGGGCAGTAACATGATAGAATATGTCACCTAGAGGGGAAGTAACATCTTTGAATGTGTCACCTGGAGGGTCAGTAACATTTTAGAATGTGTCATCTAAAGGGGCAGTAACATCATAGAATGTGTCACCTGGAGACTCAGTAAAATTATAGAATCTGTCACCTAGAGAGGCAGTAATATCAGAGATTGTGTCAGCTAGAGGGACAGTTACATGTAAGAATGTGTCACCTAGAGGGGCAGTAACATGATAGAATGTGTCACTTAGAGGGGCAGTAACGTCAAAGAATGTGTCACCTAGAGGGACATTAAAATCATTCACTGTGTCACCTAGAGGGGCATTAACATGATAGAATGTGTCATTTAGAGGGGCAGTAACATTATAGAATGTGTCACCTAGAGGGGCAGTAACATCATAGAATATGTCACCTAGAGGGGCAGTAACATCATAGAATGTGTCACCTAGAGGGACAGTAACGTCATAGAATGTGTCACCTAGAGGGGCAGTAACATCAAAGAATGTGTCACCTAGAGGGACAGTAATATCATTGTCTGTGTTACCTAGAGGGGCAGTGACATGATAGAATGTGTCACCTACAAGGGCAGTAACGTCACAGGATGTGTCACCTAGAGGAGCAGTAACATCATAGACTGTGTCACCTGCAGGGGCAGTAACATCATGGATTGTGTCACCTAGAGGGAGAGTAACATCATAGAATGTGTCACCTGGAGGGGCAGTAACATGATAGAAAGTGTCACCTATAGAGAGGCAGTTACATCATAGCTTGTGTTATCTAGAGGGGCAGCAACATCATAGAATGTGTCACCTAGAGGGGCAGTAACATGATAGATTATGTCACCTAGAGGGGCAGTAACATGTTTGAATGTGTCACCTGGAGGGTCAGTAACATTTTAGAATGTGTCACCTAAAGGGGCAGTAACATCATAGAATGTGTCACCTGGAGACTCAGTAACATTATAGAATTTGTCACCTAGAGAGGCAGTAACATCACAGATTGTGTCAGCTAGAGGGACAGTTACATGTAAGAATGTGTCACCTAGAGGGGCAGTAACATGTTAGAATGTGTTACATTGAGGGAGAGTAACATCATAGAATGTGTCACCTAGAGGGGCAGTAATATCATAGAATGTGTCACCTGGAGGGTTAGTAACATTTTAGAATGTGTCAACTAGAGAGGCAGTAACATTATAGATTGTGTCACCTAGATGGGCAGTAACATCGTAGAAAGTGTCACCTGGAGGGGCAGTAACATGGTAGAAAGTGTCACCTAGAGAGGCAGTTACATCATAGCATGTGTTATCTAGAGGGGCAGTAACATCATAGAATTTGTCACCTAGAGGGGCAGTAACATGATAGAATATGTCACCTAGAGGGGAAGTAACATCTTTGAATGTGTCACCTGGAGGGTCAGTAACATTTTAGAATGTGTCATCTAAAGGGGCAGTAACATCATAGAATGTGTCACCTGGAGACTCAGTAAAATTATAGAATCTGTCACCTAGAGAGGCAGTAATATCAGAGATTGTGTCAGCTAGAGGGACAGTTACATGTAAGAATGTGTCACCTAGAGGGGCAGTAACATGATAGAATGTGTCACTTAGAGGGGCAGTAACGTCAAAGAATGTGTCACCTAGACGGACATTAAAATCATTCACTGTGTCACCTAGAGGGGCATTAACATGATAGAATGTGTCATTTAGAGGGGCAGTAACATTATAGAATGTGTCACCTAGAGGGGCAGTAACATCATAGAATATGTCACCTAGAGGGGCAGTAACATCATAGAATGTGTCACCTAGAGGGACAGTAACGTCATAGAATGTGTCACCTAGAGGGGCAGTAACATCAAAGAATGTGTCACCTAGAGGGACAGTAATATCATTGTCTGTGTTACCTAGAGGGGCAGTGACATGATAGAATGTGTCACCTACAAGGGCAGTAACGTCACAGGATGTGTCACCTAGAGGAGCAGTAACATCATAGACTGTGTCACCTGCAGGGGCAGTAACATCATGGATTGTGTCACCTAGAGGGAGAGTAACATGATAGAATGTGTCACCTAGAGGGGCAGTAACATCATAGGATGTGTCACCTAGAGGGACAGTAACATCAGAGAATGTGTCACCTGGAGGGGCAGTAACATGATAGAAAGTGTCACCTATAGAGAGGCAGTTACATCATAGCTTGTGTTATCTAGAGGGGCAGCAACATCATAGAATGTGTCACCTAGAGGGGCAGTAACATGATAGATTATGTCACCTAGAGGGGCAGTAACATGTTTGAATGTGTCACCTGGAGGGTCAGTAACATTTTAGAATGTGTCACCTAAAGGGGCAGTAACATCATAGAATGAGTCACCTGGAGACTCAGTAACATTATAGAATTTGTCACCTAGAGAGGCAGTAACATCACAGATTGTGTCAGCTAGAGGGACAGTTACATGTAAGAATGTGTCACTTAGAGGGGCAGTAACATCATCGAATGTGTCACCTGAAGACTCAGTAACATTATAGAATTTGTCACCTAGAGAGGCAGTAACATCATAGATTGTGTCACCTATTGGGGCAGTAACATGTTAAAATGTGTCACCTAAAGGGGCAGTAACATCATAGAATATGTCACCTAGAGGGGCAGTAACATGTTAGAATGTGTCACCTAGAGGGGCAGTAACTTCATAAAATGTGTCACCTAGAGGGGCAGTAACATCATAGAATGTGTCACCTGGAGACTCAGTAAAATTATAGAATTTGTCACCTAGAGAGGCAGCAACATCACAGATTGTGTCAGCTAGAGGGACAGTTACATGTAAGAATGTGTCACCTAGAGGGGCAGTAACATCATAGAATGTGTCACCTGGAGACTCAGTAACATTATAGAATTTGTCACCTAGAGAGGCAGTAACATCATAGATTGTGTCACCTAGAGGGGCAGTAACATCATAAAATGTGTCATCTAGAGGGGCAGTAACATCATAGAATATGTCACCTTGAGGGGCAGTAACATGTTAGAATGTGTCACCTAGAGGGGCAGTAACATGTTAGAATGTGTCACCTAGAGGGGCAGTAACATCATAAAATGTGTCACCTAGAGAGGCAGTAACATCATAGAGTGTGTCACCTAGAGGGGCAGTAACATGTTAGAATGTGTCACCTAGAGGGGTAGTAACATCATAAAATGTGTCACCTAGAGGGGCAGTAACATCATAGAATATGTCACCTAGAGGGGCAGTAACATGTTAGAATGTGTCACCTAGAGGGGCAGTAACATCATAAAATGTGTCACCTAGAGGGGCAGTAACATCATAGAATGTGTCACTTAGAGGGTCAGTAACATTATAGAATGTGTCACCTAGACAGGCAGTAACATTATAGATTGTGTCACCTAGATGGGCAGTAACATCATAGAATGTGTCACCTGGAGGGGCAGTAACATGATAGAAAGTGTCACCTAGAGAGGCAGTTACATCATAGCATGTGTCACCTAGAGGGGCAGTAACATCATAGAATGTGTCACCTAAAAAGGCAGTTACATCATAGAATGTGTCACCTAAAGGGGCAGTAACATCATAGAATATGTCACCTAGAGGGGCAGTAACATGTTAGAATGTGTCACCTAGAGGGGCAGTAACATCATAAAATGTGTCACCTAGAGGGGCAGTAAGATCATAGAATGTGTCACCTGGAGGGTCAGTAACATTATAGAATGTGTCACCTAGAGAGGCAGTAACATTATAGATTGTGTCACTTAGATGGGCAGTAACATCATAGAATGTGTCACCTGGAGGGGCAGTAACATGATAGAAAGTGTCACCTAGAGGGGCAGTTACATCATAGAATGTGTCACCTAGAGGGGCAGTAAGATCATAGAATGTGTCGCCTAGAGGAGCAGTAACCTGATAGAATGTGTCACTTAGAGGGGCAGTAACGTCAAAGATAGTGTCACCTAGAGGGACATTAACATCATTCACTGTGTCACCTAGAGGGGCATTAACATCATAGAATGGGTCATCTAAAGGGGCAGTAACATTATAGAATGTGTCACCTAGAGGGGCAGTAACATCATAGAATATGTCACCTAGAGGGGCAGTAACATCGTAGAATGTGTCATCTAGAGGGACAGTAACATCATAGAATGTGTCACCTAGAGGGGTAGTAACATCATAGAATGTGTCACCTAGAGGGGCAGTAACATCATAGGATGTGTCACCGAGGAGGGACAGTAATATCCTAGAATGTGTCACTTAGAGGAGCAGTTACATCATAGAATGTAACACCTAGAGGGACAGTAACGTCATAGAATGTGTCACCTAGAGGGGCAGTAACATCATAGGATGTGTCACCTAGGAGGGACAGTAATATCCTAGAATATGTCACTTAGAGGAGCAGTTACATCATAGAATGTGTCACCTAGAGGGGTAGTAACATCATAGAATATGTCACCTAGAGGATCAGTTACATCATAGAATGTAACACCTAGAGGGACAGTAACGTCATAGAATGTGTCACCTAGAGGGGCAGTAACATCAAAGAATGTGTCACCTAAAGGGACAGTAACATCATTGTCTCTGTCACCTAGAGTGGCAGTGACTTGATAGAATGTGTCACATACAAGGGCAGTAATGTCACAGGATGTGTCACCTAGAGGGCCAGAAACATCATAGAATGTGTCACCTGCAGGGGCAGTAATATCCTAGAATGTGTCACTTAGAGGATCAGTTACATCATAGAATGTAACACCTAGAGGGACAGTAACGTCATAGAATGTGTCACCTAGAGGGGCAGTAACATCAAAGAATGTGTCACCTAAAGGGACAGTAACATCATTGTCTGTGTCACCTAGAGTTGCAGTGACATGATAGAATGTGTCACCTACAAGGGCAGTAACGTCACAGGATGTGTCACCTAGAGGGCCAGAAACATCATAGAATGTGTCACCTGCAGGGGCAGTAACATCATAGATTGTGTCACCTAAAGGGGCATTAACATGATAGAATGTGTCATCTAGAGGGGCAGTAACATCATAGGATGTGTCACCTAGAGGGGCAGTGACATGATAGAATGTGTCACCTACAAGGGCAGTAACGTCACAGGATGTGTCACCTAGAGGAGCAGTAACATCATAGAATGTGTCACCTGCAGGGGGAGTAACATCATAGATTGTGTCACCTAGAGGGAGAGTAACATGATAGAATGTGTGATCTAGAGGGGCAGTAACATCATAGGATGTGTCACCTAGAGGGACAGTAACATCATAGAATGTGTCACCTGGATGGGTAGTAACATGATAGAAAGAGTCACCTATAGAGGCAGTCACATCATAGCATGTGTTATCTAGAGGGGCAGTAACATCATAGAATGTGTCACCTAGAGGGGCAGTAACATGATAGAATATGTCACCTAGAGGGGCAGTAACATGTTTGAATGTGTCACCTGGAGGGTCAGTAACATTTTAGAATGTGTCACCTAAAGGGGCAGTAACATCATAGAATGTGTCACCTGGAGACTCAGTAACATTATAGAATTTGTCACCTAGAGAGGCAGTAACATCATAGATTGTGTCACCTATTGGGGCAGTAACATGTTAAAATGTGTCACCTAAAGGGGCAGTAACATCATAGAATATGTCACCTAGAGGGGCAGTAACATGTTAGAATGTGTCACCTAGAGGGGCAGTAACTTCATAAAATGTGTCACCTAGAGGGGCAGTAACATCATAGAATGTGTCACCTGGAGACTCAGTAACATTATAGAATTTGTCACCTAGAGAGGCAGCAACATCACAGATTGTGTCAGCTAGAGGGACAGTTACATGTAAGAATGTGTCACCTAGAGGGGCAGTAACATCATAGAATGTGTCACCTGGAGACTCAGTAACATTATAGAATTTGTCACCTAGAGAGGCAGTAACATCATAGATTGTGTCACCTAGAGGGGCAGTAACATCATAAAATGTGTCACCTAGAGGGGCAGTAACATCATAGAATATGTCACCTTGAGGGGCAGTAACATGTTAGAATGTGTCACCTAGAGGGGCAGTAACATGTTAGAATGTGTCACCTAGAGGGGCAGTAACATCATAAAATGTGTCACCTAGAGAGGCAGTAACATCATAGATTGTGTCACCTAGAGGGGCAGTAACATGTTAGAATGTGTCACCTAGAGGGGCAGTAACATCATAAAATGTGTCACCTAGAGGGGCAGTAACATCATAGAATATGTCACCTAGAGGGGCAGTAACATGTTAGAATGTGTCACCTAGAGGGGCAGTAACATCATAAAATGTGTCACCTAGAGGGGCAGTAACATCATAGAATGTGTCACTTAGAGGGTCAGTAACATTATAGAATGTGTCACCTAGACAGGCAGTAACATTATAGATTGTGTCACCTAGATGGGCAGTAACATCATAGAATGTGTCACCTGGAGGGGCAGTAACATGATAGAAAGTTTCACCTAGAGAGGCAGTTACATCATAGCATGTGTCACCTAGAGGGGCAGTAACATCATAGAATGTGTCACCTAAAAAGGCAGTTACATCATAGAATGTTTCACCTAAAGGGGCAGTAACATCATAGAATATGTCACCTAGAGGGGCAGTAACATGTTAGAATGTGTCACCTAGAGGGGCAGTAACATCATAAAATGTGTCACCTAGAGGGGCAGTAACATCATAGAATGTGTCACCTGGAGGGTCAGTAACATTATAGAATGTGTCACCTAGAGAGGCAGTAACATTATAGATTGTGTCACTTAGATGGGCAGTAACATCATAGAATGTGTCACCTGGAGGGGCAGTAACATGATAGAAAGTGTCACCTAGAGGGGCAGTTACATCATAGAATGTGTCACCTAGAGGGGCAGTAAGATCATAGAATGTGTGACCTAAAAAGGCAGTTACATCATAGAATGTGTCACCTAAAGGGGCAGTAACATCATAGAGTATGTCACCTGCAGGGGCAGTAACATCATAGAATGTGGCACCTAGAGGGGCAGTAATATCATAGAATGTGTCACCTAGAGGAGCAGTAACCTGATAGAATGTGTCACTTACAGGGGCAGTAACGTCAAAGATAGTGTCACCTAGAGGGACATTAACATCATTCACTGTGTCACCTAGAGGGGCATTAACATCATAGAATGGGTCATCTAAAGGGGCAGTAACATTATAGAATGTGTCACCTAGAGGGGCAGTAACATCATAGAATATGTCACCTAGAGGGGCAGTAACATCGTAGAATGTGTCATCTAGAGGGACAGTAACATCATAGAATGTGTCACCTAGAGGGGTAGTAACATCATAGAATGTGTCACCTAGAGGGGCAGTAACATCATAGGATGTGTCACCGAGGAGGGACAGTAATATCCTAGAATGTGTCACTTAGAGGAGCAGTTACATCATAGAATGTAACACCTAGAGGGACAGTAACGTCATAGAATGTGTCACCTAGAGGGGCAGTAACATCATAGGATGTGTCACCTAGGAGGGAAAGTAATATCCTAGAATATGTCACTTAGAGGAGCAGTTACATCATAGAATGTGTCACCTAGAGGGGCAGTAACATCATAGAATATGTGACCTAGAGGATCAGTTACATCATAGAATGTAACACCTAGAGGGACAGTAACGTCATAGAATGTGTCACCTAGAGGGGCAGTAACATCAAAGAATGTGTCACCTAAAGGGACAGTAACATCATTGTCTCTGTCACCTAGAGTGGCAGTGACATGATAGAATGTGTCACCTACAAGGGCAGTAACGTCACAGGATGTGTCACCTAGAGGGCCAGAAACATCATAGAATGTGTCACCTGCAGGGGCAGTAATATCCTAGAATGTGTCACTTAGAGGATCAGTTACATCATAGAATGTAACACCTAGAGGGACAGTAACGTCATAGAATGTGTCACCTAGAGGGGCAGTAACATCAAAGAATGTGTCACCTAAAGGGACAGTAACATCATTGTCTGTGTCACCTAGAGTGGCAGTGACATGATAGAATGTGTCACCTACAAGGGCAGTAACGTCACAGGATGTGTCACCTAGAGGGCCAGAAACATCATAGAATGTGTCACCTGCAGGGGCAGTAACATCATAGATTGTGTCACCTAGAGGGGCATTAACATGATAGAATGTGTCATCTAGAGGGGCAGTAACATCATAGGATGTGTCACCTAGAGGGGCAGTGACATGATAGAATGTGTCACCTACAAGGGCAGTAACGTCACAGGATGTGTCACCTAGAGGAGCAGTAACATCATAGAATGTGTCACCTGCAGGGGGAGTAACATCATAGATTGTGTCACCTAGAGGGAGAGTAACATGATAGAATGTGTGATCTAGAGGGGCAGTAACATCATAGGATGTGTCACCTAGAGGGACAGTAACATCATAGAATGTGTCACCTGGATGGGTAGTAACATGATAGAAAGAGTCACCTATAGAGGCAGTCACATCATAGCATGTGTTATCTAGAGGGGCAGTAACATCATAGAATGTGTCACCTAGAGGGGCAGTAACATGATAGAATATGTCACCTAGAGGGGAAGTAACATGTTTGAATGTGTCACCTGGAGGGTCAGTAACATTTTAGAATGTGTCACCTAAAGGGGCAGTAACATCATAGAATGTGTCACCTGGAGACTCAGTAAAATTATAGAATTTGTCACCTAGAGAGGCAGTAACATCACAGATTGTGTCAGCTAGAGGGACAGTTACATGTAAGAATGTGTCACCTAGAGGGGCAGTAACATCATAGAATGTGTCACCTGGAGACTCAGTAACATTATAGAATTTGTCACCTAGAGAGGCAGTAACATCATAGATTGTGTCACCTATTGGGGCAGTAACATGTTAGAATGTGTCACCTAAAGGGGCAGTAACATCATAGAATATGTCACCTAGAGGGGCAGTAACATGTTAGAATGTGTCACCTAGAGGGGCAGTAACACCATAAAATGTGTCACCTAGAGGGGCAGTAACATCATAGAATGTGTCACCTGGAGGTCAGTAACATTATAGAATGTGTCACCTAGAGAGGAAGTAACATTATAGATTGTGTCACCTAGATGGGCAGTAACATCATAGAATGTGTCACCTGGAGGGGCAGTAACATGATAGAAAGTGTCACCTAGAGAGGCAGTTACATCATAGCATGTGTTATCTAGAGGGGCAGTAACATCATAGAATGTGTCACCTAGAGGGGCAGTAACGTCATAGAATGTGTCACCTAGAGGGGCAGTAACATCATAGAATATGTCACCTAGAGGGGCATTAACATCATAGAATGTGTCACCTAAAAAGGCAGTTACATCATAGAAAGTGTCACCTAAAAAGGCAGTAACATCATAGAGTATGTCACCTGCAGGGGCAGTAACATCATAGAATGTGGCACCTAGAGGGGCAGTAATGTCTAAGAATGTGTCACCTAGAGGGACATTAACATCATTCACTGTGTCACCTAGAGGGGTATTCATTAACATCATAGAATGGGTCATCTAGAGGGGCAGTAACATTATAGAATGTGTCACCTAGAGGGGCAGTAACATCATAGAATATGTCACCTAGAGGGGCAGTAACATCGTAGAATGTGTCATCTAGAGGGACAGTAACATCATAGAATGTGTCACCTAGAGGGGTAGTAACATCATAGAATGTGTCACCTAGAGGGGCAGTAACATCATAGGATGTGTCACCGAGGAGGGACAGTAATATCCTAGAATGTGTCACTTAGAGGAGCAGTTACATCATAGAATGTAACACCTAGAGGGACAGTAACATCATAGAATGTGTCACCTGGAGGGGCAGTAACATCATAGATTGTGTCACCTAAAGGGGCAGTAACATGATAGAATGTGTCACCTAGAGGATCAGTAACATTATAGAATATGTCACCTAGAGGGGCAGTAACATGTTTGAATGTGTCACCTGGAGGGTCAGTAACATTTTAGAATGTGTCACCTAAAGGGGCAGTAACATCATAGAATGTGTCACCTGGAGACTCAGTAAAATTATAGAATTTGTCACCTAGAGAGGCAGTAACATCACAGATTGTGTCAGATAGAGGGACAGTTACATGTAAGAATGTGTCACCTAGAGGGGCAGTAACATCATAGAATGTGTCACCTGGAGACTCAGTAACATTATAGAATTTGTCACCTAGAGAGGCAGTAACATCATAGATTGTGTCACCTATTGGGGCAGTAACATGTTAGAATGTGTCACGTAAAGGGGCAGTAACATCATAGAATATGTCACCCAGAGGGGCAGTAACATGTTAGAATGTGTCACCTAGAGGGGCAGTAACATCATAAAATGTGTCACCTAGGGGGGCAGTAACATCATAGAATGTGTCACCTGGAGGGTCAGTAACATTATAGAATGTGTCACCTAGAGAGGCAGTAACATTATAGATTGTGTCACCTAGATGGGCAGTAACATCATAGAATGTGTCACCTGGAGGGGCAGTAACATGATAGAAAGTGTCACCTAGAGAGGCAGTTACATCATAGCATGTGTTATCTAGAGGGGCAGTAACATCATAGAATGTGTCACCTAGAGGGGCAGTAACGTCATAGAATGTGTCACCTAGAGGGGCAGAACATCATAGAATATGTCACCTAGAGGGGCATTAACATCATAGAATGTGTCACCTAAAAAGGCAGTTACATCATAGAATGTGTCACCTAAAATGGCAGTAACATCATAGAGTATGTCACCTGCAGGGGCAGTAACATCATAGAATGTGGCACCTAGAGGGGCAGCAACATCATAGAATGTGTCACCTAGAGGGGCAGTAACATGATAGAATGTGTCACTTAGAGGGGCAGTAACGTCAAAGAATGTGTCACCTAGAGGGACATTAAAATCATTCACTGTGTCACCTAGAGGGGCATTAACATGATAGAATGGGTCATCTAGAGGGGCAGTAACATTATAGAATGTTTCACCTAGAGGGGCAGTAACATCATAGAATATGTCCTCTAGAGGGGCAGTAACATCATAGAATGTGTCATTTAGAGGGACAGTAACATCATAGAATGTGTCACCTAGAGGGGTAGTAACATCATAGAATGTGTCACCTAGAGGGGCAGTAACATCATAGGATGTGTCACCTAGGAGGGACAGTAATATCCTAGAATGTGTCACTTAGAGGAGCAGTTACATCATAGAATGTAACACCTAGAGGGACAGTAACGTCATAGAATGTGTCACCTAGAGGGGCAGTAACATCAAAGAATGTGTCACCTAAAGGGACAGTAACATCATTGTCTGTGTCACCTAGAGTGGCAGTGACATGATAGAATGTGTCACCTACAAGGGCAGTAACGTCACAGGATGTGTCACCTAGAGGGGCAGTAACATCATAGAATGTGTCACCTGCAGGGGCAGTAACATCATAGGATGTTTCACCTAGAGGGACAGTAACATCATAGAATGTGTCACCTGGAGGGGCAGTAACATGATAGAAAGTGTCACCTAGAGAGGCAGTTACATCATAGCATCTGTCACCTAGAGGGGCAGTAACATGATAGAATATGTCACCTAGAGGGGCAGTACCATGTTTGAATGTGTCACCTGGAGGGTCAGTAACATTTTAGAATGTGTCACCTAAAGGGGCAGTAACATCATAGAATGTGTTACCTAGAGAGGCAGTAACATCATAGAATGTGTCACCTAGAGGGACAGTAACATTAAAGAATGTGTCACCTAGAGAAGCAGTAAAATTAAAGAATGTGTCACCTAGAGGGGCAGTAACATCATAGGATGTGTCACTTAGAGGGGTAGTAACATCATAGAATGTATCACCTAGAGGGGCAGTAACATCATAGAATGTGTCACCTAGAGGAGCAGTAACATCATAGAATGTGCCATCTAGAGGGGCAGTAACATCATAGAATGTGTCACCTAGAGGGGCAGTACTATGATAGAATGTGTCACCTAGGGGGGCAGTCAAAATATGGAATGTATCACCTAGAGGGGCAATAAAATTAAAGAATGTGTCACCTAGAGGGGCAGTGCTATAATGGAATGTGTAATGTGTTACCGTTAATGTATGTTTAGTAGTATCATCGTTATATTAAGAATATAGATAGATAAATACCTGAACACTGTCGAACACTAGTTCAAAATGTCTCATGCACACATTGTTCGCTCATGCTTTACAAAATATATAGACAGAAAGGAATTATTCTCACCTTGATTGCAAGCGACGTGTTTAATTTGGCGTGGTTCATTACTGTGACCTCGATGAAGTAGTCGGAGTCGTGAACGCCCTTGTGCATGTCGTGGAACACGCCACCGTGACTGAGATTAGACGAGATTATGCGTGGTTTGATCTGGAAGTGTCTGTGGTAACACCCTGTCCCTGGCGTACAGTAACAGTTGTCACCCCGTGCATAGTCGCCGTACCTCGCTGTGCAGTTGGCCAGTGTCTGGGGGTAATCAAACACAACTGAATAAATACTTAGGTTTTCGTGCCCTGAGACAAAGAAAACATTGATATTAACAGAACAAGGCAACCAATGACAGAGGAAGGTATGTACTTGCGTGTCTCCTTGAGCTGATAGATGTTCTTCTCCGTGGTAGATGTCTGAGCCGGTGATGTTGTCGTAGAGTCTCCACGACACAGTCTCTAGACCACTATGGTCATCAAACGCCAGCCACTCAAATCTTAAATGCAAGACATAGTACTTAGTTGCATGAGTGACTGAGATTGGTTTAACGCGCCTTTGAACAGTATTTTAGTTATTTTCACGGCGTGTCAGCTTAATACGGGAGAAAAGCCCTGGAGTGATGTGAATCCCGCGAGCACGGGTATGGTACTGACAAACCTAGAAACATAGTTAATGAGAAGCTGAATTTGAACCCATGATCATTTATTTCAAGAAAGCCGAAGGGACGCAACTTAGAGCCGCAAATTGTGGCGGATGAGACGTGTGGGTCACCCGTTGCCATTGTTTCGCGTTGAAGGTACTGTTTACTTACTTAACATGTAGAAAGAGAAACTTACGTCATTTCATTGAATTCCTCTACTCTATGAACACTGATGTTGAGTCTGTCTCCCCTGGTGAGCCACAGGTTCTCTATGACTGGAGGCGATGTGTCCACGTGGACTGCCACGCTCTCCTCAAGGAGTTCGCGCCTGATGTCGTACGCCCTGACCCAGAATCTGACGGTGTCTCCGTCCACGAGGACCGGTGTGACTGTCTGGTGCTGAGTCAGACCCTGGCTCTGGAAGTCGGCGTCAGGAGGGTGAGAGAGGATGCTGTTGCCGCCACTGTGGTCAATCAGGAAGGCGGTGCGGTATTCCAATATACCTGGAACATGTAAACAATGTCTCTCACTGACGCGTTATATAAATGTGAGGAGGTAGTTTGTGACAGAAAACTATTATAAACAGAACAATGATACAAGACACCAACTGTGTAATTGTAGAGGTGATTGCTTATTCGGTCAAATAACAATTGATGGATAAAACTCAAAAACAAATTGACGTGATTAACAATTGAACATGAAACACATGTAACTAATTGGGATCGTAAATAAAAACTTTTTTTTAAAAGCCTAATCATTACCTTCCTGTTGTAAGGATAGCAGATTTACATCAACACATGAGCTAAGATGTTGGCGTGGGGACGGGATAGAAGGAGCTTCCTCTTATCATAAATGTAATGTTGAATTTAAGGGTAAGATTTGATCAAATGGTTAAAAAGAATCTGATTTGATTCAATACATCCATATATGTCTTATAACATGGACGAAACTTGGGTAGGGAATAACTGGGATCTGGTTGCAATGTGTGTTAACTTGCTGACCGCATACAGTGAATACAACATTCTACTAATTGTCAACCAACCACTGATTGTCTGACAGATAGCATTTGTTACTGCTCATGATACCTGATGGTCCCCTGACGCCACGGGTATCCTCTTTCCGAAAGCCGTCACTATACAACCTACCAACGTTGAGGGAATTCGACTCCATGTTCACCCATAATAGGCAGGTATTGGGGAAATGAAGCATAAGAAACACAAAAGGCCCGGGTTCCATTCCCCACATGGGTACAAGGTGTTGCGCTTATTTTTTTTGTCCTACGCCGTGATATTGTTGGAATGTTGATGGCGGAGTAAAACCCAATTTACTCACTCCATGTCGTAAAATATTCTAGTGGCGATTATGTCCCTGTCAATAGATCACTCAGCACTTTAGTTACGTCCTCAACGACCTGGGGAGTATTCAACCAAAGCTGCCTGTCAGGCGTTTCTTATCCGACTGGGTACCCCTTCGTGGTTTGGTGAACAGGCACTAATTTTGAACAGTCACATGCCTGGAGAAACACTACAGTGACGCAGATGACACGAGTTGGTTGACGCATGCTTCCTTACCTCTTCTCCCAGTCGACAGACACGTCCGTCGTATTCCACTGCCAGCGGTGGCTTGTTATAGAAGCCGATGACGTCACTAGCAGCCTCGTGTCATGGACCACGCCCACTTTTGACACCTCATCATAGATGAATATTCGCCGAGCACTCTTGCTGTTTTCGGCCTTGTCGTAAGCGGTTAAAACAAGCGCAAACACCCCGGGGTGTGGCAGATGAAACTGGCTCGAAGATATCTGCAAAGCAAGGATGAACGATGTATTATTAAGATGTGAAAGATCAGATGACAAAAATGTACTGGCTTGACATTAAACAATCACACATAATGATCATGATATATCAACTATTTCATGCATGTGTGTAATTCCCCCTAGTGAACTTGTTGATCATACATTTGGATTGGCAAGGTGACAAGTAAGAACATCGGTTATGTTTGTAGCATGATAAAGCAAAGCCCACCATGACCACATATCACAGCTTGCCAGCTAAATGTGGGAGCAAAGCAGATGGGGACACGGGTCTTGAAACCCACGTGCCCGGATGTGGTGTCGAGACCAAGGATCAAATTCGTTGCGAATCTGCGCTTCCAATCAGCGACTCAATGGTCCTGACACCTGTAATCGACGCAACTCTCTGTGACCGAGTGAAGGCATATTATCTGTCACAAAAGCATACCTCGCCGATGTATCTGTCAGATTCAAAGGCTAGTGATTTCTCCACGAGCTGAGAGTCACTTCTGTTGGGATGTTTGTCAAAAAGTTCAAATATCGACACCAAGTAGGAGAACACCAGGACGTCGTCCCTCCATCCCTGCCACGTGACACTGATCGGAGCCTGTAGTCAGACGGATACATTACATGTGTATATGACACTAATCAACACAAGGACATCACTGACATGTGAACATTATGTAACAATCAGGCCGATTTATGGCCAGTGAAGCAGCATCCAGCAAAGTGCAGGTTTTGCTCCTGTATCCAATGTGTCCATTAGCCTGGAGACCAAGAGTACATGCATGTATAACAATGTTGCACCATACTAGACAGACTAGATAATAACTACACTATTCAGCAATAGTCCATGACATCACAGAAGGTTTGTATGAGGTCATTCCTACAATAGATATCTATCATACTGTCAAGCTACATATATATGTTTCTACAGTCTTACAATACTAGAATAATAACAAGAATGCTATTCTCGCATTTTACAATTACAGAATTTCAATTTCCCAGGTTCCCAATATATAAAATTATTTAATAAAGCAACTATAATCTATAATCTATTCCTATTTGGTTTTCCTGTACACTGATTCAGAAATTGGACTGGTTGTTAAACTCAGTATTGAGAACAATAATCGTTCTTCACAAATTCTCAAATGACCTGTGTGTGGGTCTTGGCCAGCGATATCATGTCATCTGTGCAGTTCTCCTCCAGATCTACACTGCAGTGATGTGGGTCTATAAAGTCAAACCTGAGGATAAAACGATTGATTTGTGTCTTCCCTCCGTAGTAGTAGGTCACGAGACTGCCGCTCTCCTTGTTCCTCACTTTAACGTAGCCACCATTAGTTGCCTCAAATGTAAATTCCATTCTGAGGAATAAATCGGATAATCAGAGAAGTTCAGTTAGCTTGCATAATATGTCGGCTGCTATTATATTTGTCAATGGGTATTCAATAAGTTTAGCTTGATTACTGTAACAATATGTTGGTTGTTCAAGACCTCTCATGCCATGTGACTCACATATCTCCATGCTCCACATGATGGGAGAGAAAGGTATCCGCAGTCACGTCCTCCTCACAGGTCAACTTAGTTTGATGAGGTGCCGTCTTACTGGGGCCATTGCAAGGTCGTACAGTGCTCAGTATGACAGAGTCGCCTGGAACAAACTTACAACCTTAGATTTGTGTACATTAATCGGAGAGCTCACACACAGGCTATTGAGAAATCTTAACGGTTTACCATTAAAACATACCAAAGTGAACATATTTAGCAAATAGCAACTAACAATGGATAACTTATGATATCAATGGAAGCCACAAAACCCTTTAAATAACCATAAAAAGCATAAGAGTCAATAGTACAATTCCGTCTGTATCATTAGAATGTGTTTTTGAATCACTCTCAAATGATGATGATACCAGGTGCTTGGGAAAAAGGTGACACCAGTAGAAAACAAATGCAAGGGCAAGTCAACTGCTCATCTGAACAAACACGTGATCATGTGATAAAGTCAAAATAGCCATGACATCGGGCATAATATTAATCAATGATCATGAAGGAATACACTTTAAAAGAACACAGAGTTCATACTTCGTGTAACTTCAAATGTTGCTTTGGCGTTGATGATGCCAACAGCAAATCCCTCAACATAGGCCTGTATGGGCGGTGGAGTCGCAGTCATGATGAACTTGGTCTCGAATTTGTAGTAGATCATCCTGGTGTCGTTGATGTTGGTCCAGGACTCGTCTTGGGGAGCTCCTTCATTGGGGTTGTCTGGGGCTTCCACCTTGTCCAGGCCCGGGCCGGTCACATTCAGTGTGTTGTACAAAATAGACGGGAACGTGTCGACTGGAAATACAAGGGGAGTGAGTGAATACATTCTCGGTGATCTAGTGTATCATACATCCATGTTTTTCGCCCACAAAGTCAGTAGCCAATGAACGAAGAGTAGCATCAAACAAAGTTGATAGGACCTGTCAATCAAGCCAAGTAGCTTGAATATTACTGTAACTGTCAGACTCTAACGAGCCGTAACATATATGTCAGGTGGAAGGCGGATGTATCAGATGACATGGTCTGTAACCGCCAGATTCATCAGTTTCCTGATAACGGGAAGACAGTTGGAAAAATGCCCCAAGGAAACTATTTCCATGGATAATCAAAATTGGTTATTCTCTGACTTTTCTCTACATACATTCGCAACCATATCTTAATTTTAAACCCTTTACGAATAACACAAGCCAAAAGAGTGTGCTGAGCTACAGACAGGAGCGATGGAGGTGGTGATGTAATTTCAGAAACTAAACAATGTTGAACTGGATCACATTCTGCAGCAAACCCAAGAGGTATTTATAGAAAAGAGCGGATTAGTGACTGTTGTTAAAACAGCAGGCAAAAATAGATATATCAACGGCCTGGACCCGGCAAACCCGTGACATCACCAACTATCCATGCACGAGGACCTGCAATCAGCCAAGTCACCCAATTGAAGAATGGGGCCACTGGCGTCCTACTCTGACCCAGGCAGCAAGGACAGAGATATGGTTGAGTGGAAACCGTTCACCTCACTGTGTGCAGGCCGTCATTCACACATTTAATGTTTTCAGGAAAACAAGAAAACTATTGATTGGAAAATATTGTAATACTTTATAGTTAACGTTTGTGCCAATATGTTCCTCTCGGAACTAAGGTGTAACATTGATTTTGTATGTGTATTTCGTTCCTACTTTTCTCGCAGTGAGTGCCGCTAAACTCTGTTGTACAGATACAATTCCTTGCATATTCCTCTGCACATTGTCCTGGGTAGCACCGTGTACTGTCACTGCGCCACGAACATGCCTCTGAAAAACACACAGCATACTCGTGTCAGTCATACAGGCGAATTAGGTCGCATTATATATAACTACAGGCACCATTATAACTGTAAACAGAAATAGATTATATATGTGATTATTTTTTAAAATCACTAAGTAACTCTCACACTGGAGCCTCACTACTTTTGTCATAAAATATATCCGCACCAGTCAGTTAAGGCAGAAACTCTAAAACTTTTATCTGGTTATTCTGTAAAATAAATTAGGACTAGGTATTAAATCAAATTTAAAGGTTATGAAAACATTTTGAAATGTTGGTTTCAAAATAAATCAGGCATGTTCGATTGGTTGGCAATTGGCCTTTCTTCTTCCTTAAATGTGCAATACTTATAATTCTGACATGATGAGAAAAGTAGGTATGGCTAAAGTGAGTGAGAGGGCTCATTTTTCGAATTTCAAGTCCCTGACCCAAGATTACTTTTTACCTGTCACTGACAATCAGAATGGCTCAAATACACGATCAATATTAAATGTTTGATAAAGGTAACAAAGGGCGTTTGTAATCGTAGGAAACGTAAGAGCCCGAAGATTACGTCTATTTTGTGAGCATTTGTTTATTGGTCCAGCCAATGTACCACGAAATCCCTGTCTCAACGATGAACCATAATTCTTAATGCAATCGAAGGAGGACTTTCTTTATATGCACAAAAAGTATTTGATACAAGTGGAATAGTGTGGTATGAAGTTGAAAAATCAAAACTTCTTAGAGAATCGCAAAGATTAACGCTAAAGCTTTGACTTTTGTGAATCCCCTTCATCACCAGGTCCTCTCTCTAATACTATATTAACTGTGAATATAAAGAAGTTCTTCCTGTATTAAGGATTATGGTTAATCTCTGAGATAGGGGCCATCTTTGGTGGTACATTTGCTGAGCCCTGCAATTTATTCACCTCATCAAAAGTATCGCATCACCAAATTGGAATTTGATTTTTTGACTGTTCAGAGGACTCTAAATGGACAAAGGTACCAACATACAATATTGGACGGTTTTGTTGAGCCTCATTTTGATAACCATGCACTAGCAACACGTCCTGTCTCTTTGGACAACGATGCCCTACCTTACTGACTACTGACCATCTCCAGAACAACGCCGCTGAGACTCTGCCTTTGGCTTACCTGAATCAAGTCGAGTATCTAGGGATCAGTTGGGTCATTCAGGGACCCTCCAGTGCAGAATCTCCAAAAATGACCCAGACATTGCATCAGGAATTGCAACACATACCTCAGTCGTCAGGCGCCTGATTTTTAGCATGAGGAGGTGTCTTGTGGATGTGGTCCTTGCACAGGGTGGCTACACAAGATATTGGCTTACACTATTGATCATCTAACTGTGACATGGATACAACATTACTGAGACATGTACGTTTTAATATACCTATCTCATTCCTGACAGTTATCATATTTACCCAGTTACAGTCCTTGTAGTAGCTGTCGAATAAAGTTGTTTCTTTTCTTTGCAAATGCTCATTTTTCCTTGTATTATTGAATTAACATCTTCTGTGATGTTAAGTAACACATTTATTTTGCTTTCAAGCTTCTCTTAACACTTTTCTTTTCTGATTATCAACAAATTTTGGTGGTGAGATACTTTTGGTGAGGTGTATATTTCTCGTAGTACGGAATTTTATGGAGCTTTGGAATGTAGTACAAAAGAGAACTTGACATGTCTTCAGCACAAAGTTGAAAACACACGCACGAAACTGTTTTTGATTTAATCAAATGTTTCAAAGCAATATCAAGTACTATACTCTCTGTTCGATACTTTGGCCTATTACTGTTTATACCCCCATCCACCAGCACAAGTTGTTAAAGGTCTTTCAAACACACTTCTTAAAAACCAGCCTGTTTGAAACATTAAATGTCGTCACAAGTCACAAATGTTCAAAATGAACAAAGTCCTTTTCTCACTCATATGAACAACTGTTACAACAATTTCTACATTTGATTTTTAAATAGGTTGTTATTGTCATCAGTTACGGATATCCTGTGAGCAAAGGAGGCATTTGTAACACCTTGTCCAATGGAAATATGCAACATTTTTCTGTGTTTGTGTACAGTTGAAGCCAGTATTAAATAACAAGCATGTCACAGATGTGTGACTGTCCACAATTGCCGATACTTACGGATACAGGATTTCTTGTCTGCGGTGACGGTGTACGCTCGTTCCCCAGCCAGCTCCCTGTACACCCCTTCACACCGGGAACACTCCTGGTCAGAGGGCGATGTACATTCCTCCAGGTCACAGTTGGAGATGGCCGAGCACACTGTCCATAGAAAACAGGGCATACAGACACTACCGACCTGAGAACTGCAGGTAACCACGTGACCAGAAGGTATTTCAGACTTTGTCAACGTATTTAAGATATCAAGTTGTGATATATGTATAAAGATTATTAAAACATGTCAGCGCCCTATTATTGATTTATTTCCATGAACCAGCCAGGGCTGCCAATTTACCAAGCCTCTCTTCGGGAAAATGAAACAAAATATAATTCTACAGATCATCCCACTACCGTGGTCATATAAGTTGTCTGTATGTTGGTCTGTGAGCACTCGGGTCATGGAGGAATACGTGTGCATTTTAGAAAAGTACACCGTTAACCACTCACTCCGGCATCTGTTTGGGCTGGCATAGAAGCCCATCTTGCAGTTTGTGCATATCTCGGGGAGGCTGCAGGTTCCCCCGCTACTGTATTGGGTCACGCCGTTGCTGTAGATGATGTGGGACGTAGTGTAGTCTATGTTGCAGGCGCCGGTGGGGTTGATGGCGTTGTCGCAGATGGCTATGGATGTGGTGATGAAGTCAATAAAGTACATGTCAATCAATGACAGAGCCTTTTTCAGATTACATATTTATATGAATGTACTGAATAGTCCCTTAAATATATTTGTGATTACAAGATTGCAATGTTTCCGTAAATGTAGTTTTACCGTGCGGACAGCCATAGTTATCGGTGGATCTGTATCCAGATTGACACACATGCTGCTTGTAGTATACTGTCCTGTTGGAGAGATAGATCACATGTACGTACATCTATGCTGGCTTTCTGGACACAGAGAGATAGATCCCATGTATGTACACCCTAAACTACCTGTAAATAGAGAAATAGATCCCATGTATGTACACACTACACTACCTGTACAGAGAGAGATATATTCCATGTATGTACAACCTACACTATCTGTACACAGAGAGATATATTCCATGTATGTACACCCTACACTACCTGTACACAGAGAGATAGATCCCATGCATGTACAACCTACACTACCTGTTCACAGAGGGACAGATCCCATGTATGTACACCCTACACTACCTGTACATAGAGAGATAGATCCCATGTATGTACACCCTACACTACCTGTACACAGAGAAATATATCCCATGTATGTACAACCTACACTACCTGTTCACAGAGATAGATCCCATGTATGTACAACCTACACTATCTGTACACAGAGAGATAGATCCCATGTATGTACAACCTTCACTATCTGTTCACAGAGAGATAGATCGCATGTATGTACAGCCTACACTACCTGTTCACAGAGAAACAGATCCTATCTATGTACAGCCTACACTACCTGTTCACAGAGAGATAGATCGCATGTATGTACAACCTACACTACCTGTTCACAGAGAGATAGATCCCATGTATGTACAACCTACACTACCTGTTCACAGAGAGATAGATCGCATGTATGTACAGCCTACACTACCTGTTCACAGAGAGACAGATCCTATCTATGTACAGCCTACACTACCTGTTCACAGAGAGATAGATCGCATGTATGTACAACCTACACTACCTGTTCACAGAGAGATAGATCCCATATATGTACAACCTACACTACCTGTTCACAGAGAGATAGATCGCATGTATGTACAACCTACACTACCTGTTCACAGAGAGATACTTGTATATATATAATTTGGGAATTTGGGGTGGCAGTTATTGATTACCTGTATGTCTGCTAGGTATTACTTGTATGCAGTTTGTGCAAAGATTCTTCTTTTTTCTCTCGTTATTATCGTACAGTCCAAAAACCTTCATATCATACATGAGCTCATCGTGAACTCCGAGAAGTAGCATCATCAAATGAGGCGGAATAAGAACGGAAATGACCAATCAGGAACCACTTACTGTTCAGCATCTCATAATTCCATAGCCAGAAATACAGACAAAGCCATTACAGTTTTGGTTTAAATTCGATTTTAACATCATAAAAGTATACATTTTTTATTTAAGACCGGAGATCGTGCATTGAGGCAACATTTAATGTGAAGTTTTACCTATTTTACCTATTACCTGTTTGCAGTTACTGAATACGTGTATGGCGATTAGTGATTACTTGTCTGGCAATTTGTTATGGCGTATATCACAGTAAGTGATTACCTGTATGGCAGATACTGAATACCTGCATGGCAGTTAGTGATTATATGAATGATAGTTGGTCATTATCTGTATGGCATTTAGTGATTATATGTATGACAGTTGGTCATTATCTGTATGGCAATGTGTGATTATATGTATGACAGTTGGCCATTATCTGTATGGCATTTACTGGTTATCTGTATGAGAGTTAGTGAATATCTGTTTGGCAGTTAGTGTTTTACTTGTATAACGGTTGGTCATTATCTGTATAACAGTTGCTGACTACCTGTATGGTAGTTGGTCAATACCTATATGACAATATATGTTTGCCAGTGATAGCTGGCTTTTACCTGTGTCTGGTGCACCGATCCCAGCCAAAGGTGCCGCACGTCGTATAGTATGTAGACTGGCGTGACCGGACGTTCGTGATGACATTTACCCTGCGACAAAGGTAAACGTGAATGTGACTTATAACATACTTGCACAACATGGAAGGACTTTGTTGATATATGAGTTACCACATAATTAGGTAAGACTTAAAGGTACATCTAACAGATTATGGCAATGATGTTCAAAGCATTTTTTTCGCATATAAAAAATACATAACCAACTTCCTATTGATTGGGGCACTGCAGGGTTTCCATAGTTCATGCAAATTGCTCAGATGCTTGAGCGTTGACGTGTCCCTAGTGTTAAGTGGCTCCACCAGTGACACCCGTCACAAACACATACAAAGCCAGTCAATTGTCCACAGGCAAGGCAACTAACTATTTCTAAATTTCAGTGAAACAATTTAACTACTGCAAAGGCAAGTCAATGTTTTATCTGAAAAAACAACATATGGTACAAGTGACAAAAGTGAATTGCATTGAACATAAGTTTTGTCATTGATTTGGAAATGCCCTCCACATCCACAGGCCTTGGATGCTGTAACAGCTTTTGAGCAAGAGTCGTAGGATGCTCTATGAAATCTTCGAAGAATGAGCATGCTCGGTTGTACCTCAAAACTTAGGAAATGAAGACACGCGAACTTCAAAATGGACACCCATAACCCCTTCTGTGATGTCGCAGCATTGGTTTTCCTCTCAAAGCTAGAATTGATTTTAAACTACTCACATTAGTCTACAAATGCTTCACTAAATCAGCCTAACTGTATCTGATGAAACTTTTGCCTAAATATAAGCCACCTAGATGTCTCCCTTCTGAAAGTGAACACCTGCTGCAAGCTTCAGATAACCGCTTGAAAAGATTTTGGTCACAGATCTTTCGAATCCTGTGCTTTAACACTTTGGAACAATCTACCAACAAAACTTAAGCTCCCACCATCACTCCCTTTATTCAAGGCACGTCTAAAGACCTACCTTTTCAAGCAGTATGACTCAGTCTAAATTCAACACCCTTCGCCCCCAGCCACGACTTTATCATCGCTGCAGCAGTACCTGCTTCAACGTATGCAGTGTAATGAGCATTTACTTGGTACAGGAATCTGGCGCATTATAAATGAATGTATTATTATTAAAGGTATTACAACGAGCGTTCACTGTGACAGACTTACTGAAGTAGTTTTTAACAGACCTTTCACATCTAATGATGATATTATTTCCATCTATTTGTTGCAACCAGCTACAAAAGATGTTCCTGTGGAGCAGTTTAAGTATGTTTACGCTCATGTCTTCTCTCCCTTTGAGGACCGCCTCCGTGGTCTAGTGGTAGAGCGTCTGCCTGGAGAGCGGAAGGTCTGGGGTTCGATCCCCCCGCGTCATACCGGCGCTCGTCATCAAGGGGCTAAAACAAGGACTGGTCGGCTCGGAGTCAGTATACTGTGTCTGAGTTGGGTATTCATGTTAAGCTGCAGCATGGTATCTCAGTGAGCTAGCACTATAAATCGGCATCAGTTCGGACAAGTACAAAAAGTCGCAACCCCCGATGATGTATATACCAGATCCCCTGCAACTGTGGCCACCAGTATATTGGAGAGTCCTAGCTTCCAGATTTTCCATAACTATCAGCGCTTATTACTGTAAAGTGTTGGCTTCCATTGTCTATTGCTAATCACCTATCAGCGCCAATTATCTGTTGGCTTCCCTTGTTATGTTTCCACCTTTTGTTATCTTATTACTTTTGTTGGTCTTACATTTACATATATACATATGCTCTCTGCCTCATAGCAGTCAAAACAAGGACTGGTCGGCTCGGAGTCAGCATGCTGTGTCTGAGTGGGGTATTCATGTTAAACTGCGGCATGGCTAATCTCAGTGGGCTGTCACTATAAATCGGCATCAGTCCGGACTAGTACAAGCAGCCACGCTCACACGTAATAATCGGGGATGCGACGTTAAACCCCATTTCACCTCACCTCACCTAATGCATGAAGGACGTATCTACGCACGATTCCCAGTGGGTAGTTGGCTTGCAAGTGTGTGCATGAAGTATCAGGGGTCAGAATTGCATCAATAAAGAAGTTGACATCCATAAATTATATTCCCTACCGTTGTCTGTGTCTTTGATACGTATGCTTGATGTCTAAATCAAAGTCTTGATAAGACAGGCTCCAGCAAATTAGGCGTTAGTTTTTAATTTTCATTTTATTAAGAAAAGTCTGATGACTTATCTTAACATCCAAGTTAGCTAACACTTTAGAATTGTTTAGCTTCCAGCTAACAGCATCAGCAATGCCATCAAACTTGACAAAGTCACATTTCTCATCATTATCACAATCTGATACAATATCCACAGGAGAAACAGTGGCAACACACCGAGTAGGTACATTGTCATTTCTTTCATGATACCTTTTAATCATATTGAAATGAAAAAGATGTGTCTTTTTACGATGGTCTGGTGTGTGAACATAGTCAGTGTCATTGATTTTTTTTCGGTTACTAACATTGCGATGGTGGTCCCTGGAATATCACAGTACACGGTGTTCCGGAAGTGTACACATGACACTCTCATCTAAATATAGTAACTTTCGCTTATATTAAACAGTACTACATTCCTGACAACTGATCACTAAGCAATTAGCTTCTACCGAATCTCAACAGAAAATAATGTAATACAGTTACAATAAGTATTTGACAATATATTACATTCATGTTACACGATAGAGACAACAAAGTGTTTTCAATGTCGAGCTATGTATCTGTAGAATTTGAATCGAAATCTGGCACGAAGGAAACACATCCCTTCATTGAACACAATGTGTTCCTCTCCATTTCACCCTGACCTACTCATAATGGGCATCAGAGAACTGCCATGTAAAAGCAATGTGTGTTGTTTACGCGCAACGAAATCTGTTTCGTTTGATATCTTAGATCTGTTATTCTCTGGACTCGACGTTTTGTATTTGCATCAACTTGCATGTACTATTCCTGGTTTTGGTAGTGTTGCAGTAACGTCGTGGCTTCAATAATTAAATCTGACATTCGCCATCAGAACAGGTCCACAACATTGAGGACATGTCGGTAACAGTAAGGACAGGTCGGTAACAGTAAGGACAGGTTGGTGACAGTAAAGACAGGTCGGTAACAGTAAGGACAAGTCGGTAGCTGTAAGGACAGGTCGGTAACAGAGAGGACAGGTCGGGAACAGGGAGGACATGTCGGAAACATCTGATAACAGTTCAGACAAAACGTACACACATACACAACGAACGTACAAAGAAAGCTTGAACAATAGCCTTGAAGAATAGGTATAATGCCTTTTGTACGGACGTCGGCTATGAAATTAAAGGCAACCAAGTGTTGCTGATGTCGAGATACGTACATGTAGATTTGACGATAATACATTGAATCGGTATCTGGCACGAAGGTAACGCAACCCTTCATTTAACACAAGGTGTTCCTCTCCATTTACTTAGGGCCTACTCATAATGCCGTTGTGTGTCAACACAAAACTCACTGAAGGCATTACATGTATTCCAGGAAACGGGTGAGAACATCATTCGTCATTCTATCGAGACGGTTATTCTCTGGCTTTGACGTTTTGTATTTATCAACTCGCCTGTACTATTTCTGGTTTTGGTAGTGTTGCAGCAACGTTGTGGCCTCAATAATTAAATCTGATATTAGCCCAACATATTTTGGGCCTTACCCGGAGTGATCCCGGGTATTGCCTCCGTATTTTGAAACTGCGTGTTATTTTCCCTAGTGTCATGCATCATGCACCCTGACGCAATACAGCTCACAACCGACTTTCCGTCAAAAGTTGAATACAACTGACCTATATATTACTGGCAAACACACAAAGAATAAACGGGGGCCGAGAGCTACATATTAGGTTATTGTGTATTTGCTGTGGATGACCCCCAAAAGGTAATAAGAGAGAAAATATTTAATGTTCAGCAGTATGTATTTAGTGATGAAACACTGAACTTATCTCAAAATGTTTAACTGACTTCTCATGCGAGTTAAATAACATTTTATGCTGGAACTATGTTCAGTATGCTTCAATGATCAGATGAGTTAGAAAACTACATAATGAATAGAATATTCGTCCTGTTAAATACATGTTCATCTGATCTCGTGATAGAATAGGTCTTAAGCAACCCATGCTTGCGGTAAAAGGCGACTATGCCTGCCGTAAAAGGCGACTAACGGTATCAGGTGGTCAGGCGCGCTGACTTGGTTGATGCATTTCACCGTATCCCAATTGCGTGGATCGATGCTCATGATACCAATCACTGGATTGTCTGGTCCAAACTCGATTATTTACAGACCGCCATCAGAGAGATGGAATATTGCTTAGTGCGGCGTAAAACAAACAAACCAAAAAAATAGTCTCGTGCCTGCTTCTTAGATATCGATTTGGGGAGGTCACACGATGAGGTAAACATGCCAATTAAACACGAAACGCTAATTATATTAATCATCTATGTATTCCAACACTTGAAATTATGTTAAATTTTCCTTTATCCTTTTAACAAACCTACTACATTTCAACATAATCTAAATTTGATTGCCACTTACGCATTTTCCACAAGTCCGTCAACACTGTGGAACTGGAGCAGACATATGACAATACCACAGAGTACCAGCTTCATCGCCGTCCTTCACCACTCACCTCTTTCCCGTCAACTGAACAGTCGCGTCAAGAACTCCTGAAACCAGGATGTTGTGACGTTACCAGGGGCAACTTACCCGCTCGCGACATACGTGGAACCTTGGACTACATTGACGATTACATCGCAGGAATGTTTACAACATGAATAAGTCATGACTGTCCGCGTGGTGGTTCCTGATAAGAATAGGTCATGATAACTCATTCATGGTATTGTGTTGGCAAGCTTGGTTACAGACTAGAATGAGCCTTCCTAACGGACACCTGGGACGTTAATGTTATCAGTGACCATGTTACATAGTACAGCTTCGCGATAAATCACAATGAAGAACGAAGCGTGGTTTATTTCACGATAAAACAGTGTTCTATCATGACGTCACTTCTGGTGAGTCGAATATGAGCTCGCAAATTGATGACGTCATATACTGGACGACGTTGTTTTTAAGAGAGAGGTGGCCAGTCATTTGTTCCCCATAGATGTAGCTGAGGTGCACAGATAAGTCCCATCCCGAGCGATTGCATCCAACAGTTGGAGAGATTTGACAATCGGTATGAGGAGAAAAGGTACAGATAATCGACGTGTGCATTGTGAGAAAATGGGGGAAATACCAAACTTAATCCACCTGTCAGGAGGTCGGATTCTATTCAGGGGGTCATCATTATTAAAATTTGGATGAATATTTTGAAAGCTTATACATTTCATCAACCTCCATACAGAGGCTGTACATCATGTTGATACCCCATGTAAGAAATAAACGCTTCATGATTGTCCCTCATGTTTTATTCTCCCTGTAGTGTTTTCTTGTACGATACAAAACTCCCACTTGTCGCTTATTTTAAAAATAAGTGCTGATATTCTAATGTGGTAAGGGTCGATTCGCTGTTCCGAGATGCGTTCCTTGGGAACATCAGAAACCTTTGATCGTGGGTCCGAATCCATGTTCTCCCCAATTATGTCTCCAGGTTTTGTCAGCACCATACCTGTGCTTGTGATTTTAATCAACGTGGTAAGCGGCCTACATCACTTCGGGCTTTCGTCCCACATTAAACTGACAGTCCGTGATATACCAAGCATGGTATCTTAGTGGGCTAGCACTATAAAATCAGCATCAGTCCGGACTAGTAAAAGCAGACACACACACACACACACACACACACACACACACACACACACACACACACACTAACACACACACACTAACACTTGCACGCACGTCGCTATATAAGTGCAATGATCTTATCCGCGACGTAAACCCCATGTCAGCTCACCTCTGATGTGGAAAGCGTATTTGGTGAAGTTGTTAAATTCAATTAAATGTGCTAGAGTGACAGGCTGTCGCACACCTTTTTCACTTCACAAGGTCGGTGTTTCCAATGGTGGCCATGGGGTACCAGGAAGTGTACCAAAGCAATTGCGTGTACGTTCTGTGTTTAAAAAGAGTTGGGGCCACATTTGAGTTATTGGTGTTGACACATCGTAAACACAGCACGGGTACATGTCTAGATTTATGGCATAAACTATTGATTTAGTGAAGGTGTTACGTTTTTTTGGTCAGCAATAAGAAGGGAATGTTCACATGCAATAATCATGACCATTGAATACGAGACGTGTAGCAGGCCAACCTGATACTCCACTTCTTTCATTCGCTTGCCACCCGCGAAGATCCATGAAGAGACACGTAATCGTATACCACCTACGTTGATCGATGCAAATGGAGGCGAGGCGAGGTATTATCGCGAAAATGGATAGAATTATCATAAAAAATGCCCTCATATCAACAGAAATCTTAGGGCCACTGCAACTTTATAGTAGTCCTCTTACCCATAACAACGGGCTGCTGTCTTTGCTATAACTATGTGACGCCATTAGCGTTGCGTGTCTTGCGTTTGTGACGTCATCCTATATCATGTGCTATGACGATGCGATTTGTAGGTTGGTTGGTTGGTTGGTTGTTTAACGCTGCACTCTGCAATATTCCAGCTACATGACGGCAGTCTGTAAATAATCGAGTCTGGGCCAGACAATCCAGTGATTGATATCATGAGCATCGATCCACGCCATTGGGATCCATGACATGCATCAACCAAGTCAGCGAGCCTGACCACCCGATCCCGTTAGTCGCCTAACTATAGCTGATTCCAGATTGACTTTAAAAGCATAAGATAGTAAGACATTCTTAATTCTAATTGTTGTCAAAACACAATGTTATAAACTTCTACTGAATCTGAACAGAAGCAACATGATACAATGACAACATTGTTTAACAATACATTACACTGCCATATAACAATATATATGTTTAAATGTATTATGTGTGTTGTAGTAGTGTAATGTGTGTGTGCGTGGGATGGGATGGGATGGGAGAGTACGTATGGAAGGTGTAAAGTATGGATTGTAGTCAATAAGATTCGGTTGTTCTGACTTGTAGTGGGTAAGTGAGTGAGTTGGGTATACAAGCAAAACATTGCTTATATAAATACTGCTCCAGGAAAAACAAATTACAGTTGGTGACTATATATAGGCATGTTCCTGTTGAATATATATGTACAATACATAAAATTGATCTGGAGCTAGTCGAGTCCGAGCTAAAGGAATACAGTATCTGCGGCCTGTTCTGACATTGACGTACACGTCGATCGAGTTCATCCCAGCAGTGTTCCAATGAATTGAGATCTGGAGATCTGGACGGCCAGGGCAAGGCGTTGACGTTGCCATTATTAAGGTAGTCTACCGTGACACGAGCTCTGTGCGGTGGAGCTCCCTCTGGCGGTCAATGATTGAAAGAAGGTGGGGTTCAAGAATTTGATTCATGTAGCGATTTGCTGTCACATTTCCCTGAATCACAACCAAGTCAGATCTCGCGGTGAAGGTGTAGGATATGCGCTGTCAGGCAATAAATACTCACTTATTCATGCAAATTGTGTGAATGGCGGGTGCCACCGATAGGCCAGGACACGCCCACCTTCTTCATAAAAACGAAAGGTCATAGTTTTTTTACGATGTCATTTTGCCCTTTCAGGCGGATAACCAACACAAGTCATTCTTTTGTATTGACAATATATATTTTCAAACTATTTTATTAAATCATTATCTTCCATTTTTCTGTGACCGAACATTTAGGAGCGCGTAGAAGTATGATGACGCTTAACCTTGTTATACATCTGCCCTCTACGTGAGGATAAAACAAGCCTGAGGGCGTTTATGAAATCAAAAAACAATATCCGAGGCTTATCAAATGTTTTCATGCCTGAATGTTATGTATCATGCCAGATATCAAGTGCATAATTGGGTGGAGTGTGGGAGACAAGGATTTACAAACTGAGCGTTTACTCACACGTCATCTTTCACATTAGGTATTACCAGTTTGTTGGGCTATTCAGTGTAGCGTTAAACTCTAGACTCTTCAGTTTATCAGGTTTTGTAAAGTTATAAGTGGAACTATGAAAATAATTGCACTTCTACATCGCTTTAGGTTTCTACTTCTAATTTGCACGGGTTCGCATGTTGTCTAACTTCATTACAGTGATACAAGTACAATACAATAAGCGAGATGTTGCACATTTGTGTATTTTTCACTGCAGTAGACTTCTTGTACACATGTAGCAGTTTAGTGCATGTCTTTTACGAATCAACAAACACATACTACAGGGTTGAGGTCTTTATCGCAGATGCCAAAGATCAAGGATCTAAGATATCAGACACCTGAAACACATAATTACATAATAAATAATAAGGAAAACAGTATCATTAATGCAAGATTAAGTCTTTTTTCAAGTAAGCATTACACATATCAATTATCCATTTGACCACAAGATAGACTTACGCTAAACGATTATAATAGAACAAATACAGTAATATACATGCAACGTAATACCGACATACCAGGGAGATAACTCCTTGAATTTCATTTGACTAAAATATATACACAATAACGCTTACACATTCTGTTTTAACATATACAATACTTTGAATGAATGATATCATGATATTATATTAAATGTGGTCATCACAAGTAGATTACATCTTAAATGTTAGACAAATATAAATAACACAATACATACCCTGTGGATGATACAAGGGTGTGTATCCCAACTGCCACACGTATGGCAACACCATGGATGACCTGATTAAACAATACATAAACAAAACACTATATATTTCACATTAAAAATGTTAAACAGGATAAGACACACAGTTTATTTATAATGATTTGCATGTATCACCTCAGTATCTGTAAATTATAAAGCTTTATAAAACACTCTTGAAGTTAAAAATTTTCACATATTTAATTGAAGGGATAGAATATATTTTAGTGATAAAGTATGGTTGTTTAGCTGATCATATGCAGATTTAAATAATTAGACATAATCAATATTTATATCAAATTACATCTAGTTTACTTAATATAACATTTTAGAAATACTGTTTTGTTTCAATACAACACAAGATAGAGATTGTAACCATTTAGCTCACCTGATTAAAGATAATGTCTTTATGCTTTGCAAGTCTGAGCTGTTCTGTCAGTTCATGAGAGAGAATGCAATGTAATCAAAGCATGCAGTTTAACAATATGTGCTAGTTTGGCCAATCAGCAAATGAAGCTTCTGGCCATGGGGCAGTTGGTTGGTAAAACAGGTCAGATACACTTTGTTATGGCTGACTGAAACTGACAACTAGTTATTTATAATAGATATATGTAAAAACCTAAAATGAAATTAAAATGAATATATATATAAAAAATTTGAATCTGAATGAATGTATATAAAAAAATCTGAATCTGAAGTGTAGCGACATGGCTGTTTGTTAAGCCCTTTTCTCTTCTCATTCCTAATTAACGAACTTATCGTGCAGATAAAACGTAATTATGAAAGGGGTATTCAAACACACTCTGAAACACGCAGTTTCATGTGAAGATCTTCCTCTATAAATGTGGTCACTGTCATGTATGGTATAATCAATGTGTCACAAACAATCAAGAACTTTGTTTTAATGTCACTAAGAAAAAAACTACTCTCCACATGTACATCCAGTAGGACTTCTCTTGTTGATTCATGAAGTATATGTTGCTACAATAAGTTTTACGAATCATTATTATCTACTGAATGCTATTTAATGCATTTGAACCTGAGAAAGTTTAGGACATCACTATCACAATTAAGATGTAGTTCACATATATTAATGCTTGAACTGGGGAGGTAAAAGAATATACCAAGAAATAAGAGATTGTGTTCGCAATGTAATTCTGATTCAGTGGAGGATGAATATCACATGTTATGGCATGTACTAAAAATAATAACGTTAGAAAAACATACATAACACGGTTTTATTTTGTTCATCCAAAAATAAAAAAAATGTTTCTTTGATGAAATCAGTCAAGACAAATGTCGTTCGTAACTTATCAGGGTTATTTACCATGTCATGTCATTGAGGAAGTAATTTGTTTGTGCTCCCTCTGCGCTTGTATCTTGCAATACATGTACTGTGGCCCGTGGCCTTTCAGTATTGAGAATAACAGATTGATAGACAATGAAGGGACCTGGGCCCATTTGTACAAAGCAGTCTTAGCGCTAAGATGTTCGTAAGTCTATGTTAAAGTATGGGACTACGATCACGTTAGCGCTAAGATCGCTTTGAGAAACGAAGCCCAGGGCCCACTTGCACAAAACAGTCTTTAGCGCTAAGATGATCGTAACTCCCATACTTTAACATAGTTAAATAGCTTACAATAGTCACTTCGTGCAAGTGGGCCCTGGACAAACTTTCCGCTTAACAGGTTTGCTTGTTATCTCCTAGAACATTGGTGATATGTCGTCTCATTGTTGATTAGGAGTTAGCAGGGTAGTTAGTGTCGGTTGGGGATAAGCACTTGCCTGTCTGTTAATTACTCATGCAGGATCCTCCCCAAATCCCACCAGCTTATAACAAAGTTCACAGTTGTGTGCACAGCTAACCCCCTAGCTGCTACCTCCGAATTCGTAATTAAATGGATGAACCCAAACAAAGAACCAAACTTTATGATTATAATTTATTGGGTATAAGAATGACAAATAAACAACACATTATAGTAATGAAGCATGGTTATTGGTTATTGTTATATATTCAGCATAAATATCTTTGATCACGTCCAACAGATAATGAGATTGTTAACCTTGGATTTTTCCTTCTCAGCTTATCCTTACTTTCATGGTTGAATTTGCATTCAACTTTTTTATAACTTCATCATCAATGGCTGTTATAGAGACATATACGGCAGTGACAGTTAGCGGGTGCGAGGACAGGTTGAGCTTCATCTGCTCCTGGCGTGTTAGCAGCCCGTCCACCACATCTGCCCCACCCTCCACCCTACCCACCATCACTTCATACACAAGCTGGCCCCAGGGGGAGGTAAACAGGCCAGGGCAGGACAGAGTGGTCATCCTGTCGGACGTCCTGGACGAGATCATTGCTGCTTCTGAAGTAAACCAGACATCAATGTCAGGAAACAGATACAACATAACATTGAATTTTGTTGCATTTAAAATTGCATTTTCGAATTTGCTGTTTTTACGATAAATTGTGTGAATGGCGGGTGCCACCGATAGGCCAGGACACGCCCACCTTCTTCATAAAAACGAAAGGTCATAGTTTTTTTACGATGTCATTTTGCCCTTTCAGGCGGATAACCAACACAAGTCATTCTTTTGTATTGACAATATATATTTTCAAACTATTTTATTAAATCATTATCTTCCATTTTTCTGTGACCGAACATTTAGGAGCGCGTAGAAGTATGATGACGCTTAACCTTGTTATACATCTGCCCTCTACGTGAGGATAAAACAAGCCTGAGGGCGTTTATGAAATCAAAAAACAATATCCGAGGCTTATCAAATGTTTTCATGCCTGAATGTTATGTATCATGCCAGATATCAAGTGCATAATTGGGTGGAGTGTGGGAGACAAGGATTTACAAACTGAGCGTTTACTCACACGTCATCTTTCACATTAGGTATTACCAGTTTGTTGGGCTATTCAGTGTAGTGTTAAACTCTAGACTCTTCAGTTTATCAGGTTTTGTAAAGTTATAAGTGGAACTATGAAAATAATTGCACTTCTACATCGCTTTAGGTTTCTACTTCTAATTTGCACGGGTTCGCATGTTGTCTAACTTCATTACAGTGATACAAGTACAATACAATAAGCGAGATGTTGCACATTTGTGTATTTTTCACTGCAGTAGACTTCTTGTACACATGTAGCAGTTTAGTGCATGTCTTTTACGAATCAACAAACACATACTACAGGGTTGAGGTCTTTATCGCAGATGCCAAAGATCAAGGATCTAAGATATCAGACACCTGAAACACATAATTACATAATAAATAATAAGGAAAACAGTATCATTAATGCAAGATTAAGTCTTTTTTCAAGTAAGCATTACACATATCAATTATCCATTTGACCACAAGATAGACTTACGCTAAACGATTATAATAGAACAAATACAGTAATATACATGCAACGTAATACCGACATACCAGGGAGATAACTCCTTGAATTTCATTTGACTAAAATATATACACAATAACGCTTACACATTCTGTTTTAACATATACAATACTTTGAATGAATGATATCATGATATTATATTAAATGTGGTCATCACAAGTAGATTACATCTTAAATGTTAGACAAATATAAATAACACAATACATACCCTGTGGATGATACAAGGGTGTGTATCCCAACTGCCACACGTATGGCAACACCATGGATGACCTGATTAAACAATACATAAACAAAACACTATATATTTCACATTAAAAATGTTAAACAGGATAAGACACACAGTTTATTTATAATGATTTGCATGTATCACCTCAGTATCTGTAAATTATAAAGCTTTATAAAACACTCTTGAAGTTAAAAATTTTCACATATTTAATTGAAGGGATAGAATATATTTTAGTGATAAAGTATGGTTGTTTAGCTGATCATATGCAGATTTAAATAATTAGACATAATCAATATTTATATCAAATTACATCTAGTTTACTTAATATAACATTTTAGAAATACTGTTTTGTTTCAATACAACACAAGATAGAGATTGTAACCATTTAGCTCACCTGATTAAAGATAATGTCTTTATGCTTTGCAAGTCTGAGCTGTTCTGTCAGTTCATGAGAGAGAATGCAATGTAATCAAAGCATGCAGTTTAACAATATGTGCTAGTTTGGCCAATCAGCAAATGAAGCTTCTGGCCATGGGGCAGTTGGTTGGTAAAACAGGTCAGATACACTTTGTTATGGCTGACTGAAACTGACAACTAGTTATTTATAATAGATATATGTAAAAACCTAAAATGAAATTAAAATGAATATATATATAAAACATTTGAATCTGAATGAATGTATATAAAAAAATCTGAATCTGAAGTGTAGCGACATGGCTGTTTGTTAAGCCCTTTTCTCTTCTCATTCCTAATTAACGAACTTATCGTGCAGATAAAACGTAATTATGAAAGGGGTATTCAAACACACTCTGAAACACGCAGTTTCATGTGAAGATCTTCCTCTATAAATGTGGTCACTGTCATGTATGGTATAATCAATGTGTCACAAACAATCAAGAACTTTGTTTTAATGTCACTAAGAAAAAAACTACTCTCCACATGTACATCCAGTAGGACTTCTCTTGTTGATTCATGAAGTATATGTTGCTACAATAAGTTTTACGAATCATTATTATCTACTGAATGCTATTTAATGCATTTGAACCTGAGAAAGTTTAGGACATCACTATCACAATTAAGATGTAGTTCACATATATTAATGCTTGAACTGGGGAGGTAAAAGAATATACCAAGAAATAAGAGATTGTGTTCGCAATGTAATTCTGATTCAGTGGAGGATGAATATCACATGTTATGGCATGTACTAAAAATAATAACGTTAGAAAAACATACATAACACGGTTTTATTTTGTTCATCCAAAAATAAAAAAAATGTTTCTTTGATGAAATCAGTCAAGACAAATGTCGTTCGTAACTTATCAGGGTTATTTACCATGTCATGTCATTGAGGAAGTAATTTGTTTGTGCTCCCTCTGCGCTTGTATCTTGCAATACATGTACTGTGGCCCGTGGCCTTTCAGTATTGAGAATAACAGATTGATAGACAATGAAGGGACCTGGGCCCATTTGTACAAAGCAGTCTTAGCGCTAAGATGTTCGTAAGTCTATGTTAAAGTATGGGACTACGATCACGTTAGCGCTAAGATCGCTTTGAGAAACGAAGCCCAGGGCCCACTTGCACAAAACAGTCTTTAGCGCTAAGATGATCGTAACTCCCATACTTTAACATAGTTAAATAGCTTACAATAGTCACTTCGTGCAAGTGGGCCCTGGACAAACTTTCCGCTTAACAGGTTTGCTTGTTATCTCCTAGAACATTGGTGATATGTCGTCTCATTGTTGATTAGGAGTTAGCAGGGTAGTTAGTGTCGGTTGGGGATAAGCACTTGCCTGTCTGTTAATTACTCATGCAGGATCCTCCCCAAATCCCACCAGCTTATAACAAAGTTCACAGTTGTGTGCACAGCTAACCCCCTAGCTGCTACCTCCGAATTCGTAATTAAATGGATGAACCCAAACAAAGAACCAAACTTTATGATTATAATTTATTGGGTATAAGAATGACAAATAAACAACACATTATAGTAATGAAGCATGGTTATTGGTTATTGTTATATATTCAGCATAAATATCTTTGATCACGTCCAACAGATAATGAGATTGTTAACCTTGGATTTTTCCTTCTCAGCTTATCCTTACTTTCATGGTTGAATTTGCATTCAACTTTTTTATAACTTCATCATCAATGGCTGTTATAGAGACATATACGGCAGTGACAGTTAGCGGGTGCGAGGACAGGTTGAGCTTCATCTGCTCCTGGCGTGTTAGCAGCCCGTCCACCACATCTGCCCCACCCTCCACCCTACCCACCATCACTTCATACACAAGCTGGCCCCAGGGGGAGGTAAACAGGCCAGGGCAGGACAGAGTGGTCATCCTGTCGGACGTCCTGGACGAGATCATTGCTGCTTCTGAAGTAAACCAGACATCAATGTCAGGAAACAGATACAACATAACATTGAATTTTGTTGCATTTAAAATTGCATTTTCGAATTTGCTGTTTTTACGATAACTGTTGTGCTGTCTTACTGTTTAGACTTGGTGGTCGTCCATGCGTGGTGATAGAAGCTTCTGTCGGGTACCCTGCCTTGTCCAGCACATGCATGGCGCTGATGTTGTAGGTTGTCAGGTCGCTGAGTTTCAGGCCACACAGCTGGGCAGATGTGTATGTGAATATACTCGGGACGATCTGTTTGTAGATCAAACTGCTGCCCTCGATGTGAACCTATATGTTTAATTAAAAACACAAAACAAATAAGTAAGAATGTTACAAACACCAGCTTCATACATGGTAGTTGTGACTAGAGCAAGTATCTGCATTGAAGACGTCAACTTGAGTCGACATACCAGCGTAGTGTAAGGAGTCTGGGTTTCTCCTCCCTCCCAGTGAAGTCTCACAGTGTCTCGGGCTACGTGACACTGGCCTCTGTCTGAGAACACAGAGGGGCTCTCCTTCAGGACCTGGAAGCCAGCTACAGATGCCAACTGGGACACGATGACGACACCATCAGATGAGGACTCGGAGGCCTGCCCCGCGTTGTTATGGCACCGTACTGTCGTGTACACCTTCACACCAGATGACGTCACTATATCAGTCAGATTCCACCTGGTAAATCTTACTCCGGGATTAGTTCGAGCAAACCGACGAACGTCGTCATCTCCAGGTGTGTGTCCTGCAGAAGATATAACAGTTATGAAGTCAGACGATATTGAAAATGAAGTTCCGTTCGTATACACAAAGACATGTTGAAACAACATCAGCTTATGCAGTTTCTACACGAATTTACCTTTTCGGTGATTAATATATTTTTCTAATTGATTATGACAACAAACATGTTGCATCAATATGTCTGTTCCTAACCTATAGCAATGTCACAGTTGATAGAATCCGATTCCTGATCTTCTACAGCCCAGTTCGCTGCCATGTCCTCTGGTGAAAGGAAGTCTGCATCAACTCCTAGAAGTACAGCATTACAACTTATATATAGCAATGGAGCATTATAGCTGGATGATCATTTTGCAATGGAGTATTATAGCTGGATGATCATATAGCAATGGTGCAATATACATATGTGATCAGATAGCAATGGAGTATTATAGCTGGATGATCATATAGCAATGTAGTATTATACATGTGTGATCATATAGCAATGGAGCATTATAGCTGTGTGATCATATAGCAATGGAGCATTATATATGTGTGATCATATAGCAATGGCGTATTATACATGTGTGATCATATAGCAATGGAGTATTATAGCTGGGTGATCATATAGCAATGGAACATTATAGCTGTGTGATCATATAGCAATGGGGCATTATAGCTGTGTGATCATACAGCAATCGAGCATTATAGCTGGATGATCATATAGCAATGGAGCAATGGATTCTATCACAAAATGTTATGGTCATTGTAGGGGCGGTCGGGTAGCCTAGTGGTTAAAGCGTTCGCTCGGCACACCGAAGACCCAGGTTTGATTCCCAACATGGCTTCAATATATGAAGCCAATTTCTGGTGTCCCCCGCCGTGATATTGCTGGAATATTGCTAAAAGTGGCGTAAAACCATACTCATCCACTCACTCACTATCGTCATTGTAAAGGAATGGGCATGCTGGAATGTACACGCATGCAGGAGTATTTGGAACGGTAAACAATATTAATGCCAGACACGTTTCAGTTGCTTGGTTTACCTGAACCATCGTTGACTTGTTGTATAGTTGGTGGTGTCATGTCCACCGTCACTGGTTCAGCTCTGGTCAGTGATGTCAGGCCGGCAGCGTTAGTGGCGAGTACCGACACATACAGTCTGGAGTTGTGAGTGAGCTTCTGGGCAGAAACTGTTCCTTGAGGGTTTCTACCAACTTTAGTGAAGCCTTGTACCTGTGTCCCCCCTTCCACCAGACCTGCATGGAGAGTCAATGTTATTACCTACAGGCTTGGATACTGCTCAGGTCACACTAGGCTATCAACAGTTTTGTTTCTGTACTTCTCCATTTATAATTATCTTTATCTTTATCACTACGCTCAATATTCGTAATCTGAGTTTAATATAGGTGGCGCACTCCTAAGTCACCCACGATTTGCGTCCCACATGTGAGTCGATCCTGTGCTTGCTGGTCCGAGAACAATATTAGCCCTGATATGATCATTGTTTTGACAGCATAATACGCGTGCGCGTTGGTTTCCACAAAGGGTCACACGTCTAAGGCCTGCATCCCTTGTTATGGGGGCTTTTCGCCCACAGTATGTGGTATAAATAATCTCATACATTCTTAATCTAGATCCTCCCAAGTCAAGCCCTTACTGACTGCCCACTAGTACATGGTGATGGGGTACTTTCCTACCGCCCGATCTTACATGATTGGGTTCTCACCTACTGCCCACTGGTACATTGTGATGGCGGACTTTCCTACCGCCCACTCTTGCATGATTGGGTACTCACCTACTGCCCACTAGTACATGGTGATGGGGAACTCACCTACTGCCCACTGGTACATGGTGATGGTGACTCACCAACTGCCCACTGGTACATGGTGATGGCGGACTTTTCTACCGCCCACTCTTATATGATTGGAGACTCACCTACTGCCCACTGGTACGTGGTGATGGGGGACTCACCTACTGCCCACTGGTACATGTTGATAGGAGACTCACCTACTGCCCAGTGGTACATGGTGATGGGAGACTCGGTGTCCTTAAAGTGCCAGGACACGTGCACAGACGACCAGTGAGGCAGGAACACCGCGTTCACCTCCACATGCTTCTCTGTGTCACCAGCCTCGTCATGTCCACCATACTTGACGCTCTGCAGTGTCACGTGATCAACTGCCATCGCCATGGACCTGGACTTCGTGCCAATAGTAAGTTGTGTGGATTCCTCCCGGGCAATGAAGGAAAACGTGTGTGTATTCCACATGATAACAGAATGTCTCCCAACATCACACACCCCTCGGCATAGATTCGGCTCCAGGCTGAATGTGATCACTTCAATACCGACTGAGACGAAGCCTTCTATAACGCTGTGATGTACGTCCGTGTTCTCTGTATATCCCACATGAATCATAGCTTTGTACATTTGCCCCACACTGAGATGTATATCTCTCTGGAGAATAGATCCGCTGATTACAACATAGCTGCTACCATGTCTAGCTAATGGACGCTCAGATGTAATAATGTGTATGCATGTAGAGTTGTTTGTCTGCCAGTGCTCGGGAAGCGGTTCATTGCACGTCGATGAATTCACAGGTTTATTTTGCATCTCAAACGAAGGATTCGTCACCAAGTTGCTTCCTAGGTATGCCACGCCCTGTGGTTCGGGGGTAGATGTGTCGACGACAACACCGTCTGATACAGCTACGTCTGAGGTGTGACCCACTGCATCTACAGCATACACCTTGCTCCATAAGCGTGTACCTAGAAACAAGGTAATACCGTCATCAGGCGTTTCTAGAAGGCTCACTTAATAAACAGTTAGGCGCCTCTTTAAATATTCGCAAGCGTGATAGCCTATACCCTGCAACTTCTTTTGACAGAACAAGATTTTGAACGGATTACAAAGTAGACACAATTTATGAATAACAACTTCTTTTATACTGTAAAAGCGTCGTTTAGGTATGGATCCTTATATCGTTGTCTTGCGTGACAACGTTATAAGGACCTTAACCGAAACGTCTTGCTTGACAATGGTATAAGGATCTATACCGAAACGTCACCTTTGCAGTATTAAAGAAGTTGTTATCCATAAATTGTATGTACTTTGTAATCCATCAACTTCTAAGTAATACCTATCAAACAATTCAGTTTGATTTCACTGTTGGACATTTTATGGTTCATCACATGCTTTTGACAATTTGCTGTTTTACATAACATTTACCTTGGTGACAATTTGTCCTCCTCAGGAAGTTTGGGACGAAGGATGAGTGCAACTTGACGCTAAGCTGGGTAATCATCATTGAGAATCAATACGTGAACAGTAGGCGTGCTGGTATTTAGATAAGGCCAGATGAACGTGATCAGGATACATACCACTAGGGAGAGGTGAAGCAAGCTGTGCAGTGAAGGTGGTATGAAGCCCAATCTCCCGCCAACCCAGCACACTGCAGTCTGTTGTGTCGTTGACTCTTCCCACACACCAGAAGTACGTGATGATCGTGGAGTCCGTGTCAGAGAAGCCGTGCCAGGAGGCGGAGACCTCTGATGGAGAACTCTGGTAGTCCGTGTCGTGCATCTCTACAGGGGTGTATTAGAAACAGTTAGAGGAGGTAACTACACAAGTCAACAAGTAACCACATTTCACCAGGTATTGTAACCTCTGTGGAGATCACATGTTCACATGTCAATTGAAAATTGTTTGTGTGTTCAAGGTGGAACGCCGCAATATTCAAGCTGTATGACGAATGTCTGTTAATATTTAAATCTGGACCAAACGATCTGGAGATTGATTTTATGAGCAACGATGCTCGCCAACGACACATAATCAACCAAGTCACCGAACCTGACAACTCCTGACAAGCATTGGCTATTTGGGACCTGCTCTAAGATGTGTGATGTTGGTGGGGCACTGACGTCGCTGTGTAATCGTATGGACGTCAACCCTTCTCTCAACATTCTATTCCCTGGTCCACACTCTGTTATAAACGGGACGCTCTGGTACAGCTGGAATATTGCGACGTACAGCAACAGACAACACTTCAAGCGCTGATACTATAGAAGGGAACGTACCTTGTCCGTCATCCACTCTGCCCGCTACAGGAGGCAGCACGTCCACCCGGACACCGTCAGAGTGAGCCCAGCTGACCTGGCCAGCTCTGTTGTAGGCCAGGACATTGGAGAAGTACACTGTGGCTGCTTGTAGACTCAGGTCCCTGGCTGTGTACTTCGTGGTGGTCAGGTCATCTGACGCGTGGATACTGTGTCCTGAAATAGTGAAGTTATTGAGTGAGTCAGTGAGTTTTGTTATAGTCAGCCATATCGCGACAGGGGCACCTGGAATTGGTTTCACACATTGTCCCCAAGTGGGAGTCGAACCTATGCGAACCTAACAATCCTTTATAATTTGTCAGCTATTGCAGCCTTTCATCACATGTACAGCGAATTATAACAACATCAATAATATTAACAATAATTTTAATAATAACACAAAAGCCAGTTAAAAGGCATATCATCCCCGGTCAATCAATTCCTACATGTAGGTATGTAGAAGGACAAGCTGTGTTGGTCGTTGTGAGTCAGGAATCAATGGGGGTAGGATATATGGGAAACTGAGAACGCTCACCCCCTGGGCTTGTACTGATGTAGACTCGGTACTTGAGAATACCCGAAGCGCCCGGCAGGAACTTGTTTGTCCAGCTGATCCTGATTGTGTCCGTCTCCATCTGAAAGTCTGCATCCTTCACTCCGTCGTCATCGCTGAGCTCAATCACCTGCATCATTAACATATAGTGTAGTAGATCGAGTGGGTGAATGCCGTTTAAAACTGCAATCATAAACATTTAGTTATTCCGTGACGGGCAGTTGATGGTCGAATCTGGACCAGTCAAAACACTGACTGAAAGCATTAACATCGGAAATATTTTGTTAAGTCCTCAAAAAGATCACTAGATATTGTCCTAGAAAAAAAGCCTTTTTAACCATCTTCCATTGATGAAGGGGCAACAAACATATTAAAATTAAAGTCTAAGTGGAACGCACATATGAAACATTTAATATCTTGAGACCATTCACGATTATGAGTCACACGTGTCACTAGTAGGCGAACGAACTTATCTTTACGTGTGCACAAATGGGGAGCCGTATTTTCAACCAAATATGTTTGAGTGACAATATCAAATCTGCCTTACGACCACCAGTGGTTTCGGTATGTTTACTCAAAACGTGAACAGGGTCAATTATACACGACAAGCGGATGGCGACACATGAAACACTATGACGTCATGATGTCCATATTGACCGGACAGTAACAGCTTGTATCGACCTCTGGCCGGTTCGGGATTGTATTTAATGAAGAGCAATGAGATTCTGACAACATGCTTGCAACATAATTAAAATGGGATTGCGTTGTTCCACTTGCAAATAAAGACCTAATGTGTGTTGACTCACTGCGAGTGCCTGGTTGTCGGTGGTCTTGGGAGGGGATGTGTCCACCATGACCCCGTCCGACTTGAAGATGCTGTACGTCGTCGCATTATACCAGCCTCTCACAAAGAAGGAATACACGTGCCGGCTGCTGAGGTCCTCGCCTTGGTCACAAGCACGACAGTTAGTCGGAATAGTCCATTATAGTTCATACTCTCTTACAAACATCCCTTCTTTTCCATTGCTTTGTAAATTAATACTACAACACATAGTTTTATACGAAACATTTGGTTTGGAGTTTATAACAGACATTAGCGCTTAGACTGCCGTAGTTCAATGGTCATGTATCGGATCGTCTTAGCACTAAGGTCGTTTTATGGAACTACATAATTTGCAGACTTCTGAATAAAGATCGGATGATCGGTATGTGAGTCAGTACCGTGTGCCAGAAGAATGACAGCTGATGTTTGCCGCCCGACGCTGAACCAGACTCTGCGGGAGTAACTGTCAAACACACCCGTGGGGTAGTCGCTGTCACTGACTCCAAGACTGACCTCATACCTGCAGCCAACAACAAACTGTCTGGGATACCTGGCACACTGTGGTCACAACGATGAGTTATTTCAAGCAACCTTAACAAATAGTTTAGATATTAAGTAATAAGAGAAACTGTACTGTGTGAAAGGCAGCCCTTGTTGTTTCAGCACCGTCCAACGGGCAGCCATGAAGGTGTCTGATGGTGAGTGTTCAACGTCCCCGGATGTTGTGAAGCGGAGGTCAGTGACATCGGTCACACCCAGAACATTGTTTGACCCACCTTGAACATAAAGTGTAACATATACCGCCATGCACTAACGATTACTGGCTCATGTCATAATGATCCATGTTTGCTGTGGATTGACATTCTGTAATTGTTATTGCAACCGAGTTCGATCCTCCCTGTGGAGACATCACTTGTGACGTACCATCCAGCAGCGGTGTACATCCGTGTGTGTGGTGGCACGTCCTGTCCTGCACGGCACAGACACAGTGACCCTCACAGTTGTACGACTGACACCGTCTGACCAGCTCGAGCATCCCCCCAGCTCCTAGTTCCAGTTCCAGGTGAAGCGCATCACTCTGGAGGCCAACCTGGGTCACAAGGAATACACACTGAACATAGAAGCATAACTAGGTTAATACTATGGGAATGTTTTTATTTGTTCGTGAGTTTCAATATAAATATGCCAAAGCAGATTCCATTCGGAGTAGAAGGCAAATCAGCAGTAACAATTACATGAATGGATCACTGAAAACACCAGGTGTTCGGGAACAGGTTAAGCATGTAACACCTACTCCGTTGACAGCCCAGATTGCCACAAACACAGACGGTGTGGAAGAGAGGTCCTTTGTGTCTACTACACCAGTCTGAACTCTGCCTTCGTCATCGTGCTCAATGCCAGACACATTGTGTTGTACGAGCACAAATGTGCTTCCCTGAAACAGACACACGTATCTGTTAGTAAATGGTGTCAAGGCGGTTTCAAGATGCATTATTCCTGACTAGTACAAACAGCCAAAGACACACACACACGGACACATACACACACACACACACACACACACACACACACACACACACACACACACACACACACACACACACACACACACACACGCGTGCGCGCGCACCACGCGCCAAGCACCACCATGCACCACGTCGCTTTATAACTGCAATAATCTTGAGCGCGACGTTAAAACCCCATTCCACCCCGTCACACCTCGTCACACCTCCCTTCACCTCACCACACCTCACCACACCTCACCATCTCAAAATGCACCAACAATGTGACTTTGGGCTCGTTTGACCTGCGGTGAGTTTAGGCAATTTATAAACAATTTGCCATCCACGTTGACAAATCTGTAAGTGCTCTTCTATGCATCTATGTTGTTTCTGCAAGTGTGTTAGTAGCCCTACTACATTTCTGTTCATCCAATAAATACATACATGTGTCGAAGTTACATTAATTTTGAAACTGCATACGTCATACCAACGTCACATCAGCATATTATAATCTGGAACCAAAGATCTTTAAATATGTAATGTGTTATTGGTATGAACGTGATTCCACCTCAGTAAGGTCCGTTCCGAACTCAGCAGACCCCGCTGTGATGATGTAGTGCGTTATTCCAGAATGGAGATCAGAGAAGCTAAGCCAGGCGAGGTTCAGCCGGGTCCTGTTCCATGTCATCCAGCCAGACTGGTGTCGAGACAACCCTGCTGCATGGTCGGTGTGCACAGCTAGCGCACCTGCATTGCAGTCATAGAGCCGTGTTAGTGAGAGAAGAGTGGTACATACGTGGATACAGAGTTACCTGTCAAAGATTCATGGAGACGGTTTTGTTACCTGTCAAAGATTCATGAAGACATTACTGTGTGTTACTTATCAACGATTCATGTAAACAGGAAGGTGTGTTTACTGTCAAAGATTCATGGACACGTTACTGTGTTACCTGTCGAAGATCCATGGATTTATTATTGTGTGTTGCCTGCCAAAGATTCATGGAAACATTACTGTGTGTTACCTGTGAATGATTCATGGATACATTACTGTGTATTACCTGTAAAAAAGATTCATGGAGACCATGGAGACATTGCTGTGTGTTACCTGTAAATGATTCATGGATTTCTTAATGTGTGTTACCTTTCAAAGATTCATAGAGACATTACTGTGTTACCTGTCAGTGATTCATGGACACATTACATTGTGTTAACTGTCAGTGATTCATTGATACATTGCTGTGTGTTGTTACCTGTCAATGGTTTCGAGCTGTCCACCAGCATGGCCCCAGTGTCTGAGGAGTGACATAAGCCGGCCATATTGCAGTCGATGAGCTTCGCTGTGTACCTGCTTCCATCGTGGAGGTCCAGCTGTGACAGCGTGTATTCTTCAACAAGTCCTGGGAGCTTTAGGAAAGACAGAAGTAGGATGGTTTGTAATAAATGCATTTTGCATAATATAGAAACTATGATTCTAATGTTATAAGATGCGTATGTTGTGGGTTCAAATGTAACGTGATATCGGCCGTATATCAGATATAACGACTGCTCCATAGTCATGTAGATGTAAATGATATAGATTGCAATAAATATAACATTAGTGTTTTATACTAAAACATGTTTAACGTGAATACGTGTGATCAATGACGGTTACCTTCAGGAGACTTGACTTGAACTCCCCCAGCTGGTGTGATGAGATGGAGAGGTATTGTCTCTCTATGTAAGACTCTTCGTCCTTGAACTTCCAGCCTATCCTAAAGGTCGTCCTGCTGATGGACGTCCCAGCCACAATGGAACCGTGTCCATCTAGGATCCCTGGTGTTATTACAACTTCTGGTGGAGTGATGTCAACCCGAAACCCGTTGGACGTAATTTCACTGTATAAACCTGCCACAACAAAGTGATAGCACATGTACAACTAGCTGTTTTGGATACGCACCACTTTTCTTCGTTTGATTCGTTTTTTCTACATATATATCACAACTGAGGGATACGGATGTGCGTAATAGCTCATCACCTGCTTTGTTGTAGGCCCTGACAGTCGTGTACAGAGTCTGTCCAACCGGAAGTTCGTGGCCACGTGACAGCGTGTGGAAGATGGCCTCCTCCAGGACGGCATTCGTTGCTGCGAGAATCTCGTCACCTCCTGGTGTTGTCCCTACACGCCATTCATAGTGGTCTAACCCAGACTCAGGGTCGTGGAAGCCTCGCCATTTACATCCAAGGAATGTCCTAAAAACAACTATGTTAAAACAACACAGAACTATGTGGCAGGATAATGTGATCTTATGATCCAGTAATTCTTTTGTTTTAAGATAACAACCTTCGGTTCAGGACAGACAAATGGAAATAATAGTCTTTTTACGGATTCTAAATAAGTTTGATAATACTATGGCAAATGGCAGATTGAGTTGCATCATGATCACCTGGAAGCCTGATATTGGACATCTTCATCTCGGGTTCCGTCCATGATGTTCCCACTTCGTGGGGCGGTCAAGTCTAAGATGACACCATCACTTGTCGCCATGGTGCACAGACCAGCCATGTTACATGCGGTCACCGTCACGTAATACGTTATGCCGCACTTGAAGGCGATGTCATGGAAACCCACATCTGCAACAATTGGACACGCACAGGGTAGCCGCATTCTATAGTCATGAATATTAGTACAACAATTAGACAGTATACCTTCATAAATATTACTACAATAAGACACCCACAGGGCAGCTGCATTATATAGTCATAAATATTAGAACAGCAATTAGACATACACTTTTTACTGCAACATACCTTCATAAATATAAGTACAACAATAAGACACGCACATTTCACCTCAGTATACCTTCATAAATATTAGTACAACAACTAGACACGCATATTTTGCCGCAACATACCTTCATAGATATTAGTACAACAACTAGACACGCACATTTTACCGCAGTATAGCTTCATAAATATTAGTACTAAACTCAGCTGTCGGGGTGTAAGCGTAGACATGTAATACCAAGGTTATACCGCCAGTCGCAAGCCCGTTACCCCGGACTACAGGACACACTCTGTACATTGGTAGAACATATCGGTAACCAGGATTCGTTAATCCAGATGACGGCACTGGGCACAGAGCCGTCGGCTTGACGCGGTTTCGTTATATATTTGCTCTCACAGTATAATCCTAACAGTTCCCTAAAACACAGAAACGCGAACCTCAAACAACTCATGATAAGACTGTCCAAGTAAGGTGGGTGGTGTGGTAGCCTAGAGATTAAAGCTTTACATCATTCAGCCGAAGACCCGGGTTCGATTCCCCACATGGGTATAGTGTGTGAAGGACATTCGTGTGTCCCATGCCCTTAGAATGATGGAATATTATTAAAAGCGGCATACAAACGTACTCACACCCAGCGCAGTGAAGACTGTTTTGTGTTATTAATGATATTTAGGGAACAGTTTTGCTTTTTACCTGTTCTTGCTCCCACGTGTGACTGAGCGAGCGTGTCGTCACATCCCCGACACGTGCCCACCTGCAGGAGATAGTGACTGATTGAAGAGTGGGGGTCAGAAAACCCCTCCCAGTAGGAACCCATCTCCGACATCAAGGTGACAAAGTCAGCGTCCTTTGCCTGGCCTCTAACGTTGGTGCGTTGTCCATCATACACGTGGCCCCTAGAGGGCGGTGTGTTGTCCGCCGTCACAGGTCGTGAAGTGATGAGACTGTGCAGGCCTACATTGTTGTATCCCTAGTGCACCATTAAGACATTATAGTATCATATATTGCAGGTTCACACTTTTACCATTTTATACGTAGTAATAAGGTTGTGCATTTGTTGAGAGTTAGGCTTTAATAACGTTTGAAGCTACAAATACAGAATACATAAATTGATAAATACATTACCTTCACTGAGACAAAGTAGACATGCCCGTCTACTAGGGGTGCCTCGCCGTCGATAACCATACATTGGTCAGTTGTAGATGTGTACTTGACAACGTCGTCATAGGTAGGTCTCGACCCCACCCCCACGTCATAGCTTACGACGCCACTCTCTGGGTCAGACAGAGCACCGTCCCAGCTGGAACAAGCACACCACAGACAGTCAATACTTTCAAACTGAACACAATCTCACCAGCAAAGGAAACTGACAATCAGACTCACTTTTAAGTCAAGTTCTAACTGTATTATTAGGTGACAGTACAATAACAGATATGTCTCCTTTACTAACTGTGGCATCCAGTGTTCGGACAAAAACATGAATGTGTCAATAGCTAACTGTTATATCTAGTTTTTGAACATTAACACACGTATGTCATTCAGAAAGTGTGGCATCAAGTGTCAGGACAAAAACATGAATGTGTCAATAGATAACTGTGACACCCAGAGTTAGTAAATGAGAACATGTGTGTCATTCACTAACTGTGGCATCCAGTGTTTTGACAAAAAAAACATGAATGTGTCAATAGCTAACTGTTATTTACAGTGTTAGAACATTAACACACGTATGTCATTCAGAAAGTGTTGCATCAAGTGTCAGGACAAGTACATGAATGTGTCAATAGATAACTGTGACCCCCAGTGTAAGTAAATGAGTACATGTGTGTCATTCACTAACTGTGGCATCCAGTACAGGACAAAAACACTTGTGTCAATCATTAACAGACAGATGGTGGACACTAACTGTGTTATTCAGTGTTAGTACAACACCAGACAGATGGTGGACACTAACTGTGTTATTCAGTGTCAGTACAACACCAGACAGATGGTGGACACTAACTGTGTTATTCAGTGTCAGTACAACACCAGACAGATGGTGGACACTAACTGTGTTATTCAGTGTCAGTACAACACCAGACAGATGGTGGACACTAACTGTGTTATTCAGTGTTATTACAACACCAGGCAGATGGTGGACACTAACTGTGTTATTCAGTGTCAGTACAACACCAGACAGATGGTGGACACTAACTGTGTTATTCAGTGTCAGTACAACACCAGACAGATGGTGGACACTAACTGTGTTATTCAGTGTTATTACAACACCAGGCAGATGGTGGACACTAACTGTGTTATTCAGTGTCAGTACAACACCTGGCTGATGGTGGACATTGACTGTGTTATTCAGTGTCAGTACAACACCAGGCAGATGGTGGACACTAACTGTGTTATTCAGTGTCAGTACAACACCTGGCTGATGGTGGTCACTGACTGTGTTATTCAGTGTTATTACAACACCAGGCAGATGGTGTCAAGTTTTAACTGTATTATTGGTGGACACTAACTGTATCACTTACCACACATCTATCACAGACGTTATGTATTGCCCAGAGAAATGTATTGATCCCCCTGACGTCACTGGCGGCGTGGAGTCAATCAACACCCCCGACGATATGACTGTCCTGCTCTTGTTCACAAAGTCCGTGGCTGTAACCACAAAACAATTTTTATGTAACAAGGAACCCATTTATCAAAACAGTATCAAGTATCAAAAGGTGTGAATTTAAATATCAGTCGAGGGATAATTTTAGCTATTATATTTATTTGTTCATTGATCCTTTATTACTGCAATGTCATTAAATAGTGATGTATGCCAGATGTACAACGCACTGCACCAGTGATATACATGTATACTGACAGATATGCAATACACTGTATTTCACAGTATCAGATATACACTCTCCAAAGAAAGAAGCGAACAGGTAGATTTTTAATGAATTTTATAGTACCTAATAAAGTCAGTATAATTTAATTTAATATCATAGATACAAATATGAAATTTTGGAGCACGATAGTCACATGTTGTCGTTGTACAAAGGCTTTGAAAACTGTTCATTGTCATGTCACATAAGGCCACAAAGTTTCGCTGAACTCAGTATCTTGAGGAATTCGATTCAATGCAGATCTCGTGGCCCCCGCACACCATGACACTACCGCCACCGAATTTGTCGAATTCACATAGACAATGTGGGGAAAAACGCTCATTTCGACGACGAAAAACACGTTGTCTTCCATCTCGCCGGTGAAGAAGAATTTGTGGTTCATCGCTAAACCACACTCGTCTCCAGTTTCTCAAATTCCAAGGCTGTAAGGTATGGCACCGACGCAAGCATCGCTGTGGTTGGATCTGTTGCAAAACTGAGACGATAACTGGTTTTCTCGGTCAGATTCCAGCCTCACGAAGATGGTTCCTGACAGTCTGGTCTGATATCCTCAACAGACCAGGGATTCGTCCTGCAGTCTCCGTAGCTGTGACATTGCGATGACGAATGTAGTGATCCTCTTGGTTGGCCGATTCTCGGACGGTCTGCAGTGGAATTGAACTGAGCTTATCGGTCCCAAAGGCGGCACATGGTGCTGAGGTGGACGTTGAAGCGGCGTGCAACAGAAAACTGCGATTCCCCCCTTAGGATAGGTCTTATGGCGATGTTCCGATCGGCAGCGCTGAGTCTCGGCATTTTTTAACTTAGAAAATGTTGACAATTGAATGACAAATTATTGGCTTATACTTGCCTTTTATAGCTACTTCCACGAGTTCCGAATGCCATAACTTGCACGTGCATTTTGCACGACAACAATGCCGTTTAAGACGTTGCAAATCGACAATGGCTGCGTTTTGACGCACCGTTTGTCGAATATCAGGCCACCAACATTTTGCCAAAACACATATCCAATTTATATTCCTGAGTTTTTTTGTAGTCAGATTCAATGAACTACATACTACCAGTGCGTTTCTTTTTTGAAGAGTGTATGTGCATTCTGTAGTGTGTCACCATCCATCAAAACAATGTCATATTCTGTCAACACATCGTCCATCTGGGAAATGTCAGATAAAGGGAACACAAATTCTGTCAGGGTTTTGTCGTCATTGACATGTACCTGTCACCGACGCGTAGATGGTGTGCCCGTCGTTCAGGCGGAGTCCGTGCAGGATGGCGTGGTTCACCAAACCCTCTCTCCGTCTTGCAACCACGTCTTCTCCTCCAGGATCAGAACCTACGAAAGAGGAGTCGGGGTTACTTTACAGTTTACAGCCGTCAAGATTACACGTGGCTAGACCCTGCTGCTATGAAGCGACTCGGTTCTGTGATAACGACTTGTGATAAAATATAGGACTGTAAATATTGATAACTATCTATTACTGACATAAATCACTTCCGATCAGCAATCAGATCTGGCACCATGTACAATGTCTCTTACTGCATAACACATTTGAATGAAATCGATACATGAAGCCGGTATACGTTTTAACACAAAAGTAATGATTCCTTTCATAAGCTGGATCAAGTTGATAGTTATTGTCCCATACAGAGGTTAAAAACAATCTGCCGCCTGTCGTACCATTATTACCCTGAGTAAATTGTTCTGTCGATGTTGTGTGTAGCCTGTAGATGCCAGTAATGTGTAATCTTGTATGTTCTAGATGACCTTCATTAGATTTATTTAAGTAAACTAGAAGGGTTTTCCCCTGTTGACAACTGACATAATATCCACACTTCAAGATTCTTGCTTCGCCAAAATCACTGTCAATGTCACAATGAGAGGAAAAGATATAACGTTTGTTTGTTGGTCAACTCGGCAATAAATCAGCTGTATGACGGCTACAATAAAAAAAAGATCGAATCTGGAGCGGCCAATCCAGTTATTGATAATATGAGCAAAGATAAACGCTGTCGGGGTACGATGGCACGCAATCATCCAAGTCACCCAACCACACCACTCGAAGATCGCCCTTAGCTCGACCCTCACGATCAGCAAAGGCTTCTTGGCACATATATAACCGGAATCACTGCAGGGTGAACATTTTATAGAAACTTACCCAGAGCAACTTCATAATATGCTATCCCACTGGGGTGTGGAGAAGACCCTTCCTCTTCTACATCTGTGAAGCCGTCCCAGTAGATCACCATCTCGCTCGTGCTTGTCTAAATAAACATACCTGTAGTTCACAATCTCGTGCAACAATAAACAGCAATGGTCCTATGGGTGAGTATGGTAATGCCACAAAAAGCAACACTAAAGCAATATAACGATGGGGGACACCAAAAATGGTAAGCTGTCTTCGGAAAACTACCGTTGAACAAATGACATATGTACCACGAGTGAGAAGGTTTCAGTGCTCAAGAAGATCTTTTCACACATTCATGTATTACCTCGCTTTATGTAAACTACACAAGCCTTGTGCCAATCTGTAGCTGATGCCAAGGAACAAAATGTATGAAAGTCAATTTAAGGAATGAATAGCTATCATGACACATGCTATTGAAGTTAAATTCTTATGTTGAGTATAACGGATCAGGATGTCATCATGAGTAAACCAGTGGCGAGACTGAGCTGACTATTGCACCTGGAATGTGGGACTGGTGAGTCCGCCCAGAAACACCCTTCCTCCGCTCGGTGGTGTCACGTCCACCGTGACCCCGTCACTACACGAGTTGACCTCTGGTAAGTCTTCTGTCCACTTCTCGTTCTCCACGGTTCTGGCATCAGCATGAACACACACATAATACCTCCTCCCGTGGACAAGCCGCCGTTCCGTCTCGTCAAAGGCCACATTTACAAATTCCTTGTCTGTAACACCAGACATCAATCATTTAATATTCCATTTGGCGAAAAATGCAAAATAGGGGTTAAAATGATATAAATGAATCACTAACACAATACTGATGACACCAGATGTTCGTGAAAAGGGGACACTTAATTTGCTCTGCTGGAACTACCCGCCACTCACACAATGAGCATAAACAAAACCTGATAAGACTTTGTATATGGCAACTAAAGACACCATAACGAATTTATTATCCCGTAAATTTACACTATCTGGTATCCATACAGCACATGTCATGTCAAAATGAAAACTTGAAACGTTAAGGGTCAAGGGAGACTACTCTTCAAACCTTAGAGGCCAAGCCTTGATGACAATTTTAACTTTAATCTTGATCAATAAAGTCATGAACGTGATCTGAAAAAAAGATTTATGTCCTTGCACGTCACAATAATGACATAAAAACACAAAACAGTGTCGAAAGACGAATTTCTGTACCAGAATTTCCATGTGAAATATGTGAATTTGGTGTTGGAAAATCCAAAATGACTGTTACTTAAGGTATAATGTCTCATTTTATGTCAGTAACAATCATCTTGGATATTTACTGACGAGGCATAATAAATTATTATTCATCTCTTATTCGATACAATTTCTTTTGTATATGGAGTGGTTTATATTGTGTTTTGGCATTTATTATTAATCTTTGAAACTTTTGCCTTTATGTAAAAGTAGTGGGAACCTATGTATTTCACTTTCTCGGAAGTTTTATGTATACAGCGTTAGTTTTGAGGGTTGTGGTGGCCTGGAAGAATTCTCGTCAATCTACTACCTGTGTGCCCGCACTTGATGACATCCGGCATGCTACAGGGGTCAGTGAAGGTCATCAGACTCTCTCTCTTGTAGTGGGAGGAGGGGTCCACCTGGTCACCTGACACCACTGCCCACGTGTAGTTCCTGTGACGGAGTGTCGGCCACACAGCAGACAGGATGTCCCTGTAGGGGGTGTAGTCAGCATCAGCGATGTTCCACCTTTCATTCTGCTCCAGGGTGATGGGGTGCGCAACATCAGCAACTTGTCTGGCGCCTGACAGCAGGATGGAAACTTACATGACACTCGTTGAGTGGAGGGATATTTAGAAAATATCACAATATGGTTCAGATGAAGTAAATAATTAGTGATGATATATCTATGATATGAAACACAGGAAATATGTAAATAACTTTTGTGTCCACCTTGCAGGTTAAATTACAACTATTTATGCTGAATTTATTATGTGAGTTGATTATTGTCATAATTTTGATTTTTAGATGAAAAACAAAACAAAAGAGCAAATGGGCCTCATGTCACACCCCTGAGTTTTGTATGGATTAAACTTAGAAATACAGCAAAGAGGGTGTGGGGGCCTCTTCTAAAGAATTTTGTATGTACCATTTTCCATGACCCCCTCTACATATTCCAGGCCGTATCACGAACTGACCGCTGAGTCAAAACATGGTGAAGAAAGGATTGAGCCATGCCTTCATGTCACTTAAGATACTTTGTCTGTGCCAAAGCTGGGCATACACTTACAATGTGTTGGACAGTCTCATTAAATTCATTATATATTCTATATTTCATATTTACATTTTTGATACAAAATCAAGAAGTATTTGGACCGGAGCAGCAACAAACAGAAAGCCTTCTGTTTGACTTTTTAGGCAAGCCGACTTCATCCAAGCGAACCCAGTGCTGCTGATCTTCTCAAAACACTGCACATTAACTCGATGCAGTGGTCGGTCAGATAGCCTCTCACTGGATCACTGAGTATAGGCGGATTTGATATGGCACTTCGCTTGGCCTACACTCATTTCTGTACCGACCAGCAGTACAGAACCATCAACAAAATCTACATTGTTATGTTTATGGAAACTGTGGATTCCATTGTTTTCAACACGAGTCTCTACATGCTTTACAAGAGAATCATCAGACAAATAAACGTGTGCAAAAGTGCACAATACAATTTTGTCATGAAGAGCCTCCGTGTTTATCAAATCACACCCTCCCATTATGATTGATTAATATAAGCGATTTAGGGAAGAGCGGTAGTGGAGGTATCTATTGTCTGACACGATTCTTCGTGTGAGGGTGTCACTACTCTGAATTTCTTGTTTCGTCCAATCAACAACACCAAATGTATACAAAAGGACGCGTACAACATATGTATTTGTGGCTTTGACTTTACTGCGAGCGTTCAGCTCTGAACTCCAGATTTTTCATTTGTATTCTGCCCGAGGTTTGTCTTGAATTGTGGGCCTGGCCTTCCACGAATATACTGACTGATCCTCCTTCTTTGACACGTTTCAGATGAAGAATGTTGCATTTGTCGAGGCCATTAGAAAAGTACCAGACAAGGAGAATTTGTCTTTTTTTAGTTTAATCTCCTTTGGCAATACGTCCAACATCATCCATGTAAAGGAGGTGAGTAAGGGGTATAAGGATTTTGTGACAAACAGAAAAGCTGAATACTAAATGAATCGCACTGAAATATTCCTCTTTTAATAGAAATGGGTTCCGATTTCATCACCTAGCTCTCAAGGTGAGTTGACGAGCAATTCATTTAAGACGAGTATAGCAATTAGCCGCTCGGGGAGGTAAATACATTCCAGTGATGTCAAAATCCATTCCTGACGTACTGAATCATGAGCTTTTCTATAGTCAATACAACATACTGAGAGGTTACGGTAAGTTTTAGGCTCTTCAAGGATAATTTTTGAACCGGCAATTGAACCTTATATCCCCAACATCCCTTTCTCGTCCCTTTCTGCTCCATGTAAATAATGGAAGCGCAGTATGATCTGTTAGACACCCTGTGAATATTTTGTATTGTGTATTCTGACAAGTAACAGGGCGGAAGTTTTGGGATCAGTGAAATTACCTTTCTTTGTGAGAAGTATTCTTCTACCTTTACAAAACCAAGGTGGAACATCCCTGTACCCACATGAGAATTTAAACAGTGAAGTAATGGTATTTGGATACAATTTAACAGTTTCCAGTACTGATTTCGAATAGCATCAGGTCCTGGCGTCGTATTAGATTTGAACTTTTAAATTACATTTTTCAGTCAATGAGGTGTAATCAAACACACAATGGTGATCTTATTTTTTATGTACACTATCATTGTTTTCCTCTACTCATGGTTGCTCGAGGTAAGAGTTGTTGGGTGTAGACCACACCTGTTTCCAAAATCTTTCACTGGAAGCCCTGGTGGGTCCTTTCTCAGCACTGCCCTTTTGGCATTTTTTTTGCCTCTAAATTACTGTTCATTAGATTTGAACAGTTGGTTTAGTTTTATCAGGTTTTTTTGTCCCACCTTCTTTTTCTTTCTGTCCAAATCTTTAACTTTGACTTCAGAAAATCACGAATTTAATTTAGAAATCACGAATTTGTTTTAAAATTTTCCAAATTGATTGATTTGTTCTGACATTAATTGCCCTTAGGTACGTAATTTCATGCAAAGTTCCATCCAGGATATATCTTTCCTTCTTTAACTTTTATTTGGAACTGGGTTATCATTTGATGATTTTACTTATTAACTTTGTGTGGTTCAATGTCTTGGGAAACCATTGTTTCATGCTTTGAGACTATATTTCTTACCAACAACATCGATGACGATGGCAGGGACAACAACCGCAGGGTCGTATTCAGCACAGTCTCTTACGTCGGCGGATACGGTGCTGGAGAGCCCCACTTTGTTGTAGCCTCGAACAGCAAGACGACGGCACTTACAGAAGTCCAGGCGTTGGGGCAGCAGTACACGGAATGTCATCTGGAACAACCGTTGTGTGGGGTGTGTTGTGATTTATCCATAGTTGTAATCAAGAGTAGATACAATGCTACCTCGTGATTCCCCGGGTTAAAGTAGATATATAGAGAAAATATATAACGTCAACGTTACAGAATAACCAGTCTCGATTATACGATAAAACAGATTCCATTGGGAGAAGAGGCAAAATAGTGGTGACAATTAAATGAATGGACTACTGAACATCAGTGATGACAGCAGGTGTTCACGCAATAGGGTAAGCATGTTCTTTCCTCGTGGTAACAAAGCAAAGCACACGTTTGGCTACCTCGTGGGAACACTGGGTGGAATATATCCAAAGCACAGTATTTCATGTCGGATAAGCAGTTAAATGTGATGGTAGTCAGGCTCGGTGACGTGGGACGTTCCTTACCATATCAACCACTGGTATTTACAGGCCGCACTGATATAGCTTGACTATTGCTGACTGCGGCGTACAACAACATTCACTTCCCTCATCCAACGTACCACATCCCCGCTGGTTGTGCTGTCTGACACTTGCTGCCACGTTGTCAGAAGCCTGCTGTCGTGGTCACTGTCTGTTAAACTCCATTCGTATCTGTCTACAACGCCATACGCTTCAGTCTTCACTGGCATGTCCGGGTCAGCAAACCTTGCCATGGTCACCTCAAGCTGGAACAGTGGACGCAGATGGGTGTGGAGCCTGCTGATGCTGGGGCACGCCCGTATAGAGACTCACAGTAAAAATATTCCCGTGCCACTGAACCGTCGGCGCCGATGCGGTTCAATAGCACAGTAAAGTATCATTTTTATTGTTAGCAATTGTGCAAAACAGTATCTCTGAGGAGCATTTTAGAAGCTGTAGCATTAATGAAGATAGAACTAGTGAAAAGTTGAAATCCATTTGTCAGCTCTCTGTTGGTGAATATCATTCTGTACACAAATCATATCATGGAATTCGCTCATATGACTCGACACATCTTTCAACATGATAATTAGAATGTTGTCAAAAAGAATGAGTTGGAAGTGTATCTTCAATGTAACCGTGATCTTAAAAGGATCGACCAAAGCCATGATGTAAGTACAAGATTTCAGCTGCCCTCCGCCCCTACCTGTAAATGACATACTTTTCAGTTACTTGTAAACACAAACTTTTCAGGGTATACCCTTTGACCAATGATCAAACCAATGCATGCTTTTGTTTAGATATGCTTAACGGCGTCGGAGAATACAAGTAGAGACATCCATCAGATTTGCCCTCATCACCTTGGAGCCTGTGTCGGTGTCGGCGTAGTTCACGCTGATGTCGCCGCTAACAGGTGGGTGGTGTAGCACTGTAACTCCGTCACTGTACACGGCGTCAGTGCAGACGTTCACAGCACACAGCTTCACAGCCACCCTGAACGTGTAGCCCGACATGAGATCCAGTCCCGTGGACAGTACGTGGTCGCGGTGTCCAGTGTACTCATAGTCCCTTTCTGTGTGCCAGAGGTCATCTGAACATGGTAAAGAAGGTATGCAGATGATACGTAGATATGCATTCGATATGAAAGATAAAACTTTAGGCGTGGGTTTTGTTTTGACACTGAGCATGACAACACAATGATCATGACAATACGACGAGCATGCAACGGAACAAGCATAACAACACAACGAGCAAGACAACACAATGAGTATGACAACACAGTGAGTATGACAACACAATGAGTATGACAAGACAGTGAGTATGACAACACAATGAGTATGACAACACAGTATGACAACAGTGAGTATGACACACAATGAGCATGACAACACAGTGAGTATGACACACAATGAGCATGACAACACAATGAGTATGACACACAATGAGCATGACAACATGACAATACACCACACACGAATAAATGATGAGTAAACAAGCATGATTCTACAGTAGATTTTATCGTAGGGCAAAGATTGGATATTTTTATACATCTTTGGCGAGACTCCGTGTACGCTTAATATGCGCCACAATCTAGATTGGCATACACTGTCGTCTCCTTGTATCATGACAGAAGTATATAACACATGCACATAACTTCATATTATTTAAACTATAACCAAACTGGGGACGACTGTCACCCCAACATTACTTGTTTGATATATCATGAAGGCTTATTGTTATCTATCAATCGTGAACAGTCCTTGGGTCCCTCAATGAGAAGTGCCACAGGACAGATCGAACAAAGACATTTCTACACATGCATCTACAGTTGATTTAGAATATATATCATGGAAAGCCCTCTGTTGCTACAGTATACACTGTACAGATAGAGCAAAGTATGACACTGGTGCTTTGTGTCAGTATTTTTAAATATATATCTAGACACAACCATTTAAATGTATGAACGTATCACTTCAATCTGTCTTGCGTTCATGGAGCTATAAACGTAACGCCTGTGTGTACGCTGTGTACATCCACATGGCGGGTAACGCAGGCTGCACACCGGTCCTTTACGGTTATAACTCCACATGCACGAAAACATATTGAATCATATTGAGGGTGTGGTCATCAGTACCTGATAAAGCGAACCTCTTTTCCAGCTTCCACTTGACATCTGGGTACTGGTGGGTATATTGTTGAAGGATGTTCCAGTGGGCGGCGAACACAGAGGTTGATAGCTGATAATCCTGGTCCTCGTGACAACCATACACGGCAGACTGAAACATGAAACAAGAGGATATACCAACATATACCTGATCCTCGTGACAACCTTACACGGCAGACTGAAACATGAAACAAGAGGATATACCAACATATACCTGGTCCTCTCGACAGCCATACACGGCAGACTGAAACACGAAACAAGAGGATGTACCAGCATATACCTAGTCCTCGTGACAGCCATACACGACAGACTGAAACATGAAACAAGAGGATATACAAACATATACCTGGTCCTCGTGACAGCCATACACGGAGGACTGAAATATGAAACAAGGGGATATACCAACATATACCTGGTCCTCGTGACAGCCATTCACGGAGGACTGAAACATCAAACAAGAGGATATTCCAACATATACCTGGTCCTCGTGACAGCCATTCACGGCAGACTGAAACATGAAACAAGGAGATATACCAACATATACCTGGTCCTCGTGACAGCCATTCACGGCAGACTGAAACATGAAACAAGGAGATATACCAACATATACCTGGTCCTCGTGACAGCCATACACGGCAGACTGAAACATGAAACAAGAGGATATACCAACATATACCTGGTACCAACATATACCTGGTCCTCGTGACAGCCATACACAGCAGATTGAAACATGAAACAAGAGGATATTCCAACATAAACTTGGTCGTCGTGACAGCCATACACGGCAGACTGAAACATGAAACAAGAGGATATACCAACATATACCTGGTCCTCGTGACAGCCATACACGGCAGACTGAAACATGAAACAAGAGGATATACCAGCATATACCTGGTCCTCGTGACAGACATACACGGCAGACTCAAACATGAAACAAGAGGATATACCAACATATACCTGGTCCTCGTGACAGCCATACACGACAGACTGAAACATGAAACAAGAGGATATACCAACATATACCTGGTCCTCATGACATCCATACACGGCAGACTGAAACATGAAACAAGAGGATATTCCAACATATACCTGGTCCTCGTGACAGCCATACACGGCAGACTGAAACATGAAACAAGAGGATATACCAGCATATACCTGGTCCTCGTGACAGACATACACGGCAGACTGAAACATGAAACAAGAGGTAAACCAACATTTTCCTGGTCCTCGTGACAGCCACACACGGCAGACTGAAACATGAAAGAAGATGATATACAAATATTTTCATGATATCTATACCTGAATTAAAAAAAGAACATTGTTTACTTTAAATTATTATGAAATATTATCAATTAAAAAGATCACAGTCGCTAATTGGCTCACCATGTTATGATGTGTAGGATTCCAGTCCTGTGTCCCTGCAACATTGAAAATAGAAAGTAGGTGGCCACAAAGTAGGCAGCATATCATTTCTAGAGAAGACAAAGTCTAGAATATGTGAAAGTCGTGGCGGACAATGGTAGCAAATGAGGCAATCGTAAAATATCAAAGTCCGATTTAAAAACACCGACTCCCTGCCAGCTTCCAATACTATTACAGACTCAAGGACTGAGCACGTGCCTCTTTCAAGACATTTGACCGTGACAAATTCATGAGTGTACATTTGTTATAAAGATCGTATACTTATTGATGCTGCCACTTATTTAACTTATTGTATTGTTTGTGATTGTAAGTCTAAAAGTCTGTGTGTCTCAATACATGTTTTTTTGTCATTTGTTCATCATTATTCGTTCTTCTGTGGTTATTTACTGATTTCACAATTGTATTCTGTACGCATTTCAGTTTGCAAATTCCTCCCGTAACAAGATAGTAAAACGTTCATCTTAAACTTCTCTTAGACAATACCTTGAATGGAATCACACCCGAGACCATCATATATCGTCATCTCAGAGATGTTAGCGTTGTTGATGACAATGTAAACCCCATCAGAAGACTGGGTCACCTCGCCACCAGCCGACCTCGCCACGACTGTTGTGTAATATTTCTACAAAAAACATTCAGACAACTTTTGTAGCAGTTATGTATATGCTAAAATTATTTCATTATTACTATTAATATAAGTATAAAGTTAGCTAATGGTAGTGTGGTGCGTAAACTTCCGGTTCGGTATACCGCGGACGGTGTTAGTGTGACGGCACTGTGTGGAACTTTCCAGTGGCTGGGTGGGTTGTATATAAGCGTCTTTACGTTTTCAACACTGTCTTTACGTTTCTCTCACGCATTTGATCACATCGGAACCACCTTTCATGTGAGGATCGCTCATCATCCCTGCCTAGCCAACTTCGGAAGCTTGACCACTGTCGTGGCTGGGTGAATATATAGTATTATCACTGATTTTTGCTATCACCACTGTATTTTTGTATTTGATACTGAGCACTGCCATCATATTATACATTGCCATTGAATATTATACTACCATTCTATTGTGTACGGCCATTGTAATTGCTGTGCAGTAGTTTGTATTGATTTGTAAAACTAGTTAATTTTTGTAATACATTTGTCAATTGTATATCGCTGTTGGTAGTTTGTTGGCTTCACACTAGATTCTTTTTCTTACAGATATCTGGGTGAACATCTTGATTCAATTTGGAAATCGACACGTAACAATCTGTCTGAGTGTTGTATGCAGCAGAAAAAGCAGACAGTTGCTTTGCTCTTCAACCATTGAATTAACCATGGATTTCATTGAAGAACCATGTGATTGTAATATTGAGCAACCTCAACTTTTGATTGATATATGTAAGTTGTTCCGTTATCTGTCTATACTGCTTTTACAGACAAAATTCATTATCAAACAGATGAGTAAGTAAAACTCTCAACTACACTGCAGGTCTATGTACTAATGCAAATGTCACCTGTGACGTGTTCAGCAGTAGATTCGTGAACTGATGCTGTAGCAAGTGTCCTGTGTCTTCATAGCCTCTCACGTCAACTACCCCGGGCCTGGTGCCAATCCCCGCCCTGTAGGTCACGTTCAACATGTCGTCATCAAACCCATACCACATCGCCTTCAGCCCTCGTGTAGACAGTTGGTAGTCGGAGTCCCGCAGTTCCTGCAATGTTTGAGGACACTGTCACAGCCTAGGTGCAAATTAATGAGGGGTTGGGTAGCCTAGTGGTGAAAGCATTCCCTCGTCACTTCGCAGATCCGGTTACGATTACCCATATGGATACAATGGTGTTCCCTGCCGTGATATTGAAGGAATATTGCTGAAGGCGGAGAACTCACCAAAGACGCTTTCCACGATTGTGTGATTCCGACTCATGGAAATTAAATTTCTTATACTCAAAGTAAAATGAGTTCATCATTTACAGTGAGAAGGTGAACAGTCGTTAAACGCATTTATTCTGCTTTGAAATACTATCTGTAAAGAAATTACGTTTGCTGACCGTTATCTGAAATAATTCTTCTTCATTTTCGGGGCAAACATCCATGACGACACCAGGAGAGGGCAGCGTGACGTCATGGACGTAAGGTTCTGCTACCGCCACTGTGGACAGCCCGACTGTGTTGGTGACCCTGACTGACACATAGTAGGCATGGCTGTGATGGAGGTCCCAGTGGAGGTCCCGGAGAGCTACTGCTGTACACGTGGGCGGAGACGTCACTGTGCACCCTGCTCCTGACTGCAGGGCAATGAAGGGCAGGATCTCAGTCCCATACGGCGAGGTACCTGTACACAGTAGAGTAGGTCAAATGTATACGTGGGACTTCCAGGTGACAATGTATCTGCAGTAAACCTAAGCTGGTAGTAAGAGGAGAATGAATAGGGTGATCAGGCTCTGTGACTTAGTTGATTAAGAGTCATCGTACCCCGAAGGCGTGAATTGTTAACATGAGTCACTGTAAATTCTAGTTCAAACATATAACTTGGATGCTGATGAGTGTGACGTTAAACAACAAACTAACAAACAAAGATAAAATACACAGACATGACCCTTAGGGGTGTTATCGGTCAGATAATAAATATATTTAAGACTATTCGAAGCATTTATGAGATTAATTAAAATGAAGACAAGACCGCCACTTCTTACCGACTGCAGCTTCATACTTGAGGTGAGCAACATCTGGGTCCGTGACATGTGAGTTGTTCCACGTCACTAGGAGATGACTCAGACTGGACGTCAGGGCAGCAGTGACTCCCCCGTTAAAGACAGGCTTCTGGGTGTGCACGAGGAGACGCCCCAGGACCTGAGGAAACAAGAAGTAAACATGGCGGCGACATGAGGGGCGTTGTTCATGGAGGTTCAGGAAAACGGGCCATGTAGCTCAATAGGTTATGTATAATCACATGTACTCAAACAGATGGGGGACAGATAAGTTAGAGTCTCAGAATATAAATATACACAGAGGAATCCTATGGTATTTCCTATTCAAAAAAGGTTGTTTGTCAAAATGGTCAGGATCGGGAGTCGGGAGAAGCACGATGGTATGGGCAGGTTTTCATGCTATCAGTCACTGGTTTTCCTCGTCTTGACTCGATACTGACTGCTATTGAATGATACAGTTCACTCATCCACGGAGAATCAGGAGGTAACATTGTTAGTATCACTTTACCCGAATGGTTGTAAGACCAGCTTTGTTGATGGCCTTGATAGCGATGTAGAACTGTTGCCCCTCACTGAGAGAAGGATGGTAGCCTTGATACTGCGGATGATGATGAGTGGACGTGTACGGCAGGATGTCTGGAGCTGCTTCACCAGAAGGATCTGACATCAGCCCCACCTCGTAGTCATAGATACCGCTCTCCGCGTCAGTTCCGGTCCAGTTTACAAACAGCTGGCAAGAGGAATGTATCATTGACAGAGGCCGCACGAAGAATCCTGATATTGCTATACGTGAGTCTCAATCTACCGAGTTATGATGATCTTTAAACTGCATTTTTAAAAACTTGTCGATTTATTAAGAGTGTACATGATCACTACTATCAAAGGTTTGAATAGGGTGTATAAGTGGTGAAAAACTGAAAACCTTTGACCCACGAGACTCACAACATACACAGTGAAACACTTCAGCATTTAACACAAAGTTTAGACATGATCGTCTGTTATGTAAGCTACTATGAATATCTCTCATACGTTGTGCTGTGTAGAAATATATATCTGGTGGAAACTTGACAACGCTTTAGACTGTATGCAAAATGTTGCATTTCATGCCAACATCGTTCCATTCCATATCACGTAAATGGGGAACTTCTCTAACTCTGCTGCATTGATTGCTGTTCCTTTGGATCTGAAAGATTCGCCAGGGTATACCATGAACATGGAGTGGGACCTCCAGCTTAAAGAGCTTAAGGGTAAAAAAACACCATAAAAGTTGCATTTAAAAATTGGTGACATAGGAATATTTATAGATAAATCCATTACAGTCGGTGGCGAGATCACTGACGCGATCCATTTTCTCGTACTCAATAGACACAGCCATACGTCAAACAACCATCCAGCTTTATTTGTATTCACAATAAAGGTTTGAATATCAATAAGGCGAACTCTGATAAGCGACATTAATTATGCCAGCGGCATGACAAGGACAGCACATTGTCCACACAGTTAGAGCATTATACTGCATGGAAAGATGGCACTGGATTGTGTAACGTGAGATCTAACTAAAACATTTTGGGACCCATCATACAATACCAGAGGGATATCCATTATGTCTATGTGCTGTTCCGAGACGTTTGTGCACAAAGGCGTATAGGAACCTTCGTAAACAAAGACGTCAAACGTTATCTTTAAAGTTCTTTTTCATAATGTATAGGCAATAAGAATTGTTAAACACATCTAATTATCCTGGTGTGTCGTACCTGCATTGGGTATCTAGTTCAGTAATTCTGCTTCTCCTGCGGTGATTGTCTATGAACCAGACCGTGCCTGATGAGGTGGTGACCAGACCCGGGACAATGCTAGACGAGGCTACAGCAATCTGTCCCACTGCTGGTGGTGTGTCATCAAGGGTCACTCCGTCAGAACACACAGGGTCAGATGCCTCCAGGGCCCGGTTGTAGGCCACCACTGTCACGTGATACGTTCCTGCGGAAGGTGCCGACCAAGCTGCATGTGTCGAGTAGGTTTCAGTCACCTGTAATTGTGATGGTTTGAGACGCATGTATGTGATTGTCAACGAGTAAGTATGCACCCTGGAAGAAACCTTGATAAGCCCTCACTCGAAGGAAGTCATACACGTACATTTAATACACTCGTATCCAAACCGAAATGCTCCTTTTGTAGACACTTGTCCGAGAACTGATACTGGTAGAACTTGACCCCACTCTCCCGGTCAAAGAAGCCATCCCAGTGGGCGTGGAGCTGCAGACTGTCCTGGTAGTCCACTTCCTGGTGTCCAGGCTGACCATCGTGGACAACTCCAGGGTGCGGTGCACTTGCATCTACTGTCAACTAGAGAGGCAGTAACATCATAGAATATGTCATCTAGAGGGGCAGTAACATCATAGAATGTGTCATCTAGAGGGGCAGTAACATGATAGAATGTGTCATCTAGAGGGACAGTAACATCATAGAATATGTCATCTAGAGGGGCAGTAACATCATAGAATATGTCATCTAGAGGGGCAGTAACATGATAGAATGTGTCATCTAGAGGGACAGTTACATCATAGAATGTGTCACCTAGTGGGGCAGTAACATGATAGAATGTGTCACCTAGAGGGACAGTAACATCATAGAATATGTCATCTAGAGGGGCAGTAACATGATAGAATGTGTCATCTAGAGGGGCAGTAACATGATAGAATGTGTCATCTAGAGGGACAGTAACATCATAGAATATGTCATCTAGAGGGGCAGTAACATGATAGAATATGTCATCTAGAGGGGCAGTAACATGATAGAATGTGTCATCTAGAGGGACAGTAACATCATAGAATGTGTCACCTAGTGGGGCAGTAACATGATAGAATGTGTCATCTAGAGGGGCTGTAACATGATAAAATGTGTCACCTAGAGGGACAGTAACATGCTAGAATGTGTCACCTTGAGGCGCAGTAACATGATATAATGTGTCACCTAGAGGGGCAGTAACATCATACAATGTGTCACCTAGAGGGGCAGTAACATGATTGAATGTGTCACCTAGAGGGGCAGTAACATGATAGAATGTGTCACCTGGAGGGACAGTAACATCATAGAATGTGTCACTTACAGAGGCAGTAACATGATAGAATGTGTCACCTAAAGGGGCAGTAACATGATAAAATGTGCCACCTAGTGGGGCAGTTACGTCATAGAATGTGTCACCTAAAGGGGCAGTAACATGATAAAATGTGCCACCTAGTGGGGCAGTAACGTCATAGAATGTGTCACCTAGAGGGGCAGTAACATCACAGAATGTGTCACCTGGAGAGGCAGTAACATCATGGAATGTGTCACCTAGAGAGGCAGTAACATCATGGGATGTGTTATGTGTGTTTAATTAACGTTACATGTATGTTAAGTAGTATCATCGTTACATTAAGATTCAAGATCAATAAAAAATGGCACACTGTCAAATACTCGTTCAATCAGGCGCATGCACACATTGTTCGCTGATGCTTTAAAAATAAACATACAGGAAAGAATTATCCTCACCTTGATTGCAAGCGACGTGTTTAGTTTGGCGTGGTTCATTACTGTAATCTCGATGAAGTAGTCGGAGTCGTGAACGCCCTTGTGCATGTCGTGGAACACGCCACCGTGACTGAGATTAGACGAGATTATGCGTGGTTTGATCTGGAAGTGTCTGTGGTAACACCCTGTCCCTGGCGTACAGTAACAGTTGGCACCCCGTGCATAGTCGCCGTACCTCGCTGTGCAGTTGGCCAGTGTCTGGGGGTAATTAAACACAACTGAATAAATGCAATACAAACAGCAAGATTGGACCTCCCTGAGATGAAGAAAACATTGATATTAACAGAACAAAGCATCCAATGACAGAGGAAGGTATGTACTTGCGTGTCTCCTTGAGCTGATAGATGTTCTTCTCCGTGGTAGATGTCTGAGCCGGTGATGTTGTCGTAGAGTCTCCACGACACAGTCTCTAGACCACTATGGTCGTCAAACGCCAGCCACTCAAATCTTAAATGCAAGATATGGTATTTGTTGAACGAGTATTTGAGTTTGGTTTAAGGCGTCTTTGAACAGTAGTTTGGTTATTTTCAGGGCGTGTCAGCTTCATGAAGTGATGTGAAGTCTACGAGCACGGGCATGGTACTGACAAACCTAGAAACATAATTAATGAGAAGTTGGATTTGAACCGATGATCATAAGTGTCAAGAACGCCGGAGGGACGCAACTTTGAGCCCTAAATTGCGGCGGATGAGACAAATGGGTCACCCGTTGCCATTGTTTTGCGTTGAAGGTACTTTTTACTAACTTAACATGTAGAAAGAGAAACTCACGTCATTTCATTGAATTCCTCTACTCTATGAACATTGACGTTGAGTCTGTCTCCCCTGGTGAGCCACAGGTTCTCTATGACTGGAGGCGATGTGTCCACGTGGACTGTCACGCTCTCCTCAAGGAGCTCGCGCCTGATGTCGTACGCCCTGACCCAGAACCTGAGGGTGTCTCCGTCCACGAGGACCGGTGTGACTGTCTGGTGCTGAGTCAGACCCTGGGTCTGGAAGTCGTCGTCAGGAGGGCGAGAGAGGATGCTGCTTCCGCCACTGTGGTCAATCAGGAAGGCGGTGCGGTATTCAACTATGCCTGGAACATGGACGCCATTTCTCTCACTGACGCATTAGCTAACTGTGGGGGAGGTGGTTTGTGACACAAAACAATTATAAACCGAACAATGATACAAACAACAATTGTGTAATTGTAGAGGTGATTGGTTATTCGATCAAATAACTTTTGATGGATTAAACTCAAAAACAAATTGACGTGAGTGACATTTGGACATGAAGCACATTTAACAAACTGCGATCGTAAATGTTTTTTGGGAAATCATTACCTTCCTGGTTGAAGAATAGCAGATTTACATCAGTACATGAGCCCAGATGTTGGAGCAGGAATGAGGATAGGAGCTATATCTTATCACAAATGTGAGGAAATTAAGGAAATAGGTCATAGCTCACGCTATCAACCACTGATTGTCTCCCCGACGGTAAAGGTCATTGCTCACGTTCGACACCTCTGATTGTCTCGCCGACGGCAACTGCTATCATCTTTCTCGAAGTCGTCGCGTTAAAGCCCACCCACATTGAGGGAATTGTGATAATTCGACAACTGTGTCAATCAGGGCGCCGTCTATAAACCCATTACAAATGCTTCAAGTTCGTCCTTAATAGGCAGGTATTGAGGAAATAAAACTCTATAAACACAAGGAGTTCCTCACCCTGCACGTGATCAATGGCGTCTATTCCCCTGGAGTGGTTGTTATCGTCGTAGTCCGGGGTAACGTCATGCAAGGAGGCCGCTTGCTTCAGCCATCCGTTGTTGTAATGAAGGGTGTTAATGTACCTGTACAGCGTATAGGGATGTTATATTGTTATACCTATGTGTGTCACAAGTACATTTACATCGTGCTTGATTAAGTGACTGAATACAGTATCATTATAAATACGAAATATATCATAATATATACAGATTAAAATAAATAAATGTAGCAAAGATGGGGGGCGGAGGGGGGTTGCATGGACCTTGCACAGTCAGGCATGTAAGGCCCATCATCAGCTCAGGGCCCTTGCCCCCTCTACACACAGAACAGATAGCGAATGGGACTTCTCCAAGGAGTGGCTGCCCGGTCGAATCCATCCCGTAATGTGAAGACTCCCCAACACTGCAGCCTTTTACATTACCAAGATTGTCAGAAGGGTTGTATTCTTGGCAGCATACCTGGGTACTCTCCTGATGTCAATAAACATGGAGGCACTGAGAACAATGGGGAGTCGGACAACTTCGGATGCAAGCGTGATATTTCGGAAGGGAGGTCCGCATAATTGCCATGTTTTCCCTGAATCTTTACAGGGTTGCTGGTTTTTTTTATAACCACGATACAATGGTCGTTCAAATAGCCTCTCCATGACAAACTGGCTGATTTGATAAAGCACTTCGCTTGGTTGATACTCATTTCTGTACCAACCAGCAGTACAGAACCATCAACAAATATTAACACTGACATTGAGATTTTATCCTTGGCTCGTTTTAAGAAAACTGTGGAATGCTTTGTTTTCTTCATGAGTCTTGACATGCTTCAAAAGAGGATCATCAGACAAATAAATGTGTGCAAAATTGCACAATGCAATTCTATCATGTAGAGCCCCCACGTTAATCAAATCACGCCCACCAGTTATGATTGGTAAATTTAAGCGATTGAGGGAAGAGCGCGGGTGGTGGGATTTATTGTCTGACATGATTCACAAAGTCAAATTTTGAACCAAGTCACATGCCAAGAGAAACACTATAGGGATGTAGATGACAAATGTTGGTGAATGTGTGCTTCCTAACCTCTTCTCCCAGTCGACAGACACGTTCGTCGTATTCCACTGCCAGCGGTGGGTTGTTATAGAAGCCGATGACGTCACTAGCAGCCTCGTGTCATGGACAACGCCCACTTTTGACACCTCGTCATAGATGAATATTCGCCGAGCACTCTTACTGTTTTCAGCCTTGTCGTAAGCAGTTAAAACAAGCGCATACACCCCGGGTTGTGGCAGATGAAACTGGCTCGATGATGTCTGCAAACCAAGGATGAATGACGTATTATTTAGATTTGAAAGATCAGATGACACAAATGTATTGGCTTGACAATAAATATCACACATAATAATCATAATATATTAACTTTTTCATGCATGTGTGTAATTTTGTTAGGTGTGTGACATGATTAAGCGAACTGAGTAAGCTGGCGTCAACCCCACCATGACCAGATATCACAGCTTGCCAGCTAAATGTGGGAGCAAAGCTGATGGGAACAAGCGTCTTGAATCCCACAAGCTCGGATGAGATGTCAGGACCAAGGATCAAATTCGATTCGAATCTGCACTACCAACCATCCATTCAATGATCCTGACACTTCTAAGGGACGCAATTCTGTGAGTGAGTGAAGGCATATTATCTGTCACAAAAGCATACCTCGCCGCTGTATCTGTCAGATTCAAAGGCTAGTGATTTCTCCACGAGCTGAGAGTCACTTTTGTTGGGATGTTTGTCATAAAGTTCAAATATCGACACCAAGTAGGAGAACACCAGGACGTCGTCCCTCCATCCCTGCCACGTGACACTGATCGGAGCCTGGAGTCAGACGGATACATTACATGTGTATATGACACTCATCAACACAAGGACATCACTGACATGTGAACATCATGTAACAAACAGGCCGATTGATGGCCAGTGAAGCAGCATCCAGCAAAGTGCAGTTTTTGCTCCTGTATTCAATGTGTCCATAAGCCTGGAGACCAAGAGTACATACCATAACCGTGTATAACCATGTTATGCCATGCACCTTTAACAGACTAGAAAATAACTACAATATTCAGCAATAGTTTATGACGTCACGGAAGGTCATTCCTACAAATAGATATTTATTGGACTACAATCTACAAGTCTAGAATAATAACGAGATTACTATTCTCGCATTTTACAATTACAGAATTTCAATTTCCCAGGTTCCCAATATATAAAATTATTTAATAAAGCAACTATAATCTATAATCTATCCCTATTTTGTTTTCATGTACACTGATTCAGAAATTGGACTCGTTGTTAAACTCAGTATTGAGAACAATAATTGTTTTTCACAAATTCTCAAATGACCTGTGTGTGGGTCTTGGCCAGTGATATCATGTCATCTGTGCAGTTCTCCTCCAGATCTACACTGCAGTGATGTGGGTCTATAAAGTCAAACCCGAGGATATACCGATTGATTTGTGTCTTCCCTTCGTTGTAGTAAGTCACGAGACTGCCGCTCTCCTTGTTCCTCACTTTAATGTAGCCACCATTAGTTGCCTCAAATGTGAATTCCATTCTGTGAAAAATCAAAAACGGATGATCAAAGAAGTCCAAGAAGCTTGCGTAATATGTAACTTGCTATTATTTTTGTCATTGCAAATTTAAACGATAAGTTTACCTTGATTATTGTAACAAAATGTTCGTTTTTCAAGGCCTCTCATGCCATGTGACTCACATATCTCCATGCTCCACTGGCAGGGAGAGAAAGGTATCTGCAGTCACGTCCTCCTCACAGACCAACTTAGTTTTATGAGGTGCCGTCTTACTGGGGCCATGGCAAGGTCGTACAGTGCTCATTATGACAGAGTCGCCTGGAACAAATTTACAGCAGTAGATCTGTGTTCATTGATTGGACTACTTTCACAAAGGTTATTGAGAAATCTCAACGTTTTACCATAAGAAAAGTCGGTATTCAAAGGACCAAAGGTGAATAAAATCAAAGTGAAAATATTTAGCAAATACCAAGTAACTATGGCTACCTAATGATGTCAATGAAAGCCACAAAACCCTTTAAATAACCATACGAAACATAAGAGTCAATTGTGCAATTCCGTCTGTATCATGAAAATGTGTTTTTGAATCACTCTCAAATGATGATGATATCCGGGCCTGAGAAAAGGTGAGCGTATCCGGTCACATTGGTAACACCAGTAGAAAACACATGCACAGGCAAGTCAACTGCTCATCAGAACAAACACATGATCATGTGATAAAGTCACAATAGCGATGGCATCGGGCATAATATTAATCAATGAACATGAAAGATACACTTTTAAAGAACACAGTGTTCATACTTCTTCCAACTTCAAATTTTGCTTTGGCGTTGATGATGCCAACCGCAAAGTCTTCAACATAGGCCTGTCTGGGCGGTGGAGTCGCAGTCATGATGAACTTGGTCTCGAATTTGTAGTAGATCATCCTGGTGTCGTTGATGTTGGTCCAGGACTCGTCTTGGGGAGCTCCTTCATTGGGGTTGTCTGGGGCTTCCACCTTGTCCAGGCCCGGGCCGGTCACATTCAGTGTGTTGGACAAAATGGACGGGAGCGTGTCGACTGGAAATACAAGGTGAGTGAGTGAATACATTCTCGGTGATCTGGTGTATCATACATCCATTTCTTTCTCCCACAAAGTCAGTAGCCAATGAAGGAAGAGTATCATCAAACAAAGTTGATAGGAACTGTCAATCAAGTGGCGAGAAAAACTGCAACTGTCAGACTGTAACAAACTGTAGCATATATGTCAGGTGGAAGGCAGATGTTTCAGATGACATGGTCCATAACTGCCAGATTCATCAGTTTTCTGATAACGGAAAGGCACAGTTGGGAAACTACCTAACGGAATCTATTTCCACGGATAATCGAAACTAGTTATTCTCTGGCGTTGACGTTTCGTATTTTTGAAAACAAATATCTACACTCATTCACAAACCCTTTACGAATACCACAAGGCCAAAAAAAAGCCTCCAACGAGCAACAGCAAGTCTGTGCTGAGCTACAGATAGGAGCGATGAAGGTAGTGACGTAGTTTCAGAAACAAAACAACACTGAACCGGATCACATTCTGCAGCAAATCCAAGGAGTATGTACGGATAACAGTAGACAAGTGTTCACATTGCAGCCAGAAATAAATATATCAACGGCCTGGACATATTCCAGTATGGCCCCGGCAAACCCGTGAATGGGTAACATCAACTATTCACGACACTGGGGTACAAGTCACCAAATTAATCCCTGATCGTCTCTAGGACAAGGATGTGGCAATGGCGTCCTACTCTGACCCAGGCAGGAAGGACAGAGATATCGTTGAGTGGAAACCGTTCATCTCAATGTGTGCAGGCCGTCATTGACACACTTAATGTTTTCAGGATAACAAGAAAACCATTGATTGGAAACTATTGTAATACTTTTTTGATTAACGTTTGTGCCATTATTTTCCTCTCGAATCTAAAGTGTAACATTGATTTTGTATGTGTATTTTGTTCCTACTTTTCTCGCAGTGAGTGCCGCTAAACTCTGTTGTACAGATACAATTCCTTGCATATTCCTCTGCACAATCTCCTGGGTAGCACCGTGTGCTGTCACCTCGCCACGAACATGCCTCTGCAAAACACACAACATACTTGTGTCAGTCATACAGGTGAATTAGGTTGCATTTTATTTAACTACAGGCTGTAAACTGTAAACTAAAATAGATTATAAACGTGATTAAATTTTCAAAATCGCCAAATAACCTTTACACCAGGACCTCTCTACTCTTTGTATTTTATTATAAAACATATCTGCACAAGTCAGTTAAGGGAGAAACACTCCAACGTTTTCCGATGATCATTTTTAACAATAAAAAAGAGGTATGATAAGAGTCCTATTTGCTCTGAGGAAAAATCAACTTCAAAAGTAATGAAAAGTTGGTTTCAAAATAAATCAGGCTTGTTCAAATGGCTGGCAACTGGCCTTCTTTCTTTCTAAAATTTGCAACACTTTTAATACTGGCATGATGAGGAACGTAGGTTTGGCTAAAATGAGAGAGAGGGCTCGTTTTTCGAATTTCGTGTCCCTGACCCAAGATTACTTTTGACCACTGTCTTTACCTACATGTCCAATGACAATCAGCATGGAACAAAGACACGATCATGGTTAAATGTTTGATAAAGGAAGATTCATAAGAGCCCGACGATTCCACCGATATCATTTGTTTATGGGTCCAGCAAATGTACTACGAAATCCTTGTCTCAACGATTAACCATGATCCTCAATGCAATCGACGGAAGACTTTCTTTATATTCACAAAACGTATTTGAGAGAGGTGGAATAGTGTGATATGCAGTTGAAAAATTAATGCTTCTTTTAGAATTGCTTTGACCTATTGTGAATCCCTCTCATCTGCAGGTCCTGTCTTAATAACTCTACAATCAATGACTATATATAAGTTCTACCTGTGTTGGTTTGAGGATTGTGGTTATTCTCTGAGATAGGGACCATCTTTGGGGGTAAATTTGGTGAACCATGCAAGTATAGCACCACCTAATTTGAAGGGTAATTTCGGGTTTATTTTCAATGTAGAGATTTAATAGTACACTGTGTGTTGTTACACTATCTGTGTGTAGAACGGTAGCCACCTTAACGCAACCTTGAGGGAGCGTTTATGCGAGCCATATGCACAACTAAGGGGCCTTAATAGAGAAATTCATGTTTGGTGATGGAAAGTTACTGCTCTTACTATTTTTCCTAACCGTTTTTAATTTTGAATGAAAGTTCTACCAATTTGAAAGTCTGTCTGTGTAACGATTGTAACTGAAATGCCTAAGCATCGTACTATCCTTGATAATCAAATGATTGGCATGCACCAAACAGGCATGACATTTCTGGATATTGTGGCTGTTTCGAACATTAACCATGCTGTTATATGTAGACTAATTAGAAAACACACTTTGACTGGACATGTGAGGGACTTGCCCTGATTGGGACGTCCACAGAAGACCAGTGCCAGAGAGGACGCGGTCCTTGTAGACCAGGCAAATCTTGCACTATTCTTCATCATCACTGACATACCCACAACAGAGTGTCCACCATCAGGCGTCGGCTGAATGCAGCAGGATTGAGGGCCAGAAGACCCCTGCTCACGTCCCCTGCTCACACCTAAACACGTGCAGGACAGTGCAGTCTGGTGTCAGACTCGAACACACTGGAACTTAAGGTCATGAAAGGAGATTCATTGGTCTGGGGAGAGATGGTCTTTGTTCCACCACACTGATGGTAGAACTCGTATGCGGAGTCATAGAGGAAACAGTGGCCTCTGGTTGCGGCTCATGGATGGTATGGGGATTCTGTTCCTTTGATTGTATGATTTTGTCACAGTTCAGGGGATATTATATAGACAAAGGTACCACGGTAACATATGGGACGGTGTTGTTGTGCCTCATTTTAATTACAATGCACATGCCACACGTCCTGTCTTCATGGACTACAATGCCCTAACTCACCGAGCATGAGCTTTGACCGACCATCTCCAGAACAACGCCTTTGGCATATCTGAATCCAACAGAATATGTTTAGGATCAGTTGGGACATATGGGTAGAGCCATGGACCCTCAGTTCAGAATCTCCAAGAAGTGATCCAGGCATTGCATCAGGAATGGCAACATATCCCTCTGTTGAGGATCCAGAGAATGATTTTGAGCATGAGGAGACGCATTGTGAATGTGATCCATGCTACACCAGATATTTGCTTACACTTTATTTTGGGATACGAGGTATCTACTGTGTGGTGGGACAACATCAAAGTTCAAAACACAGTAGGTTTATCTCCATTCTACCGTGACGGCAACACCCCTTTGAAAACGGTGCTCTCTTGCAATACGTGAGAATACAGGGTTCAAAGGTCTGCAATCTTAGAACATTCTGAAAAGTTGCCACAGGTAGTAACAAATGTTACTAAAATTCAAGATTAATAATCTTGAGTAGTTGAAAATATCTGTTCAAAACATATAGTTTTTCAACAAGAAGCTGGCAAATAGCCTTTCAAACTTAGTCCAAAAATATATTTTTTAGTTCCATTGCAACCTGCTGCGCACTGGTTGGACTCACCAAGTCATTTCTTTGAAATCAGTGAGAGAATTCATTTCTTGAAACTCAGTGAGAGGAGTCATTTCTATGAACTCGAACATGCTATAGCCATTGTAGGGGTGACAAGTTGTTGAAATAGTTTTTAAAAATGCTAAACGAATATATGTCTGCAACAAATATTTCTAAAGTTCAAGATGAATAATCATACAGTCTTGAGTACTTGAAAATATCAAACTTTATGAATTAACATTCTACTATTTATTTTACACGTGTAAATCTTATTAGTTAGTCAGCAGTTACCCCCAGTAAATAAAAAAGAAAATCAAAATAAACGCCTCTCCTACCCGAACTTGGATGTGGCAGAACTTGACCTACACCAGGGTTACTGACACTTCACAACTGTCAATATGGCTGCTAATGTTTACATTTTCCGTGCCTCAGGAGACAACTGACACGAATAAAGATGACGACCCCGAAATATGATGCAGTTCAACATTTACCTGTAGATTAACTGAGAATGAGCCTGCTGTGCAATGTGATTACAAATGGAAGTGGAGTATGACTGCATCCGCATTTTAGGCTGCAGACGAGCCGGGTGTTCTGATATGAGAGGTCAAGATTCAGAGTGTAAAAGAAAATTGATGTGATAGTGGTGGCACAGAAACATTTGTTCGTTTAGGATTATCATATTTTGCGTGTTCTGTAATGAATCTCATCAAGTTTGATAAGTTGCTCTGATCAAGTGTGCTGTGACTTCAGTGATGGCTGGACATTGTTTTTGCCTTTCAAAGGGATGAGTGTTTTCTGAGTGACTTTTAAATCCTCTCCTGCAAAATTCTTACTGGTGGTTGTTAACGAAGATAGCAATGAATATCAATCACAAAAAGGTTTGTAAACAACATGTTGTCATGAGAAAAGTTTCCTTTAAGATTTGTTTATAATAATGTAGTTAAGCCTGTTCCAGTTCTGGTCGCCAAAGAACATGTCCCCAACAGTTTCATAAACATTTTATTTGTATGTCAAAACTATACCTTCGTTAAAACTTGTAACGTTATCATCGAATCAAACATCCGAAATCAAACAAGATACCTTATTTTCTCTATTAGACTAGGCAGCCTATTACTTTCGCGAGAGCCATTGACTCGGCGTGTATCAGAAACTTTGGTTGTATTAGTGACCTAGCGTGTAATAGAGAAAATATAGATACGTTTTACAGTTCATATGGGGGGTGATCGATAAACAGCCATTTCTTATGAATCGCTATGTAGGCTATCGATGTATTCACACGCAATTTGTGTGTATGAAATCAATCAAATGAACACTTCTGATATTTTTTATACAAATTTCAGCATTTGATTTCTAAATAATTTGTTATTGTTATTAATTATGGAGTTCATGAGAGCAGAGGAAGCCGTTATAGTACCTCGTCCAACTGGAGATCTTCTCTGTTTCTGTCCTGTGGAAGCCAGTATTGAATTATAAGTATATTAAGGATGGTGAATGGGTGTCCACAATTCCCGATACTTACGAATACAGGATTTCTTGTCTGTGGTGACAGCGTACGCTCGTTCCCCCGCCAGCTCCCTGTACACCCCTTCACACCGGGAACACACCTGGTCAGAGGGCGTCGTACATTCCTCCAGGTCACAGTTGGAGATGGCCGAGCACACTGTCCGTAGAAAACAGGGCATACAGACACTGCCGACATGGGAACTACAGGTAACCAAGTGACCAAAATGAATTTCAGACTTTGTCAACGTAATAAAACTATCCAATTGTTAAATGATTATTATGATTATTAAAACATGTCAACATCCGATTTAATGATTTATTTGCGCGAACCAGTCAGGACTGCCAATTTGCCAATCCTCTTATAACTCTAAAGCGCATGTGATTATCATGGTCATGTAAATTGACTGTATGTTGATCAAGTGGGTCATTGAGGAATACGTGTTCATTTTGGATAAGTTCACAGTTAATCACTTACTCACGCATCTATTTGGGCTGGCATAGAAGCCCTCTTTGCATTTGATGCATATCTCAGGGAGTCTGCAGGTACCCCCGCTACTGTACTGGGTTAGGCCGTTGCTGTAGATGATGTGGGACGTAGTGTAGTCTTTGTTGCATGCGCCGGTGGGGTTGATGTCGTTGTCGCAAATGGCTACAGATGTGGTGATGAAGTCAAATAAGGTATATGTTGTCATAGTTGTGTACGTCAGTTACCCAGTGACACAGTTTATTTCAGCTCACTGATTCATATGAATGTACTTAATGTTCTCTTACAATACAACTGTGAATATCCAAAATGTTGATAGAAGTAGCTTTACCGTATGGACATCCATGGTTATCGGTAGATCTGTATCCAGATTTGCACCTATGCTCCTTGTAGTACACTGTCCTGTTGTAGAGATAGAACCCATGTATGTACAACCTGAACTGACTCTCTGTACACAGAGATATAGATCCCATGTATGTACAACATACTGACTCACTGTACACAGAGACATGGGTCCCATACAGAGACATAGAAGAATCTCTCTCCACATCCCAAATCCAACCCGTTTGCTGGCACACGTTTGTTGTCATGCTCAAAAGAACAGGAGCCCACCTCACTACTCCAGCACCTCAACACCCTGGAGATAATTCACTATGGAGACAGAGAACAAGCAACAACTCCCCTTTCTGGGCGTACTTGTATCGACAGTCCCCAGTAACAAGATTACAACCACACAGGACGTCTTCTAATTCTGACCAGGAAATTCACTTCAACTCTAACCATCCCCAAAACGCTGTCCGCTATCATCTTCATCTTCACCAAGAGAGAAAAATACATCTGCACCAGCAACTTTGACCTTAACCATGAACCTAATCATCGGGAGCATGTGTTAACCAACCTTAGCGAGTATCCTACCAAACTAGTCAATAGGACCATCTCCTCCAGGCTCCAGCCCAAACCCAAACAACCCAGACCACAATCCGCCCTCAACAGAATCACTCTACACTACATTAAGCAAGACTTCACATCAAATCAGCAGATTACTTAAGCACCGGGAAGTCATCAATACTATCTTCACTAGCTCCCCATCCCAAAGTAGAGTCCTCCACGCCAGCGGAAGTAACCCTTCCTCCAACATGATATGATCTGTAAGATTAATTGTGGCTCTGTAGTTACCCGCATCAAAGAACCTAAAACTTCAAAAGCCTGAGCAAATCAGCCCTCTCAGACCCCCGGCAAAAGTTTTCCAGCCATCAGTTTGACAAAGTCCAAACCCTCTCTACCAAACATCAGGTCTTCACAAAAAAACTCTCATAAAAAATAAACATCCTCCTTCATCAACGCTTGATCAATAGACATCAAGTGTATTACATCCAGCCTGCCTATGAAGATCTAGTCAAGTAATATACTCTTTCTAATGAATAACCAATCGTATGAATGCTAGGATGCAGAGAGCATGTATATATACATGTAAAACCGACACAAATAAATACATAATAATTGTGGAAACGTAACAAGGGAAGTCAACAGTTGATTAGCGGCTGATTGGCCTTTCGCAATGGGCAGATGGAACCCAGGAGTTAATTTAGCACTGCTTGGTAAGGAGCAATGGAAAAAATGGAAAGCAGAGGTGTATTATCCCTGGACAAAGGGGAACAAGCAGGAGTAATTGGTCTTCATAGGGGCATAATGCAACGGCACAGATTAATTAATCAATAACAAGGCAGATACGTTCCCTGGTCACGGTTCATAGCTGGCTGATATCTTCTGACGCCAATGCCCTCTTGTCGTTTTCTTACTCCAAAACGGTGTCTTCCTCGGAATAAAGAAGTTGACATCCATACATACTCTCTCTTAGCCTGTTACAATACTTTAATCCTCACTGCACATCTGTCTTTATTGCCTGTCTGTTATTTGACTGTACATCTGGCTTCATCGAGTTCTCTGTGTGCTACTTGTTATCCATTACCTGTTGTTGTTAATGTTAATCTGTTGCTTACCATAACATATATAGATATATTTACATATATTTATTTATTTATTTGGGAATTTGGGATGACAGTTACTGATTACATGTATGACTGCTTGGGATAACCTATATGCACTTTGTGCATAAATTCCTTTTTCTCTCGTTAATACCGTTCAGTCCAAACAGCTCCATATCACACATGCGCTCATAAAAAAACTCTGAGTTGTAGCTTCACCAAATAAGGCGGAATCAGAACGTAATCAGGAACCACTTACTGTTAAGCATCTCCTAATTCCATAGCAAGAAACACAGACAAAGCCATTACATGTTTAGTTTTTATTCGATTTTAACATAATAAAGATACACAGTCGAGTTATATTAGACCGGAGGTGGTACATAGAGCCAACATTTAATGTTAATTTTTACATATTTTTTTCCGTTTTCGTTTTCTCGTTTTTTGTTCCTGAATATCCTAGTTAGGAACATCGCATGACCTAATCCAATATGGAAGGTAAATATCCGGTGCAATGCATGTGTACCTTTGTCTGTATGGTAGATTGTGATTAGCTGTGTGACAATGACAGTTAGTGATTATCTGTGTGACAGTTGGTGAATATCTGTGTGACAGCTGGTGATTTTCTGTGTGACAGTTGGTGAATATCTGTGTGACAGCTGGTGATTTTCTGTGTGACAGGTAGTGATTATCTGTGTGAGAATGAGTGAATATCTGTATGACAGTTGGTGATTATCTGTGTGACAGTTGGTGATTATCTGTGTGACAGTTGGTGAATACCTGTTTGACAGTTGGTAATTATCTGTGTTCCAGTTGGACATTATTTGTGTGACAGTTGGTGAATATCTGTGTGAGAATGAGTGAATATCTGGGTGACAGTTGGACATTATCTGTGTGACAGTTTGTGAATATTTGAGTGAAAGTTGGTGAATATTTGTGTGAAAGTTGGTGAATATCTGTGTGACAGATGGACATTATCTGTGTGACAGGTGGTGAATATCTGTGTGACAGTTGGTGATTATCTGTATGACAATTGGAAAATATCTGAGTGACAGTTTGTGATTATCTGTATGACAGTTGGTGAATACCTGTGTGACAGTTGGTGAATATCTGTGTGACAGTTGGTGAATACCTGTGTGACAGTTGGTGAATATATGTGTGACAGCTAGTGATTTTCTGTGTGACAGGTAGTAATTATCTGTGTGAGAGGTAGTGATTAACTGTGTTACAGTTGGTGATTATCTGTTTGAGAATGAGTGAATACCTGTGTGACAGTTGGACATTATCTGTGTGACAGTTGGTGTTTATCTCTGTGACAGTTGGTGAATATCTGAGCGGCAGTTGGTGAATATCTGTGTGATAGTTGGTGATTATCTGTGTGACAGTTGGTGAATACCTGTGTGACAGTTGGTGAATATCTGAGTGACAGTTGGTGATTATCTGTGTGACAGGTGGTGAATTTCTGTGAGACAGTTGGTGAATATCTGCGTGACAGCTGGTGATTTTCTGTGTGACAGGTAGTGATTATATGTGTGGGAGGTAGTGATTAACTGTGTGACAATTGGTGAATATCTGTGTGAGAATGAGTGAATATCTGTGTGACAGTTGGACATTATCTGTGTGACAGTTGGTGAATGTCTGAGTGAAAGTTGGTGAATATCTGTGTGAGAGTGGGTGAATATCTGTGTGACAGTTGGTGAATATTTGTGTGACAGTTGGTGAATATCTGTGTGACAGTTGGTGATTATCTGTGTGACAGTTGGACATTATCTGTGTGACATTTGGTGATTATCTGTGTGACACGTGGTGAATACCTGTGTGACATCTGGTGAATACCTGTGTGACAGTTGGTGATTATCTGAGTGACAGTTGCAGTGTGATTATCTGTGTGACAGCTGGTGAATACCTGTGTGACAAATGGTGAATATCTGTGTGAGAATTAGTGAATAACTGTGTCACAGTTGAACATTATCTGTGTTACAGTTGGTGATTTTCTGTGTGACAGTTGGTGAACATCTGTGTGACAGTTGGTGAATATCTGTGTGACAGGTGGACATTATCTGTGTTACATTTGGTGAAAATCTGTGCGACAGTTGCTGATTATCTGTGTGACAGTTGGTGAATACCTGTGTAAGAATGAGTGAATATCTGTGTGACAGTTGGACATGATCTGTATGACAGTTGGTAAATACCTGTGTGACAGTTGGTGAATATCTGAGTGAGAATGAGTGAATATCTGTGTGACAGTTGGACATTATCTGTGTGACAGTTGGACATTATCTTTGTGACAGTTGGTGAATATCTGAGTGACAGCTGGTGAATATTTGTGTGGCATTTGCTGATTATCTGTATGACAGTTGGACATGATCTGTGTGACAGTTGGACATGATCTGTGTGACAGTTGGACATGATCTGTATGACAGTTGGTAAATACCTGTGTGACAGTTGGTGAATATCAGTTTGACAGTTGGTGAATACCTGTGTGACAGTTGGACATGATCTGTATGCCAGTTGGTAAATACCTGTGTGACAGTTGGTGAATATCTGAGTGACAGTTGGTGAATATCTGTGTGACAGTTGGTGAATATCTGAGTGACAGTTGGTGAATATCTGTGTGATAGTTGGACATGATCTGTATGACAGTTAGTAAATACCTGTGTGACAGTTAGTGAATATCTGAGTGACAGTTGGTGAATATCTGAGTGAAAGTTGGTGATTATCTGTGTGACAGTTGGTGATTATCAGTGTGCCAGTTGGACATTATCTGTATGACGGTTGGTGAATATCTGTATGAGTGGTAGGGAATATTCGGATGACAGTTGGACATAACCTGTATGGCTGCTAGTGATTAACTGTATGCAGTTTGTCATTACCTGTATGGCAGTTGGATATTACCTGTAAGGCAGCTAGTAATTACCCGTATGCAGTTTGTCATTACCTGTATGGCAGTTGGATATTACTTGTAAGGCAGCTAGTGATTACCCGTATGCAGTTTGTCATTACCTGTATGGCAGTTGGATATTACTTGTAAGGCAGCTAGTGATTACCCGTATGCAGTTTGTCATTACCTGTATGGCAGTTGGATATTACCTGTAAGGCAGCTAGTGATTACCCGTATGCAGTTTGTCATTACCTGTATGGCAGTTGGATATTACTTGTAAGGCAGCTAATGATCACCTGGATGCAGTTTGTCATTACCTGTATGACAGTTAGTGTTGGCCTGTATGGTAGATTGTGATTACCTGCGTACCATTTAGTGATAACCTGTATGTCAAGTGATGCTTTGTATGAGAGTTAGTGAATATCTGTATTGCAGTTAGTGATTTACCTGTATAACGGTTGGTGATTATCTGTATGAGTGTTGGTCATTACCTGTATGACAGTTAGTGTTTGCCTGTATAACAGTTAGTGGATATCTGTTAGCAGTTATTGATTTACGTGTATGGCAGTTCGCCATTACCTGATAGTTAGTGATTATCTGTAGGACAGTTGATCGATACCTATATAACAACTGCTGACTACCTGTATGGCAGTTGGTCATTACCTATATGACAATATATGTTTGACAGTGAATCTGATTAATTCCTGTATGACAGCTTGCTATTACCTGTGTCTGGTGCAACGATCCCAGCCGAACAACCCGCACGACGTATAGTATGTCGACTGGCGTGAATGGACTTTCGTGATGACATTTATCCTGTAACAAAGGCAAACGTCAATGTGACTTCCAACATACTTACACGACATGGTAGGACTGTTGATATATGAGTCAATATATAATTAGGTAAGATGTGCACATTCATTTAACAGGTCATGACAATGGTGTTCAAAGCAGTTTTTATCAGAGAAGTTATTATTGATGTCCATTTTGAAGTTCGCGTAACAATACCTACATTATTTTGAGTTGTTCATTTGTGATGTTACCTATCAGACTATTACAATAGTCAGGCCTTCGGAGCTCAACAGATTGTACGTATTGTTACGCGAACTTCAAAATGGACATCCATAACCCCTTCTCTGATATCGCAGCATTGGTTTACCTTTCAAAGCTAGAATTGATTTTAAACTACAGACATTAGCCTACAAATGTTTCAGTGAATCAGCCGAATGTATCTGATGAGACTTTTGCCTAAATATAAGCCATTTAGATGTCTCCGTTCTGAATGTGAACACCTACTGCAAGCTCCAGATAACTGCTTGAAAGCTTTTTGTCACATATCTTTAGAATCCTGTGCTTCAACACTTTGGAACAATCTACCAACAGAACATAAGCTCTCCCCATCACTCCATTCATGCAAGGCACGTCTAAAGACCTACCTTTTCAAGCAGTACGACTCAGTCTAAATTCAACACACTTCGCCCCCAGCCACGACTGTATCCTTGCTGCAGCATTACCTGCTTCAGCGTATGCAGCGTAATGAGCATTTACTTGGGGAAAGGAACCTGGCGCCTTATAAAAGATCAGATTATTATTAAAGGTTTTACAACTAGCGGTCACTGTGACAGACTTACTAAGGTAGTTTTGAACAGACCTTCTCATCTAATGATGATATTATTTGCATCTATTTGTTGCCAACCAGCTACAAAAGATGTTCCTGTGGAGCAGTTTTAGTATATATACGCTCATGTCTTCTCTCCCTTTGAGGACCGCCTCAGTGGTCTAGTGGTAGAGCGTCCGCTCGAAGAGCGGAAGGTCTGGGGTTCGATCCCCCCGCGTCATACCGGCGATAAAGATGGTTGTTATATGGCTGTCAGTGTAATAGGGGGTCACACGTACTAAATGAAATGTATGTATCCTTCGATATATTCAAACGTTATAGAAAAGGATTGATTCTACTTCGTGTGAGATCATTGGGGTAGGATCATTCAAGGAGTCTCGTCACTATCTGGCTGAAATACTGTCGATGTGACGAGGTATTCTATCTCAGTCACTCATTTCGAAAGGGCCAAACTGCACGAATGTCGGAACTTAGAAGGTGCTTAGAAAGTTTGGAGGTAACAGTGTTGACAGTGTGTCACCCGTGTGGGTACAAGGAAAGAACAAAGACACGCGGGTACACTATAAAACACTATTAATGGAATATTCCATACCAGTCTATAGTATACCGGAAGTTTACACAGAACACTAGTATCTAAATATAGTAAGTTCCTGACGACTGCTTAGATAAAATGGCACTGCATTCCTGACGAACTAATTACTGCCAAAACACAATGCAATGAGCGTCTACCGAATCTCAACAGAAATAATGTACACAACGAACTTACACATAAACACAATGAACGTACACATACACAACGACACGGACACACGGACACACACACACACACACACACAATGAACGTACAGACACATACACACAGTGAACGTACACGCATATACAACGAAGGTACACTTACACAACGAATGTACACACATACACAGAGGCAAGCTGATTTCCCATTATTTAGTTTAACCAGCTACTGGATATTTCCACAAAGTGCTGTCACAACATAGACTGTTCCACATGTTTCTATCACCCAATATCACAGTCCACGGTATTCCGGAAGTTTACACATGACACTATCATCATCTAAATATAGTAACTTCTTCAAAACTGCTTACATTAAACAGTACTACATTCCTGACAACTGATCACTGTCCAAATGCAATGCAATTAGCTTCTACCGAATCTCAACAGAAACAATGTGACACAGTTACAATAATTATCTAACAATAAAATAAACTATGATATAACCCGATAAAGACAACAAAGTGTTTTCAATGTCGAGCTATGTACCTGTAGATTGAGTCGGTATCTGGCACGAAGGCAACACATCCCTTCATTGAACACAATGTGTTCCTCTCCATTTCACCCTGGCCTACTCATAATGGGCTATGTGTCAACACAAAGCTCACTGGGACCTTTTACATCTATTACAGGATATAGGTAAACTCGCCAATAGGGGAGGGGCAGTTGAAAAAGCGACACATCAGAGGACTGCTATGTAAAAGCAATGTTGTTGTTTTTATGCGCAACGAAATCTGTTTCGTCGGATATCTGAGACTGGTTATTTTCTGGCTTCGACGTGTTTGTATTTATCAACGTTGGGGCCATCAATAATTAAATCGGGCATTCGCCCTCAGGAAAGGTCTGCAACATGTCAGGGCAGGTCTGCAACAATAAGGACAGAGCGGCAACAGTGAGGACATGTCGGTATTAGTAAGGACAGGTCGGTAACAGTAAGGACAGCTCAGTAACAGTAAGGACATGTTGGTAAAAGTAAGGACGGGTCAGTAACAGTAAGGACAGGTCGGTAACAGTAAGGACAGGTCGGCAACAGTGAGGACATACAAAACGTACACACATACGCAAGGCACGACACTGAACACACAAAGCTTGATCAAACGTCAGTTTTCAAACAATAGACTTGAAGAACAGGTATATTGACCTATGTACGGACGTGGTCAATGTATAGTTAAAGGCAACCAAGTGTTGTCAATGTCGAGATATGTACATGTAGATTTGACGGTAATACATTGAATCGGTATCTGGCACGAAGGTGACGCAACCCTTCATTTAACACAAGGTGTTCCTCTGCATTCACACAGGGTCTACTCATAATGCCGCTGTGTGTCAACACAAAACTCACTGAAGGCATTACATGTATTCCAGGAAACGGGTGAGAACATCATTCGTCATTCTATCGAGACGGTTATTCTCTGGCTTTGACGTTTTGTATTATCAACTCGCCTGTACTATTCCTGGTTTTGGTCGTGTTGCAGCAACGTTGTGGCCTCAATAATTAAATCTGACATTAGCTCAACATATTTGGGGCTTTACCCGGAGTGATCCCGGGTATTGTCTCTGTATTTGGAAACTGCTCGTTTTTTCCCCAGTTTCGTATGAACGCATCATGCACCCTGAAGCAGTACGGCTCACAACCGACAGCCGCTTTCCATCAGAAGTAAAATACAACCGACCTATATATTACTGGCGAACGCACAAAGAATAAACGTGAGTCGAGAGCTACATATTGGGTTATTGCGTATTTGCTGTGGATGACCTCACAAGGTGATAAGAGAGCACATATACATGTGATGTTCAGCAGTATGTATTTGGCGATAAAACACTGAACATGTTCAGCAGACTTCTCATGCGAGTGAAATTACGTTTTATGCTGGAACTATGTTCAGTATGCTTCAATGATCAGATGAGTTAGAAAATACATTATAAATAGAATATTCGTCCTGTTAAGTCAATGTTCATTTGATCTCGTGATAGAATAGGTCTTCAGCAACCCATGCTTGTCGTAAAAGGCGACTAACGGGATCAGGTCGTCTGGCTCGCTGACCCAATTGCGTGGATCGATGCTCATGACATCAATCACTGGATTGTCTGGTCCAGACTCGATTATTTACAGACCGCCGTCATATAGCTGGAATATTACTGTGTGTGGCGTAAAACAACAAACCAAACCAAACCAAAAAACTAATCTCGTGACCTGAAAAAGTTGGCTGCTTCATAGATATCGATTTTGTGAGGTCACTCGATGAGATAAACATGTCAATTAAACACGAAAAGCTAATTATATTAATCATCTATGTATTCAAACACTTAAAATAAAGTTTTCTCCTTTATCCTCTTAAAAAACCTACTACATTTCAACATAATCTAAACTTGATTGCCACTTACGCATTTTCCGCAAGTCCGTCAACGCCGTGGAACTGGAGAAGACATAAGACAAAACCACAGAGTACCAGCTTCATCGCCATCCTTCACCACCCACCTCTTTCCCGTCAACTGAAGTGTCGCGATCCAGAAGTCCTTAACCAGGAAGTTGTGACGTTACCATGGTCGACTTGCATGTTCATGACATACCTGGAACCTTTGACTGCATTTAGGGTTACGTCTGAGTTATGCGCAGGAATGTTTACAACATGAATAAATCATGACTGCCCGCGTCGCTATAAAGTGCAATGATCTTAGACGCGACGTAAACCCCATTTCACCTTGCCTCTGATGTGGAAAGCGCATTTGGTGAAGTTGTTAAATTCAATTCAGTGTGCTGGAGTGACAGGCTCTCGCAAACCTTTTTCCACTTCACAAGGTCGGTGTTTACAGTGGTGGCCGTGGGGTACCAGGAAGTGTACCATAGCACTTGAGTGTACGTTCTGTGTTTAAAAAGAGCTGAGGCCACATTTGAGTTATTGGTGTTGACATATCGTAAACACAGCACGGGTACATTTCTATATTCATGGCATAAACTATTGATTTTGTGATGGTGTTACGTTATTTTGGTCAGCAATAAGAAGGAAATGTTTACATGCAATGATCATGACCATTGAATACGAGACGTGTTGCAGCGCAACCTGATACTCCACTTCTTTCATTCGCTTGCCACCCGTGAAGATCCATGATCGTATACCAATTACGTTGATCGATGCAAATGGAGGCGAGGCGTGAGCCGAGCCCAATATTTTCCTGCTAACCTAATATGACACCGTATACGGCAACTGAAGACACCATAACAAATTTATAATGTCGAAAGATTTACACTATTTGGTATCATTGTCGCACATGTCATGTCAAAATGAAAATTTGACACTAACAACCGGTGTAAACGACATGATCAGCACATATGTTTTCGATATACAACGCTTTAACGCAAACATAAATGTTAACAATTGAATATATAATGCACTAAATGTGAACGTTTAAAGTATTATCGCTAAAATGGATAGAATTATTATAGAAAATGCCCTCATAATAACAGAAATCTGCGGGCCACTGCACCTATATAACTTTCCTAATCCATAACGACGTCTTCTTTATTACTTTGTGACGTCATTAGCGTTGCGCGTCTTGTTTGTGACGTCATCCTATATTATGTTTTTAATGAAGTTGCGATTTGTAACTCAGTGACCCTGTGTAAGCTTTTTTCTCTATACTTTTGTTTAATAAAGTCAGGAACGTGTTTTTTTTAAAAAAGGAATGTATTTGCGCATCGCAGTTGATTAAAAGAAAAAACAGTGTCGAATAACGAATTTCTGTACCCAAATTTTCATGTGAAATATGTGAGGCGGGAGTTGCAAAATCCAAAATGTATGTCATATATTAGGTCAGTCGCAACCATTTTGAATTGATCAATCTCACTGTGAGGCATAATAAGTAGGTATATGCCTGCCTGTTCGCATGTCCTGACCAACCAGTAGAGCGAAGAGGATATATACTCACACGCAAAAAGAACCGCAAGTCGAGTATGCTTTATACATGTTATTTATTTTCAACAGTAAAGACAAGAAATACTGATAGGGCAAGATTGACAAAAAAATGACTGAAAACAGTTAAATGGATTAAAAGGCAGATGACATAATTGTTTTTTTCAAATGTTAAGGGCTTACACAGTTTCGGGTCAATACCCAAACTGTCAGTCAATACCTGGTGTGACCACCATTAGCATTGATCACTGCAACACATCTCCTGTACATTGGGTGGATCAGACGATTTGTTAAGGCCCTATGGATCCTCCTGCACACATCCAGAGCAGCTGTGCGTAGTTGATCGGCAGTTGTAGGGACTGGGCGCACATTGTGCAGACGCCTTTGCACCTCATCCCACAAGTGTTCGATGGGGTTCAGATCAGGGCTGAGGGCTGGCCACGGTAGAACACGGATGTTGTGTTGTTGCAGAAAGGCCATGGTAGCTCTGGCGTTGTCTTACTGGAAAATGTGCTTTTGATGTTGTGCAGGAAATGGAACAACGTTGGGTCTGATAACTTGGTCGATATACCGCTTAGCAGTGACGCCGTGTCCCCGACCTTAACCAAAATTCAGAAAGCACATGGGTCCAAGTCTCGCATTAAGATCAATCCCTGCCCATATCATGACGCCAGCTCCACCCCATGGATCCCTTTCCACAACGTTTCTGTCAGCGAAACGATCACCTCGACGCCGCCGCCAAATTCTGACGCTTCCGTCTGCATGGGAGACACAAAAGCGACTTTCATCAGAGAAGATGACACGCCTCCACTCACGATGACGCCAATTGTGATGGCCCTGTGCCCACTGAAGTCGTGCTTGTCGATGCCGTGGTTGGAGAACAGGACGACGTGCTGGTTGGCGACATCACAGTGTCCCGGCTTATGTGTCGATTATTATTCCTATGGTCTGTCGAGCACTTTCACTTGCAGTTAGGAACGGATGTCGCTTGTGTTGACGGGTAATCTGCCGATCTTGTCGAGGTGTGGTGACCCTAGGATGACCGCTCCAAGGAAGGTCATCTGTGGTCTCTGTAGCATTGTATCGATGCAGGAGACGGTAAATTGGGGTTATGTTAACGTTGAAATGACGGGCAACATCTTGAAGAGACACTCCAGCTTCCAAACGCCCGATAGCCTGGTTTCTCTGAATTTGAGTTAGGCGTGGCATTGTTGACCAAGGAGTGGTAGGTCCAAGAATCGGCCACAGTTTTATACCCACTACAGTTCGTGACAGTTCGTGCATTTTCGATTTCGCGAGAAATGGGTGCATGATACCCACAAATTCATTGAAATGGTGCGTTTGGGCGATTCGTTTTTTTATGTTGCGTTTTTACTCGGGGCTTCCAAAATGCAACAACAAAATTTATAACACCATCAGGCTTCACTATACGCTAAAACTCGTATCAATTTATGGTTCCGTGTTTGTTACCTATTTGCTTCAAACCACTTGCGTTTCTTTTGCGTGTGTGTATATATGACGTATGTCCTATAACCTGTCCTGTCTTATAACGGGTGTTTTATTACGCATGTTTTATTACGGGTGCGGGTAAAGTTGAAGTATGTCACGTATAGTTTTGCGAACGATGGTAGCAAATCATTTCAAGCGAAAGAATTGCCACTCTGCTTAGTTCAACAAAGAAGAAAACATGTCAGTACATTGTTATCTCAATGGGTGGTATGTAGATCATTTACTTACTCCAATTACTTTACATTTTAAACTTGATTAAAAAGAGTGTAACCGATATGCATTATCATGCTTGATATCAAACAATAAATTATGACACTTATTTATATGGAACTAAACATGACTTGAGTCGCCATAGTTTTTGTCAAGCACTATGTACTTCTTTAGATGTAAGTATACATACCATATCGTCATACCATTATTATTATATTTTTATATGCATTGATATACCGACGCTTCTAGTATGTGCTCACATGCCGGTTGATTTGTTCCCGACCAGTGGATCCGTTTGCATTCCAGTTATCATTCTCACCTCCCTGGGGAGCATACAACCCAAGATGCCTAGGGGAGTCAGGCGGTTTTTACATCCACCTCACATATCTGGTACCCATTCTCTGCTGAGTGAACAGAAGTACATTTGAACTTAGTCTCTTGCCCAGGGTGACACCACACGTTTTGACACTTTTTTTCGGGTGCATGTACGTATTCGTGTTTCCACCATCTGGAAATCAACAATCGGACGAGTTGGTTCTTTTGGAGTGACAACTCTGTCAAGACCTGGCTGCCATTGTACAAAGCGATCGTAGCGCTAAGGTGATCGATATCGTAACTCCCATACCTTAACATAGACTTACAACAGTCGTAGCCCTAAGGTTGCCTTGTACAGCGGCACCCTTGAAACGTTGTTGGTCCCTTGGCTGAATAACAACCCGGTCACTACCGGGATAGATCTCAGCACCTGGCGCTTGCTGGCCTGGCGCTTTTAACAACTTGTCATTTCCGCCCCTCAAACTATATACAGTACTGGTATCGTCACACTTTATGCGAAACAACGTACGATACTTGTTATATGGAACTAAACATTACTAGTATAGTCATACTTTACGCCAAACACTATACGATACTCGCTTTCATTGATGTGAACATGACGTGTATATCCACACCTTTGTCAAACAATGTACGATACTTGCTTATGTGGAACTAAACATGACTCGTATAGCCATACTGTATGTCAAACAATGTACGATACTTGCTTATGTGGAACTAAACATGACTAGTATAGCCATACTTTATGTCAAACAATGTACGATACTTGTTATATGGAACTAAACATGACTAGTATAGCCATACTTTATGTCAAACAATGTACGATACTTGTTATATGAAACTAAACATGGTGTATAAGCCGCCTTCTGTAACATTTTGACCATAACTTTGCACTGGTACTTTTCACTATCAGATGAATGTGTGTCTCGAGTTTGAGGTCTGTCTCATAAGAGCAGTAGGTGATAGCCTTTATTGGATTTTGCATATCGGGTATCCTGACTGTTATGGCATACATAATGGGTTAGTCCACTCCCGCGGAGACTTGTGGATATTAGGGTGTCAGTGAAAAGCCCCTATAGCCTGCATTGGCATGTTGTGTCTGTAGGCAGAACATGTCAGTGATCACTGTTGGTCTGTCCCTGATATCCCGCCACATGGCAAGAGCATTCCACTATGTGAATCCAGTTCATCAATATTAACCTCACACTTAATTATAAGCGTTTTGCATCCATGACAACAGTGAACACATTTTAACTGTCATCAATGATTACAAATAAGTGATTTTCTTCATTCATGAAGTATTAACTGTATTATAACTGTGTCATGGGTACATGTAACTGGTAAACAGTTAACATTTCACGAACATCGTTATTCCAGGATTTATTACACAGCATAAACCACCTGCAATAACACAAATGGTTACTTTATGCCGAGTACTCTTTTAAAACGCAAATCACCGTCTGCTACACTCACTTTCTCACTCATACTGTCTTGCACCCTCTTTCTCACTCACCGTCTCATACTCTCTGTCTCCCAATATCAGTCTCATACTCTCTGTCTCCGAATCTCTGTATCATACTCTCTGTCTCCCAATCTCCGTCTCATACTCTCTGTCTCCTAATCTCCGCCTCATACTCTCTGTCTCCCAATATCAGTCTCATACTCCCTGTCTCCCAATCTCTGTCTCATACTCTCTGCCTCCCAATCTCCGTCTCATTCTCTCTGTCTCCCAATCTCCGTCTCATACTCTCTGTCTCCCAATTCCGTCTCATAATCTCCGCTCCCAATCTCCGTCTCATACTCTCTGTCTCCCAATCTTCGTCTCATAATTTCCGCTCCCAATCTCCGTCTCATACTCTCTGTCTCCCAATCTCCGACTCATACTCTCTGTCTCCCAATCTCCGTCTCATACTCTCTGTCTCCCAATCTTCGTCTCATAATTTCCGCTCCCAATCTCCCTCTCATGCTATCTGTCTTCTTATCTCCGTCTCATACTAACCGTCTCACTCACCGTCTCATACGCTCTGTCTCATAATCTCCGTCTCATACTCTCTGTCTCCCAATCTCCGTCTCATATTCTTTGTCTCCCAATCTCCGTCTCATACTCTCTGTCTCCCAATCTCCGTCTCATAATCTCCGCTCCCAATCTCCGTCTCATACTCTCTGTCTCCCAACCTCCGTCTCATGCTCTCATGCTCCCAATCTCCGACTCATACTCTCTGTCTCCTAATATCCGCCTCATACCCTCTGTCTCCCAATCTCCCTCTCATGCTATCTGTCTTCTAATCTGCGTCTCATACTAACCGTCTCACTCACCGTCTCATACGCTCTGTCTCCCAATCTCCGTCTCATACTCTCTGTCTCTCAATCTCCGTCTCATATTCTTTGTCTCCCAATCTCCGTCTCATACTCTCTGTCTCCCAATCTCCGTCTCATGCTCTCTGTCTCATACTCTCTGTCTTCCAATCTCCTTCTCATACTCTCTGTCTCCCAATCTCCGTCTCATACTCTCTGATTCCCAATCTCCGTCTCATGCTGTCTGTCTTCTAATCTCCGTCTCATATTAACCGTCTCACTCTCCGTCTCATACTTTCTGTCTCTCAATCTCAGTCTCATATTCTTTGTCTCCCAATCTCCGTCTCATACTCTCTGTCTCCCAATCTCCGTCTCATATTCTTTGTCTCCCAATCTCCGTCTCATACTCTCTGTCTCCCAATCTCCGTCTCATACTCTCTGATTCCCAATCTCCGTCTCATACTCTCTGTCTCCCGATCTCCGTCTCATACTCACTGTCTCCAAATCTCCGTTTCATACTCTCTATCTCCCGATCTCCGTCTCATGCTCTCTGTCTCAAACCTCCGTTTTATACTCTCTGTCTCCCAATATCCGTCGCATACTCTCTGTCTCCCAATCTCCGTCTCATACTCTCTGTCTCCCAATATCCGTCTCATACTCTCTGTCTCCCAATATCAGTCTCATTCTCTCTCCCAATCTCCGCCTCATACCCTCTGTCTCCCTGTCTCCGTCTCATACCCCCTGTCTCCCAATCTGCGTCTCATACTCTCTGTTTCCCGATCTCCGTCTCATGCTCTCTGTCTCCAACCTCCATTTTATACTCTCTGTCTCCCAATATCTGTCTCATACTCTCTGTCTCCCAATATCCGTCTCATACTCTCTGTCTCCCAATATCAGTCTCATTTTCTCTCTCTCCCAATCTCCGCCTAATACCCTCTGTCTCCAAATCTCTGCCTCATACTCTCTGTCTCCCATTCTCCGCCTCATACCCTCTGTCTCCCAATCTCCGTCTCATACCCCCTGTCTCCCAATCTGCGTCTCATACTCTCTGTCTCTCGATCTCCGCCGCATACCCTCTGTCTCCCAATCTCCGCCTCATACCCTCTGTCTCCCTGTCTCCGCCTCATACCCTCTGTCTCCCAATCTCCACCATACTTTAACATAGACTTACGACAGACTTAGCGCTAAGATCGCTTTGTGGAACGGGGCCCAGTGCCATTGGATGCGAGACGTCTAAAAGCATTGTCTGGTACTCCACTACTTCCATTTGCTTGCTACGCCCTTGATATTATACTTACAGATTTGAAACATTCATACATTGATAGTAAACTGTGTTTTATGAGGCAAGATAAGTTATATTCATGAATACGCAGCTATATGCCGGTCCGCATTTTCTGACAAGCCAATAGAGCGAAGAGAAGAGCTTTTTTGTCGTCATGATCCATGAGCTATGCCTCTGCGGGTATTTATCACGGGTGTCTTATAACGGGGGCGGGCTAAGCTGAAGCATGTCAGGAATATTTGACCGAGATTTGAGTTCGATGGAGGCAATTGATTTCAAACGAAAAAACCCTCGGCACACGTCAACAATGGCAAGCGAATGGAAGTAGTGGAGTACCAGACAATGCTTTTAGACGTCTCGCATCTAATGGCCCAGGGCCCCGTTCCACAAAGCGATCTTAGCGCTAAGTCTGTCGTAAGTCTATGTTAAAGTATGGGAGTTACTTTCATCTTAGCGCTACGATCGCTTTGTGGAATGGGGCCCTGATCATGTGTGTGTAAAGTTTTCTTTTTGTTGCTGACATAAATAACGTAACATCATCACAAAATAAATAGTTTATGCCATAACTCTAGAGAGGTACTCCTGCTATGTTTACACTATAACATACAATAGTGCAATCATAAGATTCAGAAGTGGCGTTAAATCTTTTGGAATACAGAACGTACATTCAAGTGCTGTGGTGACAGCTCATCAGCACCGCTCTGAACACCGACCTTCTGTATGGAACACTTGAGGGTAGGTGAAATCGGGTTGTGCGTGCGTGCGAGCGTGCGTGCGTGCGTGTGTGCGTTAATGTTCTGGGCCTGACTGATGCCGATTTATAGTCCTAGTCCACTGGGATACCATGCCGCAGTTTAACATGAATACCCCACTCAGACACAGTAGACTGACTCCGAGCCGACCAGTCCTTGTTTTAGCACTTAATGACGAGCGCTTGCCAGGGTAACAACAAGTACCATATGAAAACGTCTTTTGGTATGACGCGGCCGGGGATCGAAACGCGAACCTTCCTCTCTACCACTTGACCACGGGCCGGTCGGATTCGTCAGTTGACATGATGTGCAACAGACTCTCGCTCTAGGACATTGGACTGAATTGCAGCACCTTCCACAAATACGCTTACTACGTCAGAGCAGCAATACTTTGGCACACCTTCTCCAAATACACTAGTGAGTGAGTGAGTTTGGTTTAACGCCGCTTTTAACAGTATCCCAGTTACACTACTGCCTAGAAGTTCATTCCCCTTACACGCATGGGCAACGCGTTACGCAACCAGTGTGCATCGGGTTGGTCACGCGTGTGATACCCGTGTGCAACGCGTTGCACACGGGTGTGCACCCCGTCCGCCACTCGTGTGCAACGCGTGACACACTCATTAGAGGGGGAACAAACTTTTGACCAAAGGAGGACCCGTCTTAAGCTGAACCTGGAGGTGGTAACAAGGAGAGAAAATTTTGTTATCCTGACGAAAAATGATAATGCACATGTATTTCCTAATGTCTCCTTTCTTTATGTGATTTTGTGGGAATAACATGAATACTGTTGTGATCAAATAGATGTGTTTTGTTTTATACGACCATTGCTTCTAAATCCGATGGTGTTAAGAGAATACATGGTCCTGGAACATGTTATTGCAATTGAAATGCTTTTATTGTGATTTGACATTAACCGTCTGTAGTACGACTTTCAGTGATAATATGTATGAGGTTTGGCGGCGCATTGTTTTTATTGGACCCTAATTACTTTATGATGACTTGGACTCTTTATCACAGCTCCATAGCCGTGAGGCTGGAAAAGAGCAGCATGTAATTAATGAGGGTGGGTTATATCATTGAGGATACACTTGAGGGAGAGAATACTAATTACCGTACTACAGGAAGAGACCTGTAGACGTAAGCGCGGGGTTGTGTTTTAGCTGGCCGTTCGATAATGGCCGCCAGGAGAAGTGAGCTTTGACTGCGTCATCTAAAATAAATAATAAGATACAGCAGTGTTATTTTCACGGTCTGTTGAATAAACTCCCAGTGCAACGGTCAATGTATCTTCTACTTGATCCTTGATACATCATTTTGGCATTCACAATATATAGTATTTTAACGTACAAAGGAGCACTGATCTAAAGCAATTCCGCGGGAGTAGTTGTTACCTGTGCATTACTGTATTTTCTCAGTGAGTACCCGGATGATATAGCAGAAATCTAGACTTGTTCGCGACCTGTGCTCGCCATTCGTAAGCGCATTTTTATTGAAAGTAGAAGGACATATGGTCACACTGATCAACAAAAATGAAATACAGTTTTTGAAATGTAGGTATATTTGTGGGGAGCATCGGTAATGGTGATGCAGTTTTGATAAGTCACTTGCTTGGTAATTGTGCGATCTTCGTGTACACTATTTTGACTAGCAACACAAAGTAAATATTTCATCTGCACATTGCTTATTTTACCGTGTGTATATGTTTACATTCAAAATGTAAACAGATTTCACCAAGGAAATGTATTAAACGCCTAAATATTCAGTTTATTTTACAAATTAACTGAAAAATATGTCCATCTTTATTAATATGATAACGAATTCCAAATTCTGTATTGTTTGGCTTCTTTTCTTAGCATAATTAATATATTGTGATGTGTTTAAGCTCTTTTGGTCGTCTTTATCATTTTTAGTCAGTCGGTTAAATAAATGAATGGATTATTCAGTCAATTTGTAAAATGACTGAAATATTTAGATATTTAATAAATTGCCTGAGTGAATCATATTTTACACATTGACTGTAACATATACACGCTTACAAAAGAAAATACTTGTGAAAACAACGTCTATCGCGCATCGAAAAACTTCCCAACCAAACGGAAAGGAACAAGAATGATTCTGTTCAAAGCTGCAGCGAATGAATGAAAACAAAATGCAAATATCATTATTACAACCTACCAAAGTTATAATGTATCCGGGAATATCAACATAAAGGAACAATATCCATTGCATCTGCAGCTGTACAAAAATACTTATTCGATGTCAAATGTCTATGTGAGAATCAAATACTTTAATAATAATTATTTGGAACCAATATTTGGAATATATATGAAATATGTTAAAATATTTAAATATATCGTTTTTAAACGTTATTTAAATGTATCGAATATTATAACCCGTGTCTGTTTCTTAACTGATCACTTAGTTAGTTTCAATTGTTTCACATAGGTGCCAAGTTAGCTGAGAAAGCCCACGTGACAACTATTTTTATAATGTCCACGGTTCTTAAAAACATACATTGAGTTAGATAACAATGAACAACCAGTCAGTGTATTATCGGTTACCCTTTGAACAAAGTATGTTGTTTTTACATCTGTACTTCACGCCATGATATGAGTGTATTCCCTAGGTTGAGTAACCCTACCTTCACATGTAAACACTTACTTTTGACATATCCACTGTGCAAGATATCAACGTATTTCCTGTTGATCCTTTGATGTCTGGGAATGATCAGTTGATTTACAAAAAAAGTAAATCAACTGATCATACATCTCTTGCAGGGCTGCCACGTGCATAATTCACATTCCACCTCACTTCAAACCTGGATTTAGATTAAATAATTACCCCAGGTACAAGAAAGACCAAATTTGAACCTTTATCCGGTAATCTGAGTGGTGCTACAACTGAGTATACATAATATAAATTCATTAACTGAGCAGCATGTGAATTACGACAAATACAGAAGTGTAGGGTTATACCAGAAAATGTGGATGACAACAAGGGAGTAGTAATTGTATCATCCACGCAATCCGAAATCCGCAAATGCTTTCACTCAGGGATACTTTTTTTATTATCAAACTGTAACAATCAGGGGTATTTCCAAATAACGACATCCGATGAGCTTTCGCCGTTATTTGTCTGTTTGTTTAGGCTGAAGAAATTAATTACCATGCGCCCTTTGTTGAAATCTTCATAGATCACGGGTAACCAATCAGTTTTCAAAAATGCGTAAGTTTATTTAGCTGTCCTTGCAGACTGGTAGCCCAGTCTCTTGTCACGCTCGGTTGCGTTAACGAGCAATTTGACTCACGGCAGCTAGTAAGCCCAAGCGGAAATCCAAAGGTCGTATTACCTGAAGAATCAACCTTCATTTGCGAAATATCTACTGCTCTTAAAATCAATATTTCTCCCAATACTAAAATTCAGAACTTTCTAACCAAGGATTACCAGTTGAAACTGGTCGATGGCTGAACATTCCCAGGGAAGACAGCCAGTGTCCACTCTGTGATTCTATCGATGTGGGAGAAGAATTGCATTATTCATTCCTATGTGAAGCTTTACACCAACGGCGATATGAACTCTTAAATAAGCAATATCTTAAGTTTCCAAACATTTAAGAAAATTATGACCACTAACAGTGTAAGAAATCTAAAAGGCCTATCTAAATTCCTTAACAATGTGTACGAGACAATTGGTAAATTGTATTAGTATCCACGTATCCTATTTTTATTATTTTTGTTAAATTGTACATGATAAAAATTGTAGATAATTGTATGTCATGTTATTCTAAGAATAAATGAGTTTGAGTTTGAGTTCGACACCCGAGAAGAAGCCAGAGATTAGTGCTCCTTTTTGAATAGTTTACAATCATGTGTTTTAGGGTTAGCTGTGTTGTCTTAAACGTATTTTTATTTCAAAAGAAATCTGGATCGGTAAACAAGCAAAACTTGCTTATGTAATACCTCTCCAGGTAACAACTTAACAACAGCTGGATATATATATATATAAGAGAGTGATGAACATAAACATACAAAATGCAAAAATGAAATACACGAAGCCAGTACACTGAAGCAAGTGGTGTCTGTGAAATAAGGTAATGCAGTTTTCCTTTACTACATGCATAACATTAAGCTACTCAAACCTTTTGCTTTTGCCAATGATGTCATGAACTGATTTAAGAAGAGTCATGTTTGTAGAACTGCTTAACTACTGCCATGTAATATCATGTTTAGACCATACCCATGTGTGTAGAAATACACAGTGTTTCTGATATTATCGTATTTTTTAACAGTTATAGAAAAAGTGAATTGCATCTTCAAGGTGATATCCACAAGTGCAGTCTGGTATGTCTGATACATGTCGTCTAAACTTATCAGCGTTTAAGTCACTGCAGCCGAGCCTAAGGCGACAGTGGACAATTTGGCATGATCTATGAAAATATTTGAAGTCCAAATTATTAATAATTGCATCAGAACGATTAATTAAGGATTTGATTTCTTTTAATGAGCGAGCATTAGTTACTTCTCATCGGATAGAGGGTTCCGCAGGTTGATCATATCCAGAAGAAATGATAATAAGCATAGGTCTGTGTTCTACATTTGATTGTTTGTATGTTGAATCTTTTTCTAAGGTTATATTTGCTGTTATCAGAGAATTGAATATACACTTTTCAAATATTTTGGCTAAGCAACTTGTGAGTGCTACAGGTCTATGATTTGGGCATTCATGTTCATCGCTGACACTGACACCGCATCAGCCCGGCAGTGGACTTGACACAGTTATTTGCGCACTGATTATATAACTCCTACAGACAGGTGGGGTGGTTGTTCAAAGCGAAACGGACGACCCCGTCTGTTATCTAATAAATGCTGTGCGGCGCCTTTGATCTTGCCTCCAACCATACACCTTATAGTAGTAAACGACGATCAGGATGGCCTGGAAATAAACACAATTCTGTCTGCCCAGTGTATCCACAATTAACTAGAATGCTTCATATCTACAAATATATATATAGAACATTGCATCAGTGTGGTTTATCATGTACAATGCTTTCTTACGCTTGGTGAGGCAGACTGAAATTGAACATTAGGATAACGTCAGCAGGGATAAAAGAGTTCATACCAAAGAACTTTATTTACTAGTGGAAAAATCAGACATTCCGATCAACCACTACAAGCCCCGGCCGGATCTCAAGGTTGACCAGATCAACACCCCAAAGGAATATCTCTACGCCAAACAAGGAGTCCCTTTCGTCATGGTGCACAAGAAGGGGGGACAGGACATCGAGTAAGACATCACAAACTACACAGACTTGTACCACTTCTTCCAGAGTAGTGGCGTACCGGGGGGGGGGGGGGGGGGGGGGTGTTTGCACTTCTTTATTTAATCATTACGCTTTTTTACCCTAATAGTATAAGTGCTTCCCCGTGTGCGAGATAGGCTTAAGTCGGAAAGCGCACGTTAAATCTCCGAGGTACCTATCTACCAGAACTTTATTTGCTGTTCTGGTCATACATAAATATATGTAAGTTACGTACATGGGGAGGCTAGATTATTTACAGCTTACAGCAATATAGTGCAAATATTATGTTCAATAAAAGAAAACGTTGATAGATCTATAACACACTTTTTGTACTTTTCAACAAACTGTGGACTTTTAAGACATTTTCGCTTATTGTAATAACATCTAGCTAATCATGTCTATCTATGAAATCTACAAGCATAGTTGCTGTCAAACCTAAAAAACATATACAGGGAGGTAAGTTTTGACTTGCCAAGCACCTTAAGGTGAGTTTACTTTAAAACTGTCAAAAGCTATTGTCCCTTCAATACTAGTATAAGTCTGGAAGCTGTCTCTCGGTACTGTTATGAGTTATGATGTATTTTATGATATAACTGGGGAATGTTCAAATTCGTTACTGTCATTTAATCCAACGTTCTAACTGTCAACTGTCTCAACAGGATCATAGGTTTGGTTATATATCTCCTCCCTGTCTCTATGTCTTAAGTTGTTAACTGCGGTCCAAATGTATCAACTTATTCATCTATTGTTGCAAACTTGACTGATTTAAACATATCTTATTGATCATGAACTACTCAGTCAGTCAAGCACCTGTATCAGAAATGTAAAACCAGCCATGTTTCATGTAGTCCCAATATCACTGAAAAATGCCGATGTAACGTGACATATAAATTTACTCACAGACAATATATTTTTCGTGAGAGTGAAGCACAATTTTATTAAAGTTTTATTAACAATTTCATAAACTATAATAATATTAATATTAAAATTCATCATCACTTGCCAAGTTTATGAAAATGTCCCCATTTGGGAGATGTCACATATAAACAAGGATTCGAACTAAATTTGATCGTCTTTGACACTGAGGTTTATCCCCACTTTACCAGCAAACTGCAGAAGATTAACAGTGAGTGAGTGAGCATCGTTTCTATGTTTATACAAGAAAAGATGTCATGTCATGACCTGGTTGAGTGACTTCCTCCAATCAACATGAAAGGATTACCCACAGAGAAAGAAAGGATTAAAGTCACCCATAAATCTTCTCCTAACGTAGTACTCCAACTTCTAAATGCCTCTCAAAGAAGGATTAAAATCCTAAAGATATCCTATCTACGTGGTATAGGTACTCACAACCTCTAATAATAAACTGTTACGTTTGGTATCCCCAGCAATAATCACCATGGTCATTGGGCAAATGTAAAAATCACAAACCCTAACGAGATTCTGTCAACATGGTCACACCCGGTGATTGTGAAGATCTCAAATTCTATCAACTGTCAGACAGCATGGCTGTTCATATTCATTTACAACATCCTCTTATAATCAGTATAAAAGTGTCCCACACAAAACCTTCTTTTATTTATTCTTTCAAAATACAACACAGAAAGTGGGGTGTGGGGAAATGGGACATATTCCTACGTGAAATAATGAGACATTAGTAGTGGTGACGGCTATATCATAATTGTACTGTCTAAAGCATAAATTTGGCGAACGAAAAACGTTATATTTGCAATCAAATGGAATGACTCGTGTGGGCAAATGAATATGTTCGCAATCCACAAACAATCATTTTATTAATGGCGAACATTTACCAACCCGCGACAATCGTGTCAACACGGGGGTTCCCCTAGCAATAAACTCGCATCTAAATTCACTACTGTTCTACTGTCGGCTAGCCACAATGGCTAGACTGGACCCTAGTAGAATGGTTCATGCCATAAAAGTCTAGCAACCGAACACTAATTAAGATGGGCCGACCTTGTATTTACGGTCTGGTGAGCACAGCTCAATGGCCGCTCATTAACTCAAATTTCACATCTCACTGTTTTGTTTTATCTCACTATTCATTTGATAAATTTGTCAACTTCAACTGGAACCCGGTCCCGTGTTACACGCGTGGCACACGCGTGTGCAACGGGTTGCACACGCGACGCACACCCGTTGCACACCCGTGTCCAACGGGTGCTCACCCCGTGTGCAACCCGTTGAGCACCCGTGTCACATGCGTGTTACACGCGTTCTCAACGCGTGTTAGGGGAATGAACTTTTAGGCAGTAGTGTATATCACGGCGTGTCAGCTTAATGTGGGAGGAAAGCCCGAAGTGATGCAGGTCTCAGACGTTTACCGCTTCGGTGAAACCCACGAGCACGGGTATGGTGCTGACAAACCTAGAAACATAATCGGGGCGAACCGGGATTCGAACCCACAATCATAGGTTTCTGGCGTGCCCAAGGGAAGCAACTCTGCACAGCGAATCGCGGCGCCTTAGACGATTGGGCCACCCATGCCCCCACAAATACGCTACAATATTATTACAGCAGAATAGCATTATTAACAGTCCGACTCAAATGCCCACGATAGAGCACAATACAATTACATTACCTTCACCAAACACCCCGGCTACATTAGTGAGTTGGGTTTAAGGCTGCTTGGAACACAGTGGGAGGAAAGTCCGAAGTATTGCAGGTATCACTTTGGTGAAATCCAGGAGTACGGGTTTCGTGGTGAACCTGGATTCGAACCTACGATTATATGTTTCTGGTGTGCCTCCAAATCGCCCTGCTTTAGACGACTTTGCCACCTGTGTCCCCCCACAACAACAGAATAGCATTACGCCCGCACAGAGTGAATATAGCATTGAATTATATCACCTTCACCCACATACCCGTATAATGTCAATATTACATTACGGTCGGCGAGCCTCTACTGCTTCATAATGGCTGAGGGGCGGTCGGGTAGCCTAGTGGTTAAAGCGTTCGCTCGTCACGCCGAAGACCCGGGTTCGATTCCCGACATGGGTACAATGTGTGAAGCCAATTTCTGGTGTCCCCCGCCGTGATATTGCTGGAATATTGCTAAAAGCGGCGTAAAACCATACTCACTCACTCACTCATAATGGCTGAGAGGGTAAAAGTGCATTAGTACACAACTCATATATGGCTGAAAACTGTATTGCTCAAATTTACATCTCCAGACTTATGTTGTTCTGGAACCTGGACGACTTGATGGCTGAACATTAACATATTGACAACAATTGTGCAACGCATCTGTGCATGTCCACATACCCACCAAATTATAAGTGGTTCAAACATCTAAGGGGTCCAATTCGTCTGCATAGCAGGTGCATCGATGCGTTGAATTCTACTGGTTGTACGTAGACGTTCGTCAGTAAATAACTGAATGGTTATTGATGTGTATGTTCCCAACCCCAGATCCGTGCTATGTAAAAACAGACTGCTGACACTCTCTGCACAACAAAGATTGACTTGGGTTTATGTAAAGAAGAGTTACGCTAACCAACATAAGTAATGTCAATTCTGAAAAGTTCCTTATTACTGACCAAACATTGATGGTAATGGAGACAAGTGGACAAACATAATCTTTGATACTCAGAAATTCGCATGGTGGTGAAGCAATCTTGTGTTGCGTGTTAGAACGAGAATGTGGTTAATCTCTCCAAAATCAAATCTAAACTCTTTGATGATTTACAGTCATTAAGTTAAGATTTACCTTGCCGTCAGCAATATTCCAGCTATAACATGGCGGTCTATAATAATATAGGGCTAGGCCAACCAGTGGTTGATAACAATAACGTCCCAGGTGCCGGATACGATGACTCACAATCTACCCTGACACAGAGTTGCCAACCCAATTGGTTATTTGGGCCGATCCTTACCGTGAACCACCACGGGACAGTCATGCATTATTTGTGTCCTAAACAAAACTGCGCATAACTCAGATGTAGTCCAAGGTTCCACGTATGTCGCGAGCTGGCAGGTTGCCCCTGGTAACGTCACAACATCCTGGTTTCAGGAGTTGTATACCGCGACTGTTCAGTTGACGGGAAAGAGGTGAGTGGTGAAGGATGGCGATGAAGCTGATACTCTGTGGTATTGGTTTAATACTCCTCCAGTTCCACGGTGTTGACGGACTTGTGGAAAATGCGTAAGTGGCAATCAAATTTAGATTATGTTGAAATGTAGTAGGTTTGTTAAAAGGATAAAGGAAAATATAACATAATTTCAAGTGTTTGAATACATAGATGATTAATATAATTAGCGTTTCGTGTTTAATTGGCATGTTTATCTCATCGTGTGACCTCCCAAAATCGATATCTAAGAAGCAGGCACGAGACTAGTTTTTTGGTTTGGTTTGTTTTACGCCGCACTAAGCAATATTCCATCTTATCTCATCGAGTCACCGCACAAAATCGACGTTTTCACGATTAGCGCAACCACAAGTTAAAGTGTCAACCTTTTTAGGTCACTACAAAAACAGGGGCGGTCGGGTAGCCTAGTGGTTAAAGCGTTGGCTCGTCACGCCGAAGACCCAGGTTCGATTCCCGACATGGGTACAATTTGTGAAGCCCATTTCTGGTGTCCCCCGCCGTGATATTGCTGGAATATTGCTAAAAGCGGCGTAAAAACTCACTCACTCACTCACTCACTCACTCACTAGAAAAAACATGCATTTTGAAAAGAGGACAAAATTCTATTGATTATATATTGTTCTTATTGATGTTTACGGTCATGCCATTGAGTCATTGAGTCACTGAGGCAGACAGAAAATAGTTGCTGATAACGTCATTTCACTCACGTGAGATGTCAATTATGCATTTTGAGATAAATACTTAAAATACATCCTTAAATACATGCTACTGAACATTACAATATATTTTCTCTCATATGACCCTGTAGAGGTCTCCACAACCTACATCCGATAGCCATTGCACACCTCACGACCTACGTTTTTTCATTGTGCACTTGAGAGAAATATATGTCGGTTGTGTTCAAACACTTGACTGTGAAAGTACTGGTGTGTATATCTTGTCTTATCTCGGCCGCTATGCGTACCTTGACGTTTGCTATGATCCATCGAGACAATAAATCGCATATTACTGGTAAACACAGGAAGAACTTGAACCTGTCGACTGACACCCGTAAATATGGATAAGCGGCATGGCTCACTTACATTTCAGGGGTGTGGGGTAGGGGTGTGGTGTGATATGATGAAGCTAAAGGGGTACATAAGGTGTATGCAGGTGTCGAGGTGCACGGTGGCGCTGCTGGTGTGAGAGTCACTGAGATATGCACACAGGGACGAGACTGCCACACGGTCACGTTGAGCTCGTTTTCTTCGTGCATATTCCAACCAACCCCACATTCACTTGTGGACTCGTCCACAACACGTGTTACACCACTGACTCGACTTTCGCGTACTTCTTTGCCAGAAAGGGGCACATTTTTGGCCCTCCATGTCATCTGAGGTAACCCAATTCGCTGTGCAGAGTTGATTCCCGAAGGCCCACCAGAAACCTAAGATCGCGAGTTCGAAACCCAATTCGCCACGATTATGTGTCTTCGGTTTTCAGCACCATACCCTGCCGTGGGTTTCATCAAAGTGATAAACGTCTGAGAGCTACATCACTTCGGGAATACCTCCCACTTTAAGCTGACACCCGGGATATAACAGGAATACTGTTCAAGCTGCGGCGTAAACCCAACTCTCCCTCACGAACGGACGATGGACTTTTATTTTGTTTCCCCAACAACACAAATGCATCAACATCTATCCAACTATCTATCTATCATCTATGCCATCTATCTGTCACCATGCAGCTCATTAGTATCAAGCAAACCGTGGACTTAAATCCCAGACGAAAGGATCGAAGAAAGCTCAGTGCCAAGCCGACACGAATAGCTATGCAGAGTTGCCTCCCTTAGTAGTAACGTGAATCGCTTGACATGGGTTCGAATCCATAAAAATAATCTGTCGTCACACTGCCCGTTTTACGTCTGCCCGATATACGTCACATTTCTTCAACGTACATCCCTATAGCCAGTATTTTGTTCATACTACCGACGACCGCCTTCGTGGCCTAGTGGTATATCGTCCGCCCGGAGAGTCCGGGGTTCGCTCCCGGGTCGCGTCATACGAAAAGACGTTAAAAGATGGAACTTGTTGTTACCCTGGCTGGCGCTCGGCGGTATGGGGCTAAAACAAAGACTGGTCAGCTGGGAGTCAGTATCCTGTGTCTGAGTGTGGTTTGCTATAGAAGTGCAATAATCGTGGACGCGACGTTAAACCCCATTTCACCTCACCTGATATTACCTATCCTATAGAATAATGATGTGTTATAAATCATTTACCCTACTGTTCTACTGTCTTTTGTTGACTGGTATGTGATAACTATTCAACCATGAATTTGGATATTAATCGATTCTCAGAGGTTGTCAAATCACAATAAACCTCCTTTATCACATCATATTCAGAGAATACTACTTTTTTCAGTTATTGTCGGTAGGCATATTAAAACAATTATATCAACAATTGTAGGTTACAAATGCAAAGTTGCGGTTACTACGATATTCAAAATATGTACATTTCGTACATAAAACACAATGGGAATATACAAAGAGTATGCATTTTAAGTTTTGGGAATAACAGAGAGCTTAAGATTTGGAGCTTTTCTATATACGACTGTGACGTCATATCTTATGCGTCACAATGGGCGATATGACCTCATAATGGTGACGCGCGTTGTGTACGAAAGCTTTGCAAAGCTTGCTTAGTTTTCTTAAGGGATGCCCACCTCATGTTAGCTTACCAAGCTGCCATACTTATATTCTTTCAATACCTGTCATATGTTCGAGTGAAGTGTTACGATTTTAACAAACTGCTTGAGTATATACAGCGCCATATTTTGTTTAAACCCTGTTGTCGGTGATTCCGTAATTCAGATCGACAACCCACTTAAAACACGGGACGCACCCACTTCACTCAATGTATACTTGCTTTATTTAGTCATGGAGGGGCGGTCGGGTAGCCTTGTGATTAAAGCTGTCGCTCGTCGCTCAGAAGACCCGGATTCGATTCCCGACATGGGTACAATGTGTGAAGCCCATTTCGGGTGTCCCCCGCCGTGATATTGCTGGAATATTGATAAAATCGGCGTAAAACCATTCTGACTCACTCACTATTTAGTCATGGTAGAATGGAGGTTAACATACTGTGCTTTCAACCTAGCGCAGTTAAATCTACAGGTAACCTAGTTCTGCATTGCAATTGAAAACACGTTATATTTATCTCCTGATTAACTTGTTCTCATCGATATCCCGATAAGGCTGCAATATTGCCGAAGTGATGTAAACAATATCACACTAAATCACTCCAAACATTCGGCCATGGCTTGTGAAAAATACAATGAAAAAAACTCAATTTCTTCTATTCTTTTAATCAGATAAATTTAGAGTTATCTATATTGCTAAAGGCAGTTTTAAACTCACTCAGTCACTCACTCAGTCACTCACTCAGTCGGGGGCACGGGTGGCCCAGTCGTCTAAGGCGCCGCGATTCGCTGTGCAGAGTTGCTTCCCTTGGCACGCCAGAAACCTATGGTTGTGGTTTCGAATCCCGGTTCGCCACAATTATGTTTCTAGGTTTGTCTGCACCATACCCGTGCTCGTGGGTTTCACCGAAGCGGTAAACGTCTGAGACCTGCATCACTCCGGGCTTTCCTCCCACATTAAGCTGAAACGCTGCGATATAACTGGAATACTGTTAAAAGTGACGTTAAACCAAACTCACTCACTCACTCACTCCCCCACTCACTCACTCACTCACTCACCCACCCACCCACCCACCCACTCACTCACTCACTCACTCACTCACTCACTCACTCACTCACTCACTCACTCACTCACTCACTCACTCACTCACAGTTGCAAGCCGTACTGCTTCCGGGTGCATGATGCCTTCATACGACATTGGGGAAAATCAAGCAGTTTCCAAATAAGGAGGCAATTCCAGGTATCACTCCGGGTCAAGCCCATTACAGGTGGGGCGACTGTAAGATTTATTTAATTACCCCTGGCTTCAACGCTGTCAAAAGCAGTAAGTATACACGCGAGTTGATACATACAAAACGACTAGGGCAAAGAATAACCGTCTCGGTAATACGAAAGAGATTCAATTGCGGATGAAAGGCAAAACAAGGTCACTTCTGACCACAACCCTCCCCACCCCTGTGGGCGAGTTCACCCGTTTCCTGGAATACATGTAAGGCCTCAGTAAGCTTTGTGTTGACACACAGCGGTATTAGGAGAAGGTCATGGGTGAACGGAGAGGAACACATTGTGTTAAATGAAGTGTTGCGTTACCTTCGTGCCAGATACCGATTTAATGTATTACCGTCAAATCTACATGTACATATCTCGACATTGACAACACTTTGTTGCCTTTAACTATACATTGACCACGTCCGTACAAAATTCAATATACCTGTTCTTCAAATGTTATTGGCCTATGTACGTTGGTTTTGTATGTGTTAAGTGTAGTGCCTTGCGTATATATGTGTACGTTTTGTGTGTCTTAACTGTTATTAGATGTTACCGACCTGTCGTTACTGTTACCGACATGTCCTTACTGTTTCCGACCTGTCGACCTGTCGTACTGTTGCCGACCTGTCAATACTGTTGCCGACCTGCCTTACTGTTGCCGACCTGTCCTTACTGCTACCGACCTATCCTTACTGTTGCCGACCTGTCCTTACTATTACGGACATGTCCTTACTGTTACCGACCTCTCCTTACAGTTACCGACATGTCCTCACTGCTGCCCTCCTGTCCTTACTGTAGCCGACCTGTCCTCACTGTTGTCGACCTGTGCTTACTGTTACCGACATGTCATCACTGTTACCGACCTAACCTCACTGTTGCCGACCTGTCCTTTCTGTTACCGACCTGTCCTTTCTGTTACCGACCTGTCCTTTCTGTTATCGACCTTTGCTTAGTGTTGCCGACCTGTCCTTACTGTTACCGACCTGTCCCTACTATTACTGACCTGTCCTTACTGTTACCGACCTTTCGAATTCCTCACTGTTACCGACCTGTCCTTACTGTTGCCGACCTTTGCTTAGTGTTACCAACATGTCCTCACTGCTGCCCACCTGTCCTTCCTGTTGCCGACCTTTGCTTAGTGTTACCGACCTGTCCTCACTGTTGTCGACCTGTCCTTACTGTTATGGACCTGTCCTCACTGTTGTCGACCTGTCCTTACTGATACCGACCTGTCCTCGCTGTTACCGACCTAACCTTACTGTTGCCGGCCTGTCCTTACTATTACTGACCTGTCTTTACTGTTACCGACCTGTCTTTACTGTTACCGACCTGTCCTTACTGTTACCGACCTGTCCTCACTGTTGTCGACCTGTGCTTACTGTTTCCGACATGTCCTCGCTGTTACCGCCCTACCCTTACTGTTGCCGACCTGTCCTTACTATTGCTGACCTGTCCTTACGGTTACCGAGCTGTCCTTACTGCTACCGACTTGTGCTTACTGTTGCCAACCTGCCCTTACAGCTTCCGACCTGTGCTTACTGTTACCGACCTGTGCTTACTATTACCGACTTGTCCTTACTATTGCCTTTGGCAGCATTAATCTTACCTCTGTTAGATACATATACACAGTCTTGATATAGTTTCTGTACTATAGTACATCAGTTGCAAGATACATATTCCTATCTGATCTTAAACATACGCAGTTTAACAGTGTACCCGCATGCTTTCGTAGTCCCTTGTGTCAATGTCTAGTCCTAGAAAATGCATTTACTTTCCACACCATCTACAAGAACTGACTTTCACTTTAGATGAGATGATTGGATACTGAAGCTTCATAGTGTGGGTTCTAACTGTATGAACATCTCAGCCTGAGAACAAAATAGTTATTCAAAAGGGGAGATTCATGAACGCAAATTGAACTGCAGTAAATTCGTTTGTGGTGTGGTAAGAAATTCAAATAATATCATCAAAAGATGAGAAAGGTCTACTAAGAACTACCTCAGAAAGTCACCAACAGTGACTGTGCGTCACACATTGACATCAAGTCCAGGACGTCACCGTCAACATGACGGTAGACTTCAGAAGCTGTTAATGAACCTGTGGCTATTACACTTGTTAGTCATCATCGATCAATTAACCGATCATTGAAAGGTAATTGAAAAGATGCGAGGTAGATTCATATATTTATTGACTGTTCCTGTCGGTCCAGATACTGATCGAGTCGATAGTTGCAGTGTTCATTTCTTCAGTTTGTTCACAAGGGTGGGTCTTAGCAAGGATATTCATAAACAAGCATGCGGTCGAACTCTCTATCTCCCCACGCTGAGTATTTATCTGTGCTTGGGAATTCCCAGGGGTTTCCCCAAGCATGTGGGAGTAGTCCGTCAGTGTTTACTCTCTGGTCAGCTGAAATAACACAATCTCTTGAAAAACGCATAGACATCAAAATGTGTCATTCATATGCTAATGAACGTTAGTTTCGCGGTCATGTGACTGGAATCACGTCATACGGAACACCCGTATATTATGTAAATTTCGTATGCAAAATTAATTCGTGCTATACTTTTTATGATCTAAAGATGATATGGATAGAGCAAACATGTTGATTTTTTTCCATTACGTTAGGGTTTGAAATCCAACATTTATACAGTTGACACAAAGACATAAAGTGTAAATATGTAAACAATTCAAATTTTCAAAGTATAAATTCTTTTACTGGTGTCCTTGTGTTCTGGTATTGCCACATCGTTGTGCCGCACGATGCTCAATACAGTCAACTACAGTTATAACGAACTCGAAGGGACCACTAATTTTAGTTAATACGGTAATAACCGTAGTTCGCTATGAGCATATGTACAGCATTTATACAACAAATGGTCGGGACTATAAAAAAAAGTTGGTTATATCGGTCGGTTCGTTAAAAGCGTGTTCGTTATAAACGTAGTTTACTGTATTTACACATTACACAAGGGACACACGTTCATCAATCAGAAGTATCGGAGCAATCTGTGTACATCTTACCTAATTGTGTATTGACTCATATGTCCTTCCAGTTTGTGCAAGTATGTTATAAGTCAAATTCACGTTTACTTTTGTCGCAGGATAAATGTCATCACGAACGTCCGGTCTCGCCAACATCGATACAGTGAGAGATGCGGCAGTTGGAGGAAATGGCTGCGTTGCACCAGACACAGGTAATGACAAACTGATCAACTGTCACACAGTTAATGATCAACTGTCAACCAGGTATTGACCATCTGTCATACAGGTATTGGCCAACTTTCATACAGGTAATGATTAACTGTCAAACAGGTATTGATCAACTGTCATACAGGTATTGACCAACTGTCATACAGGTATTGACCAGCTGTCATACAGGTATTGATCAACTGTCACACAAGAATTGATCAACTGTCAACCAGGTATTGACCATCTGTCATACAGGTATTGGCCAACTTTCATACAGGTAATGATCAACTGTCAACCAGGTATTGACCATCTGTAATACAGGTATTGATCAACTGTCAACCAGGTATTGACCAACTGTCACACATGTATTGATCAACTGTCAATCAAGTATTGACCAACTGTCATACAGGAATTGACCAACTGTCACACAGAATTGATCAACTGTCATACAGGTATTGATCAACTGTCATACATGTATTGATCAACTGTCAATCAGGTATTGACCAACTGTCATACAGGAATTGACCAACTGTCACACAGAATTGATCAACTGTCATATAGGTATTGATCAACTGTCATACAGGTATTGACCATCTGTCATACAGGTACTGATCAACTGTCACACAGGAATTGATCAACTGTCACACAGGAATTGATCAACTGTCATACAGGTATTGACCATCTGTCATAGAGGTATTGACAATCTGTGATACAGGTATGGACCTACTGTCACACAGGTATTGACTAACTGTGAACAGGTAATGTACGGTGTACATACATGGGATCTATCTCTCTGTGTACAGGTAGTGTAGGTTGTACATACATGGGATCTATCTCTCTGTGTACATATAGTGTAGGTTGTATATACATATAATCTATCTCTCTGTGAATAGGTACTGTAGGCTGTACATACATGGGATCTGTCTCTCTGTGTACAGGTAGTGTAGGTTGTACATACATGTGATCTATCTCTCTGTGTACAGCTGGTGTAGGTTGTATATACATGGGATCTATCTCTCTGTGAACAGGTAGTGTAGGTTGTACATACATGGGATCTATCTCTCTGTGTACAGCTGGTGTAGGTTGTATATACATGGGATCTATCTCTCTGTGTACAGATAGTGTAGGTTGTACATACATGGGATCTATCTCTCTGTGTACAGGTAGTGTAGGTTGTACATACATGGGATCTATCTCTCTGTGTACAGATAGTGTAGGTTGAATATACATGGGATTTATCTCTCTGTGTACAGATAGTGTAGGTTGTATATACATAGGATCTATCTCTCTGTGTACAGATAGTGTAGGTTGTACATACATGGGATCTATCTCTCTGTGTACATATAGTGTAGGTTGTATATACATGGGATCTATCTCTCTGTGTACAGCTGGTGTAGGTTGTATATACATGGGATCTATCTCTCTGTGAACAGGTAGTGTAGGTTGTACATACATGGGATCTATCTCTCTGTGTACAGATAGTGTAGGTTGTACATACATGGGATCTATCTCTCTGTGTACAGCTGGTGTAGGTTGTATATACATGGGATCTAACACTGCGCATGCGTCAGAACAGCAAGTCGCTGTCGCTGAAAAGTCTTCTCCACCAAAATCATCTTATACCTGTATCATTATCAGATATTGTGACGCAAAAGTCATGTAAGGTGATTATGATGATACCTACAATGGACTCATGTTAGTAAATCATGAAGATGATTTTGGGTTTTGCTTAAATTCAAGTGTCCAAAATGTGTAGAAATGTGAAGGAGAATTTACACAAGTGGACCAGTGCTGATTGACTGAGCGTCCGATTAATCAACAAACAATGGGCAGCCCAAGCAGAGTCAGTGAAGCATTGAGTAGCTCTGTCGTCGAGGAAGATGACCTTCGATACGCTACACAAAGTGTGGATGATATAGACAATGACATTTTCAATGAAATACACAGACGCCTTGGACAACTAGATCGAATTTCTTTTGAAACTGAACTTTTGGACATATACAATGATGATGAAGAAAAACTAAACGAAGTGAGACAAAGTCTTTATGACGTAGCCAAGGATACTCGACACGATACCCCAAATGGATATCTACCAAAACGTGTACAAAGAGAACATTCCAGGAAGTCTGTAATTGAGAAATATGCGTCTGATGTATATTGCCTATATGGTTTTATTACACAGACAATCCCCTCTCATATACTGGAAAAACAAGTACTCAGCAAAGGCAAATCAAACGCACGTCCCACCAACGTACCAGGAGATAGTTTACTGGATACACAAAGAGGTAATGATCTTTTGACCCTAATCTATGCAAAAATGATGGAAATGCGGGATTCTGTGAGCGAACATAATGCCAGTCTGGACAGAAGAATTGAAGAATTACACAGCAAATTCGACACTGAACTCAGGAATATGAAGCGGACCATCGAAGAGAAGAACAGCGATCTAATAACAGCGTCAAGGGAGATACGTGGAAACGTGGAAACGTACGGATACTAGTCTCTCAACTACGTGAGAAAGATTCACGGATACACCACCTTGAAAGTGATCTGAAAGACAATATTAGTAACCTAACGCGAAAAACCAATGCTATAGACGGCAAAATAGACACAGTAAACACTCGCAACAAGCTTATGTACTCTGAGGCAGTTAGAAGCCCCCCGCTGTTCAGAACTGTGAGCTCCAGCGCACAACCAGGACATGAGGCTGACAGTGTTCTGACCAGAACAGCAGACACCAACCAAACAAAAACTCCAAGTGTTGTGGTCATTTCTATTAACCACGAGAGGAATATTATTGGAGACAACACCGAGAACGACGATGGCGGCGACAGTGACACTATATGTACAAGTCCTACTCAACATGACAGAGTCACCGATGACCATATCAGGGATGTTGGATATGATGACGTTAGCCATAAACAACACGAAGACAATGCTCAGAGATCTGTGAGATTCGACAGTGAATGGTCCAGAGCTTTTAGAGGTGTTTCACCAAAATTTAAAACAAAAAGGTTTGTGCTATCGTATGTTAGAGCGGATAAACCACTAAAGACAGTGCAAGATGCCATATGTGAATATGCTAAACAACGTGGCGTCCATGTGAGTTACGTTCGTTTGCTGAGGCACTGGGAAGGCTACAATCCCACCTACACACTGAGAGTGAACATTGACAGTAGGACAGCAGAACAAGTTACTGAGAATGAAGATTTCTGGCCGCCAAATGTGAGATGTCGGGAATGGATATGACAGTCACACAGAAACAGCAATGGTGCACGCTAACTCATCTAACATGATAGCATTGAACACTTGCCTAATACTTATTATCATGCTAAGTATAGGAACATGGAATGTAAGAGGTGTACTGTATTGTCGCCAGTACTTAGAGAAACTAGCGAGTGACTGTGATGCCCTTGCAGTGTGTGAACACTGGTTGAACGATAGAACGCAGAGCTGGTTTGACTGTCTAAATGATAAGTTTGACGTCGCGGCTAAGGTTAAGGCTAACCAGCGAGGATGTAGAGGGGAAGGCGGTGTGGCAATTTTAGTTAAGAAAAATATGTACAGGTACACTGATATATGTGAATGTGAGTATGATAGTGTTGTAGCTGTGAGACTCTCCCGTCCCCAGTGTGCTGATATGTATGTAGTGTGTGCTCTGCTCCCCTCCACTAATCACAACACAGCAGTGTATGAGGAGAGTGTCAAGGAAGTGTTCGACGTGGTTGATGAGCTATCAGAAAGCAGTTATGTTGTTCTTTGTGGAGAATTTAATACAGATCTTGTAAATTACCCAGCATCCCCTCAATCCACTGTACTGCAGTCATACTTGGATACAAGAAACATGATACCATCATACAACTGTGGTGTCACTCTAGGTCATCTCAAGACATGGTGCAACAAGGCTGGAACACAGTCATCTCTGATTGATTATATTTTCTTGCCAGATGCTCTTCAATCATCTGTGCTGACGACCTCTGTCAATAACAACATCGATTTCGAGATATCGGATCATTCACCAGTAGTGGTATCATTCCTTAGCGATGCGTTCTTAACAGAGCAAAAGCTATGGACTCCCCCAACTTACAAATGGCAGAAGGCGAATGGCCTTGAACTGAAGATGTACTCATCTGAAGTTAACAAAATACTTGGGGACACCCTTCCAGACGTGACAAATGCTGACAGCGATATGGTGGAATATTACTTTGATGCTATAGTGAGCTCTCTCCATACGTCAACAGCAATGTACATCCCAACAGGATACTACAGACCATACCTTCGACCCTATTGGAGAGGATCTAGTCTAGACTACTACCACTACCAGATGCGTCATGCTAGACGACAATGGATATCTCAAGGTAAACCTAGAGGAGATGCACATGGCTCTTATAAACAGTATAAAGCAGCTAAATGCAACTTCCGTCGACAGAAAAGAAAAGCCGAACGGCAATGGGACAGACACAAGTATACAGAGCTGAACTCTGCCTGTGAAGTGGACATTGGTGAATTTTATAGAACTGTCAGGAGACAGAGGAAGACTAATGTAACGTGTACAGTATAAAGACAAGACGGCCAGCACACCCGAAGACATCTGCAATATGTGGACTGATTACTACGGAGATCTGCTGTCTCCTCTCGATAGGCCTGAGTTTGAAACGGACTTTTATGAGGAAACAAAATCAAAGGTTTGTGATATAGCAAACAGTAACATATCTGAGAACGATCCAATCCTGGCGACAAGTATTGCATCTAATGAAGTGAAATCAACCATTAAGAGGCTGAAAAAGAATAAGTCTCCTGGACCAGACTGTATTACTGTAGAACACCTCTGTAATGCTGACAATCTTCTGTTTAAACATCTGGCACACCTCTACAATATGATGATCAGTACTTGTTTCACGCCTGTCATGATGAGAACTGGAACTATTATTCCCATCTACAAAGGGAATAATAAAGATAAATGCAACCCAACTAATTATCGCGGTATCACTCTAACATCCGTGATTGGGAAGGTATTTGAGAGGCTGTTGCTAGACAGACTGGAGTCCTACATCAAATCTATCAATCCTGATTTCCCACATCGTCTCCAATGCGGCTTCCGGAAAGAGCATGGCGCCAGTGTTGCTACATATGTGTGAAAAGAGGCTATTTCCTATTATCAAGATAGACACTCAAATATATATGTTGCCTTTCTGGATAACGAAAAGGCCTTCGACAGGATATGGCATGAGGGGCTGCTACTGAAACTATACAATCTTGGTGTGAAAGGCTGTGCATGGCACATTATCCGTCAATCTTACCAAGAAGCAAGTGCTTGTGTTAAATACAATGGGAGCACAGGTAGGACAAGGTCGCGTGCTCTCAGCATGGATGTTTCTAGTCTATATTAATGACCTGATATCTCAGCTTGATAATCTACAATGTGGACTAATTGTTGGTAAGGAGCACATCCCAACGGTAGTACTGGCTGATGACACTACTGTTGTGAGTACGAGTGTACATGGACTGAATATGTCTCTTGATACTATCCACCAGTATGCTCGGCGCTGGAGACTGACATATAACGCCAATAAGAGCTGTGTCTTGTCTTTTTGCAATAACAGAAGACATTGTAATAGACCTGTGTTCAGAATTGGAGATGTGACAATGAAGATCCAAAGCAGTACGATTTATGCCGGCTCTCTGATACACACGGAAAAAGCAAGTGAACGAACTGCTAGGGCTTGTGCTAAGGCGCGACAGACAATCAACTCCTTAAGAAATGTTGGTCTTAGAGCTGGAGGATTGAGCCCAGTATCTTCATCGAATATCTGGCAACGAGTGATCTTCCCCACTGCCTTCTATGCATGTGAGCTCTGGCCTAATATCAACAACCGTGAGATCAGTGAGATGGAAACCCTACAGCGCTACTTTGCACGACGAGTCCAAAACCTTCACAGGAGATCCTCTACAGCTGCTACAACCCAGGTTCTAGGATTGTGGTCAATGCTGGGCAAGGTGGAGAAAATGAAGCTTCTCTTTCTGGGAAGACTCTGTAGAGCAGCAGGCACAACCACTGTGAAGCCGATTTTCTATCTCAGACTATCCCAGTATGTCACCACGATCTCACACAGTGCCAGATCCATAACACATGATTTACTGAATGTGGCTCAAAAGTATGGATTCTCAGGCGTCTTAGATAAACTAATCAACTCTGGGGAATTTCCATCTAAGAGTGTCTGGAAGAGCATGGTACAACGAGCTATTAGTGAGTCTGAAAATATGAATTGGAGAAATACTTTGCAACAACGTCCAGACATGCATAGGTTTAGTGCTATCCACACCCGCCTTGCCCCACATCGTCTCTGGTCTCTGTGTATATGGTATGATATTGCTTCCCCCCCTGTATATGCTCTTGTAAAGCTCGGCATATTACCTGTAACGTCTGGACTGTGTCTTATCTGTAACAGTGAATGTGATGACATTGTTAAGCACCAATTGCTTTACTGTGATGGCCTAATGAAACAGAGAAATGTGCTTAGTGAGTCTCTATTTGACAATGTTAGCCTTGAAACAGACTTGAGGACACGTCTAGTGATGCCGTCAAGATTCTAACATACCTCGGTGCTATTACAGATGTGGTCCAGGACATGACACTTGACAGCTGGGCAACATTCATGAGTATCGTGGCTAAACATGTCAGCTCATGGAACTTAACATCCATATTGTATTTGTGAAGCTATGTCACACATCATGTAAATAGAGTTTCACGCATCACTTCATTACTGCTTACCCAGCTCAATCTGTTGTATTTACATGTATTTTGTCATTGCCGTTGTCAAATAATGTAATGTAATTGTATGTACTACTCTCCAAATCATTGGGGGAAATAAAGAGTATTCATTCATTCTTTATACATGGGATCTATCTCTATGTGAACAGATAGTGTAGGTTGTACATACATGGGATCTATCTCTATGTGAACAGATAGTGTAGGTTGTACATACATGGGATCTATCTCTCTGTGTACATATAGTGTAGGTTGCACATACATGGGACCTATCTCTCTGTGTACAGATAGTGTAGGTTGTACATACATGGGATCTGTCTTTCTGTGTACAGGTAGTGTAGGTTGTACATACATGGGATCTATCTCTCTGTGTACAGGTAGTGTAGGTTGTACATACATGGGATCTATCTCTCTGTGTACAGTCAGTGTAGGTTGTACATACATGGGATCTACCTCTCTGTGTACAGATAGTGTAGGTTGTACATACATGGGATCTGTCTTTCTGTGTACAGGTAGTGTAGGTTGTACATACATGGGATCTACCTCTCTGTGTACAGATAGTGTAGGTTGTACATACATGGGACCTATCTCTCTGTGTACAGTCAGTGTAGGTTGTACATACATGGGATCTATCTCCCTGTGTACAGGTAGTGTAGGTTCTACATACATGGGATCTATCTCTCTGTGTACAGGTAGTGTAGGTTGTACATACATGGGATCTATCTTTCTGTGTACAGTCAGTGTAGGTTGTACATACATGGGATCTATCTCTCTGTGTACAGGTAGTGTAGGTTCTACATACATGGGATCTATCTCTCTGTGTACAGGTAGTGTAGGTTGTACATACATGGGATCTATCTATCTGTGAACAGGTAGTGTAGGTTGTACATACATGGGATCTATCTCTCTGTGTACAGCTGGTGTAGGTTGTATATAAATGGGATCTATCTCTCTGTGTACAGGTAGTGTAGGTTGTACATACATGGGATCTATCTCTCTCGACGTCAACCACGTGTTCCACAGACACTCCAGGAACTTTAAAACATTGCTCCCGTATATATGGACAGATATCCCACCTTGTGCAATGGATGGTCCATTTCATGAGACGAAGATGTGTTGCTTGCATCGCAACCAGAGATGGACACACACGCTTTTGATTTGTAAATTGACATTTTGGTATATTCATGTTTTTTTTTATGAAATCACATATTTTCTGAAGTCAGTATGGCAAATTAAACCATTTGAACACTTACAGGAGTCGTTTATCTGTTGCAAACCGAAATTGTTTCAGATTTGGTAAAAAAAATAACTTTGCATTAAATCTTGTTCAATGTCACAGGAACTTTTGTTGTTCAGTATATGTGCATGCGCCTGATTGAACGATTGTCCGACAATGTTCTGAGTAGATTCTTAATGTAACGATGATACTGCTAAACATACATGTAACTAAAAACACATCATCCATTCTATCATGTTATGGATCCTCAAGGAGACACAATCTCTCATGTTACTACCCCTCTAGGTGACAGGTTCTATGATGTTACTGTCCCTCTAGTGACACAATCTTTGATGTTACTGCCCCTGTTGATGACCCATTCTGTCATGTTACTGCGCCTCTAGGTGACACATTCTATCATGCTGCTTCCCCTCTAGGTGACACATTCTATCATGTTACTGTCCCTCTAGGTGACACATTCTATGATGTTACTGTCCCTCTAGGTGACCCATTTTATGATGTTACTGCCCCTGTTAGTGTCCCATTCTATGATGTTACGGCCCCTGTTGATGACCCATTCTATGATGTTACTGTCCCTCTAGGTGACACATTCTATCATGTTACTGCCCCTCTATATACCAATTTCTATGATGTCACTGCCCCTCTAGGTGACACATTCTATCATGTTACTGCCCCTCTAGGTGACACATTCTATGATGTTACTGCCCCTCTAGATGACACATTCTATGATGTTACTACCCCTCTAGATGACACATTCTATCATGTTACTGCCCCTTCTAGATGACACATTCTATCATGTTACTGCCACTGCAAACACGAAAACGTCGTTTTTTTCCGTATATGGTCATTGGACGGAAAAACGACTAAAAATTCATTAAAATTGATTAATTGGTCAGCGTCTAGAAAGTGTCCAGAAAAGGGTCGAGTTTTTCAAGCGTAAAATGGACGGAAAAACGATGCTTTTTGCTCCGCCTTGTACAACTGTTAACGGCCAATCAGATGGCGCTGGTCCCCCGACGCACGTGATGTCCAAGGCTTCCTTTCGGAAGCTTTAGGTTTCGTATTTTTGGCATGCCTTGCTCTAGTATCTGTCGCGCGCAGTGCAGCGAGATTTGCTGATAAGCTAGTTTTAGGATATGTTACATGTTAATGGAATTCAGACACGCGCCAAGAAGTCAAACCAAACAATGTTACTAAGTTTATTGTGGTAACGGCTATGTACAGTTACCCCTATCGGATAATGGGTTGTGTTTCATTTGGTTATAACAATAACTAACTTTTTAATGTGAAGTTTACAAGATACGACTTGGACGCGAGGTTGGTCACATGACGTTCTTCACGTGACTGTATTCTTAAAAAGGCGTAAACACTGACTACTTCCACATTCCTGGGGAAAGCCCTTGGAAATCCCTGGTACGAATTCATACAGAAGCGTGGTTGCAAGCCCATTTAAGGATACCCTCGCTACAACCCATCCCAGAGAGAAAAAATACGAAAAAAAATCCAAACTGTCGCAGTGACAATTTACAGAAATCTATGAATTTACCTTAGTATCTATTTGACACATCTTCACAATCACCTTTCAATGATCGGCCAATTGATCAGTGATGCCAAAGGCTTGAAATAGCCACAGGTTAATTAACAACTTCGAAAATATCTCCCGTTACGTTTATCGTGTCGGCCATTTTGACGTATTGTACTTGATGTAAATGTATTACGACGCTCTGTCATTGTAATTGACTTACTGAGGTAATTCTGTAAACGATCTTCTCATCTAATGAGGATATTGTTTGGAATATATGTCTTGTAATCATACTAAAACATATGTTCCTCGCTTTGGGTGGAACTATTTTATTCCGGGGTGGCCCATTAAATCTAATAGTAAGTCAAGGCACCATGCGTGATCTGTTATTTTATGTGTTTAAATTACGATTTGGGGCGTTAATAAAATACACTGACGCAAGTATATTCTATTCAAATTAATTGGATAATTGAATATGCTTTCTTTTACATATTACATAACATCACTGCACAAAATATGAACAGTTGCAGTAACACACTACGGTAATCGCATTAAACATCATTTTCAACTGTACAGTATTTCAGTATTTCAGTTATATCATGGTGTATCAGACTGATGTGGGATAAAAATCCGAAGTGGTTCAGGTCATCCAATGGGTGTTCGGGAAAAGGTGAGCGTATCCTGCCACTCAAGTGGCACCCGTCACAAACACATGCAAGGACAAGTCAATTGTTCACCTGAACAAAGCACGGAAACACATAATGATGCCCGTCCTCAGTTTTACCGAGCATGTAAATTATTTTGTCCGTCAAAAACATGGACGAGTATAAACAATATGTTCATTCACGTAATACATATCATACATTTGACAAAATGTATTGACTCGGAGCATTATTGTTAATCACAGCGTATGCAGTTGAACTCATCACCCATCCCATTATTGATAACCCTTCTTGAAGATCTATGAAATCAGAAGCTGCAACAATCTATCTTTTAACTGGCATGTCAGACTTCTATTTCATTACTCAGTTTTATTTGCACGGATTACTATGGAAGGGACATTGTCTCGTTGTCGCATTGACGCCTTTACAAAAACAAGCAAAACGTGTCAAAATTAACAAAAGCGCGACAATTGGCCATTTGTCGCATTGTCGCGTGTTCGCATTGTCGCTCTTTGATAATCCTTTTCTTTATTTTACAAAAGGGCGACGATGCCGTAACGCGACATTTTCAAGGTCAAAATATGTCTCGTTGTCGCATTGTCGCCCCATCACAAATGTGTATAAAAGGCGTAAAGTTCAGTTATTGTTACAGTAAGGAAGTTCAACCGGATAAATGTACGTCTTGAAATGAAAACACAAGTCCGTCCGCGAGTCCATAACGTTTTATTGTGAGCTCTTCTCTAAAAGTGCTTAGTGTTCAACTCCCAGTTCCAAACACGTAGTACCTCCTCAATAATCCACATACCTCCAGTGCAGTGGTCTTTCGGAAGATCTTACTCTTTACCGTATTAGACAACTGACGAGTGCACGCCTGACCTGTGACCTCGTTGCAACCCTCGTGATGTGTTTGCCGAAGGGAGAGGCGTAGGAAATGTGTGCTCCAGCCCCGCGCAGAGCTCGCGACACACTGTATACTGATGTATACAGTATATTGCAGTTGATATACTGTATACTGCATGTGATACTTATTTGCAACTTTCAAGATTCAAGATTCAATTTGCATATATTTCATATACAACAGACCGCCGTCATATATCACTGGAATGCTGCTGAGAGCGGCGTTAAAACAAATTGTTTTCATAATGGAGCGCTGCAGTCATTTAAAATAGAACCGTATACATATGTACATGTAGTACCAACTCACTCTATTTGTTTCGAATATTCAGCAGAAAATATATTATTAACCAGGTCTTTGGGAAAAGATATCAGATTTTTATAAGCAGCCACATAGGGATGATAAAGGACCCCTCGCTGATTAGGTTCTTGTTTACTTAAGAGCAGAGTTGGCCATGTTAGATGATATAACCAAAATCCGGGAGCTCCGGCGGGGGGCAAGCTGGTCTTGTTAGTGTATGGTATGAGCTGTGACGTTGACCCAAGAGAATAAAGTAAAACATGAGACCAACTCAAGTTTATAATGATTGGGAAAGTCTAGATTTCCACAGCCCCAGCCTGAAACTAAGAATTGTTCTAGGCTCCATTTTAATTGTATTATGGTCATTTTGTAGACATGGATGGACCAACCAGGAAAGAAATTGATGGAATATTAATATCACATGTTACCACTGATCCAGTTAAATTCATCACACAATAATAAATTAGTATTTGACATTACGGCATTTGATTATTAGGGCATGATCATGTACATGTTCACTGTAGTAATGTACACACCAGTCAACTTGATTATAATTTTTATCAAAGTGTAGCGCGGCATCAACGATTACTTTATGATATCCTCACTTGTCATCGATGTATTGACATCGAACAATGGGCGGCAATTCGAAATTCTTGTGGATAGCTTCAATAGGGGACAGCGCCGGTGTCAGTAGAATTTTCCCAGTTATATAAGTATCTACAAAATATAATCTGAAGCAGACAAGAACAATATTTTTTTATTAATGCTTACTTTCATGGATAGAATTAAGGCAATCTAGGCTTGCCAAATCGTTCTAGACTTGAGCTGGATTCCTTTTAAATGTATTATTCTGTATGGTCTGGGAGACGAACGGGCGTCGGTATCGCATGGAGAACTGGGACAGCCTAAATCAGTGTAATCGGATATGTCGTGGAGTTCCGGTTTTGGGCTGTTTGCTGAATATATAGAATTGCGAGTTATGTATACTCTGTATTCTTTCGTCATGGTAGCATATATATTTTCTATGTTGCTTTTTGAATTATCCACAAATAATGAGAACTACAATGTAAACCTCTCTCTGGAGATATGTAATTATACCACTGAAGGGCATATCTGAAAAATGGGACTTCTCGACAAATATTTCTTTCTTAAATACTACCCGTTACAGGCATTTTGATCATTATATCATACTTTGTACAGTTTAAAAGTCAAATAATGGCAAATTGTGTATCTTTCTACATTTTGAATTAATTATATTTTCTGAAATAAAACCTTAGCATCAGATAGTGATATACACAAATATGATCTATACTATTATAAATGAATTAACAATTTCGTATTATGAATTAGATAAACAGAAATATGATAGTAAAACAAATTATTTTAATCTATTCTTGTGAATAGGTAACGAGAGATCTAGACAACGCACTAACGTAGCCATTTATGAAAAATGAACATGCACATTGAATGACCGGGAAGAAAGCATCGCAATAATTAAATTATGAATCAAATTATGTTATAAATATAACAGAATATTTAGAAAATATAAGTTTAATTTCTCATTGTTGGAAGGTGTTTAATAATTATATAGATTTTGTTTGATTGTTTGTTGTTTAACGCCGCACTCAGCAATATACCAGCTATATGACGGTGGTTCGTAAATAATCCAGTCTGGACCAAACAATTTAGTCATTATCATCAAGAGCACCGATCTACGCATTTTGGGATACGATGACATGCATCAACCAAGTCAGCGAGCCAAGTCGCCTTCGTACAAGCATGGGTTGTTGAATTCCTATTCTAACCCGGATCTTCACGGGTATTTTTTTAAATAATAAGGTACAATGAAATTCTGTATATGTCCATAATAAGTGTGTATAAGTAGATGGATAACATGTCCATACACGCCAAGTTAATGGTATATGCATTAATTTAAATGCAAATGATTCAATGATGAGTTCTTTCACAAGTCCATATTTCAAGGCATGTATTTGATATTCATAATAACTCCACAAAAGCTACACAATGGCAACAAAACGGTACCAGCATCACAGATACCAATAATACATGAGATACATATAATTACTTTAAAGTTAAAACATGTATCTAAATAGAAAATTAGAAGGATACACTTCCGACATTTTTCGTATTTTGTTTTCGTTTGGACAGAGAAGTTGTGTTTGGTATCTGATGGGTGCAAACAGGTGTTCCCTTCCGCCCAGGCCTTGCGGCAATGCTATAGCCCAAAATGAAACAAGCCTTGTTCAACAGGTTCAGACTCAAATTTCTATCCCACTTGGGCTCCTTTTAAATTTAAATATAATTTCTCGGGTCGATATGTGTCAGAAGAAATGAAATATTACAGCACTGGTGAATAAGTTATATGTGCATGTCAGCGTCGATCCTATAATATCCTTTTATGCAAAATACATATATACTGATGAATTAAGGTAGTAATACTACGCAAATATATGTCCAGATGCACACATCAGTATCATCTCGTGATCTTAATTCGTGCTTTGAGCCCTTTTTCTACCGGAGATTCTTGGGGTGTTACATCACACCAGAAAGCCAGGTCCAAATTCAAGTCAAAATTTCATGGTCCGTCTTGTATGTTGGAAACCAATATCGCAATATGGCTAAATATTGCTGAACGTGGTATTAACCCGATTACTCACATAATTATTCCATTTTCTACAGTCATCTACGAACACTATCTTTAAGGAGGTATATCTGTATCATCCAAATGTCCATACATATATGTCCACATTTATATGTATAAAGCAAGTCGTCCTGCACTCTTCCTTAAAAGATAAATGTTAAGCATTTCCTCTGTGTTGATTTATGTAATGTAATATCGTTTAATGTAATGCTGATGCAGTAAACGTACCACAGACCTGATGCTAGAATAACATCTAATTTCTGAAATGAACATATTTTAAAGAAAAAAACAGTTGTTTAAACAATTCTTATAAAATATAAGAACAAGGAGCCAAGAGCCAAATATTGGGCTGTGTTGGACATATTTGTTTCGGGGTCTTATGACAGACAAACCTGATGCCTTTAAGTATAAAGATAAGTAAGTATAGATGTTGTACATATTCAAATATGTTCGTGATTAACCCAACCTTGAAAAATATTGAAAGATGAGTGGTAGCTATTTATGCCATTATTTCAAATTAGAATGAGAGCACATCAGGAAAGCATGGTACTTTAATATACGTATCTTGTTAACCCAATATTCTTTTTTAAGTAAGAGCAGCATGTATATCGAGAGTAAAAGGTTTACTTTCAGAAAGTGTCCATATTCTGTTTATCGGCAATAAATAACATAAGACGATTCATACGGGTAAATACGATTTACTTCAGAACTAGTATAGATTATTTAAGGTTAGGGGGAAATGTATGTAATTAACAGAACTTTGGCCGGGTTTGAAGGATTTGGGTCCTGGCTTGGGCTTTGTGTTGGACGTGTTGACGGCATTTCCAGGTTTGACGTATCAATGACAAAAATGATGTCAGATGCAATTCTCTGCCTTTTCGGGTGAACAATTGGCTTGCCTTTGGATGTGTTTGTGGCGGGTGCCACTAGTGGATCGGAATGAGCTCGCGTTTTTGCGAGCATCCAATGATATCATTTATTATGATGAATCATGAAACATGCTCCTGATGTTGTCGCAATGGTGCAGTTGGTTTAACAACAAACAAACAAAACATAATATCTTTAAGAATTATGTTAACAATTCCGATGCTAAAAATAATCTCACAATCTCCATACCTCTCTCTCTCTATGAAAACATAATAACTTTTTTTTTAATAATCTGAAGGTATAATAAGGGCAATACTATCATAATTATCATCATTATTTATGTTACTTATCCTCAAGTGAAGTAGTCCTCCACACTATACATTTAGTGAAGAAGCCCATGAACATATGAACTATGTAACATACATTCATGGAAATTAGATGAACAGTTGAAGTTAGCAAATGATATTATTCGGTCGAACGTCTATCAGCCATCTATTCTATTCATGAAGAACATTTCACGTGGGACCAACAGAGGGAATTATGACTATTGACTTGCTAATTATTTTTTATATTCATGCCAGCTCAAACGATCTATTGGCTTGATTTATTGTTATGGTATCCACAAAATAAGTAGGATCGGATTTTTTCCGTTTTTGTTGAAATAAAACTGAATAATATTTGCTGTTTACATATCAAAGTTTGCCAAATTGTTACAAAATGTTTGCCCACAGCAAGGCTACGTATCCCCAACATATTGTGCTAGGCACAGTATCACTGGACTGAGGGAGGGCGGTATTCCTCCTTGTGGGTCACCTGCTTGGCAATATGGGACGGGAAAACTGCAGGGGGTGAGGGCAGTTAAGTTGATGGTACAGACAGATAAGAGAGATCATTTTACAAATGTGAAACCTCAGTCCACAAAGGAAGAGGCGAAAGCTGAAACTTGGTGAGGTTTACAGAACAAAGGCAGTTATTTCTAGTTTCTTACTGACTCTCGAAGATACATTTAATAAAACAATTGACACACACACACACAAACTTTCTTCTTTCCCCAGCATTATGTCTACGTCAGCCATCATGGATCCATGCGCATGCTTTCATACATAATCCATCCTCCCACCATTCCCCAACATCCATCGAACTATAACTATATCCGCCCTCATGTATCGGTATTCGTGCTTTCATACATACATACATACACCCCCCTACCATTCCCCTACATCCATCGCAGTATAACTATGACTATAACCGCCTTCGTGCATCCGCACTTATGTTCACATTGCATTGCATATGCATCGAATTACAAGTTTAAAATATCGTAAATATTTTACAACATGTACATATTATATATCAGCAAAGAGAGATTATTATAACGCAATAGATTTCATCCGTCAAAACATCACAGAAAAAGGGGCAGCCTGGAATTTTACAATGGCATCTGAATGCACTAAGACGTTCAACTGGTCAGAAGGTGAGAGTTGCGGAAGATTACGGTAAACTTCAGTTACAGATCTCCATTACGAATATCTAAAGTATGAATAAGGATCACAGCTTGCTATGACGTGTACTTCATGCCTGCAGAATTAGCAATGTCCTTAGCTTTAAATTGTATGTCTAAATGCTTATGTAGACAAAGACCCAAATGTATATAGGCATGACCATATTATATTCTACGCAAATATCACCACATTTAAAAACAAAGCTGGTTGAGTCTTTGAAGGGCATTAAGAACTGATACACACAAGGAAAAATATTTATGGATGTCAACGGAGGAACACTGCGTTTCGGAATATATACTTTCTCCTTCATCAGGTGCATATTATTAAATGCTATGAGGCAGAGAACATATATTTGTACCTGTAAGAACAACAAAAGTAAAAAGATAGCAAAGAAGGGAACGCAACAAGGGAAGCCAACAGATAACTGGCATGGCGCTGATTACCCCGCCTCCCGTTTGCCCATTGTCCATTTCCCATTACCAATCATTCATAAGTTAAGTTTTGGCTTTAATTTGTCCATTGATAATCAACCATCAACGTCCATTATCTCCACCCTAAAAATATGTAGTTTACTGAGAAAGTGGTATCCAAATATAATGTGTGTTACTGTTGACCACTTTCTTAAAGGCATTGTTGGTTCAAAGTTTTTGGTCATAGAAGCCGTGCCATTTTTCTCTTGTCAGAGGAGTACACAAAGTATACGTCATCTGGACTAACATTTTTGGTTCGGTGGCTGGGTTAGATCGCCAACTTTGTGTTCCGGCGATTGGGTGCCTCACTCACAGTGTTGGTTCAAATCCCGGACGGGACTCAACCCAAGAAAGTACGAGAATCTGTACTTTACTCAGAAAGTGTTATCCCAATTATAACATTTGTTGTCAAGAAAACACAATAAAGGTATATTCGGCTTTGGATGGGTAATGATATCACAGACATATACGGATATTGATGATGACTTGGAGGAGCTTCGTAACGCACGTCTTCTCAATTCAGGGATTGGTAAATCAAAATATGTGTGTGCGCGTGCGTGCGTAAAAGTGGGCCTGTTGGATGTTACATAAAACATTCATCTTGAGCGGGATGGTAGTTCGAGTTGGATTAGCATGTTAACTATATGATCTTCTTTAGGCAGAGAATGCCGCGCATGAATGTATTGATGAAATTCCTAGGTACATGGGGCCTTTTCGTTCCCAGGAATACCCACAGTGGAGACTTCAATTGGAATAGGGTGTACACAATGTGTTACCTGGTAGATTGTGTGTCATCAGACCGGACAACGTTGGTCTTTGACTGATTGTGGCGTAAAACACACTTATTCATTTACTTATATCGGAAATTGAATGTTCATCTTAATTGTTATTGTTGAACATGTAATATATTTTTAAAGAAATAAAACAGTGACATAATAATTACAACTTTATGTGAGCGCGAGTAGCTTTTTTGGAATGAGATGAATAAGTATTATAAAGTTGTAATCTTCTTCACAACCGTGTAACTATGAATTGACTTTATTGGGTAATCAAAAAAGAGATAGGACATAATAACCAAATTTCATACGATTTCACTTGTCCACCATCTTGGATGCAAGGCGAAAACATTTCAGCGCGTTTGAAGCCACTGAGAATGCCCCCTGCAGAGTTGGACGAACATTCTGCGGTGGCGCGGCTGAGTTGACCAGAGGATATCAGCAGTATTTCCTGTCCAGGTTATTTAGGTCAGTTGTTTGTGTGTGTGCGTGTGTGCGTTTGTGCGTGTTTGCGTGCGTGCGTGCGTGCGTGCGTGGGGGGGGGGGGGGGGGGTGTGAGATTGGGGGGATAGATGATAGATATAGCTACAAGTAAGGTCATCTTGAGTGGGAGGGTATTCGCAGATGGATTAGCACATGAACTATGATTCTCTTTAGGCAGAAAATGAGGATCCACGATGTTCGACCTGGTAGAAGTGTGTTATCAAACCTCACAGCATTGTTTTTTTGACTGACTGTAGCGTCAAAACAAACTCATTCATTTACTTGAACTGAATGTTCATCTTAATTGTTATTGATAGTCACGGAGCCATGATCCAGAGTACAGGGTGTCATTAGATAGAAATAAACTAAGTTATAATAGGATTACCAGAAAAACGGGGTTTTACACACAAGCCAATAAACTTCGCTCATTAACACCAGAGTAAGTCAGTACAAGATTGAAAACTGCCCCATAATTATGTATGACATGCTTGTCGGGTATTGCTACATATATATATGTGAAAACAAAGTTATTAAAATGAAGAGCAAAACTGATGAAAGTTAACAATAAACGTGTATACGTGTTATATCGTCACTGCAAAAATAATGATCGTTTGTCTTTAGTAATAACATTCAAATACGTTATATCTGTATTAGCGATATTGTCATTGTTCCACCGGTGAGTCTGCGTTAGCCGTACTATCTCGTAGTATAATTGTAATTCTGAAGACATCACGATACAGTTTTTACGATGCATCACGTCTGCACTAGCGCTTGATAACAGCCTTGTGTTTGGTGTGAGGTGAGGTGAAATTGTGTTTAACGTCGCGTCCAAGATTATTGCACTTATATAGCGACGTGCATGCACGTGTATGTGTGTGTGTGGCTGCTTGTACTAGTCCGGACTGATGCCGATTTATAGTGCTAGCTCACTGAGATACCATGCCGCAGTTTAACATGAATACCCCACTCAGACACAGTATACTGACTCCGAGCCGACCAGTCCTTGTTTTAGCCCCTTAATGCCGAGCGCTAGACAGGGTAACAACAAGTACAATCTTTTAACGTCTTTTGGTCTTTTGGATCGAACCCTGGACCTTCCGCTCTCCGGGCGGACGCTCTACCTCTAGACCACGGAGGTGGTCCTTGTGTTTGGGTGTTTCAGTGGTTTAAATCGCTGCTCTTGATATTGTTGATTAAACTTTGATACTATGAACAATATAATGTTATGTGAGAGGTTGACGTTAGAACGGTAACATACTAATAGTATATAGGATGACATAAACAGAACAATGAGAAGTTCGTCCAGATTAGTGTATAGGCAACATTTAATAATTAAAATAATTACATTCAACAACTCCCCTTTTAAGTCAATTTTCCTGACTTATAAGTAAATGCAAGAACAATCGGCCGGAATACAATGTATAGTTCTTGTCCACTTCCATATGACTATATAGCATACAATAAGCTTTCGGGTCCCGTTTAGATCGGTTTGGGTGGCAGCCTAGATAGCCATAGAATAGTTTCATCTTGGAATCTCCCATATCACTGGGGATACTCTTCAATTTAAATGGAGTTACTCGTTACGATTCCGAATCTTCACGTGTCTGTGTTTATGAACCATTGTCAAATAGTGGTGACATTAAATCTAGGAAACAATACGCGAAATCGCGCATGCACAGAACGAAAAATTTGGTCAAGGCATTAAGTAATCCGCATGCGCAGAACGATTGATTTCAGTACTTCCGCTAGGCGCTTCGAGTGCAGCGTCAAACGCGGGCCTGTAATCTAACACGCGGGGACTGACCAATGAAAACTGAGAAGTAGAAATACCGGTAGACGCTGTTGCTTGATTGACAATGTCAATCAAGAAAGGGAGGAGCTTAACGCTATCGTCCTCTCCCAGTAAATTCCGATGTCAAATAACGACGTTATTTGGACGGAAAAACGATGGTTTGAAAATGTCCAAATAACGTCGTTTTTCCGTCCAATGACCATATACGGAAAAAAACGACGTTTTCGTGTTTGCAGTGTGACCCTCTAGGTGACCTATTCTATGATGTTACTGTCCCTCTAGGTGACAGTAGATGCAAGTGCACCGCACCCTGGAGTTGTCCACGATGGTCAGCCTGGACTCCCGGAAATGGACTACCAGGACAGTCTGCAGCTCCACGCCCACTGGGACGGCTTCTTTGACCGGGAGAGTAGGGTCAAGTTCTACCAGTATCAGTTTTCGGACAAGTGTCTACAAAAGGAGCATTTTGGTTTGGATACGAGTGTATTAAATGTACGTCTTTGTCTCCCTCACATCAACGTTTATTAAATTCCCATGCAGGGCGCATATTTACTTGCAATCACTTACATGCGTCTCAAACCATCAAACCATCAAAATTACAGGTGACGGAAACCTACTCGACACATGCAGCATGGTCGGCTCCTTCCCCAGGGACGTATCACGTGACAGTGGTGGCCTACAACCGGGCCCTGGAGGTATCTGACCCTGTGTGTTCTGACGGAGTGACCCTTGATGACACACCACCAGCAGTGGGACAGATTGCCGTAGCCTCGTCTAGCATTGCTCCGGGTCTGGTCACCACCTCATCAGGCACGGTCTGGTTCATAGACAATCGCCGCAGGAGAAGCAGAATTACTGAACCAGATACCCAATGCAGGTACGAACAAGCAGGATATTAAGATGTGTCTAACAATAAAGGTTTAGTTGCCTCCACATTATAAAAACTTAAAGAACTTTAAATCTAATGTTTCACTTCTTTGTAAAACGACACAGAACAGCGCCCAGACATAATGGATATCCACCTGGAATAATATATTGGTCCCAACGTGTTTTTAGTTACAGCTCACGTTACACAATTCAGTGCCATCTTTACGTGCAGTATAATACTCTAAAAGTGTGAACAATGTGCTGTCCTTGTCATGCCGCAGGCATAATTAATGTCGTTCATCAGGTGTACCCTATTGATATTCAAACCTTTACTGTGCATGCAAATAAAGCTGGATAGGGGGTTGACGTATGGCTGTGTCTAATGATATAATGGATAGCTTCACTTACCTCGTCACCTAATGGTTTTTTCGTCTATAAATATTCATATGTCACCAAGTTTCAAATGTAATTTTTGTGACTGTTTTTACCTTCAATTTTTTTTATCTGTAGGTCCCATTCCGTGTACCATGGTATACCCTGGCGAATCTTTCAGATCCAAAGGAGCAGCAATCGAAGCGGCAGAGTTAGAGAAGTTCCCCATTTACGTGATGAGGAATGGAACGATGTTGGCACGAAATGCAACATTTTGCATACAGTCTGAAGCGTTGTCAAGTTTCCACCAGATATACATTTCTACACAGCACCACGTGCGAGAAATATTTGTAGTAGCTTACATAACAGACGATCATGTCTAAACTTGGTAATAAATGCTGAAGTATTTCATTGTGTATGTTGTGAGTCTCATGGGAGTCTCTACACAGCACCACTTACGAGAAATATTTATACATTCTACCTAAGTATCTTACACACTACATGATTATGTCCACACCTGGTGTTAAATGCTGAAGTGTTTCATTGTGAATGTAATGCGTCTCATGGGTCATGGCTATGCAGTTTCACCCTATTCCTTCCCTTGATAGCAGTGGAAATTTAGAAGGTTAATAAATCGACAAGAGGGGCAAAAATGCAGTTTAAAGATCGTCATAACTCGGTAGATTGAGACTCACATACAACAATATCAGGATTCTTCTGTTGATGACATATTGCTCTTGCCAGCTGTTTTTAAACTGGACCGGAGCTGATGCGGAGAGCGGTATCCATGACTACGAGGTGGGGCTGATGTCAGATCCTTCTGGTGAAGCAGCTCCAGACATCCTGCCGTACACGTCCACTCATCATCATCCCCAGTATCAAGGCTACCACCCTTCTCTCAGTGAGGGGCACCAGTTCTACATAGCCATCAAGGCCATCAACAAATCTGGGCTTACAACAATTCAGGTAGACTGATACTCACGATGTTACAATCTGTTGTGTCGTGAATGAGTAAATTATATCTTTCAACAGCAATCGGTCTCGAGTCTAGACGAGCAACTCCAGTGACTGATAGCATGAACAACTGCCCATACCATCGTTGTTCTGTGACAATGAATCCGCCCAGTTTCTGACTCCCGATCCTTAAATGGGCTCTTTTCTGAACCAGAAATTCAACAGGATCCCTCTGGGTTGTCCAATTATATTTATTTTCTGAGAGTTATCTGTCCCTTTATCTGTTGAGCACATTTGATGATAACCTATTGCACGACGTGACATGACACGTTTTCCCGAACCTCCATGAACAACGCCCCTCATGTCGCCGCCATGTTTACTCCTTGTCTCTTCAGGTCCTGGGGCGTCTCCTCGTGCACACCCAGAAGCCTGTCTTTAACGGGGGAGTCACTGCTGCCCTGGCTCCAAGTCTGAGTCATCTGCTAGTGACGTGGAACAACTCACATGTCACGGAACCTGATACTGCTCACCTCAAGTATGAAGCTGCAGTCGGTAAGAAGTGGCGGTCTTGTCTTCGTTTTAATTAATCTCATTAATGCTTCAAACAGTCTTAAATATATTTCAGATCTGTTTATTGCATTTCTGACCGAGCAGACCCATAAGGGGCATATTTGTGTATCTTATCTTTATTATTTTGTTGTTAAACGTTACACGCAGCCCTATCCAAGTTATATGACGGTAGCCTGAAGACATTCGAGTCTGAAACTGAAAATTCAGTGATTGATATTATAAGCAACAATCCACGCTTTCGGGGTATGAAAACACGCAATCAGCTCAGTCAGAGAGCCTAGCCACCCTATTCATTCTCCTCTTACTTCCAGTTTAGGTTAACTGCAGATCAATTCTCACCTGGAAGTCCCACGCATACATTTGACATACTCTACTGTGTGCAGGTACCTCGCCGTATGGGACTGAGATCCTGCCCTGCAGTCAGGAGCAGGGTGCACAGTGACGTCTCCGCCCACGTGTACAGCAGTAGCTCTCCGGGACCTCCACTGGGACCTCCATCACAGCCACGCCTACTACGTGTCAGTCAGGGTCACCAACACAGTAGGGCTGTCTACAGTGGCGGTAGCAGCAGAACCTTACGTCCATGACGTCATGCTGCCCTCACCTGGTGTCGTCATGGATGTTTGCCCCGAAAGTGAAGAAGAATTATTTCAGATAACGGTCAGTGAAGTAATGCCATTATTTGGTACACTTGATTGTTTTAGAACAAAAGCTCTTTCAGACAGCATTTCTTTTCATCTAGTAGTTCAAAGCAGAATAAATATGTTCAACGATTAATCACCTTCTCACTGCTTCAGCGTAAATGAGTCGGAATCTTTCTGTATGGCTGTGGAAAGCATTTTGTTTCTTTTCTCGGCTACCCCTCCTTAATTTCCACGATGGCAGTTAACACTGCAGGAACTGCGGGACTCCGACTACCAACTGTCTACACGGGGGCTGAAGGCGAGGTGGTATGGGTTTGATAACGACATGCTGAACGTGACCTACATGGCGGGGATTGGCACCATGCCCGGTGTCAACATTGGTTGTTGTACTTACTCATCTTCTTGAATACTGTACTTTTAAGGTTGTCAAGGTCTTCCTTCCTTGACAACGTTATACAGATCTAAACCGAAACGTCGCCTTTATAGTATTAAAGAAGTTGTTTTCCATAAATTGTGTCTCCGTTGTCATTCGTCAACTTCTAAGTAATGCCTATCAAACAATTCAAAAGCGGTGCAGGCAGATAACTGCACAACTGTCAATCGGAAGGGGAAGCTGAGCAATATCACATGTTCCGTCAATGAAATCCATGGTTGACCAGTACATTCAGTGGTTGAAGAGCGAAGCAACTGTCGGCTTTTTCTGCTGCATACAACACTCAGACATATTGTTACGTGTCGATTTCCAAATTGAAACAAGATGTTAACCCAGATATTTGTAAGAAAAAGAATCTGGTATGAAACCAACAAACAACTAACAAGAGGTATACAATCAACAAATGTATTACAAAAATTAACTAGGTTTATAAATCTATACAAATTACTGCACTGTAATTACAATACAGTGGTAGTACAATATTAAGTGGCAATACATAACATGATGGTAGTGGACATGATCAAATACAAAAATACAGTGGGGGTAGAAAAAGTGGCAATACTATATATTCACCCAGAGACGACAGTGGTGCTTCCGTGATGGGCTAACCAGGGATGATGAACGATCCTCACATGAAATCTGGTTCCGATGTGATCGAATGCGTGAGACAAACGTAAAGACGCTTATACACAACCTACCCAGCCACTGGAAAATTCAACACAGTGCCGTCATACTAACACCGCGGTATACCGAACCGGAAGTGTACACACCACACAAGCATCTAAATATATAAAGTAACTTTCTGACGACTGATCACTGTCCAAACACAATGCAATGAACGTCGAATGTACTGTGCAGTGTACACAGGTTCGTGTTCTATGATGCGTTCTTGCATGACATTGATAGATACATCAGCAAAGCATTAGTTAACTTTATATTTATATTAATCACCCTTAAAGTAACAATGAACTAATTTCAACATATATACAGAACTGCTACATTGTCTGAATATCTTTTTGCAGAAATATTACACAAGTCGTGGCGAGGTCGGCTGGTGGCGATGTGACCCAGTCTTCTGATGGGGTTTACATTATCATCAACAACGCTGACATCTCTGAGCTGACGATATATGATGGGATCGGATGTGATTCCATTCAAGGTATTGTCTAAGAGTACTTCAAGATGAACGTATTACTACCTTGTTACAGAGTGATTTGCAAATTGAAATGCGTACAGAATACAATTGTGAAATCAGTAAATAACGAATAACAGAAAAAAACATGTATCTATTTACAGACAAACAGTTAAAGGCTTACAATCACACATGACAACATAATGGGTTAAATAAGTGGCAAGTTCATTACGGAACAGGTCTTCATAACAAATACACACCCACGAAGTTCAGAATTTGTCACAGTCAAATATCTTGTAACAAAGCACGTGCATTGTCTCTTGAACCCGGAACAGTGCGGGAAGCTCGGAGGAATTCGATGAGTTCCAGTTGGTATCCCGTCCGCACAGGACAAGTAGATAAGAAGCTAGTCAGGTCAGAGAAGGCCTCGAGTCGCCCACACTTCTTTCTTATATAGGTACGGCCAGCCTTCTAGACGCAGTCACCTCACGAAATTTCCCGATTGATGTAGTCTGTCCCAGAGTTCAATGATGCGCACATGTGGATAACCTTGGAATATTCTGGCCGTCGCAGACTGCTGAAATCTGGCCACAACAGAGCGTGATATTTTACGATCGCTTCATTTGCTGCCATTGTCCGTCACAAATATCAAATATGTGTCTTGTTGAGAAATGACATGCTAGCTACTTTGTTACCACAAACTTTCTATTTTGTAATGTTACAGGAACGCAGGAATGGAATCCTACACATCATAACTTGGTGAGTCAATCAGCAACTGTGCAATTTTATTTTATTGATAATGTTGCATAATGTTTTAAAGTTAACAATGCTCTTTAATACTATACGTGTAGCTATCATGAAAAAATAAATATGTCCTCTTGTTTCATGTTTCAGTCTGCCGTGACACGAGGACATGGTCGGTATATGTTGGTATATCCTCTTGTTTCATGTTTCAGTCTGCTGCGTATGGTTGTCACGAGGAGCTGGTCGGTGTATTCTTTTCTTTCATGTTTCAGTCTGCCGTGTATTGCTGACTCGAGGACCAGTATATGCTGGTATATCCTCTTGTTTCATGTTTCAGTCTGCCGTGAATCACTGTCACGAGGACCAGGTATATGATGGTATATCCTCTTGTTTCATGTTTCAGTCTGACGTGTATGGTTGTCATGAAGACCAGGACATGTTGGTATATCCTCTTGTTTCATGTTTCAGTCTGCTGTGAATGGCTGTCATGTGTCAGGAGTGTCAGCTCTCAACCTCCATGTTCGCCGCCCACTGGAACATCACACAACAACCTACCCATCAGTACCCGGATGTCAAGTTGAAGTTGGAAAAGAAGTTTGCTTTATCAGGTACTGATGACCACACCCTCATACTGCAGCCGTACTGATACGTTAATACATTTAAATGGTTGTGTCTAGATATGTATTTACAAATACTGATACAAAGCACCAGTGTCATGCTTTGCTCTATCTGTAGAGTGTATCCTATAGCCAGAGAGGGCTTTCCATGATACGTATCATCTGCATACCTTGTCTTCTATGTTCAGATGACCTCTGGCACACAGAAAGGGACTATGAGTACACTGGACACCGCGACCACGTACTGTCCACGGGACTGGATCTCATGTCGGGCTACACGTTCAGGGCGGCTGTGAAGCTGTGTGCTGTGAACGTCTGCACTGACGCCGTGTACAGTGACGGAGTTACAGTGCTACACCACCCACCTGTAAGAGACGACATCAGCGTGAACTACCCCGAGACCGACTCAGGCTCCAGGGTGATGAGAACACAGCTGATGCATATATGTATGTCTCTACTTGTATTCTCCGCCGCCGTGAAGCATTTGCAAACAAATTGGTTATGTCATTTGTCAAAGGGCAGACGCTGAAAAGTTTGGGTTTATAAGTAACTAAAAAGTATGTAATTTACGTGAAATCTTGTACTTACATCATGGCTTTTGCCGATCCTTTAAAGGTCACCGTCAGATTGAAGATACACTTCAAATTCATTCTATTTGACAAAGTTCTAATTATGATGTTGAGAGATATGTCGAGTCATATGAGCGAATTACATGATATGATTTGTATACAGAGTGATGTCCACGAACAGATAGCTGACTAATGGATTTCAGCTTCTCTTTTCTTTCAAAAGTTGAAATGCATATGTCAGTTATGTCTTCACTGATTCATGCCACAGCTTCCAAAATGCCTTTCAGAGATACTGCTTTGCACAATTGCTAACAATAAACATGATACTTTTCTGTGCTTATGAACCGCTTCGGCTTCCACGGTTTAGTTGCACGGGGATTTTTCACTGTAAGTCTCTATACTGGCGTGCCCCAGCATCAGCAGACTCCATACCTCTCTGCGTCCACTGTTCCAGCTTGAGATGACCATGGCAAGTTTTGCTGACCCGGACATGCCAGTGAAGACTGAAGGTATGGCGTTGTAGACAGATATGAATGGAGTTTAACAGACAGTGACCACGACAGCAGGCTTCTGACAACGTGGCAGCCAGTGTCGGACAGCACAACCAGCGGGGATATGGTACGTTGGATGAGGGATGTGAATGTTGTTGTACGCCGCAGTCAGCAATAGTCAAGCTATATCAGTGGGACCTGTACATACCAGTGGATGATATTGTAAGGAACGTCCCACGTCACAGAGCCTGACCACTAACCCCATTTAACTGTTTGTCTGCCATGAAATTCAGTGTCCACCCAGTGTCCCCACAAGGTTGCCACATGTGTGTCTGAGTTAAATTTAACGTCACATCGGCAATAGTTCAGCCATAGCGTGACGAGAAGTTATTATATGTTATCAATTAATAAAAAACTGTCATCAATGAACAGACAGTAAAATAACTAGAATTTCACAGATAAATCATTCAAACTTGTTTGTTATCATAAAAAAGATATAACTATATGTCACGAAACAATATAAAAATGAGCTATAGATCACCCACATGTGTGAGTGGCTTGTGCTACGGGTAGGGCACAGTATTATCCAACTTATTTAGAAACCGTAAATAAGCTATTATTTTTTATTTATTAAATAAAATTAGTAAAAACAAGTTACTAAAGTACTATCTGCATTTCTGAACTGCCCGCTGCATTTCTGAACTGTCCGGAACTGAAGGTTGTAATTTTTAAACAAAGAATCACGGGATCATAAGATAACATTATCCTGCCACATAGTTGTGTGTAATTATTGTTTTCAGGACATTCCTTGGATGTAAGTGGCGAGGCTTCCAGGACCCTGAGTCTGGAGTTAGACCACTATGAATGGCGTGTGGGGACAACTCCAGGAGGTGACGAGATTCTCGCAGCTACGAATGCAGCCCTGGAAGAGGACATCTTCCACACGCTGTCACGTGACCACCAACTTCCGGTTGGACAGACTCTGTACACGACTGTCAGGGCCTACAACAAAGCAGGTTATGAGCTATAACGGACATCATTAATATCATCTGTCAGTTGAGCACGAACCTGGCTAAAGTCGAAAGACCTTATTCATATATCATGACACGGGGAGCCTGTATAACGTATTGTACCTGCAGTATCAACTGATTTGTTCCTAGTTTAATATGAGTTTGTCTACGTGGCATTTCTTGAGGCTATGGGTCCTGTATGAAATATCTGCCAATGTGGACTTTAGAATTTACAAAACACTTATACATATCCGATTGGCTGCACATTTGTTTCAAAATCTGTTCACACCAATTTCTTCCTGAATCACCTACCTCCAAACATGTATACTTTATGTCATCGAATGAGAACTTTGGATTCAAGATCGGAAGCAAAACCCGGATGTGTTTCCAAAGGGGAGCCATCTTGTTTTCCAAACCTGTACAGGGCGAGATAGAGTGTGCAGAGTTGGAGGTAAGTCTTTGATAGGCATTTAGAAGTTGGAAGAACATAAAGACATGAAACGTTATGTACAACAACTTCTTTATTGTGTGAAAGGATGCTTATGTGTTACTTCTTGTCCCTTCGTCAGGCGTGATACTGAGTAAGTGTAATTAACAACGTAATATGGATGTAAGTGGCGAATGAAGAAATCAGTATAAGCATTAAAAGACAAAATATGATTTGTCGCCAATCAGAGATGTAGAAGTGTGCAGACTTTTCTTACGGGACGATCCGTACCCCCGGTTGTGATACATATGTAGAAAAAGGAATCAAACGAAGAAAAGTGGTGCGTTTCCAAAACAGCTAGCTGTATATATGTTATCACTTTGTTGTGGCAGGTTTATACAGTGAAATTACGTCCAACGGATTTCTGGTTGACATCACTCCACCAGAAGTTGTAATAACACCAGGGATCCTAGATGGACACGGTTCCATTGTGGCTGGGACGTCCATCAACAGGACGACCTTGAGGATAGGCTGGAAGTTCAAGGACGAAGAGTCTTACATTGAGAGACAGTACCTCTCCATCTCATCACACCACCTGGGGGAGTTCAAGTCAAGTCTCCTGAAGGTAACCGTCATTTGTCACACGTGTTCATGTTAAACATGTTTTAGTAGCACTAAAGTTATATTCATCCCGATCTATATCACCTACATCTATATGACTATAAACTCCCTCAACATACGCATCTTATAACATTACAATCATGGTTTCTATAATCAATGGATTTGATATCTCATAAAAAGTGCATTTATTACAAACATAACACTAATCTATCCCTACCTTCCCTAAAGCTCCCAGGACTTGTTGAAGAATACACGCTGTCACAGCTGGACCTCCACGATGGAAGCAGTTACACAGTGAAGCTCGTCGCCTGCAATATGGCCGGCTTATGTCACTCCTCAGACACCGGGGCCTTGCTGGTGGACAGCTCGAAACCCTTGACAGGTAACAACACACAGTAATGTCTCCATGAATCTTTGACAGGTTACTCTGTATCCACGATTGTACCACTTTTCTCTTACTAACACGGCTCTATGACTGTAATGCAGGTGCGCTAGCTGTGTACACCGACCATGCAGCGGGGTTGTCTCGACACCAGTCGGGCTGGATGACATGGAACAGGACCCAGCTGAACCTCGCCTGGCTTGGCTTCTCTGATCTCCATTCTGGAATAACGCACTACATCATCACAGCGGGGTCTGTGCAGTTCGGGACTGACCTTATTAAGGTGCATTCACGTTCAAAATATATAACACATTATGTATTTGTTAAGCTTCCATATCAGGTTATATAATACTGATGTGTCGTTGTTATGACGTATACAGTTTCAAAAGTAATGCAACTTCGACACATGTATGTATTTATTCGATGAACGGAAATGTAGTAGGACTACTAACACACTAGAAGGAACAACGTAGATGCATTGAAGAACACTTACAGATTCGTCAACTTGGGGGGTAAATTGCCTCAGATCACCGCAGGTTTAAAGAGATCCAAGTCACATTGTTGGTGCAGTTTGAGGTGGGCAGGTGGGGAGGTGTAGTGAGGTGTTGTGAGTCGAGGTGTGGTGAGGTGCAATTGGGTGAAATGGGGTTTAAACATCACGTTCAAGATAATTTCACTATTAATGCGACGTGCATGCACGTGTGTGTGTGTGTGTGTGTGTGTGTGTGTGTCTGGCTGCTTGTACTTGTCCGGACGAATGCCGATTTTATAGTGCCAGTCCTTCTTTAAACCCTAGACCACGCAGGCGGCCTGGTGCATCTTGAAATCACCTTGACATTATCCACTATCCACAAACTGATACTTGTGTCTGTTTCAGGGAAGCACATTTGTGTTCGTACAACACAATGTGTCTGGCATTGAGCACGATGACGAAGGCAGAGTTCAGACTGGTGTTCTCTTCCACAAAGTCTGTGTTTGTGGCAATCTGGGCTGTCAACGGGGTAGGTATTACATGCCTGTTCGCGAACACCTAGTGTCAACATTGGTTTTCAGTGATCCATTCATGTAACTTCCACTGCAAATTTGCAATTTACTCTAAACGGAACCTGCTTTGACATATTATTGTCGCGTTGACGTTTTATGTTTATAACTCACGAACACACAACAAACATTCATAAAACACCTCAGTATGTGTCTGTGTTTCAATGTGTATTCCATGTGACCCAGGTTGGCCTCCAGAGCGATGCGCTTCACCTGGAGCTGGAACTAGGATCCGGGGGTGAGCTGGAGCTGGTCGGACGGTGTCAGTCGTACAACTGTGAGGGTCACTGTGTTTGTGCCGTGCAGGACGGGGCGTGCCACCACACACCCGGATGTACACAGCTGCTGAATGGTAGGTAACAAGCGATTCTCCACAGAATTCTTAACAAGGTTTGCTCACCCACATTTGAAGGTCTTAGAACATATATTTTGCTTGTGGAAAAGTCGCATGACAGATGTGTTGGTATTTTAGGCTAGGGTAATAGTGTCTCTCACATTACTTCAGCTAATAAATAGCATAATACCTACAGTATGTGGACTGTCTGTTTACTGGAAATATACATCAGCTATAACATGAACCAGTAATCGCTAGTGCATGGCGGTACATGTCACTGTTTATATCCTAGGTGGGTCAAACAATGTTCTGGGTGTGACAGATGTCACTGACCTCCGCATCATAACATCCGGGGACGTTGAACACTCACCATCAGACACCTTCATGGCTGCCCGTTGGACGGTGCTGAAACAACAAGGGCTGCCTTTCATACAGTACAGTTTTTCTTATTACTTAATATCTAACATATTTGTGAAGGTTGCTTGAAATAACTCATCGTTGTGACCACAGTGTGCCAGGTATCACACAGTTTCTTGTTGCCTGCAGGTATGACGCCAGCCTTGGAGACAGTGACAGCGACTACCCCACGGGTGTGTTTGACAGTCACTCCCGCAGAGTCTGGTTCAGCGTCGGGCGGCAAACATCAGCTTCCATCTCTCTGGCAAACTGTACTGACTCACCTACCCATCATGCGATCCTTATGTAGAAGCCTACAAATCATGTAGTTCCATGACGTTGTTTCATCACTAAGATGATTGCAACTCCCATACCTTATCATGACTTACGGCAGTCGAAGCGCTAAGACAAATCCAACTCCCATACCTCAACATGACCTACGGCAGTCGAAGCGCTAGGATGATCCCAACTCCCATACCTTAACATGACATACGGCAGTCGAAGCGCTAAGACCGCCCCAACTCCCATATCTGAATATGACCCACGGCAGTCAAAGCGCTAAGACGATACTAACTTCAAAACTTTACCATTGACCTACGGCAGTCGAAGCGCTGACATCGCTGGGTGGATAGGGGCTCAGAAGCAATGAACCAAATGTTTAATATGAAACTGTTTATAGTAATATTCATTAACAATGTAATGGAAAAGAAATGCGTTTTGTAAGAGAGTATGAACTATAAGGGACTATTCCGACTAACTGTCATGTTTGTGACCAAGGCGAGAACCTCAGCAGCCGGCACATGTATTTCTTCTTTGTGAGAGGCTGGTATGATGCGACGACGTACAGCATCTTCAAGTCGGACGGGGTCATGGTCAACTAAGCCCCTCCCAAGACCACCGACAACCAGGCACTCGCAGTGAGTTAACACACATTGTGGTTTTGCTTTACACGTGGATCAACGCCATATCCATATTATTAATGCTGCAAGCATATTGTCAGAATCTCATTGCTCCTTATGAAATCCAGCTCTCTTACTGGCCAGTCGTCGATACAAGATGTTACTGCCCGGTATGTATCGACATTATAACGTCATAATGTTTTATGTGACGTCATCTATATAACTGGTATAACTGACCCTGTTCCACACACTAATTTGCATATCACGTGACCGGACTTTTCTCTTGTTTCTGAAATCAAACTGACTGGCCTAATGCAAACCTTTAGGAGAGCTTTACAGTTTGTTGACAATATATCTTTACCAGACGGAGAGCTAGCGAAATGGAAACTTTGATATACATAGGGCTTCGATGACAGCACGTACAACCAATGTAAACTATGGATAACTACGCAAATTGAAATATTTATTTACGTTTTGAGTATTTTCTCTATGGAAATTGACCATAATAGGACATACATGTATGTTCATCTAAATGTGTAGACTTGTCAAAAAAAACGAAGCAGATTAAGAACATATGCAATATCTTGAATGGACTTTGTAAGATGTGACGAATCCTCACATGGCGCTGACCTGTGGCAGAGGTACAATGCTGGCCACATGGAACTCTGGGTAGGACAGTGACCCCGTTCACGTTTTGAATTACCACCACCAGTGATTTCGGTATTGTAAGGCAGATCTGATATTGTCACACAAACATATTTGACCAGAAATACGTCTCCGCATTTGTGAACACGTAATGATAAGTTCATTCGCCCACTAATGACACATCTGACTCATAATCGTGAATGATCACATGGTATTAAATGTTTCATATGTGCGTTCCACTTACACTTTAATCTTAATACGTTTGCAGCCCCTTGATCAATGAAGGGTGGTTAAAAAAGGCGTATATATCTACGACAGAGTTCTACTTGTTATTAACACTGCAATATCTAGCGAACTATTTCAGGCCCTAATAAAATATATCCGGTGTTAATGCTTTCAGTAAGTAGTTTCCCTGATCCAGATTCGACCATTAACTGCACTTCACGGTATTTAGTCAGTTAATATTTAACGTCACATCCTAAATATTACAGCCACAAAGTTACGAGAATATATACATTAAGTGTCACGGCATAGCTTGAATATTTATGATTGCATTCACCCACTCAGTCTACTACACTGTATGTGAATGATGCAGGTGATTGAGCTCAGTGATGACGACGGAGTGAAGGATGCTGACTTCCAGATGGAGACTGACACAATGAGGATCAGCTGGACCAACAAGTTCCTGCCGGGCGCCGCTCGGATTCTCAAGTACCGAGTCTACATCAGTACAAGCCCCGGGAATGAGGGTTCTCAGTTTCCCAAATCCACCAACACAATACAGATCAGTAAAAAATGTGAATGTATCTAACCTGGAACCTGATGCCCTAGGACCAACACATTACAGATCAATATAGAAATGTGCATGTATCTAGCCTTGAAGCTGATGTCCTAGGACCAACACATTACAGATCAATATAGAAGTGTGCATGTATCTAACCTGGAAACTGATGTCCTAGGACCAACACATTACAGATCAATATAGAAATGTGCTTGTATCTAAACTGGAAGCAAATGTCCAAGGAAGGCGGTTACAAACATACAATATCCTACCCCAGACATCGATTCATGGCTCACAGCGATGAAGTTTCACTGATTACTTTGCCTTCTTCTTATTCTTATTCTTATTCTACCTCGATTTTAACTCGATTTAATACAACCACATAGTCTTCGCTTAGTTTATGTATAAAATGTAACCGCTTTGAAATAGAAAATGAATACCATTTTTGTGATTTTGTCCTTCTTCTAAAAGTAGTAGAGAAAATATAATTCCAAAATGTTACCATGTGTAACCATCTGTTCCCAAATTTATCAGTCTTCTATTTACCAGAAATGATTTTGTTATTAAAAACCTGTCCATATATCTAAAAAGACATTTACATTTACATTTTGTAAATACAAATGTAAAACATATGAATGTTTGTTGTTAGAAAATATGTGCATGTGCATAGTATACATTATTCATGTAAATAAATTCTGGGCCATGTGGCCTTCATTCATGCATAAACTTCTACTTCTTCTTCTTCTTATTATTATTATCATTATTATTATAATAATTATTAATATTACAGTTTGCTGTACACCGACAATGAAAGGATCGCAGTAACTGACAAATTATTGAGGATTGATCGTGGCGCATAGGTTCCATTTCTGGTGTCACCCTGTCGAGATGTGGCTGAATATAACAAAACTCACTGACTCACTCAATAACTTCCCTATTTCAGGACACAGTATCCACGCGTCAGATGATCTGACCACCACGAAGTACACAGCCAGGGACCTGAGTCTACAAGCAGCCACAGTCTACTACTCCAGTGTCCTGGCCTACAACAGAGCTGGCCAGGTCAGCTGGGCTCACTCTGACGCTGTCCGGCTGGACGTGCTGCCTCCTCTAGCGGGCAGAGTGGATGTCAGACAAGGTACGTTCCCTTCTACAGTATCAGCGCTTGAAGTGTTGTCTGTTGCTGTACGTCGCAATATTCCAGCTGTACCAGAGCGTCCTGTTTATGAGTGTGGACCAAGGAATAGAATGTTGAGCGAAGGTTGACGTCCATACGATTACACAGCAGCGCCCGAACGCCGTCACACATCTTTGAGCAGGTCCCAAGTAGCCAATGCTTATCGTAGGAGGGGTCAGGCTCTGTGGTTTGGTTGGTTACGTGTCTTTGGTGAGTATCGTTGCTCATAATATGAGTTCCCAGATCGTTTGGTCCAGATTCGATTATTAACAGGCCACACCTTATACAGCTGGAATAGTGTGGCGTTACAAATCGTACAAACATTGACATGTGATCTCTACAGAGGCTACAATGCCTGGTGAGATGTGGTTACTTGACTTGTGTAGTTATCTCCTCTACCTGTCTCTAAAACATCCCTGTAGAGATGCATGACACGGACTACCAGAGTTCTCCATCAGAGGTCTCCGCCTCCTGGCACGGCTCCCTGACACGGACTCCACGATCATCACGTACTTCTGGTGTGTGGGAAGAGTCAACGACACTACAGACTGCAGTGTGCTGGGCTGGCGGGATACTGGGCTTCATACCACCTTCTCGGTACAGCTTGCTTCACCTCTCCCTAGTGGTATGTATCCTGATCAGGTTCATCTAAATACCAGCACGCCTACTGTTCACGTATTCATACTCAATGATGATTACTCAACCAAGCGTCAAGCACTGACTCCTAATGCTTGAACTCACACTTCGTCACAAACTTCCCGCGGAGGACAAATTGTTACCAAAGTAAATGTTCTGTGAAACAGCAAATTGTCAAAAGCAAGTGGTGACGCATAAATTGTCCAATAGTGACACTAAACATTTGCGAAATCTTGTTCTGTCCACAGATGTTGCAGGGTAAAGGCTGTCACGCTTGGTAATGTCCTAAGAGGCGCCTAACTGTTTATTAAGGGAGCCTTCTTGAAACGCCTGATGACGGTGTTCACTTGTTTCTAGGTACACGCAAGGTGTATGGAACAAGGTGTATGCTGTAGATGCAGTGGGTCACGCCTCAGACGTAGCTGTATCAGACGGCGTTGTCGTCGACATATCTCCGCCAGAACCACAGTCCGTGGCATACCTAGGAGGCAACTTGGTGAAGAATCCTTCGTTTGAGATACAAAATAAACCTGTGAAGTCTTCGACGTGCAATGAATCTCTTCCCGAGCAATGGCAGACTAACAACTATACATGCATACACATTGTTACATCTGAGCGTCCATTAGCTAGACATGGTAGCAGCTATGTTGTAATCAGCGGATCTGTTCTCCAGAGAGATATACATCTCAGTGTGGGGCAAGTGTACAAAGTGAAGATTCATGTGGGATATACAGGGAACACGGACGTACATCTCAGCGTTATAGAAGGCTTCGTCTCAGTTGGTATTGAAGTGATCACATTCAGCCTGGAGCCGAATCTATGTCGAGGGGTGTGTGATGTCGGGAGACATTCTGTTATCATGTGAAATACACACACGTTTTCCTTCATTGCTCGGGAGGAATCCACACAACTTACTATTGGCACGAAGTCCAGGTCCATGGCGATGGCAGTTGATCACGTGACACTGCAAATATAGTGGACATGACGAGGCTGGTGACACAGAGAAGCACGTGGAGGTGAACGCGGTGTTCCTGCCTCACTGGTCGTCTGTGAACGTATCCTGGCACTTCAAGGACACCGAGTCCCCCATCACCATGTACCAGTGGGCAGTAGGTGAGTACCCCATCACCATGTACCAGTGGGCTGTAGGTGAGTACCCCATCACCATGTACCAGTGGGCTGTAGGTGAGTACCCCATCACCATGTACCAGTGGGCAGTAGGTGAGTACCCCATCACCATGTACCAGTGGGCTGTAGGTGAGTACCCCATCACCATGTACCAGTGGGCTGTAGGTGAGTACCCCATCACCATGTACCAGTGGGCTGTAGGTGAGTACCCCATCACCATGTACCAGTGGGCTGTAGGTGAGTCTCCAATCATGTAAGAGTGGGCAGGAGGTGAGTCTCCAATCATGTAAGAGTTGGCAGGAGGTGAGTCTCCAATCATGTAAGAGTGGGCATTAGGTGAGTCTCCAATCATGTAAGAGTGGGCAGGAGGTGAGTCTCCAATCATGTAAGAGTTGGCAGGAGGTGAGTCTCCAATCATGTAAGAGTGGGCAGGAGGTGAGTCTCCAATCATGTAAGAGTTGGCAGGAGGTGAGTCTCCAATCATGTAAGAGTGGGCATTAGGTGAGTCTCCAATCATGTAAGAGTGGGCAGGAGGTGAGTCTCCAATCATGTAAGAGTTGGCAGGAGGTGAGTCTCCAATCATGTAAGAGTGGGCAGGAGGTGAGTCTCCAATCATGTAAGAGTGGGCAGGAGGTGAGTCTCCAATCATGTAAGAGTGGGCATTAGGTGAGTCTCCAATCATGTAAGAGTGGGCAGTAGGTGAGTCTCCAATCATGTAAGAGTGGGCAGGAGGTGAGTCTCCAATCATGTACTAGTGGGCAGTAGGTGAGTCTCCAATCATGTAAGAGTTGGCAGTTGGAAAGTCTCCCATCACCATGTACCAGTGGGCAGTCGGCAAAGGCTTGACTTGGGTGGATCCTTGATTAAGAATGCATGAGATTATTTTTACCATGACGTATGTGCATACTGTAGGAGAAAAGCCCTGATTACAAGTGATGCAGGCCTTAAACGCGAACCCCTTTGAGGAAACCTACGCTCACGCGTTTATTGCTGTCGAAACAATGATCATTGGGCGAATCTAATTTTTGAACCCGCAAGCACAGGATCGACTCACACGAGGGACGCAAATCGTGGGTAACTTCAGATTAAGATTGCCGAAGGTTCAAACGTGTTCCAAGTGAAATGAAGTAATGAAAACTAAATGTTTATTTAGACTTGGAGAGATAAAGAAACAAAACAGTTGATAGTCTAGTGTGATCTGAGCAGCATCCAAGCCTGTAGGTAATGACATGGACTCTCCATGCAGGTCTGTTGGAAGGCGGGACACAGGTGCAGGGCTTCACTAATGTTGGTAGAAACCCTCAAGGAACAGTTTCTGCCCAGAAGCTCACTCACAACTCCAGACTGTACGTGTCGGTACTCGCCACTAACGCTGCCGGCCTGACATCACTGACCAGAGCTGGACCAGTGACGGTGGACATGACACCACCCACTATACAACAAGTCAACGATGGTTCAGGTTAAAAAGAGAATTGAAACGTGTCTTGCATTAATATTATTTGCCATTCAAAATACGTTTGTAAGCGTGTACATTCCTGCACGTCTATCTCACCTTGGCCTAATCATTTACCTTAAGACTGTAACATTTGCGAATCATTTAATTGGACAACCACTGCATTAGTTTGTTTCTGACAACCCTGCTGTATGACAACCCGGCTATAACACTCCATTGTTCTATGATGATCCACTTCTAGGAGTTGATGCAGATTTCCTTTCACCAGAGGACATGGCAGCGAACTGGGCTGTAGAAGATCCGGAATCGGATTCAGTCAACTGTGACATTGCTATAGGTTAGGGGCAGGCATATTGAGAAAAACATACTTGTTGATAAAAAAAAAAAATACATTAATCAACGGAACGTTAAAATCGTTTAGCAACTGCGTATGCTGATGTTGTTTTATCGTTTTTTTGTGTATCGACTGTGTGTATAGCTGTTATATCTTCTGCAGGACACATGCCCGGAGATGACGACGTTCGTCGGTTTGCTCGAACTAATTCCGGAGTAAGATTTACCAGGTGGAATCTGACTGATGTAGTGACGTCATCTAGTGTGAAGGTGTACACGCACGACAGTACGTTGCCATGACAAAGCGGGACAGACCTCCGAGTCCTCATCTGATGGTGTCGTCATCGTGTCCAGGGGAGACGTTGCGACTGTAGCTGGCTTCAAAGTCCTGGAGGAGAGCCCCTCTGTGTTCTCAGACAGAGACCAGTGTCACGTAGCCCGAGACACTGTGAGACTTCACTGGGAGGGATGAGAAACCCAGACTCCTTACACTACGCTGGTATGTCGACTCCAGCTGACGTCTTCAACGTAGATAATTACTCTGCTCAAAACTACCAAGTATGGAACTGGTTCTTGGTTATATTGCTGTAAAATCCAACCCACACACAGATTATATACATTCTTACATATTTGTTTTTTGGTTTTTTTTAATTAAACATATAGGTTCACATCGAGAGTAGCAGTTTGATCTACGAACAGATCGTCCCGAGTATATTCACATACACATCTGCCCAGCTGTGTGGCCTGAAACTCAGCGACCTGACAACCTACAACATCAGCGCCATGCATGTGCTCGACAAGGCAGGGTACCCGACAGAAGCTTCTATCACCATGCATGGCCTGCCACCAAGTCTAAACAGTAAGATGTTCCTTAGAGACAATTATACAATATATAGCATATCAATGTACATATAAATGCTACAAAGTCCTGGTGATAACCACGTACATGTTAGTTAATGGCTCTCTGGTTTACTTCAGAAGCAGCGATGATCTCGTCTAGGACATCCGACAGGATGACCAATCTGTCCTGGCCTGGCCTGTTTACCTCCCCCTGGGGCCAGCTTGTGTATGAAGTGATGGTGGGCAGGGTGGAGGGTGGGGCAGATGTGGTGGACGGGCTGCTGACACGCCAGGAGCAGATGAAGCTCAACCTGTCCTCGCACCCACAAACTGTCACTGCCGTATATGTCTCTGTAACAGCCATTGATCCGTGTGGATACACTGCTTATTACTCACAGGCTGTTGGTGTCGGCCCGTGAATCCAACTGGTTCGTGGAAGGGTAAATCGTGATTAAACATTGTTTTCTAATTTTGACAAACGTTATTTATCCCCATTCGACCTGCTCACGCATACCATATGTGAATAAATTATTCGAATCTGTTCCGGAAGTAGAATCGAAATGGAAGAGTTCATTCTACTTTCCGACTCAACAGAGTTAGTTTTCTGATCATGATAACTGACACATTCAGAATGGCCGGTAGCGTTACATGTTTTAAAAATGTTGTTTTTGTGGTTTAAAGATGATTATATGACAAATATGACCAATAACAATGCTATCTCGATCTACTGATGAAATGGAAATATTAACATTATGACTAATATGATATGAAAGGAAATTGAAATACTTTATATATCAGGTAAAATGCATACGTTCTTCGTGGATAGATAACTATAATCTCCAATGCGTGGAAGTAGATACCATACTTGTCAATGCAATAAGAGGTGTTCACTCACAGCCATGCCACACACAAGAATAGACTTGTATCAAAAGAATCCACGGAAATGCCCAAGCATTTGACAGTAGGTGTGTTTTGCCAAGGGATTTTGCAAATAACTACAGCTTAAGCTTCAGGCATAGTGATGTTCTGGTATCGTTCAATAAGAGTCAAATAACCAAACCACCTTCTACTGATCCCTCCACATGAACTAGAACTGAAGGAGACCAGTGAGACGGCTCTTTATTTCATATTTAGATCCATGCATAAAGATGTGTGACAAAAACTGCCTGCAAGACTGGATGACAACAGGGATGACTTCAACTTTCCAATAGTCAACTTCCCCTTTCTGTCGTGCAGTATTCCCACATCTCCAGCCTTTGGTGTGACTACATTTAACAGCTTCTGAGGTACAATCAAGCCTGCCCTTTCTGCAAATGTTTGTCATAAACATTTTTGCGTGAAGTTGTTTGATAAAGGTTACAACATTCAAGGCCTCACTTAAGCTTTGAAAAACAATTATGATATATATTGGGAGGAAATTTCTTCATTTGACGCATCAGTAACAACAATGATGTCCGATGCAATTCGTTATTTTCAATTGTACAATATGTTCCCATATTAGTTTTGTCAGTTGTCAGGTTTCAGTCTCTGTATAGACTAATCATAAAGGACATGCATACGATCATGATATACAGTGATAATTTAACTTTGTCCTTCTTCCATACACCAATCATAACATCACTATGGCCTTTGAGAGGTCAAAATATCAACCTTGCTCAATTCCATACAGCCATCACAGAAAGTCTATAGTTGTGTGTGTGTTAATGATCAGAATAGCAGTATGTTTAGTTGTTACTGTTGACGTATATATTTATCAGAATTGGCGTCAATATATTGTTGGCTTTAAGGATCTATAAACGTAAGAAACATTGATTTACACAATATGCACGTGTACACCGTATACAACATCGTGGTCAACTCTCAAATACACTGTAAAATAACGTACTCGAAACTCGCCAGATACTCGCGAAAACACACGATAATCTATAATTACTCTGTTTTTTTCTTTCGGTAATTTGGACCTTCACTCTTCAACATTAAGTGATAGTTCACAAGATAATAGTACATCAGAATTAACAACAATCTTTGATTGTGCTAACGTATATTCCAAGGACACATCATTGGCAATCAGCGTGAACATAATACTGGCATTGATAGCATGAGATACACTTTTGACATATGGGGGATGCTTGTGACAGGGGAAGTATTATGATATAGTAGGACCCGTACAGTGGACTTTTAGCAGAGATTTATTATTGTTATGGAACAAGGTTTGTCACTTTTATTTATGGCAATGCAAACATGCGACTCCATATCATATTGGTAACAATACGTTAGTGATATATATATAAGGGAGCACATAAATTTTTCCATAAACATACTAAATATGCATGCATTCTGTAATTGTATACGTATACTGAAAGTAAACTTACTACGACCAACTCTATGACAGTTCAGTTCGTCAAATCGCTCTGAGCCAGTACTATTACTTTTCTTTATTATCCACATGGGCTCTGACACGTAATCCAATGCAGTATTAGTGACCAGATTGGGAGAGCGTTATCTACAGCGTGGTGAACACCTATGGGTTATTGGCATGCTTCAAACTTGGTTAGCCAATATCTTCAGCGGTCTCAGTCTGTGATTTGCAGACTTTTAGGAACATGTTTCTGCAGACACAAAATGTCAATGATCGGCCCGCAGAGGGCATCCCAGGTCAAGAACACAGGTGCAGAATTCATTAATCAGAGGGAAAAAAACACAGCTCATAATGTGTTTTTGAAAATAAGAAACTCTACCTCCATCTGCTTGAAAAACACAATCTCATCCCAGAAAAAAGTCTTGACCACATTCTATCCATCCCAAACAATACAGAGTATTTCATAAGCAAAGCCATAATCTTTGACATAAAAAAATGAGCATGACAGACATGATATCTGTACCACTTAGCAATAAATAATCAAATCGTCCATTTGTAGATGCCAGATCACGCCAGTCACTGTATCGTATCCTTAGACAAGGTTATTGACTCCACTTGTCCCACTGTGATTTGACTGGAACAGTTGTCGGCTGTGATGTCAAATGCCCAGTAAGCATCAGTTATTCATCAGTTATTCAGTACATCTGTACTGTCTTAGTGAACAGTGAGAATAATGTTAACATTATTTCAACATGACGAATGTAAAAAGTGACGCACAAAAATCTCAGCTCTCTTTTACGAAGAATAAAAATATCTCAGGCTCTAAAAGTGTAAATGATAAAACTTGACTCTACCCACAACACGAGAGCCCCACCAAACTATCAAATGGTCCGCCCCTTATTCCCCATTCACTCTGGAAAAGGAGTGGACAAGACTCCCTCAAATTGTCATTGAAAATTTAATTCGAACCAGAATTACATGATTACTGAACACATATTCTCCAACACAAATGCAACCCTTTTAAGGAAGCTGTGTGCAGGCTTTAACTTTACACTTACAGGGAGCGGGTAAACCAAACTCTGGTTCACATACACATGTGTTACCTTTACAGGGAATCGTACTCTTCGATGTTCAGTGTTATTACCACTTCGACCCCGACAGTCAAGAGTATTACGTTGCATATTCGACTTGATCAGCTGATCAGGAAGCAACATCCGACATTCCAGACAGTCTTGGTTCTGATGTGTATTTCTGCAGCACTTAACATGAACAACTCTGTCTGTGTTACAACACTGTAAGGCTACCTCCAGTTACCTCCCCTTTACTGAGATTATGATATTTATTTTGATTTCATTACGGTTTTACAAAGACGAGTATTAATGTCCAGGTGAGGTGAGGTGAAATTGGGTTTAACGTCGCGTACAAGATTATTGCACTTATATAGCCACGTACAAGCACGTATGTGTGTGTGTGGCTGCTTATACTAAAGTGATCACGGAAATGAAAAGAACAACTGTTTTTTCGACCTCAGATCTTAAATTATTGCAGTTAATATACAAAATATGTAAATATTCAAACAACTAAATTAGTACTAATTGGGCCGTGGCACAAATACATCGTATCAAATGTTTTTATGCCTTTTACACGTAAAAGTGTGTAAAAATGTTAATAAAACAGACTATTGTGAAACAGGGCATAACCAGGTGTAAGTAGATCAAGGTGACCTATGACACCTTGACGACAGGTGAGAGCAGGTGCGTAATGCCTGTAGTCTGTTTCTGCTATGTCAATTTGGACTTAGTTTATTTTTTAATGTTGAAAGTGCCGACAAATTACCTCCTGTAAAGTACATTTTGTATTGTTCACTGAGATCAAACTAGCAAATCCAGACTAGTACTTTTCGAGTTGTTTTGTTATTTCGTATTTACAGCTACGTAACACTTTGTGTCGATTTTTAAATTGAGAAAAACAGGTGTTTTTTCATTTCCGTGAGTACTTTAGTCCTGACTGATGCCGATTTATAGTGCTAACACACTGAGATATCATGCCGCAGTTTAACATGAATACCCCACTCAGACACAGTATACTGACTCTGAGCCGACCAGTCCTTGTTTCATAGCCCATTAATGTCGAGCGCTAGACAGGGTAACAACAAGTACCATCTTTTAACGTCTTTTGGTATGACGCAGCTGGGGATCAAACCCCGGACCTTCCGCTCTCCGGGCGGACGCTCTACCACTAGACCACGGAGGCGGTCTATCAATGTACCGTATATCGCCTACAAACACAATAATCTGCAACACAAGTAGTGCAGCAACATGCAATACTCAAGGTGACCGAGTTGGGTTAGGAGCTTAGTATTTCAGTTACCTCACAGCATTACTAATCGTTACAGTTCCGGTAGAGCGCTAGATAATAAATACATGAAAGATAATCTATAAATGTGTTCTACATAAACTATTACCATATGCCTATCAATGATGTGAGGCATGGTGTATGTGCGATGGAGACATGTTAGTGAGGGGGTGTAATAAACAGACAAGTATTACATCTGACTTGGCTGAGGAGGCTTGTCAATGCATTTTGAAGAGGCGATCAGTATCAGCCCATGTTGTAAGAAATTGGAGTTACGTCCCTTAGAACGTCGTCTGAAAAGGTTATTGTTATATGGGATTTGAGCGCGAAACAGACACGGACGATTTGTGAACAACATGAAAAATAATGACCCGGTACTTACATTTGTACTACCAGGTCAAAAAACTTATAGTTTAAAAAAAATAAAACTTATTTAGTTAAATGAATCAATAATTTAAAAACAATAAAAACATAACTTTTTAAAACATTTTACAAATCAAGAAATATAACAAGTCAAACTCATTTCATAAAAATCACTCTATAACAGACTTAAATTTTTATGATGTGGACTATACTAGACTCCGTCCGACAAGTTAAACGCTTGACTGCACCCTTGTAATGTTAAAGGTATTTATTTATTTTGTTTTTGGTTGTTTGTTTGTTTATTTTTTAAATCATTAATTGTAAAAATCAAAAAACGTGAAGTTCATAAAAGATATTATCTTATAAACGAAAGCTAAGTTGTTGTTTTTTCCTATGATAGAAACATCAACTTGTATAAATGAGTGAGTGAGTGAGTGAGTTGGGTTTAACGGCCCCTTTAACAGTATTCCAATTATTTCACGGCGTGTCAGCTTAATGTGGGAGGAAAGCCTGAAGTGATGCAGGTCTCAGACGTGAAACCCACGAGCACGGGTGTGGTGATGACAAACCTAGAAACATAATTGGGGTCAACTTGTATGAAACAAACTGAACAACAAAAGATTTTGTTTGATAGAAAAAAAATTCAACAAGAAAATAAAACTTGCATGAAAAAGATTATTTACAAAGTAAATTTGTTTTGCCTGATTGAAAAAAACATTCGTGCATCAAAAAATGATTAATGAGTAAATTTATGTATAACAGAAAAAAATGAATTTATAAACAAAGTTTTGTTTTTTTGCATGATAGACTAATAAAACTTACATAAGAAAAATAAACAACATGCTTTGTTTTCTATTCACAGAATTAGTGGGGGATAAATAAATTTGAATACAATTCAACCCATAGATATATGACATTGGGAAGGGAATGTTCCCGCAAAGAGAAGTTTGAATCCCACACCAGACAAGTGGTACATTTGAAACTGTGTCTTTCCATGAGAAAACTCACGAATAAATCCTTATCGTGGCTTCAGATTATTTAGTGAAAAAATATGTTGACGTAAAATTTATATTTTGGGGCAAACTCATTATAATGTCATAGACCAGACAAGGCCACAAGAAAGGATTGTATTCATTGACCACCCCACAAGGGTGACAGATTGCAATGCTGTAAGACAGTATAAACCGAAGCACGCAGGATTCAGTGCATCAGATAACCACATTGGTGTTGCAGGCTTTCCTCCATACGTAAACCTTTGCCGCCGCGATATAAATTAAACAATTCGGATAACGACGTTAAACCCTAACTCACACCTTGCCACCACTCTCTCGCCCTCGCATGCTTATGTCAAGAATATATATTTGTTGTGAAATATTAAACAATATCAATCACATTGAGTGAAGTGAGTGAATTATTATTATTCTAGTGACGCTTCGGACAATATCACTGTCAGTCTCATAGAAGACAAACTTTTATATATTCATTTTGTAGGTAAATAACTAGTCTTACAAAAAAAATGTCAAGTCTATACGGATCAGACAAATAACTCCCTCAATGGGTTATGGTCAAAAGAGATCACAAAAGAGGATTACTAAAAGAAACGTGTAATTTTTTTTCACATTTAAGAACGGATAGTTATCATTTTACCTATTTTGAGTTTTGTTCATGTCTGACAGTTGTCTCAACAAGAAAATGACAATCTAAACATGCTAAAGGAGTTAATGATTAATTATTTCCCTTAGTCTGTCATTCATGCTATCGCTCAAAGCTGCACCGATAAAGGCTGTTGTAATACTCTGTCAAATGATCAGTTGTCATAAATACTGATAATGAATTTCATAAATAGGTTAGAACCTTTTGAACTTTAAAGATAAGTTATACGATTAAGATTAGCAAGTTACAAAAACCTTTATTTGACTATATAACAAAACAAAAACATTTTATATTTTAATTTATATAAACAACTTTTTACTTTACATATATCAACAATACAATGTGAAAACTAATCTTAATAATTTAAATACCTTGATCTAAAAAATGTTTTTGTTATCAAAAGTATTTTGATTGATATCATGTTTTGGTGAGAAATTTTGATATTTTAAAATGAAACACTAGTCTTTTATCATAAATGTACATATATGGATTCCAACTTTTTGTTCGTTGAGTAGCCACATTTTGATGTAAATTCTTCCACGCACAGAAATTAACCGAGTGATTGTGTTTGTGTGTACTTTTATACATCAAAGGGATAATGAAAATACATCGTATTAATTATCAACCTATCCCATTTATAGATTAGTGTTATCGTTTCCTTTACCTATGGACGTTTTTGATTTGACCTATTGAATACAATAGTCAAAGCTCGCAGATATGTACATCTCTATAAAAAGAATTGAGGTCAAGCCTGTATTTAAGATTGAATATTATGCTACAAGTTAGTTTTAGCTGGCAAATTAAGCCAAGGTTATAAATATACTCTTATTGTTAAAAGACTTAAATGAAATATCAACATGATCACAAGTTTTGCCATGAATGAGAACAAAACAAAAATATTGTGTCAACATTTTGGAGGATAGGGTCAGTTGTTCAGTATTCAATCTACTTCTTAAATCTACATGCTGAAATTAGCACATGAAACACACTTTAATCTTTCAGAATATCACTGTTGTCAGTCATTATTGTTGATGTCCTACGTCTGGTCACAAGCAATGGGATTCAACGTCTTTGTTCTCAAAAGGCCTGAACTTATTACAATTGTGACCTTGTCATGCTCTAATTTGTCCATCGTGGTGATTCTACAAACGTTTTATAGGTGATACATCTTGTGATTGTGCTGGCCAAGGCAGGATGTTGTATGGTGCCTTGTGTTTCTGAAGCCGAGTTTGTCTAGTCAGCAGTACAACAGGATAGAAGGATTGTTTTATGTAATGCTGTCCAGCGATGTTTCCTTCCAAAATAACTAGATCTGTCTTGACTTGGCTAGAGATGCATTGACAGGCCTAATGGTGCCGCATCGACAGGACTAATGATGCTGCACTGACTTGGCTACAGATGCTACCACCTCCCAACGGTTCAACAACTGGGGTTGACACAAATTATTCTGTCTGCACAGAAAAGCTCGAATCTGTCTTCTCCTGGGAACATGACACTTTGTCAGTTTCTGTTCTACGAGTACATCTGTAATGTTTCAGTGAACAATGAGAAAATGTTAAAAATCTTTCCACATGATGAATGTAAAAAGTGACATCTCATCTCAGTGACATCAAACTGTATGCAGGCTTTGACTTTACACTTACAGGAAGCGGGTAAACCAAACTCTGGTTCACATAGATATGTGTTACCTGTACAGGGAATCGTACACTTCGATGTGACAATTCAGTGCTATTTCCACTTCGACCCCAATAGTCAAGAGTATAACGTTGCATATTCGATTTGATCAGTTGATCAGGAAGCAACATCCGACATTCCAGACAGTCTTGGATCTGATGTGTATTTCTGCAGCACTTAACATGAACAACTCTGTCTGTGTTACAACACCGTAAGGCTACCTCCAGTTACCTCCCCTTTACTGAGATTATGATATTTATTTTGATTTCATTACGGTTTTACAAAGACGAGTATTAATGTCCAGGTGAGGTGAGGTGAAATTGGGTTTAACGTCGCGTATATATCACAGGGGATGTAATAAACAGACAAGTATTACATCTGACTTGGCTTAGGAGGCTTGTCAATGCATTTTGAAGAGGCGATCAGTATCAGCCCATGTTGTAAGAAATTGGAGTTACGTCCCTTAGAACGTCGTCTGAAAAGGTTATTGTTATATGGGAGTTGAGCGCGAAACAGACACGGACGTTTTTGTGAACAAAATGAAAAACAATGACCCGGTACTTACATTTGTACTACCAGGTCAAAAAACTTATAGTTTAAAAAAAATAAAACTTATTTAGTTAAATGAATCAATAATTTAAAAACAATAAAAACATAACTTTTTAAAACATTTTACAAATCAAGAAATATAACAAGTCAAACTCATTTCATAAAAATCACTCTATAACAGACTTACATTTTTATGATGTGGACTATACTAGACTCCGTCCGACAAGTTAAACGCTTGACTGCACCCTATACCATGGCCAGCCACCCACCCGTTGATGATATAGTCCGTTCTACATAGCGTATACATTTGTAAACACATCCAACTAAGCCTTATCTTTCTTTTCCTTTTCCCCGGGGAATTAGACACTGCATAATACCACTCATTTCACCCATAAGAAGTACAATGGGAAACGGCGGAGTGTACCAACTTATTATTTTTATAAATTGAACATTGATACTTTTGTATTGTGTTTCTTTTCCCCAGTGCAAGACGATTAGCCTGAGCTGAAGGTTGAGTCACGTGATTTATGAATGAGATGCCATTCTCCATATTAGGAAAATCATACTATGAACACGGCGAAAGGTCCCTTTTTGAGGCAAAGCAGGCGTAAAAAGTCATATCATCCAAATATATCTCCCACGGTAGATATCACTTGTGTGAGATCAAGCGATACCTCCTTGGAGATATCATCACAAATGATGTCATTTGATTGTAGCAATATCTCCGGCATGACATCATATCCATTGTACCATCATTGGGACGTCACAATTGTCAAGCAGCAGCATTGTTCTGGTTTATGGCAGCCCAGAAAAATGTCAGTTAAACATTTACACAATAACACTCTGAATTACCTGAGTAAATTTCTTTTCCCAAGTATGAATAATCTCTTTCTCAAAAACTCCCTTCAGTGAATCTACAAGTAATGATGGACTCAAATGTTTTAATATGTAAGGACAGACATGCTTTCAGTAGATGTATTTTGATTCATATGAATACAACGTTATCTTTTAAAACAATAATCTACGAATGAGTGTGACCAAAGAGAGGGCACCAGGTATTTGTGTATACCTCAAACCAAAATCGCAAAAAGCTTTCATAAAAAAACCCATCTACGTCATCAAATGTTTAAAGTCTGTCTTTTCGACCGCAAGCAGAACATGGCCCCATTTTATCAAATTCGATCCAAACACAACACACTTTTCACAGACAAAGTGGTCAAAATGGCTTTGACACCTCAAGTTGATAAGAGGTACTTGTTGGCAGATGGGATCGAATCTCGACCCTATGGGTTTAATTCTTTTTAGAAATTTGTACCTTCTAAGAAAGTATGACAAGTGTCTAAGCAAACAATGGTTACATCATCACGAAATGAAAACCTCGAGTGGGGTGTGATCCTTGTTATGTTAAAGGTATTTATTTATTTTGTTTTTGGTTGTTTGTTTGTTTATTTTTTAAATCATTAATTGTAAAAATAAAAAATGTGAAGTTCATAAAAGATATTATTTCTTAAAAACGAAAGCTAAGTTGTTGTTTTTTCCTATGATAGAAACATCAACTTGTATGAATGAGTGAGTGAGTGAGTTGGGTTTAACGGCCCCAATTATATACTCCAATTATATCACGGCGTGTCAGCTTAATGTGGGAGGAAAGCCCGAAGTGATGCAGGTCTCAGACGTGAAACCCACGAGCACGGGTATGGTGATGAGAAACCTAGAAACATAATTGGGGTCAACTTGTATGAAACAAACTGAACAACAAAAGATTTTGTTTGATAGAAAAAAATTCAACGAGAAAATAAAACTTGCATGAAAAAGATTATTAACAAAGTAAATTTGTTTTGCCTTATTGAAAAAAACATTCGTGCATCAAAAAATGATTAATGAGTAAATTTATATATAACAGAAAAAAATAAATTGATAAACAAAGTTTTGTTTTTTGCATGATAGACTAATAAAACTTACATAAGAAAAACAAACAACATGCTTTGTTTTCTATTCACAGAATTAGTGGGGGACAAATAAATTTGAATACAATTCAACCCATAGATATATGCCATTGGAAAGGGAATGTTCCCGCAAAGAGAAGTTTGAATCCCACACCAGACAAGTGGTACATTTGAAACTGTGTCTTGCCATGAGAAAACTCACGAATAAATCCTTATCGTGGCTTCAGATTATTTAGTGAAAAAATATGTTGACATAAAATTTATATTTTGGGGCAAACTCATTATAATGTCATAGACCAGACAAGGCCACAAGAAAGGATAGTATTCATTGACCATCCCACAAGGGTGACAGATTGCAATGCTGTAAGACAGTATAAACCGAAGCACGCAGGATTCAGTGCATCAGATAATCACATTGGTGTTGCAGGCTTTCCTCCATACGTAAACCTTGCCGCCGCGATATAACTGAAACAATTCGGATAACGACGTTAAACCCTAACCCTAACTCACACCTTGCCACCACTCTCTCACTCTCTCATGCTTATGTCAAGAATATATATTTGTTGTGAAATATTAAACAATATCAGTCACATTGAGTGAAGTGAGTGAATTATTATTATTCTAGTGACGCTTCGGACAATATCTCTGTCAGTCTCATAGAAGACAAACTTTTATATATTCATTTTGTAGGTAAATAACTAGTCTTACAAAAAAAATGTCAAGTCTATACGGATCAGACAAATAACTCCCTCAATGGGTTATGGTCAAAAGAGATCACAAAAGAGGATTACATAAAGAAACGTGTAAATTCTTTTCACATTTAAGAACGGATAGTTATCATTTTACCTATTTTGAGTTTTGTTCATGTCTGACAGTTGTCTCAACAAGAAAATGACAATGAAAAGGAGTTAATGATTAATTATTTCCCTTAGTCTGTCATTCATGCTATTGCTCAATGCTGCCCCGATAAAGGCTGTTGTAATACTCTGTCAAATGATCAGTTGTCATAAATACTGATAATGAATTTCATAAATAGGTTAGAACCTTTTGAACTTTAAAGATAAGTTATACGATTAAGATTAGCAAGTTACAACAACCTTTATTTGACTATCATAACAAAACAAAAACATTTTATATTTTAATTTGTATAAACAACTTTTAACTCTACAGATATCAAAAATACAATGTGAAAACTAATCATAATAATTTAAATACCTTGATCTAAAAAATGTTTTTGTTATCAAAAGTATTTTGATTGATATCATGTTTTGGTGAGAAATTTTGATATTTTAAAATGAAACACTAGTCTTTTATTATAAATGTACATATATGGATTCCAACTTTCTGTTCGTTGAGTAGCCACATTTTGATGTAAATTCTTCCACGCACAGAAATTAACCGAGTGATAGTGTTTGTGTGTACTTTTACACATCAAAGGGATAATGAAAATACATCGTATTAATTATCAACCTATCTCATTTATAGATTAGTGTGGGCGGTCAGGTAGCCTAGTGGTTAAAGCGTTCGCTCGTCACGCCGAAGACCCGGGTTCGATTCCCGACATGGGTACAATGTGTGAAGCCCATTTGTGGTGTCTCCCGCCGTGATATTGCTGGAATATTGCCAAAAACGGCGTAAAACCATACTCACTCACTCAGTATAGATTAGTGTTATCGTTTCCTTTACCTATGTACGTTTTTTCAGGGATGATGTGAAACTGGAAAGATCACTTGTCTACAGGCGTGACCCATCGGATTCATTCTGTGAATGAACCTAACCATGCAAACAGATTTGACCTATTGAATACAATAGTCAAAGTTCGCAGATATGTACATCTCTATGAAAAGAATTGAGGTCAAGCCTGAAGATTGAATATTATGTTACAAGTTAGTTTTAGCTGGCAAATTAAGCCAAGGTTATAAATATACTTTTATTGTTAAAAGACTTAAATGAAATATCAACATAATCACAAGTTTTGCCATGAATGAGAACAAAAAAAAAGATATTGTGTCACCATTTTGGAGGATAGGGTCAGTTGTTCAGTATTCAATCTACTTCTGAAATCTACATGCTGAAATTAGCACATGAAACACACTTTAATCTTTCAGAATATCACTGTTGTCAGTCATTATTGTTGATGTCCTACGTCTGGTCACAAGAAATGGGATTCAACGTCATTGTTCTCAAAAGGCCTGAACTTATTACAATTGTGACCTTGTCATGCTCTAATTTGTCCATCGTGGTGATTCTACAAACGTTTTATAGGTGATACATCTTGTGATTGTGCTGGCCAAGGCAGGATGTTGTATGGGGCCTTGTGTTTCTGAAGCCGAGTTTGTCTAGTCAGCAGTACAACAGGATAGAAGGATTGTTTTATGTAATGCTGTCCAGCGATGTTTCCTTCCAAAATAACTAGATCTGTCTTGACTTGGCTAGAGATGCATTGACAGGCCTAATGGTGCCGCATCGACAGGACTAATGATGCTGCACTGACTTGGCTACAGATGCTACCACCTCCCAACGGTTCAACAACTGGGGTTGACACAAATTATTCTGTCTGCACAGAAAAGCTCGAACCTGTCTTCTCCTGGGAACATGACACTTTGTCAGTTTCTGTTCTACGAGTACATCTGTAATGTTTCAGTGAACAATGAGAAAATGTTAAAAATCTTTCCACATGATGAATGTAAAAAGTGACATCTCATCTCAGTGACATCAAACTGTATGCAGGCTTTGACTTTACACTTACAGGAAGCGGGTAAACCAAACTCTGGTTCACATAGATATGTGTTACCTGTACAGGGAATCGTACACTTCGATGTGACAATTCAGTGCTATTACCACTTCGACCCCGATAGTCAAGAGTATAACGTTGCATATTCGATTTGATCAGTTGATCAGGAAGCAACATCCGACATTCCAGACAGTCTTGGATCTGATGTGTATTTCTGCAGCACTTAACATGAACAACTCTGTCTGTGTTACAACACTGTAAGGCTACCTCCAGTTACCTCCCCTTTACTGAGATTATGATATTTATTTTGATTTCATTACGGTTTTACAAAGACGAGTATTAATGTCCAGGTGAGGTGAGGTGAAATTGGGTTTAACGTCGCGTATATATCACAGGGGATGTAATAAACAGACAAGTATTACATCTGACTTGGCTTAGGAGGCTTGTCAATGCATTTTGAAGAGGCGATCAGTATCAGCCCATGTTGTAAGAAATTGGAGTTACGTCCCTTAGAACGTCGTCTGAAAAGGTTATTGTTATATGGGAGTTGAGCGCGAAACAGACACGGACGTTTTTGTGAACAAAATGAAAAACAATGACCCGGTACTTACATTTGTACTACCAGGTCAAAAACTTATAGTTTAAAAAAATAAAACTTATTTAGTTAAATGAATCAATAATTTAAAAACAATAAAAACATAACTTTTTAAAACATTTTACAAATCAAGAAATATAACAAGTCAAACTCATTTCATAAAAATCACTCTATAACAGACTTACATTTTTATGATGCGGACTATACTAGACTCCGTCCGACAAGTTAAACGCTTGACTGCACCCTATACCATGGCCAGCCACCCACCCGTTGATGATATAGTCCGTTCTACATAGCGTATACATTTGTAAACACATCCAACTAAGCCTTATCTTTCTTTTCTTTTCCCCCGGGGAATTAGACACTGCATAATACCACACATTTCACCCATAAGAAGTACAATGGGAAACGGCGGAGTGTACCAACTTATTATTTTTATAAATTGAACATTGATACTTTTGTATTGTGTTTCTTTTCCCCAGTGCAAGACGATTAGCCTGAGCTGAAGGTTGAGTCACGTGATTTATGAATGAGATGCCATTCTCCATATTAGGAAAATCATACTATGTACACGGCGAAAGGTCCCTTTTTGAGGCAAAGCAGGCGTAAAAAGTCATATCATCCAAATATATCTCCCACGGTAGATATCACTTGTGTGAGATCAAGCGATACCTCCTTGGAGATATCATCACAAATGATGTCATTTGATTGTAGCAATATCTCCGGCATGACATCATATCCATTGTACCATCATTGGGACGTCACAATTGTCAAGCAGCAGCATTGTTCTGGTTTATGGCAGCCCAGAAAAATGTCAGTTAAACATTTACACAATAACACTCTGAATTACCTGAGTAAATTTTTTTTCCCAAGTATGAATAATCTCTTTCTCAAAAACTCCCTTCAGAGAATCTACAAGTAATGATGGACTCAAATGTTTTAATATGTAAGGACAGACATGCTTTCAGTAGATGTGTTTTGATTCATATGAATACAACGTTATCTTTTAAAACAATAATCTACGAATGAGTGTGACCAAAGAGAGGGCACCAGGTATTTGTGTATACCTCAAACCAAAATCGCAAAAAGCTTTCATAAAAAAAACCATCTACGTCATCAAATGTTTAAAGTCTGTCTTTTCGACCGCAAGCAGAACATGGCCCCATTTTATCAAATTCGATCCAAACACAACACACTTTTCACAGACAAAGTGGTCAAAATGGCTTTGACACCTCAAGTTGATAAGAGGTACTTGTTGGCAGATGGGATCGAATCTCGACCCTATGGGTTTAATTCTTTTTAGAAATTTGTACCTTCTAAGAAAGTATGACAAGTGTCTAAGCAAACAATGGTTACATCATCACGAAATGAAAACCTCGAGTGGGGTGTGATCCTTGTAATGTTAAAGGTATTTATTTATTTTGTTTTTGGTTGTTTGTTTGTTTATTTTTTAAATCATTAATTGTAAAAATAAAAAAAAAAATGTGAAGTTCATAAAAGATATTATTTCTTAAAAACGAAAGCTAAGTTGTTTTTTCTTACGATAGAAACATCAACTTGTATGAATGAGTGAGTGAGTGAGTGAGTTGGGTTTAACGGCCCCTTTAACAGTATTCCAATTATATCACGGCGTGTCAGCTTAATGTGGGAGGAAAGCCCGAAGTGATGCAGGTCTCAGACGTGAAACCCACGAGCACGGTTGTGGTGATGACAAACCTAGAAACATAATTGGGGTCAACTTGTATGAAACAAACTGAACAACAAAAGATTTTGTTTGATAGAAAAAAATTCAACGAGAAAATAAAACTTGCATGAAAAAGATTATTAACAAAGTAAATTTGTTTTGCCTAATTGAAAAAAACATTCGTGCATCAAAAAATGATTAATGAGTAAATTTATATATAACAGAAAAAAAATGATTTATAAACAAAGTATTTTTTTGCATGATAGACTAATAAAACTTACATAAGAAAAACAAACAACATGCTTTGTTTTCTATTCACAGAATTAGTGGGGGACAAATAAATTTGAATACAATTCAACCCATAGATATATGACATTGGAAAGGGAATGTTCCCGCAAAGAGAAGTTTGAATCCCACACCAGACAAGTGGTACATTTGAAACTGTGTGTTGCCATGAGAAAACTCACGAATAAATCCTTATCGTGGCTTCAGATTATTTAGTGAAAAAATATGTTGACATAAAATTTATATTTTGGGGCAAACTCATTATAATGTCATAGACCAGACAAGGCCACAAGAAAGGATTGTATTCATTGACCATCCCACAAGGGTGACAGATTGCAATGCCGTAAGATAGTATAAACCGAAGCACGCAGGAATCACTTCATCAGATAACCACATTGGTGTTGCTGGCTTTCCTCCATCCATAAACCTTGCCGCCGCAATACAAATTAAACAATTCGGATAACGACGTTAAACCCTAACTCACACCTTGCCACCACTCTCTCGCTCTCTCATGCTTATGTCAAGAATATATATTTGTTGTGAAATATTAAACAATATCAGTCACATTGAGTGAAGTGAGTGAATTATTATTATTCTAGTGACGCTTCGGACAATATCACTGTCAGTCTCATAGAAGACTAACTTTTATATATTCATTTTGTAGGACATAACTAGTCTTAGAAAAAAATTGTCAAGTCTATACAGATCAGACAAATAACTCTCTCAATGTGTTATGGTCAAAAGAGATCCCACAAAGCATAATGTATGTTCAGAAACAAAAGTCAAGTTTGGAGTCCCTGGTGTAAAAGGATTACTAAATGAAACGTGTAATTTTTTTTTCACATTTAAGAACGGATAGTTATCATTTTACCTATTTTGACTTTTGTTCATGTCTGACAGTTGTTTCAACAAGAAAATGACAATCAAAAGGGGTTAATGATTAATTATTTCCCTTAGTCTGTCATTCATGCTATCGCTCAATGCTGTACCGATAAAGGTTGTTGTAATACTCTGTCAAATGATCAGTTGTCATAAATACTGATAATGAATTTCATAAATAGGTTAGAACCTTTTGAACTTTAAAGATAAGTTATACGATTAAGATTAGCAAGTTACAACAACCTTTATTTGACTATCATAACAAAACTAATGTCTTTTTAAAACAAAAACATTTTATTTTTTTAATTTGTATAAACAACTTTTTACTTTACAGATATCAAAAATACAATCTGAAAACTAATCATAATAATTTAAATACTTTGATCTAAAAAATGTTTTTGTTATCAAAAGTATTTTGATTGATATCATGTTTTGGTGAGAAATTTTGATATTTTAAAATGAAACACTAGTCTTTTATTATATATGGATTACAACTTTCTCATCGTTGAGCAGCCACGTTTTGATGTAATTCTTCCACGCACAGAAATTAACCGAATGATTGTGTTTGTGTGTACTTTTACATATCAAAGGGATAATGAAAATACATGACATGAATTATCGCCCTATCTCATTTATAGATTAGTGTTATCGTTTCTTTTACCTATGGACGTTTTTTCAGGGATGATGTGAAACTGGAAAGATCACTTGTCTACAGGCGTGACCCATCGGATTCATTCTGTGAATGAACCTAACCATGCAAACAGATTTGACCTATTGAATACAATAGTCAAAGTTCGCAGATATGTACATCTCTATGAAAAGAATTGAGGTCAAGCCTGTATGTAAGATTGACTTTTATGTTACAAGTTAGTTTTAGCTGGCAAATTAAGCCAAAGTTCATTATTTCATAATGAACAATTTTAGTTTTCAAAGTCCGCTATAAAAAGCAGACTTTGGTCATCAAGAAATAGTCTGAGAAGTGTTTGAAATATACTACAGGAATGATTTATTCATTCATTCTCTCACGAGACCGAGTTTTATATTTTCAATTGAAAAACTTTACAATTTCTTTCTTTTACTTTTTCCATTTTTTAAATTTCAATTTCAATAAGAATGAGAATTATTAAGAACCGCGTTTTTCTTGTATTCTATGAATAGAAATCAATAACAAAAACATTTTTTAGATAAAGGTATTTAAATTATTATGATCAGTTTTCACATTGTATTTTTGATATCTGTAAAGTAAAAAGTTGTGTATACAAATTAATAAATAAAATGTTTTTGTTTTAAAAAGACATTAGTTTTGTTATGATAGTCAAATAAAGGTTGTTGTATCTTGCTAATCTTAATCGTATAACTTATCTTTAAAGTTCAAAAGGTTCTAACCTATTTATGAAATTCATTATCAGTATTTATGACAACTGATCATTTGACAGAGTATTACAACAACCTTTATCAGCGCAGCTTTGAGCGATAGCATGAATGACAGACTAAGGGAAATAATTAATCATCAACTCCTTTTCATTGTCATTTTCTTGTTGAGACAACTGTCAGACATGAAAAAAAGTCAAAATAGGTAAAATGATAACTATTCGTTCTTAAATGTATAAAAAAAAATATACACGTTTCTTTATGTAATCCTCCAAGAATTTCAATCTTTTTTACACCAGGGACTCCAAACTTGGCTTTTGTTCTGAACATACATTGAGCTTTGATTGACCAAACTGTGTGATCTATTTTGACCATTAAGGGAGTAATTTGTCTGATCCGTATAGACTTGACAGTTTTTTTTTCTAAGACTAGTTATGTACCTACAAAGTGAATATATAAAAGTTAGTCTTCTATGAGATTGACAGTGATATTGTCCGAAGCGTCACTAGAATAATAATAATTCACTAACTTCACTCATTGTGACTGATTTTGTTTAATATTTCACAACAAATATACTAGCCACATAAAGAAACTGTGCACGGCGAAAATATAGATATAAGGGCACAACGTCCACATATGAAATATAGGTTTTAACACAGCAATTATTGGAGACATTCAAACGCTCATGCACGTGCCATGCGATATGACGTCATTGATGGAGGCCCATGGACGTGCAATGTATTACTGCACGTGCATCCTGTGCAGCTGTACACAGCTTGTGCAACTCAAAATTCGCTGTCACTTTGGAAAGCATGATCTGTGGCCATTCAAAAATTCAAAACTTCTCAGGCGCAGACACAAGCATATCACAAGCAAATCATGCCAAGATTGACAGCTGCACAGCGTCATGAAGCCATTGGAATGATCCGAGCGGGAATGAGGCAACAACAGGTGGCAACACATTTCCAATGCCATCGTAACATGATATCGGCATTGGTGAGGCGTTATCAGAACACAAATGACGTTGCCGACCACCCACGTTCAGGACGTCCCCGAGTAACGACGCCAAGACAGGACAGATGGATTCGAGTTACACATTTCCGACACAGATTCCAAACGGCAGTAACGACGTCCCAGACAATTCCTGGACTGCGCCGTATCCATCCCAACACTGTCAGGAATCGTTTACGTCAGTATGGGATTCGACCACGACGCCCTGCCATACGTCCCATCCTGACACACCGTCATCGAGTCAACCGTCTAAGATGGTGTCGAAATCATGTTCGCCAACCTCGAAATATGGTGGAGAAATGTTGTCTTTACGGATGAATCGAGGTTCAACATTTCCCACAGTGACGGACGGCAACGTGTCTACCGGCGTTTGGGAGAACGTTATGCACGCAACTGTATTGTGGAAAGGAATCGTTTTGGAGGTGGCACTGTGATGATCTGGGTTGGGAAAACAGCACGGCACCGACCCCCTTTTTTAGTTGTTCAGGGCAATCTCACCGGTGTTGGCTACAGAGATCAGATTCTGAGCCCTGTAGTCATTCCTTTCCTGCAACGTCATGGCCCGTAATTGACATTTCAACAGGACAACACTCGTCCTCACACGGCTAGGGTCGTAATGGATTTCCTCCACCATAACAATGTCCTGTTACTGCCATGGCCTGAAAATTCACCACATCTCTCCCCAATAGAGCATGTGTGGGATGAAATGGAGCGCCGTCTGCGTCGTCTTCCACATCCTCCAGATAACGTCCGTGACTTGGCACAGGATTTGAGGAGGATATGGCAGGCCATTCCGCAGGCCTTCCATGCCCATTTGGTGGACTCCATGCGTCGCCGATGCACTGCTGTGATTCACGCACAGGGTGGTCATACCTGTTATTGACTTATGACTTTGTCGTTTGACCCCCTACTCCATTTTGATTTTCTGACGTCATCGTAACAGATGTTGTTCAGACCCCGTTGACATTTTCTAATGGTCCGATCATTCAGCTGCTACAGCGTCTGCATCATTTTGTTCTTGCTGTGTTGTATTTCAATCCAGAATATATTTTCTCCGTGCACAGTTTCTTTATGTGGCTAGTATATATATTCTTTACATAAGCATGAGAGAGTGAGAGAGTTAGGTTTTAGCACCGTTTTCAACAATTTTTCAGTTATATCGTGGTGGCAAGGTGTGAGTTAGGGTTTAACGTCGTTATCCGAATTGTTTCAGTTATATTGCGGCGGCAAGGTTTACGGATGGAGGAAAGCCAGCAACACCAATGTGGTTATCTGATGCAGTGAATCCTGCGTGCTTCGGTTTATACTGTCTCACAGCATTGCAATCTGTCACCCTTGTGGGATGGTCAATGAATACAATCCTTTCTTGTGGCCTTGTTTTGTCTATGACATTATAATGAGTTGCCCAAAAATATAAATTTTACGTCAACATATTTTTTCACTAAATATTATGAAGCCACGATAAGGATTTATTCGTGAGTTTTCTCTGAGGTTCTTGGTATGGGTTAAACGAGTATTATTCCATTGAAATATGAAACTGAACCGACATTTTGAACTCAAACATCTTTTAGAAAAAGAATAGAATGTTACAGTATGAAAACGTCTTATACCAGACTGGCATACATTACAGTCTTCAACACACGGGTTTCGCGATGCCAACTATATATTTCTCCGAGGTGATCTCTTGGAGTCAAGACTGTTAACCCTTATTTTTTTATTTGGTTGTAATGGCAACTGAATGTTAAAAGGAACTTATAACAGGTAACGCTAGAAGAGTTAAGAACTGGACATGTGGTTTCTATGGAAATTCAACTCACACCCCTCTTTGCCACATGTGACAGTCATTACTACGTGTAATACATCAAAGAAATATGTCTAACAATGACAGTCCTTTCCCCCTGAATCACATTTGAACATTTTAGTAGCCACTTCCATATAGAGACACTCATTACTACACTTTGTTCACACTTAATTAAGGACTCATTAACATATTGCATTCGAGCTTTGGAACAACATACCTCTCATTACCCTTTCTGACCTGTCATGCATATATTTGACTATTAATGAGTTATTGCACTTACGGATCCACTTAGTGTAAGATCGCTTTGTGGAACGGCGCCCCAAAGAACTGATTGTAGGTCAGGCGCGAGATTCAAACCGAGGTCACGCGACGCCCGTGAGCGTTCATGGCAACGTCCGCCATCTTGTTTTTAGACACATATTGTTCTACGTTTAACGATTGGTCAAGTAATTAAATTGTATGATTGCATCAACGTAATTGAATATCGGGAGATCTTTCTACATTAACTTGTTCCTGGGCATTTAAATCCTACCACACATAGCCCACCGAATGTGCATAGAGAAATGTCTTCAATGCAAAAGGTTCAAATGTTCACCAAATATTCTCACGCCAAAATGTTCTCACAATGACATTCCATTCCGCGTGAGTCAAGACCCAACCCAACCCCGGTCGTAGTAACATTTACATATGGGGACATTCATTACTATTCCGTGTTCTACGGTTAACGAATGGTCAAGTAATTAATTGCATGATTGCATCTGATCAGTTGACCTGTGACGTCATGCATACATTTGCATATTAATGAGTTATACTGTCATCTCCCCTACAATAGCTATTCAATTAGGTCTCAATACCTTACTGACACAGGTGCGATGGACTACAATACCTATTCAACTCCCTGTTGACCTAAGAACAATACCTATTCAACTCACTGTTGACCTAGGCTAATAGTGTGACCTCACAGATATCAAATGAGGTCAGAGGTCAAGGTGAGAGGTCAAGGTCAGGTCATATAGGTCAGATGTCATATGAGGTCAGTGGTTGTGGTTATCTACTTATCACTTTCTATCTACTAACTTGGTGTTCTGGTGTATAATAAACAGATTGTCTATTACGCTCTGATTATTAAATCTACGAACTGTTTGTACATGTATTGAAGTTGCATATGTGTGCACAATATTCAGTAAATGTATTTGTGCACACTACAGCCTAGGGTGTCTCAAGCATCACAATGTGTTCAAACATTTGAAACAAATTCATAGAATTACTCTTTCAGTAATGACTTTCCAGATTGATTATTGATTTTATTTGAATATTTTTTAAGTTCAATGAAATGGAAGTATTGTTTTGTTGAAATATAATCTGCACTTTTGTAAATGTAAAGGGCTAGTGGTATAGGAAGCAAATAAATCACTTGCCCTTGGGTCCAATTTACAATTTTCAAAATGATTCTAATACATCATATTGATCTATGTATGAGTAAGTGAGTAGGGTTTAATGCCGCTTTTAACAGTTTTCCGGTTATATCGCGGCTTTGATCTATGGCATACTTGGTCTGTAATTGTACAAGTCTTTTCCCTACTTGCTCACATGTATGACCTTTGTAACATGCTACCTTTGTTACATGTGTGGTTTATCCCCACCTTGGTTACATGTTTGGTTTATTCACTCTTCAGTACCATATGTGGTTTATCCCCACCTTGTTTATATGAGTGGTTTATCCCCACCTTGGTTACATGTGTTGTATATCCCCACCTTGGTTACATATGTGGTTTATCCCCACATTGGTTACATGTGTTGTCTATTCCCTCCTTGGGTACATGTGAGGTTTATCCCCACTTTGGTTACATGTGTGGTTTATTCCTCCTTAGTTACTTGTGTTGGTTATTCCTCATTGGTTACATGTATGGTTTATCCCCACCTTGGTTACATGTTTGGTTTATTCACTCTTCGGTAACATATGTGGTTTAACCCCACCTTGTTTATATGAGTGGTTTATCCCAACCTTGGTTACATGTGTGTTTTTCCCCACATTGGTTACATATGTGGTTTATCCCCACATTGGTTACATGTGTTGTCTATTCCCTCCTTGGGTACATGTGTTGTTTATCCCCACTTTGGTTATATGTGTGGTTTATTCCTCCTTATTTACATGTGTTGGTTATTCCTCCTTGGTTACATTTGTGGTTTATCCCCTCCCTGGTTACAGGTGGGTTTTGTCCCCGTATTGGTTACATGTTTGGTGTATCCTCACCTTTGTTACATGTATGGTTTATGCCCATCTTGGTTACATGTGTAGTTTATCATCACCTTTGTTTACATATTTGGTTTATCCCCACCTTGGGTACATATGTGTTTCTTTCCCTCGTTCTTTATTTGTGTGGTTGATCCCCACCTTGGTTACATGTGTAGTTTATCCTCACCTTGGTTACATATGTAGTTTACCGTCACCTGGGTTACATGAGTAGTTCATCCTCAACTTTTTTTATATGTGTTTTGTATTCCCACCTCTGTTATATGAGTGGTTATCTCCACCTTGGCTACATGTGTAGTTTATCCCCACCTTGGTTATATGAGTGGTTTATCCTCACCTTGGTTACATGTGTGGTTTATCCCCACCTTGGTTACATGTGTAGTTTATCCTCACCTTTGTTTACATGTTTTGTCTATTCCCTCCTTCGTTACGTGTGTGTCTTATCCTAACCTTGGTCACATGTGTGGTTTACCATCACCTGGGTTACATGAGCAGTTCATCCTCACCTTTTTTATATGTGTTTTGTATTCCCACCTCTGTTATATGAGTGGTTATCTCCGCCTTGGTTACATGTGTAGTTTATCCCCACCTTGGTTATATGAGTGGTTTATCCTCACCTTGGTTACATGTGTGGTTTATCCCCACCTTGGTTACATGTGTAGTTTATCCTCACCTTTGTTTACATGTTTTGTCTATTCCCTCCTTCGTTACGTGTGTGTCTTATCCTAACCTTGGTTACATGTGTGGTTTATCGTCACCTTGGTTACATGTGTAGTTTATCCTCACCTTTGTTTACATGTGTTGTATATTCCCTCCATGGTTACACGCGTTGTTTATCTCCACTGTGGTTACATGTTTGGATTATCCCCACCTTGGTAACATGTGTTGTCTTTTCCCTACTTGCTCACATGTATCACCTTTGTTACATGCTACCTTTGTTTCGTGTGTGGTTTATCCTCACCTTTGCTTACATGTGTTGTCTATTCCCTCCTTCTTTATATGAGTGGTTTATCCCCACCTTGGTTACATGTGTGGTTTATCCCCACCTTGGTTACATGTTAGGTTTATCCCAACCTTGGTAACATGTTCGGTTTATTCACTCTTCGGTAACATATGTGGTTTATCCGCACCTTGTTTATACATATGGTTAATTCCTCCTTGGTTACATGTGTGGTTTTTCCCCTCCTTGATTACATGTGTGGTTTATCCTCACCTTGGTTGCATGTTTGGTTTATTCCCTTCTTGGTTACATGTGTGGTTTATTCCTCCTTATTTACATGTGTTGTTTATTCGTCCTTGGTTACATGTGTGGTGTATCCTCACCTTTGTTACATGTGTGGTTTATGCCCATCTTTGTTACATGTGTAGTTTATCCTCACCTTTGTTTACATGTCTTGTGTCCCCCCCCCCCCCCCCCTTGGTTACATGTTTGGTTCATCCTCACTTTGGTTACATATGTGGTTAACCCTCACCTGGGTTACATGAGTAGTAGATCCTCACCTTTGTTTACATGTGTTGTCTATTCCCATCTCTGTCATATGTGTGGTTATCCTCACCTTGGGTACATGTGTAGTTTATCCCCACCTTGGTTACATGAGTGGTTTATCCTCACCTTGGTTACATGTGTGGTTTACCCTCACCTTGGTTACATGTGTAGCTAACCCTCACCTTTGTTCACATGTGTTGTCTATACCCTCCTTGGTTACATGTGTTGTCTATTCCCTCCGTGGTTACATGTGTGGTTTACCCTCACCTTGGTTACATGTGTAGTTAACCCTCACCTTTGTTCACATGTGTTGTCTATTCCCTCCTTGGTTACATGTGTTGTCTATTCCCTCCTTGGTTGCATGTGTGGTTTATCCCCACCTTGGTTACATGTGTTCCTCACCTTGGTTACATGTGTGGTTTATTCCCTCCTTTTTTCCATGTGTTGGTTATTCCTCCTTGGTTACATGTGTGGTTTATACTCACCTTGGTTATATGTGTGGTTTATCCCCACCTTGGGTACATGTGTTCCTCACCTTGTTTAAATGTGTTGTTTATTCTTCCTTGGTTATATGTGTGGTTTATCCCCGCCTTGGTTACATGTGTGGTTTATTCCCTCCTTTTTTCCATGTGTTGGTTATTCCTCCTTGGTTATATGTGTGGTTTATCCCCACCTTGGTTACATGTGTGGTTTATCCCCACCTTGGTTAAATGTGTTGTTTATTCTTCCTTGGTTACATGTGTGGTTTATCCCCACCTTAGTAACATGTGCGGTTTATCCCCACCTTGGTTAAATGTGTTGTTTATTCTTCCTTGGTTATATGTGTGGTTTATCCCCGCCTTGGTTACATGTGTGGTTTATCCCCACCTTGGTTACATGTGTGCTTTATCCCCACCTTGGTTACATGTGTGCTTTATCCCCACCTTGGTTACATGTGTGCTTTATCCCCACCTTGGTTACATGTGTGGTTTATCCCGACCTTGGTTACATGTGTGGTACATCCCCACATTAGTTACATGTGTTTTCTATCTCACCTTGGTTACATGTTTGGTTTATCCTCCACCGTGTTTACGTGTGTTGTCTATTCTCTCCTTGGTTACATGTGTAGTTTATCCTCACCTTGGTTACATGTGTTGTTTATCCCCACATTGGTTACATATGTAGTTTATCCTCACCTTTGTTTACATGTTTTGTCTATTCCCTCCTTCGTTACGTGTGTGTCTTATCCTAACCTTGGTTACATGTGTGGTTTATCCCTCCTTGGTTACATGTGTGGTTTATCCCTCCTTGGTTACATGTGTGGTTTATCCCTCCTTGGTTACATGTGTGGTTTATCCCTCCTTGGTTAAATGTGTGGTTTATCCCTCCTTGGTTACATGTGTGGTTTATCCCTCCTAGGTTACATGTGTGGTTTATCCCTGCTTGGTTACATGTGTGCTTTATTCCTCTTTGGTTACATGTGTCGTTTATCCCTCCTTGGTTACATGTGTGATTCATTCCCTCCCTGGTTACATGTGTGGTTTATCCCTCCCTGGTTACATGTGTGGTTTATCCCTCCTTGGTTAAATGTGTGGTTTATCCCTCCTTGGTTACATGTGTGGTTTATCCCTCCTAGGTTACATGTGTGGTTTATCCCTGCTTGGTTACATGTGTGCTTTATTCCTCTTTGGTTACATGTGTCGTTTATCCCTCCTTGGTTACATGTGTGATTCATTCCCTCCCTGGTTACATGTGTGGTTTATCCCTCCTTGGTTACATGTGTGGTTTATCCCCACCTCACTTAAATGTGTTGTTTACCCTCACCTTTGTTACATGTATGGTTTATCCTCACTTTGGTTACATGTGTGGTTTATCCCCACCTTGGTTACATGTGTGGTTGATCCTCACCTTTTTTCACATGTGTGGTTTATCCCCACCTTGGTTACATGTTTGGTTTATCCCCACCTTGGTTACCTGTGTTGTCTATCCCCACATTGGTTCCACGTGTTGTCTATTTCCTCCCTGGTTACATGTGTGGTTTATCCCTTCTTGGTTACATGTGTGGTTTATCCCTCCTTGGTTACATGTGTGGTTTATTCTTCCTTGGTTACATGTGTGGTTTATCTCTCCTTGGTTACATGTGTGCTTTATTCCTCTTTGGTTACATGTGTGCTTTATCGCTCCCTTGTTACATGTGTGGTTCATTCCCTCCCTGGTTACATGTGTGCTTTATCCCTCCTTGGTTACATGTGTGGTTCATTCCCTCCCTGGTAACATGTGTGGTTTATTCCTCTTTGGTTACATGTGTGGTTTATCCCTCCTTGGTTACATGTGTGGTTTATCCCTCCTTGGTTACATGTGTGGTTTATTCCTCTTTGGTTACATGTGTGGTTTATCCCTCCTTGGTTACATGTGTGGTTTATCCCTCCCTGGTTACATGTTTGGTTTATCCCTCCTTGGTTACATGTGTGGTTTATCCCTCCTTGGTTACATGTGTGGTTTATCTTCACCTTGGTTACATAGGTGGTTTAACCCTCCTTGGTTACATGTGTGGTTTATCTTCACCTTGGTTACATGTGTGATTTATCCCTCCTTGGTTACATGTTGTTTATCTTCACCTTGGTTACATATGTGGTTTAACCTTACCCTGGTTCACATGTGTGGAGGATGCGACATGCACCGTCCGTAAAAAACAGTAATTCCCTAGGCACCCGAGAACCTACTTTCAGAAAACGTTTTCTTAAAATCAGCAGCTTCTTTCTGAACACGTATGACATGTAAGTAGCAACTTTCGTACAGGTATTTATAGGATGGAAGTTACCTTCCTGACATTATTACACGTCAGTAGCTCCTCTCTTAATACGCACGTCAGGTCGGTAGCCACTTTCCTACCACATAGTTTAATTTTTGTTTCAATATTAACAAATGTTACATAAAACAGGATTGTATCGATCTTAATCAAACAAAAGCATTTAAAAACATTCATTTAAAAGTCTACTGCGCGTAGGGGTAATCGTGATTGTGCACCGCGTAACCGACATCATGCACACACACTTAGATAACACATAGTCATGTTTTACCACGTCTCGTCAGGGGTGCTTGACTATAAGGCGGGCCGTGGGAATGGTGGCTGTTAGCTGTAAAGGGCGGGTAGTTTATGTTGTTTCTGTTCTGAGGTAGACATAATCACCAGTCGGCATGGCATGTATCCGTGTAGTTGACGACAGTCGCTTTTGAAAGCACTTCAAAACTAATTGCAATGTACCAAATAACACTTTAAATTCATATGATCTCAAAGGCATATTCACTGAAGGATCCGGTTACATGATCTGGTGTCAAAGCTTTAGATACAAACGAAATCGATCTTTTGTTGGGACTGTCACATGCCCATGTCTAATATAAAGACGTCACTTTGTGCAGAGAATAATGTCTTTTTAAGAAGATGTGGTTTGTCTTGTTAAATGAATTGCCATTTCCAAACCACTTACATCCTTTTCGTCTCAGCCCACTTGTAAATGTAAAATATATAAAAATCTTAATGATAGTCCTGCTGACTTAATGGTCGCATTATAACATGACACATTTATCCAGTCATAATATACTTGAACCAGAATTAACATGATCATACATAGAGGTCGTGAGAACCGATTTGTGGACCTCCGCAGTTTGTCATGGCATTGTAATTATCTCAGTAGCGAGATTTCCCGCTCAAACCTGAACTAACATAATGCTATGTGCCATCCATGAGAATCCTTTCTTGTGTCCGGCATGTATTGGCGTTGTTATGATCTGAATTCGAAAAGTGCGACTTTCAACAGGATGTCAAATCGAAGTTAATTATTCATGGTTATACAAAGGTCAACGCCGGAGAATAAGCAGTCTCGCTTATCCGCCGAAACAGATTCCATTGTCGTAAAGGGTTAAAATAGGTCTTCAGCAAGCCATGTTTGTCGAAAAAGGCGACTATGCTTGTCGTAAGATGCAACCAACGGGATCAGGAGGTAAGGCTCGCTGACTTGGTTCATGCATGTCATCGTATCCCAATTGCGTGGATATGCGATGATGAATTTGCAAATATACCGTTGACAACTATCTGTTTTACACAACACACGTTTGCTACGAAATAGTTTTTTTACTTCATTACTCTTCAATATTTTGATCAAATGTATATGTGAAGCTATGTTTTCAGCAGGCGTTTTTCTGATATTTAAATATAAGCAAGGCTTTGGGTCGGTCACTTTTATACTGCGATAAAGTCTAACAAAGGACAAACATATTTTGAAATATTCACAGGGCTTGGTCATGTCTATTACTTTTTTCCCGACGTTCCACCCACTTTAACCTCGTCTCTGTGCATACTCCTTGGCCTATGTGACAAACATATGAAATATATGCATTATTTGGCTTAGAGCTGGTAAAATAAACATGTTAACTCTAAACATAACTAAATGCATATGGTTAAATCGAATACCGTAAGTTTACTTAATGGAATCTGTTTAAGAATGTTGCAGTTGCAAAACATCAACATTTGATAAAAAAAGTTAGGTCTCATTATTTAAAGTACTCCACTGATTTAAAAATTTCAATATGAGTTAAGTTACTATTGAAAGTTATTTTCAAATTATAACCATGGGTGTACAAATGCATATTATTTCTGATATTTCTTAGTATTTGCATGTAAATAGAAAATGTATAGCACCTTCAAAAGGATAACAACATAAGCAGTCTTATCTCCCCTATACATGTCAGTTAGATTTATCAGCGTTTCACTCGCTACAACAGAGCCTGTGGCAACATTCTTGTAAATTTTCTACGTGACCAATCCTAAATACAATTCCCGTGCATAGCGTTCCATAAGCTTATCGTATTGGGTATAAACGGTTTAACATATCTCTGGGTCTTACAGTTGATTGTCTGGATATCAGATCTATTTCTCAGGTTAAAATTACTTTTTTGCTGAAACAAGACATTGAAAAACTTCATTTAGATATTCAGGCGAAATACCTTTAATAAAATTGGTTTCATTATACTTTTTGTCATAACTGTTACAGCGACCTGCACCGCAAATAGTTCTCAGTGCGTTCAAATATATATTTTAAAATGAATAGTGACTGTTCGTTTTTGGCAGTGTATCATATATGAAAACTCTAATAACTAAAAAGACACTATAAAATCAATCTCTCACATTTTTCCATTTTGCCTAAACTTATATACCAGAAGCAGTTGATTATTACATTTATCTTTTAGCTATTTCATAGCTTTGCGTTGTCCATGAACAATAGGTTTGAAGTGTTATACGGCTTATATATGTTATTCTGCTTCTCAAATGGAATGCTCTGCACTGACCGCTACCACCTACAGAACACTGCTGTGTCCCTTGTACGTTGCGTAGTTGTTAACCCATACTTTATCGCCGCATTGCATTTGTAACTTAAGCATGGCTTTGGGGGAGTTTAATATGAAGGTTGTGAGATTTGAGACGGCAAAATGAAACTGACAAAACCCTTTCAATATTCAAAAAAAATAATTAAATAAAGCGCCAAATCTCCTTCCATATCCAAATAGAAGTCACAGCATAATACAGAGACGACTGTACGATTCCGACTATATCATGAACATGTGTTTATGAATCTTTCACCAGAAAGAAAAACACGGGAACGTATCTCACATCACGCCCATGCATACTAACAAGTATGGCTGAAAACACGTGCGGTATTATGGCCACGTGACCAGTTGCACGTGAAAAACCACTTTTGTCACTATAGTGCTGTGCACATGATTTTGATCGATTCACCTGCACAAAAACGGGTGTTATCTGAAGACAGTACGTGGCCATTCCTGTTTAAATACACAATAAGAGCCCACATTGATAACTGATCAAAATGGTAAAATGTTAGGATTGTGAAGTTTTTAATTTGGTTCAGTATATGTACTAGAAGACCAACCTGTAGGTCCCGTGACCATATCATGGAAACAAAGGTTTGAAAGTGTTTTTGAGTTTCCTGAGTTTCCTGTATACTGAACAATTTTGACTTGGGCATTTTCAACCGGGCATTTTGGGGAAGGGTCAACAAAGGTAAAACAGGGGTCAAACTTCAAAATTGTGTCGATATGCCTATCAAATTACTCGTCCAGTCATAAGGAACCTAGAAATATATAGTTTGTTATACTTCCGACCTTCCAAGCAACTTTTAAAAGTAAAAAGGGCTCGGATATTATGGATACATCAATTTCAGAGTTGAACACTGGATGAGAGTGAAATAGGGGTGAATTTTATGTTTTACTGTATATATCCTCGAGAATCAGTAGGGTCAAGAAAATAACTTCCTTTGTTCTGTCTACTTTGTGGAATAAGGGTTTACAATTGTAAAAAATGATCATTAGGCATTCTAATGAGGGCGAATAACAGTTAGGCGAATGATCGCTTTTATGCGTCCAATCGATACAAATACCGCTGTCCCGAGAATCATGAAACTTTATGTGTCAGCTGGCGATGTTTTGACGGAACGTGTGTCTCAAGTGGGCTGTGGTTCAGTATAATAGCGGGTCCGCCCGGGGGCTCTTTAGGAATTGGAATTCTAAAATAGCCATCAATACAAATACCGCTGTCATGAATCCCCATTTCCCGTGAAACATGCACAAAAGGTGCATGAGTAGGGTGTGTGGGGTGTGGGTGTAGTTTGGAGGGGATTAAACTTGATTTTGTCATTTAAGAGAAAGGTCATCAAATCCCTCTGAGCCCTTAGCACACTGCCACGTTTGTTTTGTCACCATTAATCTTTAGGTTATTCGTTATACAAAATATACTTAGACCACCAAGTAGCACTTGTAGGGTTAGTTTTAATCGGCAAATTGTGATAAGTCACCGGAAACAAGAAATGAATAATGATTTAACCAGTAAGTGTTATATCATTACTATCAGATCTGATATAAAGTGGATGATCATTGATGAATATATCAACTAATGTGGGAGACAAAATAAATCCTTGTCTTACCCAGTTGTTGGAGTTAAATGCTTGTGAAATGCCTTTGTCAGTTTTCACTTTATAAGAGATATTATTTTGTGATTATATTATTTTTAACACGTTTTTATTTGATAATAGCAGTGTTAAGAGTGATGATATGTCAACTGAATCAAAGGCATTTTGATGTCCACAAAGCAAGTGTAAAGTATTTTATTTTTACTTTTTTTGTAGAATATTTAATGTTTAAAGAACAAATACATGATCTCATGAATTATTCCTACTTTTGATTTATTTTGGCATGGCTTTGTTGATTATTTGTTGACGGTTTGTAAAGTATCAGAGAAGGCACCAACGAGTGTTTCACATTCAGAACTATCTTGTGGGTTGGAGGCTAACATAACAATCTTTAAGGTAGTTTCAATATTAAAGTTTCCACACTACACCATAGCCTATTGAACGACATATGTATATGATCTCTATTTGAACAGGATACTTAGCTACAGCTTGAAAAAGTACGTGTGTATTGTTTACGCCGTACTCAGCAATATTCCAGTTATTTGACGGCGGTCTCCACATAATTGAGATCGGATCAAAAGATTGATTCAGTCATTGACTATGAGCAGCGATTTACGCCTTCGGGGTATGTACAGTTTTTCTGTAGCGAGCGTTACTCGTTAGGTAATATAACAGATGTCGTATTTGGGATAACACTTTCTTAGTAAAGTACAGGAGAGAGAGAGAGAGAGAGAGAGAGAGAGAGAGAGAGAGAGACAGACAGAGACAGAGACAGAGACAGAGACAGAGAAAGACAGAGATAGACATAGAGAGAGACACAGAGAGAGAGAGACAGAGAGAGAGATACAGAGAGAGAGGCAGAGACAGAGAGAGACAGAGACAGAGAGACATAGAGAGAGAGAGGGCGAATAGAATAACAGTTAGGCGAATGATCGCTTTTATGAGTCCAATCGATACAAATACCGCTCTTCCGAGAATCATGAAACTTGATGTGTCAGCTGGCGACGTTTTGACGGAACGTGTGTCTCAAGTGGGCTGTGGTTCAGTATAATAGCGGGTCCGCCCGGGGGCTCTTTAGGTATTGGAATTCTAAAATAGCCATCAATACAAATACCGCTGTCATGAATTTCCCGTGAAACATGCACAAAAGGTGCATGAGTACTATCCAAAGTCCCTACTCTTGCCTCAATGAAGTATTTGTGATCGGATTTGGAATGCATTGTTTACAAGGTTATGAACGCCTACGGGCTATTGACATCATTTAATCTTGTAGAGTGAGTGAGTGAGTGATTAATTCCAGTTATACCATGGCGTATCAGCTGACGGCTCGATATGATCCAGGTCTCAGACGTATATCACTTTGGTGAAAGCCACGAGCTTAGTGCGGGCAAACTTAAACATATTCGGGGTGAACGGGGTTCCGACCTAGTCAGTCTGACAGAGCCATGCAAGTCTATAATGTTTGACAAGTCTAGATTACTTCAGTATCTGAAAATGAAGAGAGTCTCTGCGCTCCCTTTTATTATATTTGTATGAAGATAATTGAACAACTATTTTTTTCGGTACGATATCTTCATTTCAGAGACTGGATGTCAGTCTAGATTCGGACCCACAATCACAGGTTACTGGCATGCACAAAGAACAAAGTCTACACAGCAAATTGTCATGTCTTAGGCGACTGAGCCACCTGTGCCCTCTCAACGTTTTGAAGTAAACTTGAGGCAGCCAATATGTTCAGTGTCTCTCAGTCTTTCCAGATTTTTGAAAAGGTTTCTGCATACACAACATGTTAACGACAGGCAACGCATCGTGCGCCCTCGGTCAAAAACAAGTCAAGTCCATTTTTGAATTATCAGAAACCAGGCTTTAAGAAACCGAGCCAAAACAGGATTTTCAAATCGCTATTCACTTCACCCGGCCACAGGAATTAAAGTTACTCACCAGGCGATTAGTAATATTCCGCATGATCGCCGATCACGTGTTGTTCCACTGTCACCCCATGACCCACTATTAGACAAGTCATCCCCAACGTTCATTTTTTGGATCATCGCACCTGTTGTCATTCTTGGTTGTTTGACAATACACCGTCGACATGCTGGGGTTTGATTGCCATGTTGCCCACAAGTCCTTCTCTCTTATCCACCCCTTATCGTCACTCCAATAAATCAATCAACTTTATTCCTGTAGTAATTTTGGTAATACAGGTAGTCGGAGACTAAGGGTTCCAGTTTATTTCTTATACGCATTGCTTAATATATGTACATCAACCGTTTTTTATTGTGTATTCGTTAGTGGACGTTAGTTACATTAAGCTTGTGTCTAGGGTAGGTATACTATATTAGTGCTATTAATTGGGCTCTAAGATCATTTATTTTTCACATAAAAATATAATGATATTCGTCTTCTATGTAGCTGTCTTTACAAATAATACATATTCTGGCTATTCTCTAGTAAATCTTCCTGATTGAATTCAAGATGGTCGATGGACACTGCATCTTAACGTGCCACAATAACACGTTAGGGCTAAGATATAGTATTCGGTATTGAAGTTAAATTTATACAATGAGTACTCATATGATTGTGTGTCATCGGTTAACGCCCCATGCCAATCCTGATTGAATAACAGTTTGAAAGAAATTGATTCGTTTATTCCAACAGATAGCCAACACCTGCACATAAAAATAGCTGTAATTTTAGAGGCCCAGTTTGTTTGACCATTTTGCGCAGCATTAAGTAACAATATATAGGACTTTCTAACAAACCTTGAGTGAGGCATATATGCATTTTTACACCAATATTTCGTGACGCGTTTACGGGTATAAATATATAGTAGGTATCTTTCACATTCACCATGTTGTCAGAGTTTGCAGTTGGAGATTATACACTAAGGAAGCGCGTACAGTCCAACAAATATACAGTTTCAATTTCCTCAAATAATTCACGATTTACGCCCCATATTTCTGCCCCAGAAAGTAAAAATGCCTTATCTTTGGGTCAAATATTTTGAAAAATAAATGAAATGGTAATGGTTTTAGTATCGACAATCATTTCGATTATGGAATATCTTTAAAACATTCTCCAAGCTATAGTCACTCAATACCACTTTGGTAACCATCGGCCGTTTTCGAATACCCCCTATTACTTTTGGAGAGTGTACTATCCCGCATTTGTTTGTTTATGGAAGTTGGTGTAGGTGCAATTCGTAAAGTAACATTGGTTAAATGTAATTATCTGCTTAATTAGTCAATACTGAGAAGGCCAAAAGCGGAACAATCTTTATTGGTGTAGGCAAAATACTCTCCTGACTTTACTTTCACCATATAGTTGCCTTTTTTGGAACAGGAGACGACGGTGCCAGGCTGTGGACGCATAACGTCGATCACATACTAGCTACTGAGAGTATTTCTGGGGGACAATACATTCTCTTCGTATATTTTGACGTTCCACTTTTAGTTAGATCCTCTCATTTTGACGGTTGATCTGCCCGATTATTGGTCACATGTTGTTTGTTGGCATTGTGTTGCATAGCGGACCACTTGTTCACTTTCAATGTCTTCACGCAATATTGTCTTAGGCTATTTCAACAGACGCACACAATTGGACGTATTACATTTCAAAGTGTTTTTTATATCTCAATTGTGGATTTCGAATCGACAAAACCTGCCTGCTCCGATTGTAAATGTAAAATTATAAACACGGTATGTACAGTTACTCTGTAGCGAGTGGTAATGAGTATACACAATAATACAAAATATGAGATATATATATATATATATATATATATATATATATATATATATCTATATATGTGTGTGTGTGTGTGTGTGTGTGTGTGTGTGTTTGTATACCATATGTACAACTTCGTGCTGTTACACCTATATGGTTAATATACAAATACCACTCTCACGAAAAACAATTTTCCGAGAATTATAAAACTTGATGCGTCAGCACAGGCGATGTTTTGACGGCGGAACGTGTGTCTCAGGTAAGCTGTGGCGGCTCTTTTCACTTAAGTATTGTGCAATCCATATTGAAATTCTAAAGTAGCCATCATTTCAAATACCGCTGTCATGAATCACCATTCCCCGAGAAACATGCACAAAAGGTATTATATTATCCACGGCCTCGCGCACACCCACTTAGATTACAAATAACAGCGGGTGGTCATGCAGTGTGGGCTAGAAGACTGTATGAATATGAATTTGAATGAATATATATTTGTCTGAAAGAAAAATACATTCTTTACATAGTACGGCTTTCAGCTCGTTATCACAGTACAGATCTGTTGTATAACCTCCTAAAAATATGGGGGATCGTGAGATGTAAATGTTATGATCAGTCGTCGACCAGAAAATAAGCTATGAAATGACTGCCAGAGATAGAACTGTTTGCTAACTAAAACCTAACGCCCCAGCACGCCCTAAACAATATTCATGGACCATGCAATTCCCCCGTGGTGTGGGTGTGTTGTGGTGTAGGTTGGAGGGGATTAATCTTGATTTTGACATTTAAGAGAAAGGTCATCAAATCGTTCTGAGCCCTTGGCGTCTTTGATTGTCATTATCCTCACTCCCTACTCTTGCCTCAATGCAGTATTTGTGATCAGATTTGGAACACACTGTTTACAAGGTTAGGAAGGCCTATTGAACGGGCTATTGACATGTTTAAAAATCGTAAGTGAGTGAGTGATTAGTTCTAGTTATACCATGGCGTATCAGCTGAAGGCTCGATATGATCCAGGTCTCAGACGTACATCATTTTGGTGAAAGCAACGAGCATAGTGTGGGCAAACCTAGAAACATATTCGGGGCGAACGGAATTCAGACCCACAATCACAGTTTACTGGCCTGCACAAGGGACGAAGTCTGCACAGCAAATTGTCATGCCTCAGACGACTGTGTTTTGAAGTTTTGAAGTAAACTCGAGGCAGCCAAAATGTTCAGTGTATCTCAGTCATTCCAGATTTTGGAAAGGGTTTCTCTAAACACAACATGTTAACGACAGGCCCCGCATCGTGCACCCTCGGTCAACAACACAAGCCCAAGCTCGAATTTATCAGAAACCAGGCCTTGAGAAATTGAGCCCAAACAGGCATTCAAATCGCTGTTCACTTTACCAGGTTACAGATTAGTAATTAGTTACTGATTAGATTAGTAATAATCTGCATGCTCGGGGACCACGTGGTATCCCACCGTTACCATATGACCCACTATTGATCAAGTCTTCTCTAACGTTCATATTTTGATGACTCGCTCCTGTCGTCTTTCCGGGGTGTTTGCACCCTGACAATACACCGTCGACATGTGGGATTTTGATTGCCAAGGTACACCTGGTCCTTCCTTCTTAACCATCCATTATCGTCACTCACTACCACTTTGTATTTCTGTAACCATCTGTTGTTTGTGAATATCCCCTACTCGTTTTGGAGATTATACTATCCCGCATTTGCTTTTTTTTATATTAAAGTTGGTGTAGGTGCACTTCGTAAAGTAACATAGGTCAAAATGAATTATCTGTCTAATTAATCAATACTGACGAGGGCAAAAGAGAAGTTATCTTTATCGAAATCCTCAAAATACTCTCCTGACTTTACTTTCACCATACACAATTGTTGCAATACAAATTAAGAAGGAGAGATATCGTGTGGGGACATATTTCACATTCTTACACTCCCGCGTCGTCATGCCTTGTCGCGTAAGTGGGCGTATTCGGGACACAACAAGATCATACATTTCCAACACGTCGCAAAAGATTTCCCGAGAATCATGTTAGCCTTCATTCAATATAACTAGGTCAACTGTGGTTCGGAGTTAGGCAAATGTTGTCCCATGTGATCACGTAAACGACGAGTACACTCTAACAACAAACGTGTAGTACAGATATGTTGAAGTGATATCATATACTAGCCACATAAAGAAACAGTGCACGAGAAAATATATTCTGGATTGAAATACAACACAGCAAGAACCAAATGATGCAGACGCTGTAGCAGCTGATCGGACCATAAGAAAATGTCAACGGGACCTGAACAACATCTGTTACGATGACGTCAGAAGATCAAAATGGAGTAGGGGGTCAAACGACAAAGTCACAAAGTCAATAACAAGTATGACCACACTGTGCGTGAATCACAGCAGTGCATCGGCGACACATGGAGTCCACCAAATGGGCATGGAAGGCCTGGGGAATGCCCTGCCATATCCTCCTCAAATCCTGTGCCAAGTCACGGACGTTATCTGGAGGATGTGGAAGACGACTCAGACGGCGCTCCATTTCATCCCACACATGCTCTATTGGGGAGAGATGTGGAGAATTTGCAGGCCATGGCAGTAACATGACATTGTTATGGTGAAGGAAATCCATTACGACCATAGTCTGGTGAGGACGAGCGTTGTCCTGTTGAAATGTCAATCCCGGGCCATGACGTTGCAGGAAAGGAATGACCACAGGCCTCAGAATCTGATCTCTGTAGCCAACACCGGTGAGATTGCCCTCAACAACCACCGAAGGGGTTCGGTGCCGTGCTGTTATCCCAACCCAAATCATCACAGAGCCACCTCCAAAACGATTCCTTTCCACAATACAGTTGCGTGCATAACGTTCTCCCAAACTCCGGTAGACACGTTGTCGCCCGTCACTGTGGGAAATGTTGAACCGCGATTCATCTGTAAAGACAACATTTCTCCACCATATTCGAGGTTGGCGAACATGATTTCGACACCATCTTAGAAGGTTGACTCGATGACGGTGTGTCAGGATGGGACGTATGGCAGGGCGTCGTTGTCGAATCCCGTACTGAAGTAAACGATTCCTGACAGTGTTGGGATGGATACGGCGCAGTCCAAGAATTGTCTGGGACGTCGTTACTGCCGTTTGGAACCTGTGTCGGAGATGTGTAACTCGAATCCATCTGTCCTGTCTTGGCATCGTTACTCGGGGACGTCCTGAACGTGGGTGGTCGGCAACGTCATTTGTGTTCTGATAACGCCTCGCCAATGCCGACATCGTGTTACGATGGCATTGGAAATGTGTTGCCACCTGTTGTTGCCTCATTCCCGCTCGGATCATTCCAATGGCTTCATGATGCTGTGCAGCTGTCAATCTTGGCATGATTTGCTTGTGATATGCTTGTGTCTGCGCCTGAGAAGTTTTGAATTTTTTAATGGTCACAGATCATGCTTTCCAAAGTGACAGCGAATTTTGAGTTGCACAAGCTATGTACAGCTGCACAGGAAGCACGTGCATAGGCCCCCAACCATGACGTCATATCGCATGGCACGTGCATGAGCGTTTGAATGTCTCCAATAATTGCTCAAACCTATATTTCATATATGGACGGTGTGCCCTTATATCTATCACAGTTTCTTTATGTGGCTAGTATATATCATTTGTGATTACTAATCATCACAGCTTGCCAAATAATTTACAGGTCTGTTTGTTATTCATACCACCACAGCAAACATTTCGTACAGACAACTAGGAGTGTGTGTTCCTGAAGGCAAATGGATGTTTTATGTCAATGGTGTAAAACATGTTTGAGAGACAATATACCCACAGACTAAGTTTTCAACGCACATCCGTTTGTTAATAATAAAATTTTAATCATCGTAATAAAAATAGCTTTTGTGACTGTTATTTCGAAATTATTTATGAACCAGCTGATTTTACATGAACTGAGTGCGACCTTAAACAAACAAACATGATTTAGATAATCAATATGTTCATCTGAAGCCCTAGATTTCACACCTCACCTAATATGTTTCCACTGACCACATATGATTCCTTCTTTGTCATATAGAGTGAGTGAATATTGTTTTACGTCGGTTTCAGCAATATTCCAGCAAAATCACGGCGGCGGACATGTCAGGATCGAACCCGGGTCTTCGACGTGACGAGCGAACGCTTTAACTACTATGCTACCCGACCGCCCCTTTTTGTCATATAGAGACACCGTGACTAATAGGTGATACAAAGTGTTATTACCAGATATTCTCTTAGTGTGCCGTATGCAACGTCTAACAAGATACCCATGCAGACACCAAGACACGTTGATACGAGTGTATATCCTAAACAAAAAAAGTCAAGGATAATTTCATATTTCTTTTGATAATTATTTTAAATGTGGACTGAGCAGAAACTTAAAAAAAAACATCCACCAAAGCATTTACGATCCCAATTTTTGTTTTTTTTGTTCAGGATATAAAATCTGTTTGGAAAGAAATTGACGTCACCAGTGTTGTCCTTGGTTGTCTGTACACAATTACTACTATAATACTATAATTGCAAAATGTACTAACGGAAAAAGGTAACTGGGCTTCAATTTAAGTTCAATAAATGTACATTTATTCTGAAATCGAATAAATCATCTATCCATACATGTTCAGGAAAACATCTCACAGTTTGCATCTGTACGAGTATGTTCACACACGGCGCAGAACTTGGTGATACTCAGACACGTGTTTTATTAAATATGAACGTTACACACATATTCTGTAGTTATCAGGTGCTCATAAAAAAACACTTTCTTTGATGTGTGTATACTAGTATTCTTAATTTTCTAAAAAACTTCCAACATCTCGTCTTTATTTTAGGTAGACTTATTGACACATATGGGTATTGCTCACTTCACCCAAAACTGTTGAATTTTACAGAAGCTCTTATTCATCATTATCTGCATAATTTAGTTACGGTTTAAATCAAATAACCGAGATATCCCTGTTCATTCACATCCCCCAAACCTGTCAAGAAAATTATCCTTATATCATTTGTACAATTTTTAATTCCCACCACCCATAGATGCTTCCAGTCAAATTCCGTTAATTTCCAATCAGTGGTAGAGAAGAGTGTGTGAGTTAGCTGGTTTTTACGCAGCTGTTAACAGTATTCCAGTTATATCACGGCGTGACAGCTTAATGTTGGAGGAAAGCCCGAAGTGATGCAGTTCTCAGACGTTTACCACTTCGGTGAAACCCACGAGCACGGGTATGGTGCTGACAAACCTAAAAACATAATTGGGGCGAACAGTGATTCGAACCCACAATCATAGATTCTGGCGAGCCCAAGGGACGCAACTCTGCACAGAGAATATTGGCGCCTCAGACGACTTGGCCAACCGTGCCCCGAGTTCAGAAGAAGAAGTCGTTTGAAAAAAATGTTGACGTACGGACGACGGACTTACGGACGATGGGAGACGGACGCCACGGTATGGCAAAGTTAACATAAAGTTAACATATTCACAATTGAGTCATTTATGCAAAGTGTTGATGAATCATATTTGAGCATAACAATATCAAATATTCAGTTTTAAAACATGGGCTATAAGCCATATGTAACCAAAGCTAGGCAACCTTACTGGGGATCATGGGAACTTATAGTACCACGGCTTCCTGCATGAGAGCATCACTCCAGCTTCTGGTGGTTGTGCAAAATACTAGCCAATATTTATAAAAAAATCTCAGCATTGAGTTGGCTTAAACATACTGGTTCATGATAGTTACATGAAACGTGTGACCTGGAATGAGCCTTTAATAATGTCAGTTGATAATAGCATCACACCAAATTTAAAAACAAGCATTTAATTATTCACATACATATTTAAACTTTATTATACAGAGCCATTTCTTTCAAGTTTCTTAAGATGAGATGCCTGCTGACAGGGGAAAAAGACATCTTTCACATTTACGCTTTGATAATGTGAATCCCTTGCGATTCCTAAATTCACACAGTCAAGCAATATATGCTTGACGGTGAACCTTTCATCAGAAGGGATAAACTTAGGAGGTTCGTCATCACCTGTCTTCAACAGATATTTGTGGGAAAAACGACTGTGGTCATTAAGACATCGTCGTAAAACGACGATGTCATGTCTTGACTGACAACCCGAGTAGGTATGACCAATTGGTTTTTTAATTGAGAAGTTTATTGCTTCCAACATGGGCGTCCCACACATCTTTTGCATGAGATCCCGAGTATTACTCTTGAAAGTTGTTTTGAAATCACTGTACAGCATCGACCGCCTCCGTGGTCCTGTGGTAGAGCGTCCGCCCGGAGAGCGGAAGGTCCAGGGTTCGATCCCGGGCCGCGTCATACAAAAAGACGTTAAAAGATTGTACTTGTTGTTACCCTGTCTGGCGCTCGGCATTAAAGGGCTAAAACAAGGACTGGTCGGCTCGGAGTCAGTATACTGTGTCTGAGTGGGGTATTCATGTTAAACTGCGGCATGGTATCTCAGTGAGCTAGCACTATAAATCGGCATCAGTCCGGACTAGTACAAGCAGCCACACACACACATACACGTGCATGCACGTCGCTATATAAGTGCAATAATCTTGGACGCGACGTTAAACCCAATTTCACCTCACCTCACCTCACTGTACAGCATCAATATTGGAGATAACGGTTTGTCAAGAGCTGCTTTAGCTGCAGCATCGGCTTTTGAGCTACCTGTTATGCCTACATGACTTGGTTACCAGCAAAAGACAATGTCATATTGGCCAGTAGAAAGATCATTGAAAAGTTCTAAAATATCAAGGATTATGGGATGATTTTAGAAGACACTTTTAAGTGCCCGAAGGCAAGACAACGAATCAGAAAAAAATGATGAAATGTTTAGATGGGGTGTGATGTTTCATATAGGTTAAAGCTGTTAAGATAGCTTTGCCCTGAGCAAAAAAAGATAGAACTCAACTTTGCCACCATCCTTGGACCCGTCTGTAAAAATTGCCCTGTGGGTGAGTGAGTTTAGATTTACAGTCACATCGGCAGTATTTCAGCCATATCGTGACTACAGCAATTTTTTTACATACATACGAAATATGTGTAAACTTTCCAAAATACCTGTCAGCAAAGAACAGTAAAATAACTAGAGTAACACAGATATATTTAAAACTAGTATGGGACGATAAAACGATATTACGATACATAACAATACATGATAAAAACGAGCTAGAGAAGTTCTGAAGGATCCAAGGCAAAGCCGTTGTCCTTGGTGATGTATAGAATCAAGAATTTTTAGATTGCTTTTGCATGCTCCCCCATAAGCGATGGAGCTGTAATCCAGTTTTGAACAGATGAGAGTTTTAAGGTATTTGATATGGGATTTAAATGTCAAATGGCTATCAAAAATAAGTCCTAGGAATTTGGGTTCCTTTACAATTTTGATAGGTGTGCCATCCAAATATAACACAGGGTCTTGATGTGGCCTATATTTACAACAAAAATGTATACAATTAATCTTGGCTTTAGAAAATTTAAAGCCATTTTCCAGTGACCATTTTTGAATTTTATTAAGACATAACTGTAATTGCCTTTCAATTGAATGCATATTTTGACCTAGACAAAATATGTTAAAATCATCCACGAAAAGTGATCCATCTACAGAATCATTTAAAACCTTAGACAGGCTATTTATCTTAACACTAAATAGTGTAACAGACACTAACTGCCTCGTGGGACATCCTGATCCTGATTATAATGATCAGACAGTGTTGTCTAGGAGTTCAAAATTTGGATATAAATTGAGGCAAACAGCTTCTCAATTCAAAAGCATGTAAATCCTTTAAAATCCCGTGTTTCCATGTAGTGTTGTCAGCCTTTTCTAGATCGAAAAAGATAGACACTGCATGCTGGTGTTAATGATTGTATTTATAAATGACTCTAATCTAACTAAATGGTCAATAGTTCTCAGGTTTTTACGAAAAGCACATTAAATATTTGTGATTAAGTTATTGGATTCCAAGTACCATGTTAATCTATTGTTGACCATGCGTTCCATGATTTTGCAAACGCAGCTATTCAATGAAATGGGTCGGTAGTTTGAGGGATCGGTATGACCACCGTCCAGGTTTTGGTATGGGAACAACGATGGCGTTGCGCCATGATGAAGGAAATGTACCAGAGGTCCACATGTCATCGAATATATTCAACAAGGTTCCTAAACAAGGTTCTGGTAAATGTTTCGGGTGCTGATAATGAGCTTGCCTAAGGGCAATATGGAGTTAAGGAAGAGCAAATACTTCATTATGATCTTCACCATTATCTGAATTAAAATTAATATTTTCCTGCTGTTGTTTTGTATTTCTGGAATTGAGGAGCATAGTTAGATGAAGGAAAATGTTGAGCTAAAGTTTCAACAAGTTTATTAGCAATATCGGATTTTGTCAGTTAACATATCATTCCCATTTTGAAGATGGTGGATACCAGATTTAGATTCCTTACCTTTGATTTTTGTTAATCATGTTCAATATATTCGATATCGGCGTACGTGAATTTAGTTTCGAAACGTTCGCTTGCCAAGACATGCGATTATTTTGTTTAAACGTACGTCGTGCCTTGGCATTTATGATTTTGAATTTATATGAATTATGAACCATAGGATGACGATGGAAATAATTCTCAGTCTTCTTCCGTGCCTCCCTAGCTTGTTTGCAAGTATCATTAAACCATGGTTTACGGATGTGTGGATTTGCAGAGGACTTTGGAATACATTCATCAGTTATATTACGGAGTGCATCTGAGAAACATTTGATAGGGTCAGGAACATCAAGAAACAATTCACGTTTAAGTTGGTTTGCACAAAGAGTTTCATACAAAGGCCAGTAAGCCTTTTGGAAATTCCATCTTGTTGATGGAGGAACGTCAGATGGGGTCACAGTCTTGAGAATGGTAGGGAAATGGTCACTTCCACAGAGGTCGTTGTGGACCGACCACTCAAACTCATCAAGCAAATCTGAATCTGAAATTTACAAATCAATGGTCGAGTATGTCCCAGTACCAGGATGAAGATATGTTTTGGAATTATCGTTGAAAATACATGAATCATTATTTGACATAAAATCTTCCAGCAGCTTTCCTTTAGTGTTGGTATGCGTACTGCCCCATAAGGGATTATGTCCATTTAAATCAGCCAGTATGACACAGGGCTTTGGTAGTTGGGCTTAAAGGGCTTGGAGATCAGTCTGCTGAAGAGAATATGATGGAGGAATATAAAGAGAGCTTAAAGTGAAGACAATGTGCAGAGTTTGGAATCGAAAGCGTCAAGGATAACATGGTCATCTTTGTTCCACGAGATGTCGGTTTGACACGAAATGGAGACAGTAGATGGTTTAGGAACTGGAGTTGGGGAAGAAATTGCTGCTGTGTATGTTTTTACAGGAGGTGGAGCTGCAGATTGTACTAATTCTTTTGGCTTCTGGATAGGTAATATTGTTTGTATGTTTTATTTTCAAGATTTTGGACTCAAATGCAAAAGTTGGACAGGGCTTGGAGGAACCTATATGCTCACCGCCACAGTTGGAGCACTTCATGTCACTCATGCACTCTGATGTGTCATGAGCTCCACTGTAACGGCAGCACACGACCGCCTTACCACGACAGAATTTGGTTCCATGACCAAACTTTTGACATTTGAAATATCGAAGTGGATGAGGTACATAAACCTCCACTCGAATGTTGAAGTAACCAGCTTTTTTGTATTTGGGATTCTGGGTAGGGAGAAGCTTAAAAGGTAAGTTTGAGTATTCACAAAGTTGCCTTCTTGTGTTTTCCTTGTGAAGCTTTTAACATTGGTGACTCCTTGGATTTTCAGTTCAGCAGCAATCTCTCCCTCGCTCATATAGGAAAGACAGCGAGCTAGGTCTCTGACGATGCGCCTGCTTGAGTTTAGTGTCTTGTGCACGGAAACACCAACCTGAGTACTAACAAGCTGCTGTAAACCCAGCAGATTGACAGATGGTTGCCTCCTTGCACATTCCACTAGAATGGAACCAGTCCGAAGGCGCGTTAAATTCTTCACTTCTCCGCAGGCACTTGGAGATAGCGAACGGATTTAATTTCCATGGAAGTCCAACAGAAGAGGATATAACTATAAACCGCGGCCAAGCATCCTTAACTTCAGGCGAAACTTCTTCATCTGACGAAGTTGACTCTATATGTCGACGTTTGTTCGTCTTCTTAGAACCAGAAGTGAGTAAGTGAGACATGGTGGGATAATATGGTTCAGCACCTCTGCTTCCCAAGTGCCCCCGAGTGTCAACAAAGACGATATCGCAGTTGAAGCCAGCCTGCAACACCAGGGTTACAGAGGTGTTATACTCCAGTAAATATCGACTTGAATAGCTATGAGATCCAAAAGAAGAAGTGTCAGGCTGGTTCGGCCCATAATACTATTCCTTAGAATCACAGAATTCAGAGGTCTCTATCACCAGATTGGCCCATGAGCCACTGCCTCCTGGCATAAGACTCTAGGCAATTTTGTATATCAATAAGTAGTTTATTCCAAGTCCAAAAGATTACATTTTTGAAATATCAAAGATGGGCAGAAAGTTTTCTTTGCACAGGGCTTGGCATGACCAGCAGATTGTTAGAACCGGGCCCATTCTACCACCCGTCTAGGTAAAGTAAGGGTCAAAGTGGTGTGTTGGGCAAAAGGAACTCCTGTTCCTGGCTCCAGTGCCGTCAACCACCAGAATCCCATCCTCCCCTGGCACAGGGGCACAAACCCATGGCGAACAGGTTGCCCAATTTGGTCGTCTTTTCCGACCAGCAAAGGGGTGCTGAGGACACATTCTACCCCGGGTCCACACGGTGGAAGAGCTATTAGCATTACCCAGCACTCACCACGGGGAGGTTGCTCTTCACGAGTGACTGGGCCTGTGAGAATTATATTGAGTTCGCATTTATTTGTAAGCTTGTTGATAAACCAAAGGATTTGTTTCTGATTTTTTGAGTTGGGTTAGAGTGAGGTTTACCTCTGGCGTCACCATCTGCCAAGGATTAGAAGACAGAAGTCGGGAAGGGTATATTGTATTTAGATCTATATTAGATGCAGTGATCTGGTGAGAATTTTGATTCCAAGTGGTGGAACCAGGTTTGACAGATTTGGAAACAGGTTTTCATATTGAGCGTGGGAAACAACAAAAGTGAATACAGTTCGTTTTGGATTTTGAGAATTTGAAGCCGTTTTCGTTGGCCAATTATTAATTATCATTAAGACAGAGCTGTAGCTGTCTTTCTATTGTATTCATATTCGTACCACAACAAGAAATGTTGAAATCGTCCACAAAAAGTGAACCATCAAATATTTTAATAACGCCACAAATTAGTTGATAGAGTTAAAATGAGTTCAATGTGTTATGATGCTCGTAGACAAACATTTATGTATGTGCTAAAGAAAAACACGAGTTTTGAGCAAAGGAACATTTTCTCGCACATGGGTCTGCCGTTCTTCTCCCATGGGCGACATAATTTACATTTTGAGTTTTCAAAACTATTTTTAACATTTTTTCGTTCTTTTTATATACCAATGAGAACATGTTCAATTTTGTAAATACCTTTGACAGAGACTGACCACAGAATGGAAAGTTTCTGGACAAATTGTTTTCCAGAATTAAAATGGGACATGTTACTTTCATTTTGATATGTAACTTGCTGAAGTTATGTGCATCACATTCGAGATTTATCCCCTGCCCCAATTGTGTTTTCTTGTATACAATCGGCAATCTAAAGGCAAGAGGGTTTATTGTATTGGAGATGCGGGATGCACTACGGCACATTGAACTTTCAGATTTGATATAGAGTGGAAGATCATTCAGCAATATATTAAATAATTAGGGAGACAAAATGCACCCTTGTCTTACCCCAGTGTTGGAGTTAAAGGATTGTAAAATGCCCTTGTCAGTTTTCACTTCATAAGAGATATTGTGATGATATTATTTTTCATACATTTCCTCAGATTTTATTTGATAAAAAATCTTTGTTAGGAGCAGTGATCTGTCAATTGAACCAAAGACCTTTGGAAAGTCTACAAAGCAACTTAAATAATTTTCTTTTTACTTTTTGTAGCATATACTGATGTTTAATGAACAAATACATTATCTGACGTTCGATATCCGCCTGTTGAAAGTTTTTCCTAAATTTATCATTTCTTCTTGCCCAGGTATTACCAATGCAACATTAAATTGAACTTCACTCACTCAGCAAGGCAGACAAACGAGTCTCCCATTCGTCATATTTTGTTATCATTGTCAATGGCTGACTAATGTCATGAAACGTGTTTCTGGTATGCTTGCTGTGACATGATTAAATAGTCACCTCTACATTTGCTTAATGCACGCTTCTGACGAGTATCATTACACAGACACTGACACTCACATTTTAAGCGACCCTGGGTAATGAGTCATTTGCTCAACGCATTTGAAAAACATTTATCAATAATTCTACTGCATGTAAGTGCTTAATGAGTAACTGAAATCGTGCACACGCTCAGCGAAATCACACGCACCACGGTTACCTCGCAGGGAAAGTATATATGATCTTATTGTTTACCCGAATAGGGGCGAGGTTTGTTCAATGATATCTAAAGTCCTTAAACTGTGGGCTTAATCGTACTGCACTTCATGGCCTGTCCCCATGCGTTAGTCTGTCATGGAAATGTTGTTCAGAGTTAGACATTCTAACAAAGGCATCAGTCAGGCGAAAATTCGCTACCTGGCAGCTAACGTCCATGTAAGACAGCCAGAATAAAAAAAAACTCGTCTATAATGAATCGCCTCTTCCCGAGAATCATGAGTCAGCACACAAACTAATATTATACCCACGACCTCGCGCATACCCACTTAACCAGGCAGACATGCAAAGCCTTAAAAAAACTTGCCAAGAGGCAATGTAAATATTGCATTCTATCCAATAATATTTTTATGGATATGGTAGATAAATGTTTTGTCTTAACCCAATGCTACTATTATGATGACCTGCATTTTAATCTTTTAAAGGCTCGTGTCTAAAGGATCCTTTAATTTATTATTTTATTGACGAAGATTCTCTCATCACAAGTGATACAAAATTGAGGAGACGACGGTGCCAGGCTGTGGACGCATAACGTCGATCACATACTAGCTACTGAGAGTATTTCTGTGGGACAATACATTGTCTTCGTATATTTTGACGTTTCAGTTTAAGTTAGATACTCTCATTTTTACCGTTGATCTGCTCCGATTATGAATGTAAAATAATAAACGAGTTAAGCACAGTTTTTCTGTAGCGAGCGTTACTCGTTAGGTAACGATGTAACAAATGTTTTATTTGGGATAACACTTTCTTTGTAAAGTACACATTAATGCAAAATATGATTGATATATATATATATATATTATATATAAAATGTACACCGTTATGGTCCACCTACATGCTTAATATCTTGCACCAGGGTGTATTTGAAAATTATAATATCTGACTATATACTGGAACTTTGACGTGAAGTATGGTGAGTGAGTAATAGAAATATGGTCAATAGTTAGACATTCTTAGACAAAGGCGAATAACAGTTAGGCGAATGATCGCTTTTATCCGTCCAATCCATACAAATACCGCTGTCATGAATCACCATTTCCCGAGAATCATGAAACTTGATGTGTCAGTGGGCTGTGGTTCAGTATTAGAGCGGGTCCGCCTGGGGCTCTTTTCACTAAGGTATTGTGCAATCCACATTGGAATTCTAACGTAGCCATCAATACAAATACCGCTGTCATGAATCACCATTTCCCGAGAAACATGCTCAAAAGGTGCAGGAGTAGGGTGTGTGGTGTGTTGGTGGAGGTTGGATGGTGGAGGTGATTAAATACAGTATATTATGTATAATATGTACAACTTCGTAATGTTCAACATGGTTAATATCTTGCACCAGGGAGTATTTGACTATTAAAATATGTGACTATAAACCAGAACTTTAACGTAGAGCATGGTGAGTGAGTAATAGAAATATGGTCTTTTGTTAGGCATTCTAATGAGGGCGAATAACAGTTAGGCGAATGATCGCTTTTATGCGTCCAATCGATACAAATACCGCTCTCCCGAGAATCATGAAACTTTATGTGTCAGCTGGCGATGTTTTGACGGAACTTGTGTCTCAAGTGGGGTGTTGTTCAGTATAATAGCGGGTCCGCCCGGGGGCTCTTTACGTATTGGAATTCTAAAATAGCCATCAATACAAATACCGCTGTCATGAATCCCAATTTCCCGTGAAACATGCACAAAAGGTGCATGAGTAGGGTGTGTGGGTGTAGGTTGGAGGGGATTAAACTTGATTTTGTCATTTAAGAGAAAGGTCATCAAATCGCTCTGAGCCCTTAGCGTCTTTGACTTTTTCCTTATCCACAGTCCCTACTCTTGCCTCAATGCAGTATTTGTGATCGGATTTGGAATGCATTGTTTACAAGGTTATGAACGCCTATTGACATGATTTAAACTTGTAGAGTGAGTGATTAATTCCAGTTATACCATTGCGTATCAGCTGACGGCTCGATATGATCCAGGTCTCAGACGTATATCACTTTGGTGAAAGACACCAGCATCGTGCGGGCAAACCTAGAAACATATTCGGGGCGAACAGGACTCGGACCTAGTCGTCTTACAGACCCTGATACAAATATATCAAATACAGCCCGTGAAAGTCTATAATGTTTTTCAAGTCTAGATTACTGCAGTATCTGAAAATGCAGAGAGTCTCGGGGCTTATATTTTTATTAAGACAATTGAACAACTATTAGACTAGATGGTAGTCAAGATTCGGACCCACAATCACAGGTTACTGGCATGCACAAGGAACGAAGTCTGCACAGCGAATTGTCATGCCTTAGACGACTGGGCCACCCGTGCCCCCTCAACGTTTTGAAGTAAACTCGAGGCAGCCAATATGTACAGTGTCTCTCAGTCTTTCCAGATTTTGGAAAATGTTTCTGCATACACAACATGTTAACGACAGGCAACGCATCGTGCGCCCTCGGTCAAAAACACAAGTCCAGAATCGAATAATCAGAAACCAGGCTTTAAGAAACCGAGCCCAAACAGGCATTCAAACTACTATTCACTTCACCCGGCCACAGGAGTTAAAGTTACTCACCAGGCGGTTAGTAATATTCTGCATGATCGGCGATCACGTGTTGTCCCACTGTCACCCCATGATCCACTATTAGACAAGTCATCCCCAACGTCCATTTTTTGGATCATCGCACCTGTTGTCATTCTTGGTTGTTTGACAATACACCGTCGGCATGCTGGGGTTTGATTGCCACGTTGCGCACTAGTCCTTTTTTCGTCCCCCCCCCCCCCCCCCCCCCCCCCCCATATCGTCACTCCAATCAATCAGTCAATCAACTTTATTCCTTCAGTATTGTAGGTCATATACAATGGTAATACAGGTCGTCGGAGACTAAGGATTCAAGATTTTTTATAATACACATTGCTTAATATATGTGCATCAACCGTTTTTTATTGTGTATTCGTTAGTCGACGATATAAATACATTAAACTTGTGTCTAGGATAGGTATAATATGTTGGTGCTATTAATTGGGATCTTAGATCATATTCATCTTCTATATAGCTCTCTTTACAAATAACACATATGTTAGCTTCTCTCTATTATATCTTCCTGATACAACTCAGGATGGTCGATGGGCACTGCATCTAAACGTGCCATTTATAACATGTTAGGGCTACGATACAGTATTCGGTAAATTTATACAATGTGTACTTATATGATTTTGTGCATTCAGTTAATGCCCCGTGCCAATCCTGATTGTATGACAGTTTGAAAGAACTTGATACGTTCGTTCAAACTGATAGCCAAAACCTGCACATAAAAATAACTGTAACTTTAAAGGCCCAGTTTGTTTGACCATTTTGCACAGCATTAAATAACAAAATATAGGACTTTCTAGCAAACCTTGAGTGAGGCATATATACATTTTTACACCAATATTTCATAACGCGTTTACAGGCATTAATATATAGTAGGTATCTTCCACATTCACCTCTATGTTGTTAGAGTTTGCAGTTGTAGATTATACACTAAGAAAGAGCGTAAAGGCCAACATATATACAGTTTCAATTTCTTCAAATAATTCACGATTTACGCCCCATATTTCTGCCCCAGAAAGTAAAAATGTGTCAAATATTTTGAAAAATAAATGAAATGTTAATGGTTTTAGTATCGACAATCATTTCGATTATGGAATATCTTTAAAAAATTATCCAAGCTATAGTCACTTAATACCACTTTGGTAACCATCGGCCGTTTTCGAATATCCCCTATTACTTTTGTAGAGTGTACTATCCCGCATTTGTTTGTTTATGGAAGTTGGTGCAGGTGAAATTCGTAAATTAACATTGGTTAAATGTAATTATCTGTCTAATTAGTCAATACTGAGAAGGCCAAAAGAGGAATAATCTTTATTGGTATAGGCAAAATACTCTCCTGACTTTACTTTCACCATAAACTAGTGTTGCAATACAAATAAAGAAGGAAAGATATCGTGTGTAGTTATATTTCATATTCTTACACTCCCGTGTCGTCATGCCTTGTCTCGAGCTCGTATTTGATATTCGAGACACTCAACGAGGTCATACCTGTCTTATGCCCCCATTTCACTACATCCACGAATATCCCGATTCATCCTGAATACGACATTTTTCATGTTCGTAGATAAATCTCTGTCATTTCTTAAATGAATCTTATTTGATTCCCAAACATTCGTACAGTTCGCGGGGATTCGTCGAATCGACGAGAAAGTTTTTGTTTGTCAGAAACTTTCTTTGAAGAATCCATGAATTGCAATTTCGTGGCTGTATCGTAATCAATTCGTAATTAATTATTGTCTTCCGTAACAGCTTCGTAATCAATTCTTTTGCATTCTTGGCTATTCTTAGCGATTCGTGGCTCCCAAAAGTACTTGTCCTCAACCCGAAAACATCCCGAAACAGCCGAGGCAACTACGAATCGTGTAAAAATTCAGTGAGAACAAAACATGTGCTCTCCGTTTTTCGCAAACTACTCACAAATATGTCGTATAAGTCGTATCTTATTCGTTGCGATCGTCCTGCATTCGTACATGCATTCAGCATATTCGTAACTTAGCCGTAGGTGATTCTTACAATTCGTGCATAATCCATACATTAATGTTGGAATTCTTGCATGTTTCTGAGGCGATTTATGGCATTCTTCATATTTTTCAACCCGATTAGCCACGAGTTTTCGTAACTACGTTTGTCGCAACTGCTTCGAACCTCCTACCGATTCTCCACGAAAGATGTAAGACTGTATCAGTATCTATAGCTGTGTATCATCCACCCAAATCAAATCAACCGTACCACGTATACACTCGTGGCATACTGGCAACTGGTAAGCTATAATCTTTACTAAACTTCACTCATAAACGCCTTCATCACCAATGCCTCGGTCAATCTAACTTATATAATTCTGTGTAGATAGCGCCACTAAAGTTCGCAATAACAACTATATCGTCAGTTTAATCAGTAAATGATATTATCTGTAGTAGCTAGAATAGGTATAAATACAAACGACAGACAGTCACGAATCATTCTGTTGCTGTCAACAAAATTGATTGTTTATTCACTAGGGTAAGAAACCTTACTATTTTGTACTATGTTAATTCCTAACTATATGCTGTTACCCTTGGCAATAACTGCAAGTTTAATTGGTAACTGTAAGTGTCATACTTATATGTATATCTGAGATATTCCCATTGTACAATATTCCTCTCCACGAAACAGTTGCGTGCATAACGTTCTCCCAAACGCCGGTAGACACGTTGGCGCCCCCCAGCTAACACACGACGTTGTCACAACGTTGTGGAAAGGTTGTGGATTGGTAACGTCGTGATATTACGTTGTCACAACGTTGTTATAACGTCAACGTGCAACGTTATTTCACAACGTTATAACAACGTTGCACATTCACGTTGTGAAAACGTTGTGCAATGGACATCACACAACGTTTTGTAGCTACGTTTCTGAAACGTCGGTGAAACGTTATAGAGTTTGCTTCTCCATAGTCATAAAGGAATAGAACTGCTTTATCAAAATCAACATGAATTTGTCAGAATACCAAGGCATAATGCATTACCTTTCTATATATTCGGCATTTACATTTTCATTTCTTAATACTAAAATTTCCAGAACGTAATTGCGTATCTCTATGACAACGTTATTCCACAACGTAACAACAACGTTGCAAATTAACATGTAAATGATGTTTAGGAAACCACTTGTAGATCTACCATCTCTTAGTTTTATTTTTTTTAAAACATATATATATCTATAACGAAGTTATCTGTCTATTAAATGTTGTCACAAGCAATATTACAGTTAAAAACAATTGCGCCCATTTTTTGCGGCGTGAGAACGACTGCTGAAAAGTTTAGCCTGATGCCTCGTGAAGTGACGTCAGAATGACGTCACATTGTCGCGGAAGATTTGTTGTCACCAGCCATCTTACTTCAAGCTCACTCTAGACATATTAGAAGTCTACAACCAAGAGATTGTGCAGCAACTGGAACTGGACAGATGATCTGTGAATTCGGATGAGGTAAGTTAATTTTTCAGCCTCCGCTTGTAGATATGTTTCTGTACATGCAGATCGTCAAATGATTTAAATGTATCGTATTATTCAGCAGTGGCAGGGTTTAGAATGCAGTTTGCCGGTCACTTTCACTGAGCGTCAGTGTTGATATTTATATTTGATACACAGACCATAATGTATATAGAGGTGAAGGAGGCCCAAGACATTTTTCCATATTATTATTCTATGGATACCAAGGGTAATTACCAAGGGCAAGCAGTACATGTTTGACCAGAATCGAGTCTGGCGGCGTTTTGTGGGCGTCATATTATGTTCGGGTTTCGATCGTAAACGTGTAGGTCTGTAAATAGGCCTAACTTATGCATCGCCTACTGACCACTGACAGTTATCGCCATTTCTTCCGTGTTATTTCGGAAATCATTCCTATTCAAAGTTTACTTGTACTAATCTTCGGACTTTGATTTTTGTGAAACAATGTGGCACATTCAGGCCATGGGAAAGGTTTAGTAGATTTCTCTTATACAGCGAAGAGAGTGAATCAAAACAATGGAAGTATTTTCAGATCGACTCTCTGTAGGCTACTAGTTATAGCCCTAGTCTTAATGCGCTCAATGATGTTATGAAAAATTGTATTTTCGGGAAGAGATTGAAACATACTTGTTGTTTCCGAAAAGGCCTAATTAGCACTGACTGAAGTAGCCTAAATGTGGACCATCAGGTTGTTGGTGCTGTCTATATATTTTATTTTAGCAAGGCTCTTATCATGGTGTATTTTTATTATTTCCAAAAAAGAATCAATTCATCATTTTCCGATAACTAGATCTATGTCCGACTCCCTTCTAATGAAAACGAGCAAAAGTTAAAACGAGTCTCTCGTCGCGCGCTATAATGGATGTTTGCGGTATTGTCATATTGTTGATGATAAGCTAGTCGATAGTCAAAAGTTAAATATCACCATATATTGTCAGTGAGTTGGTCATCGTTTGTTGATTATTAAGGTGAGATAGGTGTAGCCAATGTGCACCAATGAAAAATACAATTGAATTGATAGCAACCCTATTCGGTCGGTTTTCGATCTCCATATGTCGCCATGTAGGCTACCATACTAGGTCTACAGAATTATATTTAACGATATTGAACTGTATTATGTTAATAAACGTAGTAACAAATAAATTGCTGTTTCAACTTTGTCTGGTATTGTATAAGCTATTGCATTTTGTTAATGTTCCCATGTTTCTATCTTTGTAAATATTAGAACATAGATTCTAAATAAATATCCTGGCATATTAATATGGAAAATATTAAGGTTAGTATTTTTTTTAAAATAATCACAATTTTAATTAGGATAATACCCCAAAGTGTTAACACTTCTATTCATAATTCATATTCAACATTCATGCTTCAAATAAGGGAACTATTTATTTTATTTGGCAATATATATTTTTCATTTATGTATATATTTTTCAAATAAGGCTTTAGAAACTTGGCCAACATATTCACTTGAATCACTAGTTTGTGATGTACAGCATAAAGGTAAAGTTACTGCTTTTGAATAACTACAGTTGATCTATTGACTGATACAACTATTTGCGAATACTACCACCAGTTACATCATACTCTTAGTAAATGGGATTTATCTATACAGTACTGGTTTATTTAAAAATGTGATACTTTGTGGTTTCTGTTTTTCTTTCAGGTGGAGAAAACAGTATTGTGGGAGCATATTTGTTTAAAGTACATCACTGACAGAAAGGTATGTATGATGCAATAATATATACAAACATCTTCAAGAATTAAAATCCTCGCACTTTCAGCAGTTTTTAACTTTATTTTGGGGAATGCAACCATTATTTTGTTATGTCAGAAATATGTCCCTTGCCTTGCCATTTTATAACATTTGTGTCATTTTTTATTCAGTTACCAAGGCTTCAGGAGAAACCATGGATACAGTTGAAGATCATCCCTGTGACTTTTCATTTGAGGACTGAAAAGGCTCCTCAGCCACTCAGCCCAAGTTCTGACTTGTCATTCAATAAATAAATAAAGGTCACCTCAACCCGAATGTCTATTGTCATTTCGTTGCTGGGAAAAGGATCTTAGGACATCAGATGCATAGACTATTCTGTTTGTCACAGTGTTGCTCTCAATGCTGAATGTATGGGGTAAGGCCAAGAAAATTTAAATGTTTCAATTTGTGCAGGGCTTATTGTTTGATGGTTTTTAATTTGCAAATTCGTGGGAAAATCAAATATCTTTTAATTGTGTCGAAACATTTGTGAACAATTTGCACATAGCCTTGAAAACTGATTGGGAAAATAAATATTATGTAACTAAATTGTACATGTAATTTAAAACATTTAGATTTTTATCTTGGCCGTATTTCAAACTCTGCCAAAAGAGAGTGCATTTCATTGACTTGCTGTTTCATGGATAGGGTTAAAGTGAATTCAGTTTTCAGAATGTAATGCTTGGTACCTGATGTCTTAACTAGATTGGTACCTGATGTCTCAACTAGATTGGTACCTGATGTCTTAACTATAAGCTAGATTGGTACAAACTTTTCTGGCTGCCTGGGAATTGAGGAATAAGACAGGCGTTAATCTACATGGACATTGCAACAACTGTAGTGTCGCCATATGTATGCGATACCTACGTTGTCGCGACGTTTTGGATAAACGTTGTAGCAACGTAAAAAATGGATGTTTTGACAACGTCTTGATTTGGTTGTATTTTGGTTTACGCACAACGTTGTAGCAACCAATCTGGGAGTCTACAGATTTACGTTGTGACAACGTTACATCACAACGTTGTAGCAACGAAAAGTCAACGTTGTCACAACGTTGTCACAACGTTGTCACAACGTAGAATTGTTTGCTGGGCCGTCACTGTGGGAAATGTTGAACCTCGGTTCATCGGTAAAGACAACATTTCTCCACCATATTCGAGTTAGGCGAACATGATTTCGACACCATCTTAGACGGATGACTCGATGACGGTGTGTCAGGATGGGACGTATGGCAGGGCGTCGTGGTCGATTCCTGACAGTGTTGGGATGGATACGGCGCAGTCCAGGAATTGCCTGGGATCTCGTTACTGCCGTTTGGAACCTGTGTCGGAGATGTGTAACTCGAATCCATCTGTCCTGTCTTGGCGTCGTTACTCGGGGACGTCCTGAACGTGGGTGGTCGGCAACGTCATTTGTGTTCTGATAACGCCTCACCAATGCCGATATCGTGTTACGATGGCATTGGAAATGTGTTGCCACCTGTTGTTGCCTCATTCCCGCTCGGATCATTCCAATGGCTTCATGACGCTGTGCAGCTGTCAATCTTGGCATGATTTGCTTGTGATATGCTTGTGTCTGCGCCTGAGAAGTTTTGAATTTTTGAATGACCACAGATCATGCTTTCCAAAGTGACAGCGAATTTTGAGTTGCACATTCTGTGTACAGCTGCACAGGATGCACGTGCACTAACACACAGCACGTCCATAGGCCCCCATCAATGACGTCATTTCGCATGGCACGTGCATGAGCGTTTGAATGCCTCCAATAATTGCTGTGTTCAAACCTATATTTCATATATGGACAGTATGCCCTTATATCTATATTTTCTCCGTGCACAATTTCGTTATGTGGCTAGTATAGTTTGCAGGCCTGTCTGTTATTCATACCACCAAAAAAAGAGGCATTTCGTATAGACATTTTGAAGTGTTTGTTCCTGAAGGATGTTTTATGTCAATGTTGTAAAACATGTTTGAGAGACAAAATACCCACAGACATAGTTTTAAACGCACATCCGTTTGTTACTGAGACAACTGTATTTATTGTAATAAAAATAGTTTTTGTGACTATTATTTCGAAATTATTTTAAACCAAGTGCAGTTACATGATTTTACATGACTTCACATCTAATATGTTACAACTGACCACATATGATTCGTTATTTTCATGGATAGACACCGTGAGTAATAGGTGATACTAAGTGTACATATCACCAGATATTCTCTTACACGTCTAACAACACACTCATGCTTACACCAAAGCACGTTGACACGAGTAAATATACTAAACAAAACAGTCAAGGATGATTTTATGATTTTTTAAATACTTTTTTAAGTGAGGACTCGGCACACACTTTCAAAAACTATGCGACGTGAGTATGCTGCAAAGAGGAGCGGCGCAAAACGAAGTTGCTTGAAATGCTGATGTTAATCGAATCACAATATCATCTCTTAGGACACGTTATCTACAGCAGGACAACACCCATGACTTGCCACGTATGACGTCACGTCAACAAGACAACCATATTCGGTAAGTGCATCTCCGGAATCGATACGCAACTGCCACATGAACAGCTCGGAAAATTTCTGGGTTGAGACCAAGAAATGGCAGACCCGAATTCAACTGTTTGAGGTATCACAACGTCCGGCCTCAACGTCCAGCGCTTCGCCCAATTTTGGTTCCACGTCACCGTCAGTCTCACCTAGCATCAACTTCGAATCAGCAGAAACAAAACGAGATAGTAAACTGTTAAGTGATGTGTCCAGTTAGCATCTGGACAGCTCTGATGGTCTGACGGTCATGTAAAGGTCTATAGCCGCTCAGGAGTACGTTTTTAACGACGCTCGCGTTACACGACCCGTCAGTTTGAAGAAGGAAGTGCAACGAAATGGGGTAGCATCACAACTTTTCCTTGATAAGGACAGTTTGTATGGCGCTCGCTACAGGGATGACATTGCTCGACGTCATGTTCTACCCTTTTCGCAAACTTTGGTGGCTGGTGAGAATGATCGACGCCTACGACAGGACTAGAATCAGCCGGTATCGCCAGATCAGTTGGGCCAATCTTTCGTTGACAATACGCCGCCGCTGCCTATACTGACATTGTCAATTGAGTTGCTGAACCACTCATCTTTCAGGGCTTGTCGCTCTATTTCCTGTGAATGAATTCTTATGATAAGTCTTGATCAGTGGATAACATAAAAGGTACAGCTTTTTATATAAAGGACAGTAACCTTGTCGTTGGCATCCGAGTTTACATACAAATTGTTGTGCGTATATTCTTAATTTTCTCAAAAACAACCTCCTATCGTCATTATTTTAGGTAGGCTTATTGGCTTATGGTTATTGCTCACTTTACCCAAAACAGATGATTTTTATAGAAACTCTTCATCATGAAATGTATCTGCATAAATCGATCACTGGGTTTAGAAACGAAGTAACCGAGATATCCCTGTTCACCCACATCACCCACACCCGTCAAGTGATTTAGAATTATTATTTTTTATCAAGATCTCCTGACTGACGAAGAATATTCCTACAACCTCGTCAAGCTGAATGGGGCAAGGCAAATTCAAGTAACACCCACTTCAAGCACCTACGTCTGAACAGCAATGGCCTGACATAGACTGCATGGCTGCGTAAAAGCTGTGGTAGTTCATGTCAATCTGAAGCTTCAATACAGCTTCCCTTTTAGTGCATGAAATTTAAGAAGGCCTGAGGTTCAAAGGATTTTTCCATCTACATAGTTACAGTATCCCGTGACCCATTATGCATAATGTGAAAATTACCACCTGACGCTCATGCTAAGTGTAAGATATCATTCTGTTGTAAATGAAGATTTTCTTTTCACAAATCTACTGATGTGAGTGAGTATGGTTTCATACGTTTAGCCATAATCGTAAGGCACTTAAAAGTATCAAAATTATCAATCATTCAATCTTTCTAAAGAATAATGTTTTGAACATATTCTCTCACGGATGTCCAGGACGGGCCGGGCCAAGACGGGCCACAGTTGTTGTTGACTAATTACTCCATGACCATGCCTACATATTATTGATACAACAGACACACATGACATTAATGAACAATCACTAACCAAAAACAAGCAGAATAATTAAGTGATTGCAAATAAATCAGAAAGTCGAGCAGTGTGTCGCTGAGCTAGGTAACTTGTACAAAAAGAATCTTTAAAGAAAATAGGATTTGAAAAGTATCAAATACTTCAAGCTATCCTGATGCAAATTTGAATCTGTCGGCATAGCGTTTACATCTTTAGGATCGTACTATAGCTAAGTAAATACCACTTTGTAAAGTCACTTTTTATCGAGCTCTTTCCCCCATACTCTCAACAGTCTCACAAGTGTTCAGTCCGACTCAAAATCCACTTTAAATTGTATGTATTATCAAATGCGTTTACATCTATAGACTAGTATTATATCCACCTTTATACCACTTTATAGCGTTTCGGATCGCGGTATATGTAAAGAAAACACAGTGTTCAAAGTGAAGGCCTTTTCCCTCAACATTCCCAAAATAGTTTCTATCAGAAGTGTTTGGCTTGTGTTCGGTCCGACTTGGCCCGGGCTGTCAAAATCAACTTTACTCTGACGGATGTATCATCAAAAGTGTTTACATCTACAGACCTGTATTATATCTACCTATAAATCACTTTATAATGTTACAGTACATCGCATTTAAAGAAAACTTGTCCGTTAAAGTCAAGCACTTTTACTGTATTTTCTCAAGAAAATCTCTGTCACATGTGTTTGTCCCGACTTGGCCCGGGCTGTCAAAATCAACTTAAACCTCGCATATGTACAACACTTGTGTTTATATCATTAAACTAGTATTATATACCATGCTATAGTGATTCAGATCCTGGTATATAAAGTGCACCAATGTTCAAAGTGAAGCCCTTTTTCGCATACTCTCCACATTGTCTCTATCAGAAGTTTGTGGAAGTTTCGGTGGCCGAGTGGGTTAGATTGCTGTTATCCCAAATATAACATTTGTAACATTTGACCACTTTCTGAATGGCATGTGTATTCATAGCTTTTGTCCATGGGAGCCGTGCCAATTTACACTACTTGTCAGAGGGGTACAGAAAGTACGTGATCTAGACTACCAGTTGTCGGACTTTCATTTTTGTCTCGGTGGCTGTGTGGGGTAGATCGCTGACTTTGTGTGCTGTCGATTAGGTGCCTCACTCTGGCAGTCTGGGTTCGAATTCCGGAGCGGACTCAACCCAAAAATGTACGAGCATCTGTACTTAACTACAGAAATGTTATCCCAGAAGTGTTCGGTCTGACTTGGCCCGTGTTGTCAAAATCAAGCCACAACTCTTAACTCTCCAGGTACTCTGTGTCATACTTGGTTGTTCCGCCTTGGCCAAAATCCACCATAACCTTATAGATTTAAATGTGAATAATTTCATACTTTGAAGTTTACACTGTTTCTTTCATTCTGATTGGCTGAATGGGTAGTCACGTGATCTGATATTTGGAGTTCGCAATCTAGGAAAATGAAATCTGCAAAACTACTGAGGTGAAGGAAATCGATTTATTGAGCGATATTGACTTTGATTCATTGTTTTCTGATATGACTGAGGAGTCTAGCATCAAGACAATTGTGAGTGGTAACAATGTTGCAGCCCCTCAGATGGGGCCACCGACGAAGAGATCAAAGCGACTGCTAGCGATCAATCCCAACCAAAAACCCGATTTACTATTGTTCCGGAAGAAAACCTCCAAGATTTAGAGAAAGAGAGGCACAGCAAATCAACAATGAAAAATACTAAATGGGCTTTGAAAATGTTCAATGGTAAGCCAAATAAAATTTGTAATCTAGAATTAAATAAACAAGACATTATAAAGTAAGGAATAAAACTTAAATTCACTAGATCTATAAATACTGAAATAAATTGCCTACCTGTTTTACAGATTGGTTATCGGAGACGAGAAAAATATCCGTCGACTGGATTACAATTCCGGTTTGTGAGTTGGCCGACCTTCTCCGCGCATTCTACGCCAAGACGCGGCGGCACATGAGGAAGGATGGCAAGGGTCCAGTGTCCGCTGAGTACCATAGACACACGATGAAAAATATGAGAGAAATATCCGTCTGTTGGGTAGCCACAAAGACATAGTAAAGGACAAAGAATTCCAACGTGCCAATGACCTTCTCAATGGAAAATTAAAATCCATTGTCCGTAACGGTCAATCTATACCAACACAACATAAGCCAATTATTGGCAATGGTGATATGACAAAAAGTCAAGATTATCTGTCACACGAGAGTACACTCTGTGTTCTGTATAAAGCTTGGTTCGAAATCCCTGTTCATTTTGTTTCACGTGGCCTAGCATTTCACTCTCAGCTGAGACCTGGTTTCTTTTGAATTTCATTTTGATGACGATGGTCGCGAATATGCTGCAATTTCAAAAACCCAGAAAACAACACTACGGACAAACGCATGTATGCTTCTGGTACATCACAGTGTCCCTTCGCAACCTTGAACCTTCTCATGTCAAAATTGCCCCCAAATGCAGAAAAGTTTTTTTGCATTCCAAAATCAAGTGCCATGGTTAATGACCCTGTGTGGTACTCGAGTAAGCCCATGTCGGAACTTCAACTTGGTTTGATCATTCGTACAATTACCAAGGAAGCAGGTCTCAGCCGGGTGTATACTCCTCACTGCATTCGTGCAACTGCCATTCAAGCACTAGCCGATGCAAATGTTGAATTGCGTCATATCATGTACTTGTCAGGGCATAGAAATGAAGCAAGCATAAGATCATACAGTAGATCCATCACAGGTGACAAGAAACACCAGCTGAGCAGTATTACAGGTGATCGCACACAACAAATCCCAAACACCAAACACAGTTGAAACACAAGACACACATGTTTCCAGGCACTCCGTTGAATCCCCACCAGTCGAGTTCACATCGTCCGAATCTGTTTGTGATTATACAAACACAGGCAACACATTCACAAATCAGTCATATTCCCAATATGCTAGTGCCATGGGAGGGTTCATGCTTCGGGGTGTTTTCAATATCTGTTCCATTAACTTCACATTGAACAGCAGTAAGTAAATTCCGTCCTCGTGCTCCCGTTCGAATTGAAATACACCTCTTCACAAACTTCTATGACGTAATGTATAAATACGCCCTTGAAGGTTGACCTCGCCTCAGTGCATCGGGTCATGTTTATATTTATATTTACTCCTGTTACCCTTTTTGAAGATAACATTAATTCCAAATATTATCTGTCCATTTGTTCAGAGAATAAAATCATGTTTATGTTGACATATTTTCGGCTTATGTTGTATATAGTCAAAGAACTATTTTTCTTTGCGTAACTGAGAATGAGTGGGGAAAAGTATGTGACCGAGAGCCGGCAAATACCGATCAAGTAACATTGTTGCAATGTTCTTCGGCAAAACCAGAGAACTTCAAAGTAAGCAATCACTGTGTTGCAATATTATTTAGCGAGACCAGTAAACTACAAAGTATGAAATTATAAGAATTGAACGTCAGTTTGGATGGGTTCATTGAAGTTTGAACGATTTTAAAGCGCTGGTTAAACTTTCGTGTGAACCTCAAGCTCGAAGGTTCACACGAAAGTTTAACCAGCGCTTTGAAATCGTTCAAACTTCAATGAACCCATCAAAAAAGACGTTCAATTCTTAATTAAACGATGTATTTAGCATGTTAACTGCAACCTTTTGATGTAAAATAAATTACTTACACGTTTAGAGGCCTCCCAATCTTAAATCCGTGGTAGAAAATGAATGCTTTGATATATAAGTGTTACAACTGTTAGATGAATAGTTGACTTCACACATCGTTCGATCAATGTAACGGTCTGTTTACTGACCCGTTATATTGACATTTGTCATCAACAGGAGGTCATTATTGTCTGTGTTTATGAAAACATAATAATTGGTTTTTTTAGGTCACAGACCCCTTAGCATGAACTTTTAATTGAAAGAAACGCGGGAAAGGATTAATCCAAATAATTAGATACTAGTAGGTTGCGGAGACAGGGCAAAACATAAAAGTGATTGGTGTCTAATAACCAAACAAAGTTAATCTGAAAGCCTAATCTTAAAAATAAAACAAAAAAAAAACATACTGACAGATTTGTGAGAGCAGAAAGGGCCAAAGTAAAAAAGAAAGCAATTATGACATAATTAACACTATAAATGCAAACATTGTGTATTTAAGAAACAGGTACTTTTTATACAGTTATTATGGACTGAGCAAAAAGGGCCAAAGTCCTTACGTTGAATTTATGCCATTTGTAAAAGTTACCTTCAATAAAATGCATTCTTTCACGATAAAAAACATTTCTTAATCATTCCTAAATTATTGTGAGTTACCATTTGACATAAATGAGAGCTCTTTCAAGCAAAACGACACATACCTTTGGCAGCATACTTGGCAACCGCTTCTGCAACCGCGATGAACCACTAAGGGAAGTGAGAGCTAAAAGGGCCAAAATCTCGCAAATTGACTTTGGCCCTTTTGGAACTGGACTTTGGCCTTTTTAAACAATTTTAAGTAGATATATTTGAAAAACTTATCAATGAAAACATACAATATTTTTTCTCCAAGTAGACAAGAACTCATAGATTCCATTTATGCAATAATATGCAAAAAAAGAGCCAAAGTGCATTTTGGCACCTTTTGGCTCTAAGCTCTTCAATTGTGACACTGTTAGTACAATGTATTTATTATCTGCAATTCCACTTCCTGTGTTACTACAAACGCAACCCTCTTTATCCAACCAGCAGTTACTAGCATGTACTATATTTATAATCGCAAATCCACTGAGTTAAATGCTTTTGTCTTCCCCATTCACGAGATTAATATAAGCTTGTATACCTTGTTTGATCTCGTTGTAGAATACTCGTTGAAGTTATTTTGCTAAATATACTTAAACTCTCTATTTCTACAACAGGTAAAATGTGTTGATGTTTGGCATGTTTATATGGTGCCATAGGCGATGATCTTAAGACAAGCGTGTTTTGAATTTGTGAGAAATGTAAAACCTTCCTTTGTATTGAACGTATTTTATTTCCCCAAAAAACAAAGGGATTGGGCACAAGTGCACCACTTATTACTGCCTTCTCCCCATATAAAGTTAAACATAATATTGCATGATGGAAATGGATAATTCACAATTGAAGCTTGACATTGTGGAACATAGTGCTGATATAAAGGATATGTACACTGTGTTGGAAAGTGAAGACATTGTGCATCTCAAGCATATGCAAATATTTTACATTTTAGTGTTTTTATATAGATTGATCAATTATAATGATAACAATTAGGAAACAATAATATGCTAGCTACTGAATATGTTACCTTACCTTGTCAGCTTGCTGAAGGGGTTAACCTCTTTGGTCATGTGGACAAGGCGTATGGCCTCTGATCAAAAGGTCTGTGGTTCGAATCTCATCACGGGACTCGGAAGATTTATGGCCGCTACATTGGCGCCCAACGTTGGGCTGAGCACGTTCATATTATATTTGAGCAAAATAAGCCTCAGTACCCTACCATGCGGGACGTGTCTTCTGTTGACGGGGGAGTATGAAGCAGGGCGTGGAGTCATCCCACAGATGACATCCTTACTTTGTCAGCTTGCTGATAGGGTTAACCTCTTTGTTCATGTGGACAAGGCATCCGACCTCTGATCAGAAGGTCCGTGGTTCGAATCCCATCATTTGACTCGGAAATGTTTTGGCCACTACATTAGTCGCTTCTATATATTTGTGTACAGATTAAAATATGTTTGTATTCAGGAAAACATTAGATTTGGGTAACCAAATAGAATACCATGTAGAATTTTTTGTCCTCCAAGATTATCGATAGCTGACAGTAAGGTCTACCTTATATTATCGTATAAGGTGCATTCGAAGAAGAAATGGATTGCATTTCCACAAGCAGCTCCGCATTTACAAGAAATAGTATGAGATAAGTTAACACGAAAAAGTTCGGAATTTAGTGTGCTACAGTTGTGTCTCAATCTAGTGTGCAATATGTTTGTAGATCTCTTAACGTAATTATAGTGCATTGGTTGTGATGTAGGCTGCTCAGATGTGACAGCTTTAAAAGAAGATATCGACGAAGTATCCCTTATTTCTGAGGGTAGATTATTCCATTGGCCTAATGTATCTATAACATAAGACCTTTTAAATGGCACAAAATCATGGATAGTGATAAAAGATCAGTTACATAAGAAGGGCATTGCTTATTTATTATTTTATACATAGTTACAAGCTTGTTGACGTTTCTTCTATACCTGAAGGCTGCCATCCATTGGTGATACAGGCTGCATAGGAAGGAAAATTAATTAGTTAAATAGTTAATCCTGTTACTATTCTAGCTGCCTCAAGTTGTAGTAATTCTAATGTATTAGCATTAAGAGAAGAGCAACTGCCCTAGACAACTGAGGCATATTCTACAGTCGGTCTGATGAATACTAGATATGTTCTAGCCAAGTTTGATGTACTTAAACGACATTTAAGTTTTGTCATCAATGAAACCATCTTTGAAGCATTTGAAAGAATATTATTGATATAATCGTTCCATTTTGTGTCTTGTGGTAATGTCACACCAAGGTGTTTTTGACAGTCTACCCTTTCTATACATGTGTTATTGAAAACTATTGATGGTATTGCATCTGGGGTTTTTTCGCGCGAAGAACATATACTTTGTTCTGCTAGGATTGGATTGTACTAACCACGTTTTTGTACAGTTTTGTAAATTGCAGAGATCTTTATCTGTGGAGTTTTCAATATTCTTAAAATCTGGAGATGATATGCCAACAACTGCGAACAAATGTGTCAAATTTCCCATTTTATAGCATATATCATTAAACATTAATAATGGACCAAGGACTGACCCCTGACGGACGTCAGCGTGTCGGATTTGTTCACTGGAGAGACAACCGTTAACAATTACTTTTTAGCGTCTGTTTTTGAGACAGCTCTGGAACCATTGAAGCTGCTTATCACTAATACCGTATTGTCTTTACTTGTGTAATAAACCCTTATGTCACACTCGGTCAAATGCTTTAGAAATGTCACAGAAAACCATGAAAAAATATTCATGCTGATCTAAAGACTTACATATTTCATGATATGTTTAGTGGTTGAACGGTAGTTGAGTGTATTGGTACAACTCATGATTGGTATTTACACAGGAAGTTATGATCTTTAAGATGACTATATAATCTCTTGAAAGCGATTTGCTCAAAAATCTTGATACATGATAGTATTGATGCAGGTCTATAATTGTAAAATACAGATTTATTCCCTTTCTTATATACAGGAATGACAAGTGCCACTTCCACTTTTGTTGAAATTCGTGCTAAAGCAGGGACAAATTGAACAATAAATACAATGGCGTGGCTATCGAAGGGTCAATATGTTTCAATAAGCGATGATTAATGTTATCTGAGCCACTAGACTTGTTTACAGGAAGTGAGTTTGTCAAATCGATTATTGAGTTATGTTCAATAAGAGAATATTTATTTCCATTATCGGACTTCTTTTTCTTAATCTTAGGTCTTAATCTAACATACCCCGCTATAGGAGTCCCAGCACATTCATCCTTCTCTACCTAAGATATTTTTACTTACTACGCTGTGCAGTGGATTATTTTTTGGGTAATTGCTCGTATTGTACACATCTAATTTGTCTGCCATATCTTTATACAAATCCTCGGTTTGTATTTCCATTAACAAAGAATCTGTCTCGGTATATAACGCCTCGCATATGATCCCTGTTTTGCTTCTTAAGTTCGTTGTAATAAAAGTCATGCATTAAGTGTTGTGACAAGTCAAGAATACTCATACAAACGTACAACGGTCTGTTGAATTTTATATTACTCTTCTGCATATGCAATGAGGGTAAGTCGTTATCAAATATCTTGCTTCTGTTAAAAGCCGGACTGGCTATAAGTTTCCTGAGTCTTTTTTTCCTCATGAGATCTAACTAATTTAACATCAACACGCTTCCTTATATTCTCCATAGTTTTTTACCAAATACTGAGTTATTCATTATATATATTCTTTTCGAAATCGCTGGTAGCTATCTTTCTTGAATCTGTGTTCAGCCTTATATAGGGCTCCATCCAAGGGATTGATCAAACTTTAGAACTCTGTGTTTTTTCTTTAGTTTCATACCTAATGATAGATATAACTGGAGATTTCTGTAGTGACCTATATATTTTGTCTTATACATCAAATTTTGTACGAGTTTTTCTACGTTAGCTAACCTAGTATTACCCATCAAGGAGTGTTAATATTTCAAGTCAACTTCTGGTATGTACCCTTTATCGAAATCTGTGGGGATATCATTCACTTAGATATCATTCACATCGACCCACTCAAACCTGCCCGTGGGTAAAGGTTGACTCATAGCCCATCCGTACAAATTATTGGCATCGAGATATGATATATCCTTCCACTTATTTATTATTAGCCTTAGATTCCCTTTTTGATACCATCGATATACCACCTCTTAATCCTTTCTCAATAAACCAGTGCATATCATAAACAGTGACTAATTTTAGCTCTACACCGGTCTTCTTGAACAATGCATCCCACGATAGTCCGGGACTTGAATAGTAGCATGCCGGGTCCAAGCCATATTGTTTTAAACATGTCTTTCTAAATATCTCGAATATATCGGCGTGTAACAGTATCGGTTTTTATGTACAGATCGTGATAATCGGCTAAATTCTTACAACCTAATTTAACCCACACCATCAGAGCATGTTCATATTCGGCATCGTTTATTTTAGATTCTGTTAAGTTACCATAGAATAATTCAAGGGGTGGTAATTTAGTTTCGTCGAATCTAGACCAATCATCCATATATTCGTAAGGATATACACCTTTTCACAGCAACAAATGACGAGTTATCTGATCGGTATATTGATTTGTTATCGCAAAGTCATCGGGATTGTTCGCATTAGCTAAATTGTCCAGGGAAGATAACAGAAACTGTACAGAGTCTATGAATCTAAGCCCATTACTTTGCTTTATTCTGCTTTTCCCATCCTTGTCTGTATAATGTATAGTTTTAGTCAACGAGGAATGATATGTATTTTTCCATATTTTTAGGAATACACGTTAAACCACCGTCGGTCTTTGAGATAGCTTGCCTGATGAAATGTGAATCATATCTCCTAAGGTTATGAAACACAACGGGGATGGGTATTGTTCGAGAATTCATTATTAGTTTCAAATTACACTCGTTATGCGCAGCTCCCCGATAATTACCCGTGACGTGGCACTGATCTCTTACAGAAACCCCATTCAGATGTTTATTACAAACATGACAACTAGTCGACTTATTATAGGCCCTCCAATCATCCCTCGTCATACACATGGGTTTCTTACAGAATAAATTGTCCCTTATCATACCTTCCCATCATACCTTACAACTATACATGTATATCCAAACACACAAGGAATATGTTCTTGAGTTTTGTACATAAAACTATCTTGATTGCTTCTGACTGTATTTTCTATAGGTTTGATAAGTGCTTCGAAGTCGGCGTGAATTACGTACGGCACTAGCATTTGATTACAATAATGTTCAAATTTTAATATATTTTTTCCCTCTATAGGCATATCAATCCTGATAGCATTCTGTCCCACACCTCTGTAGTCTTCTTTATGCACTTCTAATAGGTCTTGTCTGCTGTACCAATGTAGGCATCTTTCGCAGAAATATTTCTTTCAAGCATGTTTTGTTTGATCGTATAATAGCCTGTTTGATTCTTTATCCACATATAATGTTATTTACCCCCTTTTTTTTATCAGAAATGAATTGATTCTGGGAATATATTACGGAGCGGAGCTTATCCTGTGTACAACAATTCCTTTAAAAGAATGTTTTCGAAAACATTTATAGCTAAATCATTTTGCTTTTCCGCCTTATCAATTTGTGATATTGTTGTAGATTCGTTTAGACCATCAAAGTTGAGTCCATTGTTTTGGGGATAGCTCGAAGGCCTATCCGGATGTTTGTCTACGGGGAATAATGCAGATCTTATCATCATTCTGAAACAGTCATTGCCTTTACTTTTTTACATTAATTATGGCTTTTTTCTTCTTATAATATGGGGGTAAATCTATATAAGATCCACATTTGAAAGGCATATAGTTTTCTATATCTAAATATAAACTATCGATTTTATCCACACCCCAACCTGTACCTCTATTAGTTCAGTGTTCTAAAGTTTCTTGTATCCTCTGAATTTATGTATCTAATGATGTTCTCATAGTATCGGACTCAGTTATAACTTCTTGATTGCTCTGGAAGTAAGGTTCGGTATATTCAGTGCCATAATCTGCAGTACTTTTACTCAATGACATTTTAACCATCAGCTGGTATTTTATACTATTTAAATCATCTTACTCCTCGTTAATTTTGCTCGATATGATGGGCTTAACATCATTAACATCCATGTTGGAATTAATATCCATCTTCCCACCTCTTAGATATTTACCATCACCGGCTTTGGGTACAAATTTTAACTCATTATTATTAACAACAATGGGTTTATCAACATCGCCAACTGATTTATTATTATCTAGTAAAGCAATCAACTCAGCTTTTCCCTTTCGAGAATAAACTCTCAACCAACTGTATTTTGCTTGAGCTTTGAGTTCTCTAACAGTCTGGGGTTTGTTATATTCCAAACAGAGTAAATCGATCAATTCAGCTTTTCTCAATCGAGAATATCCATGTAGACAACGTTCTTTTGCCAAAGCCTTCAACTCTCTCACAAAAACTATTGTGATTTAATGGTATATACAAAATGATTCAAATGTCTAAATGGTTGTTTTTCATGTGTAAATATGTATTCTCCCCAACCTTTTCCTCTCATTGATGTAATCTCTCTTCCTAGCATTAAATAATCTGCTTCCTGACCTTATCAGCACCGTGACTCTTACATAAACAGTAACTACTTTTGACCCCAATCCCACATACAGAACAAACATAAGTTTTAAAACCCTCTCTGATGTAATAAGAGTGGGTACTACAGTAAATACCCACAGATGGCTTCTGACATTGAATCGATTTCCCCATGAGTGTATATTTGCACAGATTAATGGTTATACACCTATTATATCTTTTGTCGAAAAGGTAAATCACATCTCCACTGGTGAGTCATAGCTGTCATCGCTATTTATAGATTAGTTGATAGTAATAGCTCATAGCTTATGTGGAGCTAAAAATAGACAACAGTCAGGGTTATTTATTGATTAGCAGTCAGGGTTATTTATACATTAGCAGTCAGGGTGACATAGCTGACATAGTGTGTTTACAGGTCATAGTGGTTGATGAGACTCAACCTGATTAGTATGTTTACAGGTCATGGTTTATGTGTAGTTATTGTATAAATGAACATTACAATGACTGATAACCCAAACATTATAAATGCTATCTCTCAGTTTTTTTGTTCCTCTGATGGTGTATACAACTGACTTATTGTTGGTCTCAGTATTGGATCAAGTTTCTTTCCATAAACAAGGAAGTAATCGTGCATGGCAGATTCAACATCCTTAAACTTTGAACTGGATGTCCTTGCTTACGCAGTTTTTAATTAATAAAATCTAATCTTAATATCCTATTTCTGGTCCATTCTGACTGGCCTGCTTCGAGTTGTTCTAATGCTTTATTATGTAGTTGACGCTGCTCTCCTCTCATTCTAGAAAATATATAATTACTCCCCGAAAAAGCTAGAGTATTAAAAATAACTCCACCGACTATCATCACAATTGATGCCATATTCAAATGTTCAATAACATAAAATATTCAAATGTTTAATTACTTCATTATGTCTTCTGGGATAAGTCCTTGTTTGATGAGCATATCTTTTGTTGCAATTGCCAATCCAATATCAAGAATACTCATACCGATATCATAACCATTAACATCTAGCTTGGGTGGTGTGGCTTTAGGAATCATTTTAGCTATACATGCATAGCCATGGCCAAGACGCTGACCACCACTGAATGATACGGTGCGTTTACCAACATTTTATCGTTTGTAACTGTAGTAGTCATTATAACATTATACCGGGGCTAACCTCTTATTGAACTTCTTGTTGTGTAATCGGGGATGGCTTTTTTTCTTCTCTGGTCGCAAAAGCAACAACTCCTAGTGCATAGGGAGCCCAAGTTTTAATCGGACAACTATGTTCAATATTTGAATTATGCATCAGTTTTCTAGCCTTCCTCGCTAACGCACCATTTTTACCAGCGGTGATTTTCAAAGGATTCTTAGTTACTCTGGCTTGTGATTTGGCAATCGCTGGTATTTCCTCGTTCGCTTGTTGTGTTTCCACAATCTATGGGGTCACTTGAGTCTCCATTATTAGTAAGTGGGCACTTATGTTTAAATTGACAATACCTAGCCGTTATTAAAGCAGTTGTTACTGGAGCTAAGAACATTCCGTATCTATGATAAAACTCACAGCTCACTGTGCTTATATCATTTTCGATGAATGGGTCTTTCTCGAGAGATTCACATAACTACGGGCGATGTTCTGCCGTGATAGTAAGAAACGTACTAGCTACGACCGTGTATAGTTGTAACATAGCCGGACCTATTGCTTTAGTCAAGGTAGCTCCCAATCTAGACTCGTAACGCGCATACAGTTTTTTAATTTCTTTATAGGTCATGTTAATCAATTTTTTCAATGGTATAATTTTCCCCAAAATATTGGGAACATTTTCCACCAGCTATCAAAGCCGCAAGTCTTTCTCTATGTTTTTAAAAAAAACCCGCTAATGTTCCATTTTTCCGTATTTTTGCGATCTTTTTGCTATATTTTTGCTATCTTTTTGCTATATTTTTGCTATTTTGGCTTAGCAGTTGCTATATTTTGCTTAGCAGTTACTATAACTTTGCTCAGCAGTTGCTACATTTGCCATATTTTTGCCATATTTTTTGCTATATTTTTGCTTTTTTTGCTATATTTTTCACTTAGCAGTTGTTATTTTTGCTGTTTGTTTCCTTAGCAGTTGCTATTTTTGCCATATTTGTGCTATAATTTTGCTAAGCAATTGCATAAGCAGCTGGTTGATTGGTTTTGATACGAGTTAACAATGCTTCGTTGAAGCTTTCAGTTTTCGTGTAGACATTCCTCAAATGAATCTCCATCTTTGCAATGAAAATGAAACAGGGCTACTCATTCGGTCTGCTCCAAATCTTTCAGGACAGAGTTGTATTTTTGAGTAAGTACCCAAACGCCATGCTGAGTATGCCGGATCAACTTTGTACACCTCAGGATCATTCATTACCCAATCTCTCGATAGGTATGTTTTATTAATGCTTATCTCTTGCAAATGCTTCAGAGGGGTTCTCAAACAACATTAAAATACCCTTCAATGATCTAGTGGGAACGTTTCAATTGATATTCCATGTTGTATCTCTTTTGTTCCTGGTGATCTTTTGATGTCGAAGCACGCGATCGTACAAAATGGCTAAACTTCCGGTATACTGGTTACGAATTTGTCTGGATAATTCAGGATATGTTATCATCTCATACTCCAGTGAGATATTTTCAATAATACATCTTGATAACGTTTTATAGAAGATGGTATGTCAACTGCTGAATTGATAGCATCCTCCACATTTGCTACAAACTGTTTTTGTGCATCGAGCGCCTTCCCAGAACCAATTATTCCCATTCGTGTTTGCGGTTGTGCACCAAGAATTGCCAATACATACTTTTGAGTAACGATTGGAGAGGAGATCTTATGAGTTTTAAGGGTGATTTAGCTTATATTGTTACAAAATTTGTGCATTGATTGAATGGTTGATGAGTTTTTTTTAACTAAATCATCACTTTCTTCTTTAAAAGTTTTTTGTCCACTGTACAGAACACCTAGACCATGGTTAAGTCCTTTAATACGCCAATCTTTACTCGTAGAAATATTAAATTCCTGACAAATACGCTCATATGCAAACCTATTGCACGGATTATTTGATCATTCCATGTTCGATCCCGTGGTAATGGGGCACTAATTTCTTTAAGAATACCTCTAATCTGATAGTATACGTGAAATGAAACAGACATATTTAGTTCAAATCCTGGTGCATAAAGAGATACACCACATCCTGTTGTGGCACACCATAAGGCAAAGTTTAACTGGTTTTGCCAAACTTCGGTGACTGCCCTGGACATCACACCCCTACATGCTAAGGTCGGTGAGAAAACACACAGTCAAGACATTTGGTATTCTAGGAGGACACTTTGAATGTAGTTGTAATTATCACTTTATGCTTTGTGTGTGTGTGTGTGTGTGTGTGTGTGTGTGTGTGTGTGTGTGTGTGTGTGTGTGTGTGTGTGTGTTTGTGTGTGTGTGTGTGTGTGTGTGTGTGTGTGTGCGCGTGCGTGTGATTGTATGTGTGATTGAGTGTGTGCGTGTGCGTGTGACTACTCGTACTACTCGATGACATTTAAGTTGTAGAATTCTACTTTAACTGTGAAAACCCTTCATGTATTCATGGGAAGATAAACGAAATTGTGAGTTGAATATCTGGGAAAAACATTCTTGTTGATCCAAGCTCACACAGAAGAGAAGTGATGTATTCTCACCTCGCGCTGGCACAGTATATTAGATTTGATACTGTTTCCGGCACAACTACTCATTAGATAGCTTGCAGTGATTCATAGTGTAAAAATAACCAAAACAGAATTTATAACTATAATTTATTAGAGATGAGGTATTTGAAGAAATTATGATTATTGCAATTTCTGAAAATAAGCAACATAACAACCAAAAACAGATTTGTTTAGAAATACAGTACAAACAGGTGTCTAGTATATCTAGTTGAATAAATATGAAAAGGCCTTGAAAAAAACTTCATACTATCAACAAATATTATTATTTACACAAAGTTAAATCTCTTTTGAGAATGTTTGTCTTTTTTATCAACACAAACCAGGGTAATGAAACAAACTTTGGTGTCATTATTGTTTTCATTCCTATCAGCTAATATAGACTACTCAACGTTTGCTACGATTCAAGTGTTGATGATGTCAAAAAAGCATCCAACAAATAGATTGAAATAGATTGAAATATCCAGGTACACAGTGACTTGAGTAACCCCTAATTTCATGATGAACAGACAGACAGACAAATGCAGTAATGATTAGGATGTGCACAAGGTGCTTGAAAATATGTGTTTCAATGTATCATGAATTGTTGCTGATCATTATCAAAGTGTGATCAGCAGGGCATGAAATTAATATCAGACATTTGGGAGCAGCTACGCCGTGTGGTCGACAGTGTTTCACCACAGAGTGTGAAGACAATTTTCACCTGGTGGCAGTAAGACGGCATCAGTTCATGACTGTCACCACACTCAGAAAGGATCTGCAGAACGCCAGTGACCTTATCGTTTCTACTCAGACAGTGCATTATCCTCTCCATGAGGCTACTCTCCTATCACGCACGGCATACATTCGCATTCCACCGACCCGACATCACGGGCTGGGACGCTTGGATTGGGCTGAAGATCATGTCAATTGGGCAGACCAGCACTTTTCACTGATGAATCGAGATAGAAGTCTAGACCATAGATCATCATACCTATTTCAGGACTCCAACGTAGCCAAACATCTTCGCTCAATCATGATTTGGGGGCATGTCCTGCAGCAGGGTACAATGACAGGTGTGTGTTACTGAGATGACCTATCGTGCCAGGGTCATTGATGCCTACTTAAAACAGGAGACCATTGACCACATGGAGTGGCCAGCACAGTCACAAGACCTCAACCCTATCGAACACATGTGGAACAAGCTGCAGGTTGCCCCCTCACGAAGTCCTGTCCCCTACTCTACAGGACCTCGGCAATGCTCCTACTGAAGAATAGGCAATGCAGACACTTAATAGGAGAATGAGATGACGGTGCCAGACTGAAGTAGACGTCAGTTGTTTTTACCTGTCACTCACTCACGACTGATTATTGGTAACATGTTGTTTGTTTGTATAGTGGCACATGGCAACGGACATTCGTTCATTAATGATGTCTTTACGAAATATTGTCTTTGGCTATTTCAACAGTTGCACACAATTTAATGTATCACCTTTTGAGGTTGTGATCCTTTGCAAACATTGAGTAGAATAAACCTTTATCTTGAGTACAATAAGTACAATGAAAACTGGAGTTCCATAAAGCGAACTCTCAGTATAACAGAAATATAACATCTTTGAGCCTCAGTACTTACATCATCAGTTATGCACATCACTAATGGAAATATAAATGCGGTGGCCTTCTTGAAATATATGTTCAAACCTATTCATCAATTTATCTTTCATCAGTGTTGGGACCCAACATTCAGGTTTAATCTTAAGTGTGAACAGACGCCTATGCAATATATGGGACCAGTAGCCTGAAACCGAAATTAATCTGAACAATTAGAAAAGGGCTCCATCCTTTGGTTTCAAACCATAGACTCATTTTGTGGCATGTTTACAATCAATTAATAACATGGAAGCAGCATTCAGAAGTTTTTTGTTAAAAAGTTAAAAATACAAATGAAGTGCTTCATTTCCCTCGGTTTTGTGTAGCCACAGCTGCTGCAAATCTTGCCCTTTTGTGTTCCTGATCACAAGCAGCCTTGATAATCTGTTTGAAGGTATGAAGAAACAAGATGGTGGACTTCATATCACTTTGTGTTTCAAAGGCATAGTTTCGGACAAAACTGATGGCATTCGGTGGCAATCCTACTTCCTGAGAAATATCCTCGACCTTCCTCTGTACTTCTGGTGATGAAAACACTTCGTTCAGATTCTCGGGATCTTTGAAGTGATCCACTACTTCATCCAGATGGGTGAGTACCACATGGCACGCTGATCCTGAAAAAATAATAACGTATATATGAGTCCCCTTATTGAGAAAGTGATAGTGTCAAGCAACTGCAGTGCATCTGGGGTATGTAGTCAGCAGTATTAATTGTCAAATATGTGTCTTGACAAAGATTTCTGTAAGCATTTTTATTCATCTTCTGTTGTATAAATACTGAGACTTATCACGTTATATACTGCTCACACAAAGTAGGGGTTATTGAAAAGTTACGACGAACAGTTTCAGAATTATGTTTAATTTTCATTGGGAAACAATAATAATGTGGAAATAGGGATGTTAAGAAACAGTTTTGAAAGTAATGACTTTGATCAAGCTTCAATTTCATTTTGTAGACACTGGAAAGTTCATGAAGGGTAGAAACCCAAAATTCACAAATGGGTTAATACCGGGTTGGCCCACCATTAGTAGTCAAACAAGCATTACACCGACGTCTCATACTCCTAATTATGCGACCAATGTGAACTTGGGGAATCCTCTGCCATTACTCTTGGAGTTCCACGCCCAGTTGTTGCAAGTCTGGACATGGGGGATGCCGCCTCTGCACTCGTCTTCCGAGCATATCCCACACATGCTCTATAGGGGAGAGGTCGGGGAACATCGCTGGCCATGGAAGAGTTTCAATTTGGCGCAGCCGCAAATGGTTAATAACGACGTGCGCACGGTGAGCCCTGGCATTATCGTCCTGGAAGATGAAACCCTGTCTGTGACGGTGTGCAAATGGCAGGACATGTGGCGTGGTGATGTTGTCCCGATAGTAAACATCCGTAACTCTTCCTTGGCAGATGTGGAGATCGGTTCTGCCTGTCACCGTGATTCCACACCACAACATAACAGAACCCCTCCCATACCGATCATGTGGAATCATGGCAGCTGGCTGATGATGCTCACAAGGACGACGCCAGACACGATGACGGCCATCATTGAAGTCTAAAGAGAACCTCGACTCATCACTGAACATCACATGGGACCACCTGACATTGCTGCACCTCTGGTGACGACGACCCCACTCTCGCCGGGCTTGTCTGTGACGGTTTGTTAGGGGTAATGTGATGTAGAGTCGCCTTGCTCGAAGTTCTGCAGCATGGAACCGGTTTTGTACCGTCTGTGTGAAGATGAGATTCCCAGTTGCATGTCTGTGAACCTCCTGCAGCTGTGTCGCATTTTAAACGTCGATCACGGAGGGCTGCAGTGATGATCCGCCGGTCATCACGTCTGGTTGTGCATTTTGGACGACCACTTCGGGGTCTGTCTTGAACCCTTCCAGTGGCAATGTAACGTGCCCACAACTGGCTAACTACTGACTGTGAGACATGCAGTTGTGCTGCTGTGTAGGCCTGCATTCTTCCGGCCTGGATCATCCCAATTGCTCTCAATCTTTTGTCTTCTCGTAACCTTCGCATTGTGGAAAGTGGTGAAGTGATGGATGAACTTGGTCCAAAACCCATGTTAACACCTATTTTTGCACGTGAGGCACGTGGATTTTGTCATTTGCACGTGTGACACAAGATGAGATTTCTCATCCACACCCCCTGGTACGTTTGGGTGCAATTGTCCTGGATGCAAGGGCATCTGGTGGTCATTGTGAGGCATGCTCAGACTGACCTATGCTTTTCCTCAATCATACATAAAATTAATTGTAGGCCTCTATATTACTGTCTTTGTGCCACTGATTATAATTTTAATATCCCCTACTTTTTGTGAGCAGTATATATATGAAAAAGTAGCTACCTTTCAAAATCTTTTCTTAACAAGCACAGTTTTGTTTTTTACAAAATAATTAACCAATTTAATGTGTTGATCTATAACACTTCAGTCTTATCAGACAACCATTTACATGAAATTCTATTAAAATTTGTTCAACATTGGTTAAACATGTCAACAACTGCTTAACTGGAGTTCGACCGCTAGGTCTGTAGTGCACGTGCTAGCTGTTACTGGTTCACGATGATGCTGTTGTAGGTGTCTAACAACTTTCATCTATTTATTGTTTAGATTTCACGTCTAGTGATTTATAGGGCCATGGGAGGAACTGTAAATTGTGATTTATAGGAATTCTGCTATTACACATGGTGTATGCAGTCAAGCATTGCCACGTTAAAAGATGGCGTTAGCATGGTATATACTAGAACATGTTGCTGTAGGATTTCATCACAATAGAGGTGGGAAGTCATACCATTACACTTGCACTAGGTTAGTTCAAAGTGCAGGAGAATTCCGCCCACGTCATTACTCTGCAGTTAGCTTCAAATTGTTACACCCTTGATCACGCTGGATGTAGCATAAATCTTGACTTGTTGAACAAAACAGTTTTCCTATGCTGGTTACTGTTTCTGCAGTTTACAATGCTGTCTGGCTCTGAGGCCTGCCTGAGGACCTATCAGAAGTTCTTTGATATGCTTGAATTGCTGCTGTAGCTGAGGATGCTATACACCTTTGCTGCATTTTTTGTATTTTCTCCCACGGGATAGCCAGAGCATCGTGGTTTCAAGCATGAGGTTAAGGGGGGGGGGAGAGATGAATCGAGATAGTTGAGTTTTGAACCTGGTGGCAAAGAGGTAGGTGTTTGAGCATGTGTAAAGTGGGCAAAAAGTGGAGACGCCATTTTGTTGGCGACGGTTGGTCTGGTCGGGAATGGAAGACGGCTCTGACATTGTTGATTCCGGGATTGTGCCTTGCTGAGACCTGGAGTCGATCGGCTGGAAGATGGTTAGCTGGATACACTAGCTGATGGGGTGTAGACGTTGTTGGAGGAGTCCCAGCCAATGGCATCATGTATTCAGGAATCTGCCAGCATGGATCAGTTCTCGGGAAAAAAAGACTGGGTCTTTGGCCTATGGCTGTATCTACAATGGTGTGTACGGCTGGGGTTGGAAGTTCCTATTCGTCCCGTAGATGAAGCAAGTCACCAACATGCTCGGAACCAGTGATGGAGACAGAACCTAACAGAGTCTCGCTGAGAAGGGAAGAATTGAGGACGACTGGTTGGGGGTATCATAGGAGGGGGAACGATCCCGACGATGCCATGGATACGAGTAACTCGTAGAAGAGCAGCGATACCAATATGATGGTCGTTCAGCATAAGCAGCAAAGGATTCATCTTCCAAATGATGGTGATCATCACGTTGAACAAGAGAGGTCTGTGACAAATCTGTAGCTCCATTACGAAGTTGATGCTGAGAGGTTTGAGCAACTGGACCCTGAGTACCAAACTAGAGTAGCGATCCTTAGAACTGGAACGATGATCGAGCGAATGTTGATCCCTGAAACATCAGGTCTAAGATGAAGCATGACCATCCTGACTTTGTCCTTCAGCACAGCATTTACTGGAACATCATCTGGAGGAATGGAGGATGATGAACGACTGGGAAGGACAAACAGACGGAAGGATGACTGTCGAGGCTTGGATGTATCGCCTTTAGAGAAACCCACGTGGAAGTCAAAGGATGCTGGCTGCTCTCACCTTGGCATGGACACAGGTACACTGGTGACAAACGGTTGGTCTGATGTGACGGGAACATCGTCGGTGAGGAAACTCACCGAGACACCATCATCTACGACTGACAAGGCAGGGATGGTAGACGCCGTAGGAGGCTTCATGATGGACATCCTGCATGTGGCACTTGCGTAAGTACAACATAAAGCTTCCTCCATGAGGTGGATACAGTGGGGACAGCGCTTGTCCACACTGCAGCGGCCACTGCAATCACTACAACAGTCATGACGGTCAGCTGTGGAGTAAGTTCAGCGGCAATGTAGCCAAACCGGATGATGATCATGTTTGGTACCCATACTCACATCAAAAAGTGTTGTAAATTGTGCAATGAATGCGGAGGTAGCTTACTCAAAGTAACCAAAGAAAATAATGTATTCCCAGTAACTCAATTCACCACAGGGTGGTGATGAGTAAGAGAATGACGTGGCAAGGGTAGTCAGGTGATAAGGCCGTCCAAAGTCACAATGAACAGGATTACAGTGAATGACACATTTTTTGGGTGATGACCATAGTGATGCTGGGATGGGTTCTTGTGATTTGTTTTCAGAAGCTGGGAACACTCCACATATGGATTGAAAGAAGAAGGAAGAAATGCGTAGTGTGGGATAGGATAAGCCTGCAACTTAATACATTATTGATAAACAGATAAATTAACATTGAAATTTGGAAGTCCTTCTAAAAACGTTTCTCCTATTTGATCCCACTTCCTAAAAGCAATAAAAGTTTGCAGAGACAATACGATGTAGAATTCTGTAAACAAAATATTTACATATGCTTATTCCTGTGCTGCAGCTAGAGATTTTTGATTATTTAAGAATGGTCGGTGTCAATATATCGTTGTGCATAATGCTTTACCACAAACCAAACATGACTGAAGTACACATGAAAATACATTTAAGAAACACGTTAAAAAAATCCTATGTATGTTTATCCAATGTTAAGAGGTGACTTCCAAGCTTGAAACACAAAGGTTAACCCCGAAACCAGTACACACAGAACTAAGTTGTAAATAACCACACAAGATCACAGAATAATCCATTAATCTTAAACATATAGTTTTAGGTTAACAATAAAAAAGTCAGTAAAATGTCACAATCAGTTGCAGCAGCATAATGTACATGAATTTACAGGCCCCACTCACAAATGTCCACAAGTGTTGTTTAATCCTTCCAAATTGAAACTAAAAAATAACCTAGACATCTGTACACAAAACTGCACAGCGAATCGCGGCAACTTTGATGACTGGGCCATCCATACCCCTTTGGGGTCTAAGAAGATCGGTAACTAAAAACCTGGAGTTAAGGTACTGGGTTGTACTATCTCTACTGCTCCCACAGGTGTGCAGAACGTGTATGTCAGCGTGGATTTCAGTGTCTCGGAATATTGAACAATCAGCGGATTGGGAGAAAGAGGAGGCTCCTCCCATACACCTGTACTGTAATCTTTTCTGAGAAATTTCGATATGAACGGGTTATCCAGGATGTCTATTTTTTTCAAATGATCTTGCCAGTATACCATCTACAGGAGACTGCTGTATCTGCACGGTTGTGGGATTCTCTTGATCCCCTGCCCTTCGTTTGGAAACCAGGGTTAGGGTTAGGGTAGGGGGTCTTGAATTGTGTCTTCTGCATCAATTATCTGTATCATATTTAGTTTATCTTGTCACATTTACGTTTCTTCCTCTTTTTGAGAAGATATTCAGGTTTAGTTTCCCATATGTACTACCTGAATTACTTCAACAATTTATTGAGAGCTTCACGTTTAGTTACCTGCATACCACATAAGGGAAATTCACATATTAGTTAATTGATATTCCACTGCGCAACAATGTTAGCAGAGCGTGGTTTTCAGTTGCATATCCATTTGAACCAAAGGTCTGCAGAAGGATTGTTTTTTAGATATTTAGATAGACAGCTAAGACCACCGTTTGAAACTGGAATAGATAGCTATCTCAGACCAACTATATGTTGAAAACTTGATCTCTGTCAGTGACCGCAGAGACCGCAGAACGTATTCGTGTGTTAAAACAACAAAAGGCAGCAGCCAAATCTAGTCGTACAAAAGTTAAGAATAAACTACTTAATTTGATAGAAAGTCATGATCAACCATCACAGAAAGAAGGAAACGTGAAGATACAAAATAGAAAAGTCTAAAATGCAACTATGCTTGTCATGAGAGGCGACTAACTTGATTTTGTGGTCTTGTAGCTGCTGACTTGGACGATGCATGTCATCATTTACCAATTGCTTGGATCGATGTCAATCAGTAGATTGTCTTGTCAAGACTCGATTATTTACAGATCGCATTCATAATCACAGGTAAGGGATGGTGAAGATCATATGAATGCTCATTTTGTGAAAGCAATGAATGTTGTGATGGAGCTTTTAAAGGATTATAAACGGAAAATGGAAGAATGTAAGAATGCTACAATGTTTGATCCAGAAATTGTACAGATCAGGAAATAGCTCTGTGTCCATGAATAGGTTACACAGGATTTTCAATGAGGACCACAGGTCCAGAATTATTCAACACCAAAGTATTGTATCTCAGCAATCTCCTTGCATCTTGGAAACAATCTTACGTAGCTGACCATGAACATTTGGTCCCTGATGGATACAGTCATGATTAGAAGGATGACCAAGCATTACATGTTGGTAGAACAAAATTCCCAGGTAACCCTAAAAATAAGGCTTTTGGAAATGACATGTGTAAACAGCTAAAGCGTGTGTCCATATCTACCTCAATTTTCAGGTAACATGAAAAACAACCAAAGTTGGACAGCTGCCTTCATGGCTTGCATTGATGAGTCCCAAGCCACACCTGAGTAAAAGTTGTTGCAATTGCACCAATATCTCTCGAGCGAGGAATTGAAATCGTTCATGCTTTAGGTCACTCAGTAGCCACTGCCATTGATCTTCATTGTTTTGAAAGAAAATTTGGTGGAAAGCGACAGCAGACTGCAATCCAAAAAGACGAAATTTGTAATTTCAAGCCATTTCATGAAGGTCATGTGAGGATCTCGGGTAATTTGCTGATATTTTGGATGTTTCAGTCACAAACATCAGAGAATCTGACAGGGTAGAGGAGTAAGTAAAACGTCTTGCTTTATGCCACTTTGTTGAAAAAGATGACTGAAACTTTGATAACACAATATCAAAGTCACATGTTTGAAAGGAACAGATAGGAGTCAGTAAAAAAATTCAGGGAATGAAAAGGAAAGGGTGCAGTACATGGATTGCCTACACTAAGAAAATGATCACTGCCAAAACAGAAAATGGCCAGCATATTTGTTTGTGATTTTACTGTTTGTGGTGTATGTTCTGATGAGCATGAGATTTGGAACTGCAAAGCTTTCAAAGGTTTGCTTGTTTCTGAATGATGAAATGGAGCCAAACGATTGAGCCTTTGTTTCTGTTGTCTTTGGGGCAATGATCTTGGTAACAGATGTCACTAAAATAGGTGATGTGGTATATCGGGTTGTTCAAAGAACCACAACATATTACTACATATGGAAACTCCATAAAGAATGAGTACTTTGACAAATCTACTTGTGCCTTCAAAGACAGAGATAACGCTAAACCAAAGATGATGAGTATTGTTAGTTTGGGTCATTATGCAAAACACACAAAATCTCTAAAACGTGTTGAAGCTGAAAGATCTCATGTAACCCTGCCCCCAATGTCATATACTTTGATAGCTCTTCACACAGTTCAAGTGTTACTAAAACATGGGACTAGGAGCATAACAGTAAATGCCTCGTTGGATGATGCAAGCACATAGTCATATGCCAATGCAGACAGTGCAGGGTCAATCACAACAGATCTAATAAATGTTCTAAACACAGAATCACTTGAGACAAAAACAGTAGAATTTAAGCTTGAAAGTATAAGTGATGTAAAGTATGATTCCCAAAAGTAGCAAAGCCCTGTATGGTTGATTTGATTATTGGTGTCAATCATTTGGATTTGCACCAGTCATTGTGATACGTGACTGAACATACTGATGATCCAGTTGCAATACTTAGTCCACTTGGAAGGACATCTATGGGCTGCTTGTTTGATCAAGGTATGTATGAAGAATGTATATTGTTAGTTCATTTTTCACAGAGAGCAAAGAAATTGAGGTTGGTATTTAGACTTACATCCTCTCCATTTAGTGGCCCATCAGATTGAATCAGATTGGTCCGGAAAAAACAGAATAGAACAATGGCTAGGTGATTGTAACGGTTTAGAAACAGTACAGGTTCCTAGGTGTCTTTGCACTTATAACAATATCAATTCTCTGACTTAGCATACCTATGTTGATGCTTCAGAGATTGCATATTGAGCGGTAGTGTACGCAGGAACTACTTACACAAATGGTGGCACATTGAGCAGGATAGTAGCTGACAAAGCAAACTTTTGCTACTGAAAGCTGTCACTTTACCCAGAATAATGACATCGATGCTTGGTCTATGATCATGGAAGCACTTGATGTTGACCTTAAAAAGGTGGTCCTCTTGTTTGACAACATGAACTTGTTGTGCTGGATTAGAAATCACAGCAGAGTTTTCTAACCCTTTTTTGATAACAGGGTTGGTGAAATGCAGAATGTTACAAGTCCTTCACAGCCAAACCTGATGACTTGATTGTGAGATGCAACAACTCAACAGTTGGTTGCTAGTTGATGGGGATGTTGAGGGCCCTCTTATTTAGAAATGGTCAGAAACTAAGGTGAAATCTACCAAGGTAGATGATCGGAAAGAGATTAACAGAAATAGATGTCAATCTGCAAGCTTATATTTCTGTACTCTATGAGTCGTGGCGACGAGAACCCTTTAGACTCTCCACATGGATTAGACTCACATGAGAGAATGCCTGGGTTCACAGGTTCCTTCTCAACAGATTATAAAATCGAACGAGAATTATCATCAACATAGCAAATGTGCCGAGGGACTATTGATGTCCAGAAAGGCATTACCATCAGGCCAAAAAGTCTGAGCTGTCATCCTCAGCTGGATGACAGTGGGCTCATGAGGTAAAAGGGATGTGTGGAATATGCCTTGATATTCACCTCTAGATACAAAAGTCCCAATAATTCTGCCCCAAAATAGCTGGGTGACATTAGCTTCATTTTCAACAAGGTAGTAGATTATCTCTCGAATGGAAACGATTCTGTCATGGGAATGTGCAGGCACATACTGAATATTGAATAAGGCAATGCCAGTTCAATCACTGATGGCTCCCTTAACCAAAATGAGAATGGAAGTTTCACTTCGAGCCTTCACACAGATCGGAGTAGATTATGGTCAGCCATTCATGACTGTTCAGGGTCAAAGTAAACATCGACAGAAGCGTACTGTTTACATGCTCGTCGACCAGAAACGTTCATTTGGAAATATCCTTTGGATTGCATACCGACTCATTTCTAAATACCTTTTTTTGGATGGTTAACGAAAGAGGTCTCCCTGAGTTGGTAGTATGAGATGTAGTTAGAAGTTCATTTGCAAACGAATGGTTTAAATGGCGCTTCGATTCTTCTCATGCATCACATTTTGGAGTTTGTTTGAATCCATTTTTGCAATCCTCAGTCATGGAGTTTTCACAAGAGCAGAGGGCCTCATCAACACTCGTCTATTAACATTTAATTGTTGGTGATTTCAACTGTTGGCTTGATCTTGGAGGTGAAACGTTACCAGTTTGTTGAATATCCTTTCAGAAAATGTCACTTTTGAAGTTATAAGCAGTTTGCATGCTAATTTATTAAGTAATTTTCTTTGATCTTCAAAATCAAATAATAATATGCCAAAATATAAACCTTAAACACTATGACCAGCCAGAAAGTGTGTGGCAGAACAAACTGAATTTTAACTTGTGCCATATCAACTTATTTAAGTTCTGGAATGTATACTCTGTTTTAGTTAAGGGCAAGTAGAAAATGTTATGTGAAAATTATATTGATGTGACATAAAGATTGTTGCTAACAGTCAGGCAGATGGACTCTCTTATGAAAAGATACATAACGTGAGTTCAAACTTTGCAACTGAGTGTAAATAAGAGTTTTACATTCTACCGAAGAAGAAATTATATTCTACACTCATGCTTTACATTTATAAATATAAATACATTCTGTACGTACCTCCTTCACCACCAGTCCGATGAACTAATGTAATCATTCTCTTTAAGTTTCGAGGAAGTTGCATTCCTGGCTTCAAAACAATGACAACACATGACACGTTTGTTTGTGCTTCTGAACTGGCTTGTGGTGTAGGCTTAAGCACATGACTAAGCTGGAAATTAAAAGGAAATCCAAAGCTTAGGAGGTTGATATGTTCTGAAGTTATTCATACGTCAACCCAAGTTAATTCAACAAAGCTTACCATTACATGGTACCATCTAGTTCTAAGTCTTCTAAATCTAATGTATTGATACTATCTATGTTCTCTATTTTTCAACAATACTTCTTAACCTTTAAACAATGTATGAACAGTGTATTTTAAGATGCTTCACTAAGATTAAAGGCACTGACTTTACTTTATCTTATGTTAAAGGACACTTTTTGAGTTGCATCAAAATGGGCCCCGTGATCTTGTGAGTGAATGAGTTATTTCAAATATTCAAAGTCCAATCAACACAAGCTTAAATATCACAAATTTTACAATTTAAATACGAGTTATAAACCAACAACAACCAAAGATAGATCACCTCACTGAGGTAGAACAGATCTAACATAACCTTGGTAAGATCGTTCTGTCATTACTGTCAATAAAGATGGCACATCCACAATCAACAAAGGAATTATTTACAATTGGTGAAATGGTTTTGTGAAAATTGTCAAAAAAGTGATTATTATATAAATGAAGTGATTATTTGATAATGTCAACCATTCATTTGGTTTTCCCAAACATGAAACCCACTGAGTGTATGCCACATCAACAACAAAGTTGTTGGAGGCGGGCGTTGGTACCACAGATAATAACCAATCCTTGAAAAGGTAACCTGCTGCTCAGAGTTGGACATTTAGATACATACTGCATTCAAACATTCATGGTAGTTGAGGAAATCTGCACATATTAGTGGTGAAAACAAAGTTGTTACTTTTACGATAGAGTGAGGGAGTTAGGTTTAATGCCACTTATAACAGAATTCAAGTCATATCAAGGCATGTCAGCTTAATCTGGGAGGAACACCCTATTAAGTGATGTAGGTCTCAGTTATATTACACTTTTAACTGGGATTCAAAACAGCAAACATAGGAACAATAGCTACTATCTTGGCTACTCTGTTGTCTTACCGTCTGACCCACCCTGGCACACATGAAGAGCAACATCTACATGGTGGGTGATTGGTAGTGCGAATCTCGCGCGTGTGGACTCTGGACAGAATGTGTCCTCAGCACACCATTGTTGGTCGTAAAGGCGACTGAATTGGGCAACCCATTTATCATGGTTTGCGCCCTCTGCTGGTTGATGATGATTCTCGTAATTGAAGGCATTGGAGCCAGGAAAAGGTGTTTTTGTTGCCCAACACACCACTTCGACCCTGACTTCACCTAGACGGTTGGTAGAATGGGCCCGGTTCTATCAATCGGTCACGCCTTGCCCTGTTCTTGGAAAAGTGTCATTTTGGAAATATCATATCAAACAATTTTTAATTATGATATATGATAATCTACTTGGGGAGATCTAAGTATTGCCTAGATAGAGTCTTATGCCAGAAGGCGGTGGCTCATTGGCCAATGTGGTGATGTCAACCTCCAAATTCTACATGTCACCAATGTTCTGTCATGTGCTGAACCAGCTTGGCATTTCTTTGGGTTGACAAATGTAGCTTTTCGTGTTGTATTTGCTGGAGTACACCAACCCTGTAGGCGTGGTGTTGCAGCCTGGCTTCCACTGCAGCACTGTCCTTGAGGACACTCCATGGTGGGTGGGGAGCGGGGTGCTGAGTGCTATTACCTACATCATGGGCCAAACACAATCTGGTACCACTAGAAATGGCAGGAATTTGCTGCTGGAGGCTGATCATCTTCCATTTAATGAAAAGTTGGAAGTTTCAAAGCAACAAGAAATCCCACCCTGTTGGAATCGATAGCCACCTGTCCATGGAAGAGACGAGTATACGAATGGTAGCCAACTCGGCCTCCAACGCAAAAGCCAACAGCTGCAACGTATGGGGTTGTCGTTGACACCGGGGTAGCCATCTATCCAATTCATCCAACAGCTGCTCTACCGTTGTGGTTCAAATGGTTGTTGTGTAGACAGGCTTTTGTGATCCGTGATGTATGCAGTCAAGCATTGTCCTGATGGAATACACCATTGCCATTAACTGCTATTGGGAGGAATTTTGTTGATGCATCGTTGAGCTGTAAGATTGACCTGGATATGGACCAACACGGTCCTGCCATGATGAGAGATAGCAGCCCACATTATAATGCTACCCCCACCTAACCTGTCTAGTTCCTGTAAGCAGTTGCAAGGTTAACGTTCTCCCCTACGTCCGTAGTCCTTTGCTCTTCCATCCCCTCGATGGAGGAGACATCTTGATTCGTCATTGAACCAGAAATCTCTCCTTCGCAGTTGAGGCCATACCCACTGTTGACGACATTAATGCAGTCGTTGTTGACAATGTTGTCTACTCAATAAGGTGCGTCAAACCGGATTTCTTGCTTGTAAACCAGCTGCTCTTAAATGGTTTCGTATGGTCTTGTCAGAGATTCTATGCAGTCTGGGATTTGGGGTTGCCGTTGAGGTCGCCGTAGTCGTCATTCCACGTAGGTGGCGCGGTCGGATGAAGCGATCTTGGGCGGGTGTGTTTACTCTTAGTCGCCCCGACCTTGGCCAATCACATGTTGACCCATGCTGTTGAAACCGATCCCATAACCTTGTGATGACCAATTGGCGCTACCATGGCTACAGCTGATCGGGATTCGTCTTCCTGCAGGCGGCCTGTGATATTGTTTCTTTGAAGTTCTGATAAGCTTGGCATGTTGTTGAACTGTCACTGTTCGATTTTCGCAGATGCCAGGTAATCGAAAGCCCTGCCCTTTACTTTTTTTCCGATTCGTACATATTTCCCGACTAATGGTTTGAATGTCCTTGTTGTGATCATTTTGATCCGGAAAATTTATCACTGACACTATAACAAATTAAACTTCTTCTTTTTGCACCTGTTGGTCCGCTAAGTTTACTTTTATGGCCAAAAGTATACGTATTGCGTTTCTAATTTGGAAAAGTATATTATAAATAGTGGAATGTAAAGGTAAATTATTGCTCTACAATATGCACTGAACAGAAACAGGCGCAAAGACGTCAGGGATAGGTGGAAATTCAGTAACGATTATGGCCTCCTCAAGCTGCTATCACCTCATGGCACCGACTGCCCATAGACATGATCAAAGACGGAATACCAGCCCGGGGAATCTTCTGCCATTCTTGTCTCGTGCCACAAACAGTTCCTGAAGTGTCTGTGGTGGTGGTTAATGTTGACAGCCCATCACGTCTCAGGGATGTTTGATAGGGAACAAGTCTGGCGAGCGGGCAGCCCAGGGCAACGTTGGCATGTTGTTCTGACACAGAAACGTGGGGTCTGCTGAAAGATGCTAGCATTGACGTTGATGAAGGGGACAACATGGCGCTGCAGGATCTTGTCTCGGTAGCGTAGACAATTCAATAATTCTGCATTGCTAACACTTTGTTCAACTCACACATCCCTAAAATCATAATGGCTCAGCAAAAGTCTGACAGGCGATGCCCAGCTAGGACATTTACTATCAGCAATGGATAATAGCATTTTATAACACGGGTAATACCCGGTAGGTGTCCATGATTCTGAGAAAATATGGAGTCTGTGATATCGTGCCATGACTCACGGAGGCTGAACAGTTACAATGGTCTTCCAACAACCAGCAAAGGAGAAGGAGGATCCATAACTGATAGAGGGCCTGCTGTCCCTCAGGAACTATGGTATGATGCGAGGTGCTTGTTGAGATTGTGACATCCTGGAATCCTGTTTAGGTAGTGGCTTCTACCATGATAATTGTCAGGTGTCTTGTCAGGTGCCCCATCTGACAACCGTGCGGTCTTTGTGGTGGACTGGTCAGCCTCTTCTTAATACTGACGTGCGATGGTTGGCTTGACGTGACCACATATTGTAAGATGTACTGCTTGTTTGGAATGGTCTGATAAAGGGTCTTCTTGCGCCTACCAGTTTGACATAGTATTTGGTTTTCATCCTACAGTCGATTGACTGATGTGCTAGGTGTGATCGACCAATGAATTTAGGTGGTTAACCAAGTTATTTTAGACAAGAGTTTGATAGCACGACTGAATTACCCACTTGAAAGAACTGAAATAAGCTTTTATTGAGATTATCTTATGAATCTTCTCCGGTGATTTAAACATTATTTCGGTGGGAGAAGCTAAAATTGTCATCGATAGTATTTTGTTAGTTGTCTGGGAGTGGTGCAGGGATTCAGAGCCTCACGGCTGACAAGAGAGGTTCTCTCTGTATATTTAAAGTCCAGATCAGAAAAGTGCTAGATTTGCGAGTTGATGAGAAGTACTATAAGAATCTTTAATGCATCCCCTAGGCATGTGTTGTGCATAAACAGGTCAGGCTACATAAAGCCATCTGAGGACCTTGTTTTATATTATCAAAATATCCTTCTTTAACAAATGGACTGTGAGCAACAAATCTGACTTATACTTTGAGAGATTTACAACATCCCCGGAGCAAAACCAGCAAGGAGAACAAGTGATCTAGTTGAAAGGGTATTACACCCTACATATATGGTTACAGTACAACCAAGTGTATAAACTAAATTATCTTAATAGCATAGTTCTATTGTATTGATGAAAAGGAAGACACACGTCAAGGTCTTCCTTTTCATCAATACAATAGAACTATGCTATTAAGATAATTACTGCATTTTGAATCAATCTAAATACATGCAGAATGACACATTTCAACAAAGACGAATGACATAAAGAAACTACAAAGTAATGAATTATTCAAAAACATCATTACACATGTCTTCTTCTTATAAAAGCTTTCATAAATTATGTTATAAATCATGTAATACGTTCATATCAATCGATAAATTAGTATTAATTAAATATTTATTTTCCAAATTGAGTTGTACGTGAGAAGGATTGCTACTTCACAGAGCCAGCCATGCACCACTATTCTTCAGAGAAAAAAGAGACATGTTTTTACCTTTCCAGTGAATGCGACCTTTCCTTGGATAATATTCAATATGTATTCATCTTTGATATCTTCTGTTTCAAACAGTCCAGCCATGTCATACAAGGTGACACATTCTTCCCATGTTGTAAACTGAAACTAAAGTACAATACTTATAAGAAAGGATCAGTGAAGATAGCCTGGAATAGTTTCAAAATAAGTTAAGAATAAATGAAATTCTAACACTACTGCCAACACTTCTGGTATAATCGTGTAGCCATATAAAATAGTGTCCTTCACTGCAGCTCATCTGTCCCCTTTATTGATGTCAACAGCTTAAATGTCAACAAAGTTCAGCATCAATTTTCTTGTATCTAGTGTGAGGTGAAATGAGGTTTTACGTCGCGTTCAAGATTACTGCACTTTTATAGTGTATGTGTGTGGAGGGCGTACTAGTCCGGACCAATGCCAATTTTATCATGCTAGCCCACTGAGATACAAGTACCATGAAGCAGTTAAACATGATTTGTTTTTGTTTTTTGATTTTTTACGCCGCACTCAGCAATATTCCATGTTCACAGGTCAAGTTAAACCTGAATGCCCCATTCAGAAACAGTATACTGACTCGGAGTCGATCAGATCTTGTTGTAGAACCTTAATGCCGAGCGCCAACAACTTCTACTGAGATACGACTAAGGATCCAACTCCCGACTGTCCGCTCTCCGGGCTGACCATTTACCACTAGACCAATGAGTATTTTTGCTCCTTGGCTGAATAAACTTCAATTCCCACATTTTAATGCCAACTCCACAATTTGCAAAACAACACCTTCGTGACAGGCCCCAACAGCAAACAAGCCGACCAGAACTGTGATTGATTCTGATCGATAAATGCAAGCACTAGTAGTAATCAAAGTCGTTTACTATGTGTGTGATGAAAGAGTGTTTTGTAGGTATGGGTTTTTTTACTTCAGAAGATGATATTTTCATATTTTATGTATTCACCCTAGCTCTGTTACTGTACCTTATCACCATGTGGGTGAGATATCAGATAACCTTAAGGTGTAAATGCACCTGGTCTCTTTAAGGAAAGTCAACAGATATCTTTTGTCCGTTCAATTGGAACCAGATAAAAATACATTATTCAGCCCAGTTTGTTTGAAGATATATACTGACTCAAATTAAAAACTTCACATTTTTAAAAGTAATCCCATATATCAGAGAAGGTAATTTTTAATCATTAATGTCCAAAGAAGGATCTTAATTAACGGTGGTAACCATAATTTGTTCCAAGCACCTACGGTATTCGGTAATAACATCAACAGTTTAAATCATAAGTCCCAAGCACGAGAATGTGATGGCACACAAGTTCAGTAGCGTGTATGGCCACCATGTGCATTGACAACTGCCACACAACACAACGCCTCCACATGGACCTTGTGAAGCTTGTGAACACATGATTGGGAAGACGACGCCATTGTTGCTGCAAAATGGTGCCAAGATCTTGTAAATTCTGTGGTTGGTTCTGGAGAGTGCGCAGACCTCTGCCAAGAGCATCTCAGACGTGTTCGATGGGATTGAGGTCGGGAGACCTTGACGGCCAGTCCATGATATTGACTCCCGCATTCTGAAGGAAATTCCTTGTCAAAATTGCTGTGTGGGGTCTGGCATTGTTGTGTTGGAAGATCAAACCGGGTCCATGTGCTGCCATAAAAGGCAGAATTTCTTGTGCCAGTACCTGGTCGCGTTAAGCAGCAGCGTTGAGGTTTCCACGGATGACAAGAAGCCTGGAACGTACATTGCCATAGAAAGCACCCCACATCATGACACTTCCGCCTCGAAATCTGTCAACTTCCTGTACACAACATTGGGCGTAACGTTCATGACGGCGCCTCCACACCCTCGCCCTGCCATCAGCAAATCGAAGATTAAATCGGGATTCATCACTGAAGACGACTTGATTCTACTTCCTCTGAGTCCATGTTAAGCGTCGCTGTGCCCACAACTGACGTTGACGTCTGAGTAAATGAGTCAGAATCGGACCGCAGTATGGCCGTCATGCTTGAAGGTGAGCAGTTCTCAGACGGGTTCGAACAGTTTGCGCACTCAGTATACCCCTAAACAGTTAATTTCTGGTTGATCAGGGCGATCAGCGGTGGTACCCGTTTGCTGTAGACGCGTCTGTAAATCATAAACAGTCCGTCGACTACAACCCATCGTCCTTGCGACTTCAGCTACGGACGTTCCCGTCTGCAACATGCCGAAGGCACATTCACGTTGCACATTTGAAAGGCGTGGCATGACAAATGGCCGTAAAAACTTTTGTTTTCTTGTGTTTTTCTTTTTTTGTTAATGACTGCTAACACGTGCGGTATTATGGCCACGTGACCAGTTGCACGTGAAAAAACACTTTTGCCAACATAGTGCTGTGCACATGATTTTGTTCGATTCTTCTGCACAAAAACGGGTGTTATCTGAAGACAATACGTGGCCATTACTGTTTAAATACACAATAAGGGCCCACAATGATAACTGGTCAAAATGTTAACATTTTAGGATTGTGAAGTTTTTAATTTGGTTCAGTATACTTGTAACGTCTGGTTTCGGACAAAGCATATGTACTTAAAATCATAAACCATATAAATCATATTTCTAGCTCAGTTGACAACAAGAAAAGTAGTTATTCCTGTTTTTGTATAACGTCATTTGCAGTTTCGGAAAACACATTCTTATTATATACCTGAAAGTCCAATGGTTGCAGCTTTTCTTGCAATAAAGCTTATTAAAGCTTCATCTGAAAGGCATTTGGTGTTAGAATTGTCTATTTCCGGTTACACAAAATACTTTCTTACTGCTTGAAAACCTAAATCTGGTCACCTGGTTCTTTCTCAGATTATAACAATAGTTATTGGAACTTCTAGTTTGTATAATAAAACTTCCTTACTTAATTGGTACGGAAAACAGAATAATCATGGTTCTAGCTTATTTAGTTAGTATTTCCAGTTTGGATTATGTCTGGGTTTTTTTAAACAGATGCTGATTTCATTTGTTACCTTGTGACTAAGTGATTTGTATTTACTGTTTGCATGATGTCCATTCTTGTATTGAGGTATACATTTCAAGTTCAAGTCCCATAACTGTAGCTCAATTTATAGCAAAGCATATATTTTTGGATTTCAGTACATCACATGATGTTTCAGCAAACAGATAAAACTCAAATTGAATGAATCCACCCCCCAAGCACAGCCAGGAAGACTGAACATTTCTGTGGCTGTAGTTGAATGTGAAACAAGGTTTATACTAATTCGTGGCATATAGATTGAATTGTCACTATCTTTCAAACAACGAAAAACCAGGTTAGAGGCATTCTTGGTGAAGAGAGGCAATCAGTAAATATTTATAAAATGGGTATACTGGATCTCTCATATACAACACCATAACCATAACGTTTTCTATAATTAAATAATTGATATGTGAATATGAGTTATTCACAATCAATAAATATGTACGATCATAAAAAAATCATTTCAAATTCAAAACTATTATTTTATTATTTCCCATGTTGTACTTGTGTGTTATGCTTATGACAATCTCAGGAGTTTGTTTATATCCCCAAATTAAAACTTATATCCAACTTTACATCAGTTTAACTTTCTAATGTCTTAATGAAATCCAGAAATTGTTACAAATCTTACGAGTGTATGTAAATCAATGCAACTATCTAAGACAATCATTTGGATGAACGGCACTCGTGAAGAGCAACCTCCTCGTGGTGAGTGCTGGGTAGCGCTAATAGCTCTTCCCCCGTGTGGAACCGGGGTAGAATATTTCCACAGCCTCCCATTGCTGGTCGTAAGAGGCGACCAAAGTGGGCAGCCCGTTTGCCGTGGGTTGCGTCCCTGTGTCGGCGGAGGACGGGAGTCTGGTAGTTGAGGGCACTGGTTCCAGGAACAGTGTTCCTTTGCCCAACACACTACTTCGACCCTTACTTCGCCTAGACGGGTGGTAAGATGGGCCCGGTCTTATCAATCGGCTGGTCACGCCAAGCCCTGTGCATAAAATTGTGTATGCACACACGTGATTTTTATAAATGTATTCTTTTGACTTGGTTGTGTATAACATGCGTGAATTCTCAAACTATTAATGTAACAATTTGCCTAGAGTCTTATGCCTGAAGGCGGTGGCTCATGGGCCAATCTGGTGATATTGACCTCCAAATTCGGTATGTGTCCAATTTCTTGTCATGGGCCGAGCCAGCCTGGCATTTAATTTGGTATACAAATATTGCTATTTGCGTCATATTTACTGGAGTATAACATCCCTGTATCCCTGGTGTTTGCATCTTGGATATCCGTTGCACAAAAACACCGTTCTTTGTAACACTCCGTGGTGGGTGGGGAGCAGGGGTGCTGAACTACTTTATTTCATCATGTCTAACCAATACCCTGGTTCAAACCGATCAAAACGCAGACATGTGGATCTAGATGACACTGATCAAAATGATAAACTATCTCGTGGACTGGACTCCTGGGCACGATTTATTGTGATCGAGGCAGCTGATAAAGAACCCTTGAAGCTTAATCCTTTCGCTATTTCAAAAGCTGTTTCAGGAATATGCGGAGAGGTTAAAAATGTGACACGGCTTCGTAGTGGCGCTCTACTTGTTGAGTGTTCACGTAGACAACAATCTCTGAATCTGCTATCTTTAACTACGTTTGGTAATATTGAGGTTGCTGTCTCCGTGCACAAAACCTTGAATTCTTGCCGAGGCATTGTTCGAGACAGAGCTCGTTGCCTGTCGGACATGTCGGAGCAAGACATTACAGATGAATTGACAAGTCAAGGGGTAACTGCAGTTAAGCGCTTTACAATGAAATCTAGAGACGGTGGCACCATCCCGTCTAACACGTATATGCTAACTTTTGCACTGTCCACCCTACCTACATCTATTAAAGCTGGTTATCTTAACATCGGAGTGGAGGTGTATGTCCCCAATCCACTCCGATGTTTCAAGTGCCAAAAGTTTGGACACGGATCAAAATCTTGTGTTCACTCTGTCGTCTGTCAACGCTGTGGTGACGGCCACGACAACACCGACTGTACAGCTGACATAAAATGTGTAAACTGCAAAGGTCAACATCTGGCTTCATCAAGATTATGTCCTGAATGGCAAAAGCAATCAAAAATCCTGAAACTCAAACATGAAAACAATATCTCGTTTTACGAAGCTAAGAAGCTTATTGAAAATCAATCTCCTCCAACTCCACTGACCAGAACCTATTCTGCTGCTACAGCTATCTCTACTCCTTCAACTCCTCCCACAGTATCAATTTCTATCCAGACTGATTTGACATGGATTACGTCAGATCAACCTGTTAGGATATCTTCTGTCATAACCTCCAATAGTTCTTCGACTCAAACAATAAGCTCATCTGAACCATTGACTGATGAATCTGATGTTGAGTCTGGTCCTAAAGAGCCAGAGGCTGCAGAACCAGCTACTATCAAATCTGCCGTTACTACTCTAACAAGGAAAGAAAGAAAAAAAATAAACAGAAAACAGACTACCATAAAATCCTCGTCTTCAGAGGTTCTTCTCCACAACTCCTTTGGTGCTCTGGACATGGATGTAACCCCATCGTCCCAGAGCAATAGTAGGAGTCCTTCTTCCTCACGTGCCCGTGAGAGATCCCCCATAGAACCACCATGACACATTGTCCTAAATTAATTCAGTGGAATTGCAGAGGACTTAGGAATAATTTTAATGAAGTTCAATTATTAGCACAAGACTATAAACCATCAGCTTTTAGTTTACAAGAGACCTATCTTAAGCATACTGATAAATTTGAATTGCGTCAGTACAATTCTTATCATTCTTTTTCACCTCCGGGTGATAAAGCCACTGGCGGTGCTTCCATTTTGGTGAGGCAGGGCATCATCCACAGTCCTGTTCATCTCAAATGTAACCTTCAGGCTGTTGCTGTCCGTCTTACTCTACAAATAACTTTAACACTTTGTTCCCTATATATTTCTCCATCCTCAAATTTGCAGCAGTCTGACCTTCAGGATTTATTTGACCAACTCCCTAAGCCCTGTATCATCATGGGTGATCTTAATGGGCATAACCCTCTATGGGGAAGTTCCTCTTCAAATAATAAAGGGAAAATCCTTGAGGATTTTATTGCTAACAATAATCTATGCATCTTCAACGACGGCTCGAAAACATATTTACATCCTGCAACAGGTACGTACACTGCATTAGATCTGTCAATCACAGATTCTAACTTATATAATGATTTTGAGTGGTCAGTCCATGATGACCTTTGTGGAAGTGATCATTTTCCGACAGTGCTTACAGCTATAAACCCAACTGATGATCCACCTATAACAAGATGGAATTTTTCTAAGGCAAATTGGCCGTTATTTCTGAATATATGTACTGACAAATTGCAACATGAACTTTTTATGGATGTACATGACCCGATTCAGTTGTTTTCCGATCAACTGAAAGGTATAGCTGATGAAACTATTCCTAAGTCCTCTGTGAACCCACATATTCGTAAACCATGGTTTACTTATGAATGCAAACAAGCTAGGAAGCGTAGGAAGAAGGCCGAGAAATACTTTCGACGCCATCCTACTGTCCATAATTTGAATAATGTAAAAATTAATTATGCCAAGGCTCGCCGAATTTTTAAACTCAATAAACGACAGACCTGGAAGGATTATGTTTCCAAAATAAATTCTCGCACGCCTATGTCAAAGGTGTGGAACATGATCCAAAAAATTAAAGGCAAAGGTTCCAAATCAAGTATTCATCATCTCAAAGATGACAATAATTTATTGACAGACAAGTCAGATATTGCAAACAAACTGGGCGAAACTTTAGCCAAACATTCTTCTTCGTCAAATTATAATCCAAAGTTTCAGAAGTTTCAACAACAGCAAGAAAAGAAAAAAATCAATTTTATTTCTGACAATGGCGAAGATTTTAACGAAGTATTTTCACTACATGAGCTACATACTGCTTTAGCACAAGCTCATGATACTGCAACTGGTGCTGATGATATCCATTATCAGCTTCTAAAACACTTGCCTGAATCTTGTCTTACAACACTCCTGAATATTTTTGATGATATTTGGACAACGGGACATTTTCCTCCTTCGTGGAGAAATGCCATCGTTGTACCCATACCAAAGCCTGGCAGGGATCATACAGATCCATCCAATTACCGACCTATTTCATTAACTAGCTGTGTTTGTAAAACCATGGAGCGCATGGTGAATAATCGCTTAGTTTGGTTTTTAGAAACCAACAATTTAATCAGTGATATCCAATGCGGTTTTCGTAAAAACCGAAGTACAATTGATCATTTGGTTCGTTTAGAATCATTCATTAAAAATGCTTTTATAAACAAACAACATGCTGTATCTATCTTTTTCGATCTTGAAAAAGCTTACGATACCACTTGGAAGCATGGTATTTTAAAAGATTTACATGACTTTGGTTTAAGAGGCCGCTTGCCTCAATTTGTATCACAATTTTTAACGGACAGACAATTTCAAGTTCGTGTTGGATCAACCCTGTCTGATCATTACAATCAGGATCAGGGGGTTCCACAAGGCAGTATTTTGTCTGTTACCTTGTTTAGCATCAAAATAAATAGTTTATCTAAAGTATTAAATGACTCAATCGATGGGTCATTGTTTGTGGATGATTTTAATATTTCATGTCGTGGTAAAAATATGCGTACAATTGAAAGACAGTTACAGTTGTGTCTTAATAAAATTCAAAAATGGTGTCTTGAGAATGGATTTAAGTTCTCACAGACAAAGACAAATTGTATACATTTCTGTCGGAAATATAAAACTCATAAAGACCCAGAGCTCTCTTTAGATGGTACTCCAATTAAGGTTGTAAAAGAGGCCAAATTTCTGGGATTGATTTTCGACCACCATTTGACGTTTTTGCCACATATTAAATATTTAAAGACTAAATGCCTGAAGGCCCTCGATTTGTTGAAAGTCGTATCGAATTCTAAGTGGGGAGGGGATCAGACAACCCTCCTTCACCTTTATAGATCATTAATCCGCTCTAAATTAGACTATGGCTCCATTGTGTATGCTGGAGCTTGCAAGAGTAATTTAAAAAAGTTAGATTCAATCCACCATCAGGGACTTAGACTGTGCCTCGGTGCTTTTAGAACTTCTCCTGTTGACAGTCTCTATGTCGAGGCTGATGAACCCTCTTTGAAACTACGCCGTATTAAATTATCCCTTCAATATATCACAAAATTACACTCTAACCCTTCTAATCCTGCATATGCCTCCGTTTTTCATCCTCAATATGAAGAACTGTTTCTGAGGAAACCAAAGCTGGTTCCCCCACTTGGAATTCGGATTAAATCCAATGTTATTGCTGCCCATATAGATTTAGATCTAATCTCTCCTTACCGCCTTTTGTCTTCTCCTCCCTGGCAGTTGGTGAGGCCAGAAGTAGACATTTCCCTCACACGTTTTATAAAATCTGAGACCAATCCACTCATATATCAACAAGCATATTTACAGTTAAGAAATAAATACGACACTCACCGTTCAATCTTTACTGATGGATCCAAGGATGGTGGCCAAGTAGCATCTGCCACCGTCATTGGATCAAAACATTTATCGTCCAGAATACCAGATAATAGCTCTATATTCACTGCTGAGGCCAATGCTATCCTTACAGCCTTGGGATACATTCAAAAACAATCTGTATATAAACGATTTATAATCTTTTCTGATTCTTTATCTTGTCTTCAGGCACTAAAAAAAGTCTCTTCAAGTCATCCAATCATTTTAAACATTTTAGAACTTTATAATGATCTTTCAACTGGCCAATACGACATCGTCTTTTGTTGGTTGCCCAGTCATGTGGGCATAAAAGGCAACACAATGGCTGATGCTGCAGCTAAAGCAGCCCTCAACAAATCTGTGACACCACTTCTAATTCCATACAGTGATTATAAACCTGTGATCAGATGTTACATCAGAGATCTTATGCAAATGAAGTGGGACACCCAAGTAGGTATCAATAAATTACATCAAATTAAGCCAACTCTCGGTTACACCTACTTGGGGTGTCAGTCCAGATTTGAAGAGGTCATTTTACGACGATGTCGTATTGGCCATTCAAGATATACACACGAATATCTATTAAAAGGTGAGGATCCTCCGTTTTGTATCCCTTGTGATGAGAGAATCACAGTCAAGCATGTCCTGCTTGACTGTATTGATTTTTCCATTACAAGGGATAAGTATTTCAAAGTTTCGTCCATCAAGGATCTTTTTAGTATCAGTGCTCATTTACTCATCGGTTTTTTAAAAGAAATAGAATTAATAGATAAATTTTGATTATAATATGCATAGTTTATAGAAAGTGATTTTAATTTGGTGAATTGAATTCATGACTTGAATTGTTAGTGGCTGTATCTTCACAGGGGGTTGAAGTATCGTAAAACAATTGTCCCCCTGGGAAGGTACGTAAGTCCGGTATCATTCACAGTATCTTTTCATTTTGCTGTGATTTTAATCGTAGCATTTTTGTTGATTTAAATTGTTTGGCTAATCTTTCTGATCATCGCCAGTAGCCCGAGGGATGGTGTAAATCCTGCTGGGGACCATGTAGGTAGCAGAAGTACCGTAAGTCCCCATGGTCCCTAGTATGGTGGCCTAGCTTTGGTTGCTGGCGATCTACAGCCCGTTTTTATAATGTGTCGTCTGATTTAATTTGATCGTTTTATTGCTCTAAAATTAGTTTTTAAAATTATAATCTGTGATATATTGCTAATTGTTATACTGTCCTTCGGCGACAGGTTTATATATATAATAGAAATGTTTACCTTGTTCAAGTCACGATATGGCTGAAATAGTGCCGATGTGACTTTAAATATTAACTCACTCACTCACATTTGGATGAACAATGTACACCAATGTACTAATGTATATATGCTGTTACTCTCTCAAGCAATGATGTAACCGTAGAATTGGCCTGAGCCTCCACTGCTGTATGAATAAAGGCTGATAGTATTTTTTATATTATGATAAATACAGTCATTTTCAACAAAACAGCTAACCACAACAACTATAAACTTGAACTTGACGATTTTACAAAGCATCAACAAAATGTTTCAGCGACTGCTGATTTAATAGTCAGCAAAAAATCTGGGATTAAATACTGAATTGGTTTGCAACCAAACAACATATGCTTACATGATGGTTAAAGCCTATCGTAATAGCTCTATTGCATCAAGAAGTCCTTACTGCTTGCTTTCTAACTGATTGATGAACATTGACATTTAAACCGTAACTCTCATTCTGATGATGTCAATTGAAGTTTACTTATTTCATTCGAGATGCGAGATGTGTGTGAAGATATCAATCATTATCGTAATAATTGAAAATCTGGATCGCTGGATGATGTGGTGACGTATTACAGACACCATATGGCTTGGAAGATATTACATCAGTGATTAATCACCCCAAAAAGGTATTGTAACATATGATAAATAATGCATCCCTAATTCTAAACATCATTACAATTAGTTTACAAGTATTTGTAAATTTTACAGTTAATTGTATATATATATAAATACTTATCCTATTTCACTCTTTGTATAGGATATGTCCCAAAACAAAGTTTCAAGCTTCTAAGCATCATTCGCCAAAACACCCCAAGCATCACCATGGTGACCAGCTTGTCAAACAGATCATGCACCCAAAGCTGCTGTAGTTTGTTGTACATGTGCTAATCACCTGACCCCCTCTGCCTCATCATTCTCTTGCTTGGAGCTGACAGGCTGTGGAATTGTGAAGCGGGGATGGATAGACGGCCATAGTCAATGTGGGATAGGATAAATATTTATAAAAAATACAATTTACTGTACAATATACAATTTATTAAACTTATCCAGGAGCATCGTCAAACCAATACTGTGAGGCCACATGCTCAAGGCAGATGTGAGCAGGTAAGGGTTTGGGACACTGTCGAAACGGCCGCACCTAACGGTGACTGTGTAGTGGAAGACTTATCTCAAAAGATGAGTATTTTGCTTCTCGAATCTGGGACCCAAATAAGTACAATAAAACCAAAAAATGGCTCTCAATTGTTTATTCATGTTGTACACAATACGAAATACTTGACTGCGTGAGTGGTACTCGCTTTCTATCTGTGTTGAAGGACTGTCGTTAATTGTTGAGCCAGGACCAGCAGACCAAAGTGGTGTAGCCCATTGACATCATTTGCTTAGATATCTCGTAAGTAGTGGGAGATGAAAACCATGTCGGACTTCCAGAAGCACCTTCCATGATTGCACTGAGAGAGCAGTTGCTATGTAGAGCATGAGGATCCAATGTCTGAGGAGGAGGTAATCCCCGAAAGTTGTAGGCACGGAGAATTGTAGATCATAACCGAAAGGAGACCGCTGTATGGGAAACCTCTGAGGTAACCACCTGCGAGATGGGGATGAACAATCTCTTCCGTGATCATTGAAAGGTCGTTGAACCACGCAGGTAGATGCATAAGGCTCCAACTGGACATAGTGAGATGTCCTCGCGATCCTCGTGATGTATAATAGAAGGATGTGAGTAGTCTGTCTGGTTGCCCCGGGAGTTGGTTCTTGGCCATTGTAAAACCATCCCATCATAGACCCAAGTGGACTTGTCCATGTTCTCACAAATTGAATCCTGTTTTCATCCAAGGCATGTATCTCGCTCACCCTTGCAGCTGTGGCTAAAAATAGGAGGAAGACCATTATGGGAGTATCTGCTCGAAGTCTTTTTCTCCTAGTTCTTCTTATCCTGCTGACGTCAAGTGTCGGAGGATTACTTTCAGATCCCATTTGGTTGGCCGAAATCTGGACAACTTTATAAGAGTGGAGAAGAGCTTGTAGTTCTGGGACTAAAGCAATCTTGACGCTCATTGTAGTAGTAATGACCCAATTGTGAGCTGCTATGTATGTAGATAAAGTAGAACCCTTAAAGTCCTGGTAGAGCGAAGATGCTGAATATATTCAACAACTTGCTGTTGGGTAGCAGTTATAGGAGAGGTGATTTATCTACATTGGCAGAAGCCCTTGAAGGCTTTCCATTTCTCGTCGAACAAGGACTTAGTTGAAGTACGATGAGCCTGAATAATAGTCTTCACTTGAGTACCCTTTTGCCTCTAAGAACTTCTGGATATAGGCCTGACACATAGATGTAGGGTTTCCAGCTATGGATGTAGTAGGCTGGAGTGAGGTTGAAGGAGATGTTCTCCTTACAAGGGAAGTGGATGATGGCTAACCTTTGCAAGGTCTAAAAACATGGTGAACCAGTAAGGCGTGATCAAAATCAGGCAAAGCTCCGGGAATGTGTCAAGTTTGGGGGCTGATGTCCAGAGTTTTGATTAGATGAAAGATGTCCAATGCAGTAAGTCCATCGTCAGGGTCAGCAGGGAGGTTGACTTGGTGTGTCTTATCTTGTTGATATACCAAACAACTGAGGCATATTCTGACTGTATCATAAGTCGAGCTGACCGAAGTACTTCTGCCCAATGCGAGATTGCTAGTATGACTGCCTTGAATTCGAGATTGTTGGAGAGTAGATTCTGTTGCTGACCAAAGTCTTGATGTCTGACCCACAGTCGATGCATCAACGAACAAGTGAAGCGTTGGTAGGAAGGGTTCCAGGGGAACTCCTGAGCAGACATGTGTCTTCGATAGCCACCACTGCAGATGTCTGTGCAGGTATGGTGGGACCTGGCAATCGCCGATTAGGAGATAAGGTTTGAGAAAACACTGAATTGGCCATAGTTGTTGTCTACTTCTCAGTAAGAACTTGAGCCGACGTTGGTAGACTGAGTAACTGCTGCCACTGGTGAGGATGTATACTCTATCTGAGTGCCGGCAGCAAGAGTGGTTGTATCTTCTTCGACCTGTCCGGGCAGAATGAACATCTTCCCGAGATCTGCCTGGAAAATAGCTCTGAGAATGTTTCTTACAGTTTGAAATGGCCTCAAAATCAGTGTACCATGCATGTTGTTGGATATTGCGTTCAGGGGAATAGCTCAGGAAGTTTATTTTGCCTTACAATCTTGGACGCGACGTAAAACCCCATTTCACCTCACCTCACCTCACCTCACCTATTCTGCCTTACCTGTTGATAGGAGTTCTGATAAGCAGGTTGTTTAGAAAGCTAATACATAGGTTCCTGAAGCTTACAGGCAAGAGTTAAGGTCTGGTAAGAAAAGGGATGGTTCTAGTTTGGGTGAGTTTCCGAAGGAGAAGGAAACTGTTTGATAGGCAGTGTACTTCAAAGGTTGTCAGGGGTGATTTTGATAGTTTGAGGTAGTTGGTTTTGCTGGAGAATTTTAAGCAAAGTGTGTGTCAACGGACATTCGGATGTATAGTGAGCAAAAAGTGGAAAAGTTACACAAGCATGCTACTTTAGCTGATGATTATTCACCAACTCATAATGTTAGTTTTAAGCAGTCAGGATTTACAGGTAGGAGTTTGCGGGGTTACAAATCAGGAAAGAATAGTTTATCCCTTTCTATGTCTAGCTCTAACAAGTCTTAAAAGTTCTACTCCAGTTGGTTCTAAAGATAGCATATTTATTTGTGTGTAAAACACACCTTTGTCACAATTTTTAGACTGCAAAATTAGGGGTGAGCATTATACACCAATACTAAATGTTGCCCCCTTTTCCGAAGCCAAGCATGTGACCATATGTATAAGCATAAATCACAACACTTATCTTTATTTTTATATGATAATAATGATATATTTAATGTAATGTTTATTAACACTTATTTGTTTCAGCTACTCATTTGTAACATTAATCTGAAATACTTTTTTTCCTCAAAACGTGTTCGTTGGTATTCTGTCAACTACGCTGCTCGTCATGAAATGTCATCAGTTGAACAATCGATATATCCAGCTTTGAATAAAATCATTACAAGTACCCACCTGAACTTGATTTATAGAATATTCTGGAGACAATAAATGCACGTCAAATATATTTATACATGAAAGTGACCATAACTCTTAACACTCCGTATGGCATCGATGACAGCATGTGATGTAAACAAAAGAACACTTTGCAAATGGAAATGGAAGTTGTTCATGTCCTGTCATATTTTCACATTAAAAGTTTACCATGAGATATGTTTATCTAGATGTTTAGACTATCTAAATGAAACAGAAGAAAAGATGATCCTTCTTGCTGTGAATAATGTGATTTGGCACTGTCATGGTACGTGGTTAAGAAGAACCTATGGAAGAGGGTAAACCGAAGTTGTAAGAAAGCTGTAGGGATACATGATTTCGCCGAAATTTAGGGAAACATTATTGAATGAAATTTTTTAAAAAATAAGTAATGTAAAAATTTAAAGTAAATGACAAACATAAGGTCAGATATACGGTGAACACATTTCTATTACCATACTCATTGAATTGCGGCGCCTAAGATGACTGGGCTACCTGTGCCACCTTTGATGTTAAGGATAAAACACGACTCCGAGGTTTTGGTTGAAAATGTAAAACCGAGAGTGAGGGAAAAGCCTGAGGGTCGCCCTGTAGTGTTGTTTTTGTACGATAAACACCTCCCAACAACTCTCGACCTTTATTGCTTAAATATAACCAAAATACAATCTCTACACAAACTGTCAATGTCATAACATACTCACATGCTTGGAACAACTTGCAGTTTCACTTCTTCCAGCTTGGAAAAAATGGCTGACTTCTGTCTCTTTGTCAAGAGCCATTTTTAAACCGTTGCATAGCGATGATTTGCCACATGCTGTTGGCCCAAAGACCAGAATATTTAAAGGCTGTTTCTTCTCTTTAAATGTAGTTATCATCTCTTTTATTTCGTTGTGTAATTTCTCTACTCCCTACAAATAAAAAGGGATAAGTACGGTACAACCAATGGGTGAGTTTGGTGCTTACAGACCATGGATGATATTCATGGCAATTAGTATATATGAACCCACAACTAGCGGATTCTGGCACCAAGATTATGGCATTCCAAATTCGGAACATGCAGCCCCGTATCCATCTTTTCCTAAATGCCTAAAATATGGTGCCTCGAGCTACCTTAATACAAAAGTTGTAAGCACATCTGATGTTAGAAAATAACTTCCCCTTCTGGAATATGTATGACCAAAGCATTTACACTGATTCATACAACACAATTAGCACCACTTGTCATACATACACTACTGCCTAAAAGTTCATTCCCCTAACACGCGTTGAGAACGCGGGTGCTCAACGGGTTGCACACGGGACCGGGTTCCAGTTGAAGTTGACAAATTTATCAAATGAATAGTGAGATATAACAAAACAGTGAGATGTGAAATTTGAGTTAATGAGCGGCCATTGAGCTGTGTTCACCAGACCGTAAATACAAGGTCGGCCCGTCTTAATTAGTGTTCGATTGCTAGACTTTTATGGCATGAACCATTCCACTAGGGTCCAGTCTAGCCATTGTGGCTAGCCGACAGTAGAACAGTAGTGAATTTAGATGCGAGTTTATTGCTAGGGGAACCCCCGCGTTGACACGATTGTCGCGGGTTGGTAAATGTTAGCCATTAATAAAATGATTGTTTGTGGATTGCGAACATATTCATTTGCTCAGACGAGTCATTCCACTTGATTGCAAATATAACGTTTTTCGTTCGCCAAATTTATGCTTTAGACAGTACAATTATGATATAGCCGTCACCACTTCTAATGTCTCAATATTTCACGTAGGAATATGTCCCATTTCCCCACACCCCACTTTCGGTTTTCTATTTTGAAAGAATAAATAAAAGAAGGTTTTGTGTGGGACACTTTTATACTAATTATAAGAGGATGTTGTAAATGAATATGACCAGCCATGCTGTCTGACTGTTGATAGCATTTGAGATCTTCACAATCACCGGGTGTGATAATGTAGACAGAATCTCGTTAGGGTTTGTGATTTTTACATTTGCCCAATGACCATACCGAGTACTGCTGGGGATACCAAACGTAACAGTTTATTATTAGAGGTTGTGAGTACCTATACCACGTAGATAGGATATCTTTAGGATTTTAATCCTTCTTTGAGAGGCATTTAGAAGTTGGAGTACTACGTTAGGATAAGATTTATGGGTGACTTTAATCCTTTCTTTCTCTGTGGGTAATCCTTTCACATTGATTGGAGGAAGTCACTCAACCAGCTCATGACAGGTCGTGAGTTTACTCACTAACTACTGTGAGCGTTTTTGGCATGACATCTTTTCTTGTGTAAACATAGAAACGATGCTCACAAAGTGGGATAAACCTCAGTGTGAAAGACGATGATGAATTTTAATATTAATATTATTATAGTTTATGAAATTGTTAATAAAACTTTAATAAAATTGTGCTTCACTCTCACGAAAAATATATTGTCTGTGAGTAAATTAATATGTCACGTTACATCGGCATTTTTCAGTGATAATGGGACTACATGCAACATGGCTGGTTTTACATTTCTGTTACAGGTGCTTGATTGACTGAGTAGTTCATGATCAATTAGACATGTTTAAATCAGTCAAGTTTGCAACAATAGATGAATAAGTTGATACATTTGGACCGCAGTTATCGATTAACAACTTAAGACATAGAGACAGGGAGGAGATATATAACCAAACCTATGGTCCTGTAGGGACAGTTGACAGTTAGAACGTTGGATTAAATGACAGTAACTAATTTGAACATTCCCCAGTAATATCATAAAATACATCATAACTCATAACAGTCCGAGAGACAGCTTCCAGCCATATACTAGTGTGGCTAGAAGTCTAGCGGCGGTATCATTGTAGTAGTCTCTTGGTCAGCTTCTTATCCTGGGAGTCGGGATTCTGGTAGAGACTCTTGTCAAGGAGGGCGGCGGTATCGTCGACGAAGTGGTTTGAGGTCGGTACGCCACTACTCTGGAAGAAGTGGTACAAGTCTGTGTAGTTTGTGATGTCGCACTCGATGTCCTGTCCCCCCTTCTTGTGCACCATGACGAAAGGGACTCCTTGATTGGCGTAGAGATGTTCCTTTGGGGTGTTGATCTGGTCAGCCTTGTGTTCCGGCCGGGCCTTGTAGTGGTTGATCGGAATGTCTGAATTTTCCACTAGTAAATAAAGTTCTTTGGTATGACCTCTTTTATCCCTGCTGACGTTATCCTAATGTTCAATTTCAGTCTGCCTCACCAAGCGTAAGAAAGCATTGTACATGTTCTGATAAACCACACTGATGCAATTAAGCAAATGAATATTTGCTGTGGGCAAATATCTATTTTCTATATATATTTCCAGGCCATCCTGGTCGTCGTTTACTACTATAAGGTGTCTGGTTGGAGGCAAGATCAAAGGCGCCGCACATCATTTATTAGATAACAGACGGGGTCGTCCGTTTCGCTTTGAACAACCACCCCACCCTGTCTGTAGGAGTTATATAATTGGTGCGCAAATAACTGTGTCAAGTCCACTGCCGGGCTGATGCGGTGTCAGTGTCAGCGCTGAACATGAATGCTCAAATTATAGACCTGTAGCACTCACAAGTTACTTAGCCATAATATTTGAAGAGTGTATATTCAATTCTCTGATAACAGCAAATATAACATTAGAAATAGATTCAAAATACAAACAATCAAATGTAGAACACAGACCTATGCTTAATCATTTCTTCTGGATATGATCAACCTACGGAACCCTCTATCCGATGAAGTAACTAGTGCTCGCTCATTATAAGAAATCAAATCCTTTATTAATCGTTCTGATGCAATTATTAATAATTTTGACATCAAATATTTTCATAGATCATGCGAAATTGTCCATTGTCGCCTTAGGCTCGGCTGCAGTGACTTAAACGCTGATAAGTTTAGACAACATGTATCAGACATACCAGACTGCACTTGTGGATATCATCTTGAAGATGCAATTCCCTTTTTCTATAACTGTCAAAAAATACGATAATATCAGAAACACTGTGTATTTCTACACACATGGGTATGGTCTAAAAATGATATTACATGGCAGTAGTTAAGCAGTTCTACAAACATGACTCTTCTTAAATCCGTTCACGACATCATTGTCAAAAGCAAAAGGTTTGAGTAGCTTAATTTTATGCATGTAGTAAAGGAAAACTGCATTACCTTATTTCACAGACAACACTTGCTTCAGTGTATTGGCTTCGTGTATTTCATTTGTGCTTTTTGTATGTTTATGTTCATCACTCTCTTATATATATCCAGCTGTTGTGAAGTTGTTACCTGGAGATGTATTTACATATGCAAGTTTTGCTTGTTTACCGATCCAGATTTCTTTTGAAATAAAAATACGTTTAAGCCATCACAGCTAACCCTAATACACATGATTGTAAACTATTCAAAAAGGGGCACTAATCTCTGGCTTCTTCTCGGTTGTCGGACTCAAACTCAAACTCATTTATTCTTAGAATAACATGACATACAATTATCTACAATTTTTATTATGTACAATTTAACGAAAATAATAAAAATAGGATTTACCAATTGCATTGTACACATTGTTAAGGAATTTAGAAAGGCCTTTTGGATTTCTTACACTGTTAGTGGTCATAATGTTCTTAAATGTTTGGAAACTTAAGATATTGCTTATTTAAGAGTTCATATCGCCGTTGGTGAAAAGCTTCACATCGGAATAAATAATGCAATTCTTCTCCCACAGAGTGGACACTGGCTGTCTTCCCTGGGAATGTTCAGCCACCGTTCAGCCACCGTTCAGCCACCGACCAGTTTCAACTGGTAATCCTAGGTTAGAAAGTTCTGACTTTTAGTATTGGGAGAAATACGACCTTTGGATTTCCGCTTGGGCTTACTAGCTGCGGTGAGTCAATTTGCTCGTTAACGCAACCGAGCGTGACAAGAGACTGGGCTACCAGTCTGCAAGGACAGCTAAATAAACTTACGCATTTTTGAAAACTGATTGGTTACCCGTGATCTATGAAGATTTCGACAAAGGGCGCATGGTAATTAATTTCTTCAGCCTAAACAAACAGACAAATAACGGTGAAAGCTCATCGGATGTCGTTATTTGGAAATACCCCTGATGGTTACAGTTTAATAATAAAAAAGTATCCCCGAGTGAAAGCATTTACGGATTTCGGATTGCGTGGATGATAAAATTACTACTCCCTTGTTGTCATCCACAATTTCTGGTATAACCATACACTTGTCTATTTGTCGTAATTCACTTGCTGCTCAGTTAATGAATGTATAACATGTATACTTAGTTGTAGCACCACTCAGATTACCCGATAAAGGTTCAAATTTGTTCTTTCTTGTACCTGGGGTAATTATTCAATCTAAATCCAGGTTTGAAGTGAAGTGGAATGTGGGTTATGTGATATGCACGTGGCAGCCCAGCAAGAGATGTATGATCAGTTCCTTTACTTTTTTTTGTGAATCAGCTGAGCATGCCCAGGCATCAAAGGATCAACAGGAAATACGTTGATTGATTAATTATTGTTATCTTGCACAGTGGATATGTCAAAAGTAAGTGTTAACATGTGAAGGTAGGTTTACTAAACCTAGGGAATACACTCATATCATGGCGTGAAGTACAGATGTAAAAACAACATACTTTCTTCAAAGGGTAACCGATAATACACTGACTGGTTGTTCATTGCTATCTAACTCAATGTATGTTTTTAAGAGCCGTGGACATTATACAAATAGTTGTAACTTGGGCTTTCTCAGCTAACTTGGCACCTATGTGAAACAATTGAAACAAACTAAGTGATCACTTAAGAAACAAACACGGGTTATAATATTCGATACACTTAAATAACGTTTAAAAACGATATATTTAAATATTTTAAATTTCATATATATTCCAAATATTGTTTCCAAATAATTTTTATTAAAGTATTTGATTCTCACATAGACATTTGACATCGAATACTTTTTTTTTGTACAGCTGCAGACGTAATGGATATTGTTCCTATATGTTGATATTCCCGGATACATTATAACTTTGGTAGGTTGTAATAATGATATTTGCATTTCGCTTTCATTCATTCGCTGCAGCTTTGAACAGAATCATTCTTGTTCCTTTCCGTTTGATTGGGAAGTTTTTCGATGCGCGATAGACGTTGTTTTCACAAGTATTTTCTTTTGTAAGCATGTATATGTTACAGTCAATGGGTAAAATATGATTCACTCAGGCAATTTATTAAATTCAAATATTTCAGTCATTTTACAAATTGACTGAATAATCCATTCATTTATTTAACCGACTCACTGAAAATGATAAAGACGATCAAAAGAGCTTAAACACATCACAATATATTAACTATGCTAAGAAAAGAAGCCAAACAATACAGAACTGTACTTGGTGATGATATTAAACATAAACAAATATTTGGAATAGTGATCATATTAATAAAGATGGACATATTTTTCAGTTAATTTGTAAAATAAACTGAATATTTAGGTGTTTAATAAATTTCCTTAGTGAAATCTGTTGACATTTTGAATGTAAACATATACACACGGTAAAATAAGCAATGTTTAGATGAAATATTTACTTTGTGTTGCAAGTCAAAATAGTGTACACGGAGATCGCGCAATTACCAAGCAAGTGACTTATCAAACCTGCATCACCATTACTGATGCTCCCCACAAATATACTTACATTTCCAAAACTGTATTTCATTTGTGTTAATTCAATGTGACCATACGTCCTTCTACTATCAATAAAAATGCGCTTACGAATGGCGAGCACAGGTCGCGAACAAGTCTAGATTTCTGCTATATCATCCGGGTACTCACTGGGAAAATACAGTAATACACAGGTAACAACTACTCCCGCGGAATTGCTTTAGATCAGTGCTCCTTTGTACGTTGAAATACTATATATTGTGAATGCCAAAATGATGTATCACGGAGAAGATACATTGACCGTAGCGTTGGGAGTTTATTCAACAGACCCGTGAAAATAACACTGCTGTATCTTATTATTTATTTTAGATGACGCTCACTTCTCCTGGCGGCCATTATCGAACGGCCAGCTAAAACACAACCCCGCGCTTACGTCTACAGGTCTCTTCCTGTAGTACGGTAATTAGTATTCTCTCCCTCAAGTGTATCCTCAATGATATAACCCACCCTCATTAATTACATGCTGCTCTTTTCCAGCCTCACGGCTATGGAGCTAAGATAAAGAGTCCAAGTCATCATAAAGTAATTAGGGTCCAATAAAAACAATGCGCCGCCAAACCTCATACATATTATCACTGGAAGTCGTACTACAGACGGTTAATGTCAAATCACAATAAAAGCATTTCAATTGCAATAACATGTTCCAGGACCATGTATTCTCTTAACAACATCGGATTTAGAAGCAATGGTCGTATAAAACAAGACAGATCTATTTAATCACAACAGTGTTCATGTTATTCCCACAAAATCACATAAAGAAAGTAGACATTAACAAATACATGTGTATTATCATTTTTGGTCAGGATAACAAAAGTTTCTCTCCTTGTTACCACCTCCAGGTTCAGCTTAACACGGGTCCTCCTTTGGTCAAAAGTTTGTTCCCCCTCTAATGAGTGTGTCACGCGTTGCACACGAGTGGCGGACGGGGTGCATACCCGTGTGCAACGCGTTGCACACGGGTATCACACGCGTGACCAACCCAATGCACAGTGGTTGCGTAACGCGTTGCCCATGCGTGTAAGGGGAATGAACTTCTAGGCAGTAGTGTAAGTACAACCACTATATGCATAAAACTTATGCATAAATATCTTCAATAAAAACATGTTAGTAACACTGTATTTGAATATTGACACGTAACATGATCAGTATTGACCTGTCACGTGATAAATGTCTGGTACGAACATTTTACGATTCAGAGCTAAGTCACTTAACTTCACTCTTTAGTCACTCATGACAGGCCCTGATACACATGGACTCTGTAGGGACATTGAACTGACAAATCTCCCAAAAAGATTACTAATTATTGACGTGACCATGTCCAAATCACGACATATTGACGTGAAAGCTCAAGATGTGTTTATTGCTATAACTTTACATGTGCGACAGTTGCCAGATGTTCATTTCCAGATACTCTGCTATGCATTATCGAACAACAACATGTTAGCCTTATGACTACTCACTCACTATTGATGTTAATGTTGTCTTATCTGGTCCCCAATATAAGTTTGACAAGTACCTAGTTTCAATGACCTTGAGTAAACCCTTCTTAATTTATCGAAGGTATAATACATTCTAGAGTGTGTGACTTTGAGAATGAATTTGACCTTTACTATCAGTGACAGGTATTTCAAGAACAATCCAAAGGCCTGTCAACGACATGAAAAAAGTCCTTTGCAGCAACATGGAAAAAAAGAAGCTTTTACCTCTATTGTATGCTCTTCTATCAACTAACATATGCAACGCTGTTAAGATTAAGATTTACAAAGCATACACGCCTTGAAAAGATCATATTTATGAACATTTTCACAAAAACAAATTATTTCTGTATGCCAAATAATTTATACTTGAAATGTTGTTTCAGTACTTATGAAGGATATACAAGACAATCCGGGAAGATCCCCAAATTTTATAAAGGTGTTTATCTGAATGGCACCGTGAAGATCCTTGTTGAAAATTGTCTTCAGCAACCCGATGCTTCTTATCATCATTGTAGGTTTTCCGCCCACATTTGAAATATGTAGATTGATTTGTTATGCTTTGGTTAATGCCGCCCTTAGCATGCTCAGCAATTGTGAAAGTATATGGCAGTGGCCTGTAAATAATCAAGTCTGCATGAGACAATTGAGTAACATGACGTCATGAGCATTGATCCACACAAGTCTGATATGATGACACACAATCATCTAAGTCGCAGTGCTTTAACTTTTGTGTCATTTTATTTTCCTGCCAGAACCGAAAACATGCCGGGATTCAAGAATTTTCATTTTGACAAGCCTGAAGAATGGCCTGATAGTCCAGTTCACAATGCACTAATGAAAAGTTTCGTTAATTTGTTTTTTGAGATTTGCTAAACTATACATTTTTGGAAATTTTTGAAAAACATGGGAACATTGATTTTCAAGTTCAGTAGGTCCTACTGAACTTGAAAATCAATGTTCCCATATTTTTCAATGTCTCTATGGCGGCCATCTTGGAATTTCAAAATGGCGTCTACCAATAACTGGTTTTCTGCTATATTTCAAAAGATAAGTCAACTAAGCATGTAATTTCATTGGCTAATTCTATATTTTTGAGACAATGATCCCAACATGCAAGAGAAAATCCTCAAGTGTAGGGATTAGCTCTGGCTATTCATCACGATACAAGAAATAAGAAGCTGGTAAATCTCCTCAATGCCCAAGATTACTGTGTATCATATGGCCTCACTTTGATGATGGAAACAACCCTTGCCAATGCAATTGTGAAGAATACAGAACAGTTCCAAGGGTTGTATGTGCCACAGTTCTTGAAAAGGGGCACGTTTGTCTTTTTTGGCAGCTGATAACGCTGATTTGGCCGAGGATACGGCAGATGGCAAAGGTACCACACACGGGAAAATAACTGCTGTGTACCAGAAAGCTGGAGAACCGATCCCATCACCCTTACATATTACTGATGCACAGAGCTTTTCTGTGATCCCACACCACACAACTATAATGCCACGTGAGAAGCCGAGGCAGAAAGATATATCAACAAACGAGAGGATCAGTGAGTTCACTGTCAACAAGGAAAGCTCACTCATCTGGGAAGGGTCGTTGATTCAGTTATATCTCGGCTAAGAGACGGAGGCTCTTGTCCATTTCCAGGGTGGGCCCCCTACAACTCACTAATGTGTACCAACAAACGCTTGACCAAGGTAGGAGGCTAGACTTGGTGAGCTGCAAGCAGTCACGGCCGCATTAAGAGCACTTAGCTCTTCAATTAAAAATTTGGGATGGAAGCCGATCTGTATGGTTCTGCCACCATCCGACAGATCCTCAAATGCGTTTGCTACGTGCACACATATACTCATACATGGCACTATATAAACTGGCACTTCCTCGAGGATAACCCTCATCTCAAAGTGGTGTGCATTGAGGCAACTGCACATGTAGAAGATGCAGTCCAGGACAAATATACAGTTTGACTCAGGAGGATCTGGTCAAGAAGCTTCAGGATTGGGAAACAGAGAAGTCAAAGAATGCCATGTTTAGATCATTAATGAACTACCTTCATCGTGTAGAGACCATTCTATTCTTTGTAGCAGCATCCCGGAATGCTGATCTGAACCTTCACCTTGAAGCAGGAGAAGCTGTATATTGCAACGGATAGGATCAAGTACAAGCGACTTTGGCCACGCTACATACTTGATATGCACGACCTAAATTTCAACCACCCTGACACATGGAAAGAACTTGAAGAAGGCAACATAGCTGTCACCACAAGTGACATATCTTTTGTATCCATCGGGGCAGACCATGCCTGTGAACATTAGAACAAACTTATGAAGGTCCACACTGGTCTTATTGGAAGGTCCACACTGGTCTTATTGGAATTTCCAGTAATTCAAATGCATGACAACGCTTCTTCATGGCTGCTCCTGAGCTGTCTTGCCTGGCAAAGGACTTCAAGAGCCAGTTCAGCATTTAAGAAGCAACACCATTGAACACCACAACCTTTCCTCAGCTGCAGTGAAGCGAGAGCATGGAATTAATTCGCAACATCAAGGCTGCAATATTGACGCATGGCAATCCATTTGCAGCTGAAGGCCATGCACTCTACAACCTGATCACCTATATCGAAGACAAGTATGTGCCCCAGATCCTGAACATAGATGACACTGGGCAAAAGTTGTATGAACAAAATGTTGTTGAACGAATCAATGGTACTGTTAGTCTTTGGTCACCTGTAAAGAGACAAAACAACAAGATGCTCACATCTGGAAACACAAAACATGCAGTCAAGATTCTTGACGCAATGATTGACATGAAGGAGACCAAAGATCTTTATGGCAGACCACATGATGGTGTTGGCCAGGTCAAACTGAGATGAGGACCAGAAGGAAACTTTTGGGAACTATGAATTTACATTGACACCAAGGGCGCTGTTTGCTCCAAACGGATCAATGTTGACATGCAGTGACAAGTCCAAGCCTATACATGTCCTAGAGAAGCTGGAATCTGAGAAAAACAGTATAAGGGGACTTTTTGCCAGACGAAGAAACCACTGATGTGGCCCATCACAGCAAGCAGATTGCAGTTGTAGATGGAGTGGTATTTGTCCTGAAGCTGACTAAGAAAGCAGCAACAATGGTTACAGTGAGAGATCTGAGCCAGGTTTTCTATGAAAAACTGATGAATCTCACACAAAATTTTGATGAGATTATTCTTGTATTTGACATGTATTAATCCCATTCCCTGCAGAGTACAACCAGAGAAAAGAGACGCCATGGTCAGGGCCCAGTTCAGTACCATGTCAGAGATGAGACGAGTATAAAGCACATAACGATGGGCAGATTCCTAACACATGACAAGACCAAAGTAGATTTGACTGAGAACTTGGCGAAAAGGACTCTGGAGTACAGCAGAAGTTCCTCCAAGCTAGTCATCACTTCAGCATCTGGCACAACTGACAGCAACAAGGATCTCGGGAATTTTGATCAAAACAACCACGAGGAAGCTGTCACCTTGATGATATGTCTTGCAGTCTCTGCAGCAAGGCGACAGCCAAATATGATTTGCTGCTAAAGAGTACCTCCATCTCAATGACATCGGATGTTCTGCAGATCAAACCATTCAGGCATGTTCTAGGTCCAGAAAAGGCGAAAGCTTTACCTGCATTCCATGCTTTCTCAGGTGCTGACAACACTGGAAAGTTTGCAAGAGTTGGTAAAGTTACTTGGTTCAAGATCTTCCTTGAAGCTGATGATGACATAATTGAAGCCTTTAGGATGCTTTCATATGACGCCAAACTATCAGAAGAGCCGATGAGAAGTTTGGCCAGGTTTGTGTGTTTATTGTCCGAAAGGAATCCAAATTAGCAACATTCCAGAGCTGCGATGGCACTTATTCTGCACATGGCAGACAGTGATAAACTGCCACCCACAATCGGTGCCCTTAAACATCTCATAATGAGGGTACCTGTAGAGGCTCGAGTTTGGGGCCAGGCAAGCATTAAACAAGTTCAACTGGATCCGATGCAATATGGCTACCACAAGGACGACGGACGTCAGCTTAGACCAACTACCACTGATGTTCTTCCTGCACCAAAGGCCATTATCGAGATGGTGAGATGCCAATGCAAAGGATATTGTTCCTCACAAAGGTGTTCTTGCAGGTCAAAAAGCCTAAAGTGCAATGAACTCAGCTTGTGCACTACCCAGTGTGAATATGATGAAGACTCGCATACTGAAAACCGAGATTCAGATGACAGTGATGATGAAAACGATGACTGATACATTATAATGACAATCATAAAGTGTGTCCACAGTTGATGCGGATTTGAAGTTATATGAAGATTGTTTGATAGAGGTATGAAGATGTTAATCACTATTTCAATTTATTTGTTTTAAATTTTAATATTTTGTGGTTAAAAAATGGTTCTTCATATTAAATATCTTACATTACATTATACTTGGATGATTGTTGTTAGTCTGGGTGGATTCCTGATTACTTAAATCATATGTTTATTCAGCATGGCAACAATATGTGTTGTCTAGAGGCAGAGTTATCGAGCAAGATGTGTTTTTTTGGTCGCCATTTTGAAAAGCCAAGATGGCCGGCATAAAAACCCTGAAAAAAATGGGAACATCACTTTTCCTGTTCCCTATGTCCTGACAATTCTAAAAATATATAGTTTATCAAATGTCAAAAGAATTCCAACGAAAATACATAAGGAACTGGACTATGAGTGGAAGCAGCGTTTCCAGCGATAAACATAGTGACGAAGTAAGGGAAGTGCAAGATTCTTATCTAGTCTACTCAATGGGGAAAGAGGCAGGACACGTTTTGAAATCATTCACCTACGCACGTTTGGCATGACAGACAGAGAAGATTAAAAGTCAGTTTTCCGATCACGGGGAAACGGCTAATCTAGATAATGGGCCAAGGCCAGACAAGCACAGAAGGGAAAAGGGAATTCCAAATTTGCGAACGGTAAAGGTGTCACATGCTAAGGTGCAAGGGCACACGAATGTTAGGGAAATTTAAGACTATGTGTGTGGAACGTGGTAGACAACAGTGTTAATGTTGTTAAAAAGTGTACAGCCTGATTGAAACGTTGGGACATGTCATACGGATGTGTCAAAATTTGTGAATGAAGTCGCTGAGCAAGAGGAAGAGGAAGAATTCTTTGTAGGAACCATCACATAGGATGAGAATAAAAAGCCATGGGAGATAGATCTAGGGGGTTGCGGCCACCAGGTGACCTATAAATAAACCAACTAGACGACCAGCCACATTTGAGGCCACCACTACGGATCCTGAATGGGCCAAGTATGACTTTGGTTAACAAGGGAGCATTCACAGCTGAGACCACTTTGCATGGAACTACCTACATTTTTAACATTTATGTGGTGAGCAATCTCTAATCTCTCCTAGTCAGTATCAGTATCAGTGGCAAACGTTGAGACAGAGTTGAAGAGGATGGATGATGCATGAGTTATTAAGCAGATGACACAGTCTACTGAGTGGTGTGCACCTATGGTTCCGGTTTCTCTGGATACAAATGTAGGATAAAGATCTGAACCGTTTCAAAGTTATGATCCAAGTTAAATCATTTTAAAGGTATAATTCTCTTCATAACAAACATATGTATACAATGTATCTGTTTATTATAGGGTTGGGATAATATCGGTTTGCATGTTATGGTCAAGGTTCTAACTCCTTTGGGAGTGCCAGTGTAGAGAAGTATTTGGACCCCTATGGTAGACGTACCCAAGGTACTTATTCTGTACATAGTATTTGCAACCCATTAGGGATAAATGGACTCCCTCTTCAGGAAAACCAGCTTTGGTGGAAATATATTTGGTGGTAATGGCTACAACTAACTGCAAATACAGTCAAGCCCCCTCCCCAAACCTCATACACACAGCTCCAATCCAACAAACACACCTCCCCAAACCAAATTAAAGCCTAATGTCCCCGTGTTTGCTCATATTTCCAAATTGTTCGACCAAGTCGTTCCTCCAAATGGTGTAAATGGGGCTGAATAGCGCAGTTATGAGGGAGTTCGATTTCGGACCTGAAACGTTTCGGGTTCGAATCCCAGTAGGGAAATAGCGCTCTTTCCATTGCTTCCCGAGTATCCCTTTCACTATCGGGTAAAGTACTACTCTGTGGCTGGGAGGCCAACCATGTACGACCCAAAAATCAAGTCATTTCAGTTTTACATATATAGTGGGTATAATTTTTACCTTTAGTGTGTTTTTGTTTTGCATCCATGGATGATTTTACATTAGAAGTCCTTTGTCTGGCAAATATTACTTAATCTTTTTGTCAAAAATAATAATTTATTCATGTTTGTTAATAGTGTCTGAATCTAATATAACTGATGAAATTTTGGAAAATAAATACAGTAAGACCGCAAAAAAAGATGTTTCTAATCATTTTGATATTTTCGAAATGGCATGGTTTCCCTGCTTTTTAACGTGTTTTATAACCATATTTTAGTGAACATGGCCTTGTTTAAAAATTGCAAATAAAACAAATAACTAGGGATACTTAAATAACAGTGAATATTTATAAATACAGGCAATAACACTCTAATTGAAGCCTCAAAAGCAGTAAATATGAATTTCTGAGCTCCAATATTATTACCAGGTAACTCCAAAATTCTGAATCGGAAGAAAACATTGACCTGCTGGGTTTGAAATAACCTACGATAAGAAACATTTCTTTAATGTTTTGGGCCTAAAATATGTGAGCGTTTGACGCTAACAAATTCAACACATTTTATAATTGGTAGTAATTTGTTCATGATGTTCACATATTTTTCCTGAGTCACCAACTTCAAACAAACAGTTCAGTTTATGCACCAGCATTTCGTGCTTGTTGCTCATCAAAGACTATTCCGCTCTTTGATCACAACCGCCAGCTCGAGTTTTCCTTCCTTCTTCACTTTCTCACCCTTCATTACCTCCACCCCCACCCGTTATTGCTCAGCTTTTTATTGCGACGTTACCCTAACCACATACATTCCGATCAAAATGCAACAAGAGGAATATGTCCGGATTTTTCGCTACCTGAAAGAAGGCGTATATCCCACAAAACAGAAGACTGAAAAGCGTAATTTTCGAAAGAAGTGTAAAGTATATGATAGTATCTGATTCACTCCACAACCAACACAAGAAATGGGGTTCTCTAAGAGTCGTACAAAAGTCGGAGAAGAATGGAATCTTGACATCGCTGCACGCCCATCCAACAGGCGGTCACATGGGAGTATACAAAACGTAAGTTTAGATATGTTTCATGATGAAAAATCAAAATAATGATGTACGCACTGATTCATAAAACCTTAATTCTACACACATAACTTTGGTCACTGTCGGTATACCGTCAATGACTTCAAAGACCTCGGATGTCTTACCTTGACATATTAAGTCAAAGTCTGATGATATCTCAGTACTATATTTTGCATAACCAGCTGATAACCTTCAATAAAAACTATTAAAAAACTTAACAAAAGTAAATTATTATCTTTCTGGTTTTCTCAAATCACATTTTCAGAATATTGGGCTCCATAAATAAAATACTAGTAAATGTTTATCGAGCACATTTTAAAGTGTGCAGGGAGGTAGGACATTTTTTTTAGTATATATTCAGAAAATGTTGACGAGGGCAGAGGACATTTTAATATTTTTGGTCGCCAATAACAAATTTTGCGGTTTTTCTTCAGAAAAATGCATCTGGGCTTTAAAAAATGTCATAAACAAGTGTTCAATTTATGGATAATATAGTCAACCTGGTGATGAAAATGACTAATGCGCAAGGTTTTAAGTGGCGTGGCGCGCCCATGCCCAGGAAACATTTTTCTTTTCTTAATTAGCCTTGTTACAGTGCCGATAAATAGTTTAAAACTATGTATTTCATTGTCTTCAACTTCAAGAATAACGAGTCTTTCCGTTTCTATTATCTGCTATTATTACCATGTTTAGTAATATTTGTTTTGTTAAGTTTCCATGGCAACAAGTTGGACTCAGGTTCTGTAAGAGTAGGGTTCGCTTAATTCAATAATTACATATTGTTCTTACCACACTTTGCATGTCTGTCAGGCATGTACTTAACTAATGACATTTGCCAAATAGGAATTTTTGAATTTCTTTCTACATTCCATGTCAACGTATTTTCTATAAGGGTGGATCCATTTTAGGAGCATAGTTTAGAAACCATTGAATATTTACTTGCCAAACTCTATAAGTGTGTTAGTCACGTGCTGAACGGGTGCCTTTTGCAGTTAGGTTATTTTTAATAAGTTCATCATTTACGTTTCTGGAGCCAAAAGTTGGACTTGAGTTCTGTTGATGGTGCTTTTCGTTTCCAGAGGATAACTTAAAAACAGTTCAATATTGTCTCATGAAACTCTGCATACCTATCAGACACTGGCAGAACTTGTTTATTTTGCTAATTGTTCTCCAATTTCTGTGACAGGTTGTACCTCGGTTAAAAAACTTGTAGGGTTTGTCTAATTATGTCATAATTTCTGCAACTGGGGTGCGGGATATAGTCACGTTAGTTACAAACCCTTGTTTTATTTATCTTTCAGTCAGAAACAAGAAAAGTCTTTTATTTGGAAATTCAATCGTGTCCATTGAATAATCTGTCATAATCTGGCAGTCGCCGTGTATAAACCGAAATATTGCTGAGTGAAACGTGAAACTATGTTTGGAACCTTTCAGTTTCATTTGCATGGTTTGTACATGTTTATTATCAAACCATACTGCAAAGAATATTCTTTCAAGTTTAAAATATCCAACATATTTAACATGTGTTTTTTAATTCATTGGTATTCTATCGTTGATTTGAAACCAAGCGTTTGGTTCCAAATGAAAGTATCAGGTTTCGGGTCTACGATCGAAATATTTTAATTGATAAAAACATCAATAGAGCAATATCCTAAATGAAAGTGATATTGACTCCTTTGATCTAGTTCTTCAGCCGAAGCATTTTTTAATCAATTTTAAAATCGAGCTTAAATTTTCTAATTTAAAATGAATGCCCATGAGGATGCTAGATTTCAAACTAAATTTATACCCTCTTGTTGATGAGTGCTAAGTACTATTTTTATTCTCTCTACAGATGGCACAAACTCACGAAGCGTTATTTCCATAGAAATATGTTGGATATAGACTCAAGTGGGGATTGGGTTTGTTTACTGAGTAAAACTAAACAAACTTGGAATGTCTCTTCACAGAACTTGGTACATTTAGCAACTAGTAGGTGAACAATGTCTTTTGCTGTTTTGATTTTTCAGATTGTATTTCTTTAGTTTCCATGGAAACAGGTTGAACTCAACTGGGGATGATTTTTGTTGTCTGAGTAGAAATTGCAAACTGTGTAGTATTTTTGATTATGAAACTTTCTACAGATATCAACTGGATGGTCAGCTAGTAACTTTTGCTTTTTGGGGTTTAAGTAGATCTCTATATTTTTCTGTTTTCGTGGAAACATTTGGGGTTTGGTTGCTAATAACCATGTAACTGCTGTATTAATTGAAATTCAACACAAAAAAGTGCATAATTGAGATCAGTCGGTTATTGGGTGTCAAATAGTATGCTGGGGATATCTGAAACATTGTTTTATATTATATTTAAACATGTCTGATATATATGAAACATAATATTTTGCAATTTCATTCAACCTTATATTTTTCTTTCAGGCAACAAGTATATTGTTGTCATCACGGAATATCTGACCAAATGGTCTGAAGCAGAAGAAGTGGAGAACAAGTCGGCCGAAACTATCGCAGACATTCTCACACGCTTCATATGTCGATTTGGGGTTCCAGAGACGCTTATTACAGAGCAGGGTCGTGAATTCTGCAAAACGTTGAATGATGAGCTGTGCGAGCGTTTGGGAATAGACCACAAGATATCATCCCTGTAGCATCCACAGACAGGGGGCCTAACTGAACGTTACAATAGAACTCTATGTAATAGCTTTGTTAGCATGCACATCTTTTGGATGATATATCCATCACTCCTATGGAAGAGTATATAAGCAGAAGTAAAATGGATCTTGATGGTACTTTGGGGACAGAGATTGAGATTATTTCCGCAGCTACAATGCTGAAGACGTCAATCCATGTCTATAGCAGAGTAGGAATGAATAGTGGAGAACCCACATTCGGATGGCTCGTATATTCTCCGCTGGGAAACACAACCAAAATGAGTGAAGAGGCCATATATCTTGAGAATATGAGCGACCATTTCCATCCAGTCAAAAGCACCGATACTACTGGCATCCATACCCTGGAAAGGCCGTTCTTCAGAGTAGAAAAACATCTCCCAAGGAAGTTCTTGAAATATGTTCCCCGTGATGTTCTTTGCTCCTGCTTAGTCGACAACTTCAAGGATGCACAGTTACTTCCAACTCTGTGTCCTGTTGCTCTGTAATTTTCTCAGGTTGTCGTATCAGCTGAGAACTGCATAACGAACGCTGGGTTTGGTTAATCATTGTTTGCTGATATACTAAGAGACGTCTGTACAGGCTGACAGCTTACTGGTACTCACGCCGCGCATGCGTATAGATGTACAATGCTGATAGTCTGACGGATAATTATGGATCACATATTATTATAGGTATATTAATGTCAATCTGTTAAATCTTAAACGAGATTGGTGAATGTGCAAGCCGGGAGATGAATGCAAATCTTTTCAACATGCTGTGTGATCAGGTTTCATTTGAAGAAAACTTCAAATTAAAGTACTGAACCTTCTAGCTTAATAGCTGACTTCATTGTCGGAAACGTGTCGAAGGTGTGGACAACCAACTACAGATTTCAAATTGACCAAGTAGAGATGGTTTGTGTGTAACATATTTCTTTCATATAAATATGCATTCAATCACAAAAATGCAAACGGTGTTGTTGTTACATGGATGTCCATTATTTCCGAGATTTGCACAGCCTTAACAATTGACCGAGATGGCGATGGTTTGTGAGTTACATGTATCGTTCTCGAATGTTAATAAAAGTATGCATTCAATAAAAAAGAATGCAAACGGAGTTGTAGTAACTTGAATTGATATCCCAGGAACAGTATTTACATTTCCGTGTCTTTAATTAAAACACTATTTGTGCAAAAAGGGTCTGTGACCTGCGCAGGGCATTGTGGGTCATGCGTGCGCATCCAAGCTAGCGACACTTCCGTTTCCGGTGACGTCCGTTTCTGAGGGCCATCTCCCCATCCAAGATGGCGTGGGAGGAGAGAGGGCGGGAAGGCGGGAGGGAGGAGGAGGAGGAGGAGGGAAGGAAAGAGGGAGAGGGAGGAAGGAAAGAGGGGAGGGAGGAAATGATATCCCATGATGAGAAGAATGACACAAGGTGTAAGAAGGAAAAGGTCCCCCAGAATGTCCATGTGCCATCCATAAAGAGTGTGCGTTTTCTCGCTTGTTTTCTCGCCTTTTCAGACACACACTCGGTATTGGGGACATCTTGGGATGATGACATGGCATTCACAGACCGTCTTTGCCTCATGATGACTGTGACTCCACTGAAAGAAGGTCTGGGGGTTCGCCTGCTTTTATGAAAGTCTCTTCATCTCATCGGATCGGCACATACACAAGGGGTAATTCGGAACTCGAAAACAGGCTGGTGCGTACGCGATGGTCTTGCAACGTGGTGGTCTTCAAGTCCAAGAACAGGTAAGTGTAAGGCTCTCGGGTGGTGTCTTCATAGGCTTCACACATAAAAGGAACTTTGCCTGGAAACACCTGGCAGGCCAGACTGTCGATCTGCGATACATCTCTTGTATTGAGCATTCAGACTGATGGTGCGATGTTGTGGTGATTGAGCAATGGGATGCGATGGGATGGCATATCCAACACCTCGGGGCGATGCATCTGCTCCATACATTATTTCACAAAGGAACATTTTCCTGATCCCGTGGGTCCCGCAGTGAGCATCGTAAAATGGTGGCGTAGGGCCAAACGTGAGTTCAGGACCTCTTCATCATCATCATCACCATCATCATCATCACCACCACCACTTGACGTCATCCTGTGTTCGGGGTGACTGTCACACTGTGACAGTGGTGGTGGTGGTGGATGAGGATAGCTACCCAGATGAGAAGTGCTGTCCTGCGGGGTTGCAGAGGTTTATGGAACCGTCTTCTATGCCTCTCCATATTATCATGTCTAGTGAACTGCCTCACACATTCTGAACATGATGTGGACTCCATGGCGTCTTACATGTCACTGACGATGTGATAAGACTCTATCATGAGTTCTTGATGACTGACACCAGGCAACTGATCTTTCAAGCAACGTCTTTCTCTTTTATCTTTACTTTTACAACGAGCATATGAACAGACATGACAGACTGACAGCGTTGACAACATCTCAACTCAGCCTCTTCCCTCAGTTTGACACCCTATTGGATCAATCAAGAGACAAAGAGTCAGTCTTACAGGGTGAACAGTCAGTCTTACATGGTTGTATAGTCAGTATTACATGGGTATACAGTCAGTCTTACAGGGATGTACAGTCAGTGTTGCAGGGGTAGTACACACAGTCTTACAGGGATGTACAGTCAGTCTTACAGAGCTGTGCAGTCAGTCTTACATGGTTGTACATACATGTCTTATATGAGCGTACAGTCACTCTAAAGTGCTGTACCGACAGTTTGCAGTCAGTCCTAAGGGGTGCACTGTCAGTCTTAAGGGGAGGGGGTACTGTCAGTCTAAAGAGGTGTACAGCTTTACATCTTTATGGCTTTACGTCTTTTAGAGGGTCTCAGCTCCTCACATTCCTCCAAGACATCCATCAGGGCTGCTGTTCAACGATGTTTCAGGCTCTCTGACCATTTGCGTTTTACTGCAACCACATCACTCACCAACCCTGGTAGGATCTTTTTACTCATCTTGAGCACCGATGTGCCAGCAGATTTAAGGAAAGGCAACGCCATCTTCAAGATATCTCCGAGACCACTGCCACGTTGATGATACCCTCCTTTGTATACGTTGATACCACTCCCACGCTGATCGAACTGTCCTCGATCCATCTGGGTGTGCCAACGCGAGTCCCAACATGTTGCGACGTCTGAAGTGAAGTGTCACCATGGCTTTTCCCATTTGAAATGGCACGGGTCGCCCCGTGTCGTCCATGATATAGAGTTTAATACCCTCAAAAGAACCATGACGCAGTCCGAGGTAGTGAATGTGCTGAGGGTTTTTAATCACCACACTGTCTTGCATCATCTTCTTTGACACAGGCGCGTAGATCAGCAAGGGAGCCATCGTATTGCCCACAATTTGATCTTCGACCAAGTTGGTGAAAATGTACACAGTATCAAATCCTGACAGACAATGCGCTTTTGTATCACCTGTGATTTCTACACAGCCACTTGTCATGGGAGTAGCCCCCACTTGCCACTTGGCCAAGGCACTCAAGGGAACGGGCGTCTCTGTGTAGGTTTTATAGTCCTCCTCATCGAGGAGTGGACTTGGCATGATCACTTCCGTGGAATAGAGTGGTCCACCAATATTTCCCATGAGAGGATGATTGATTGCTAGTTCTTAAGGGGCTTGGAATCGCATCTTTCCATCTTCAAGCATGTCAAATCGAAGACTATCTTGGGGTATTTGACATCAATGACAAACGCACGCATCACCGGGAACGGAAGTGACGTCATCGTGACGTCACGCATGACCCACAATGCCCTGCGCAGGTCACGTGATGACGTCATCAGAGTCACAGAGGTCACGAGACCAAACCGACCAATTAGAAGCCAGGAGCGGTTACTGTGCGCCGTCCTCAACCTGCCATGCGATTGAGTAACTTTGCACAGGTAATTTATATGCATGTAGTATATATCCTGCACAAGCGCCTGGAGTTTACATTATATAAAGTCGAGAATACAATGCTAAAATTGTCAAGCTCCAATTGCTAGGTTTTTATCAAAGAAGTACTGGGGGATCATAGTACCATGGGTTCAGGTCCAAATACTATGGGGTTCCAAATACTTCACTACACTGGACAGATGAACAGAAGGGTCAATCCTGGTAGATATGTGCATTCCTCTCATTATACTCTCAGTTGTACATATGGTTAAACAGTGGGGATCTTAACTGTGTCCTAGTTATGAACTCTTTTAAGTCCCGGCCCTTAGTCCCAGGGGGTGGGGGAGGGTTCAGCCCCTCCATTTCTCCAATTTGAATCCCCACCATTGGAGAAACAAAATATGGTTGATATATATCTTTAGTTCCAGAGAAGAAGTCGTCTGAAGCATTATAGCCAAATTACCCCTATTTGGCCCCGCCCCTCAGCCCCATCATTTGTACAATTGTAAATCCTCAACACTGCTTCCAACCAAATATGGTTGATATCTATCTCTTAGTTCCAGAAAAAAAGTCGTTTAAAGGACTTGGGACTATTTTGAGAACACGAAGAAAAATTCCAACAAGTGGCGTTCGATTCACGTACGTTACCTTCGGCTTAGGAAGGGTATGCACAGCTAGAAAAAGAATGTCTGGCCTCTGTATGGGCCTGTGGACAATTCTTCTCAAGGTATCTGGTTGGACTGGATACTTTTCGTTTTAGGACAGACCACAAGCCATTATTGCCACTCATGATCAAGTAGGATCTCAACAATGCTCCTGTGAGGGTAACACATCTCCCATTTAGACTGATGAGATTCCGTGCTACAGCCGAACATGTATATAAGTAGGAAGGAGGTGTTGGTATCTGACCAAATATCAAGAAGCCCAGTCTTTTGATGAAACGTTGAAATAAAAGACGGCGTAGAAGCCTTTGTTGACACAGTATTAGAGAATCGTCCTATGTCAGCCAAGAAATTACAGGAGATCCAACAAGCTACAGAAAGATATACTACACTTGCCGTCAGGCTGCAATAGTGTGCCAACTGCAGCTAGAGATTACTTTGAATATCGTGGAGATCTTTCGGTGTCAAGGAACATGATAGATTCATGAGGGACAAAGCACGCTTTAACTCCAAAGTGGCATGATTCCTGAGTAAAAACAATTGACAGGCTAAGGAAGGAGTCCATTAAGGCATGCTATGATCATCTGACCAAGCAAATGCACTATCTGAACTTAAGCAAGGTGATGAAGTCTGGCTCAAGTCGGATTCGAGAGATGGGTTGGAAGACTCCAGGGGTCTTTAGGACTCATGCAGGTACGTCTAGGTCACCGACTTCAGTGGTCAGGCTTAAGAGGAGGCATATCCTTTTGGTAGTGTGAACTTCGATGAGAGCAACATCACAGTGCCAGATTGCAATACTCTGATGAACTCAGATGTTAACAAAGAACTAACCCATAAAGTACTCCAGCCTGCATCCCCAGTAAAACAGAAAAAGACCAGCCAGCTGGAGACGACAACCATGAGAGGGCATGTTGTGCGAGTACCAGCTTGGTGCAGAGACTAATAATGTACTTTAATGCTTCCAATTACATTCTGATAGAAATGTTTAACAGTCATTTTTTTAGTTGGTTGAGAGATTATGAGTATTATGCTGAAGTACTATGCCTAAGTATTTCCATGGATGACAGTTGAACTTTATCCTTGGAGCTCATAGTTGGAAAGTTTTACATTCTCTTAAAAAAGAAAAGGGGGAGATGTTCAGTAGTCATAAGGTTCACACTATATTGTAAGGTCATGCGCAGTAGGAACCAGAAGGACAGCTGGCAAGATCACCTGGCAACGGACACACATGTAATCTACGAGAATAACTTATATAATTATGTCAACAGCCGGGACCCATATTCTTACACAGAATCCCCATGCAGGGTGACCATTATTTTCAAGGTAGCTCAAGACAATTCTTTTTGATGTCAAGTGCGAAAAGCTACTTTTTTGACAGTGTATGGAGATAACTTGATGAAACATTGTAACTAGTGTTTGATTGGGTCTAATGTTCATGATAGCATTTTAACTTAGGTGACAGCAATTATTATGTTTATAAAAATTGAAACAAGATCAAACTTCACAATATCAGAATATCTCTGTTTGCCCCACTCCTTAGCCTACAGTTATGCCTCATTTCAGTACATGTGCAAAAAATGGGCGATTGATAGCCATGAATTGGTTACTAAAATGACCATCTTGATGGCCATGTTTGAAATTGTATCAGAATTTTGTGAGAATGTTTTAGAGACGCCATAGGTAAAATCATTCATGCAATATTTCAGCTTCATAGGGCTTGTAGTTTCTGTGGTGATGTTTAAGTCAGTAGCACTATATAAACGAGTCTGCTTGAAAAACAGTGGACGAAGCTTGATCAAAACTCAAAATTACATGCAGAAATGGATGAGTTATGGTAAAGAAATGACACTATCAGTGTCTTCTGTTTGAAACTGGTGCAGAATTCTGGGGGATCATCCATATGAAGTTCAAAATATCAAGTCATGGATAATCTTAAACCAATGGGGGAACCATTTTCAAAACACGGTTCATCTTAAAACACTGTGCCTGGTGACTTCCAGTTTGTATCTGTCACATATCATTAGTGATGAATATTGCCTTGACATTTGTACTACAATTTAATGCAATTTTGATTCATACATTTTGATACTAAAATCCACAATATATCTTGCTTTTTTTGTGTTCAAAAGGCTAGTATGACAGAAAAGTGCACACTTTGTAAATGTCAGAAATATGTTTTCTAATAACATTTACCTCTGGGATAATGCAATACATTAAGGACGTTAGTTCCAGCGTAAAGAATTATTTATCCAATTTATGAGATAATTTGTGAGATGTATTTAGATAAATACTTTTCATCACTAACAATGCCAAATGCATAACATATATATTTTACATGAATAAATGTCGAAATTGACAACATCGTAAATGATGTAGAGGCACTGTTACTTTCAAAATATACTTCAACGACACTAGAACGAAGATTGATGGCCTAGAAACAGTACAGTACTCTTTACCTCTTCATTCCACTGAATTCGAGTATTTCTGTTCCACAGATGGGTGGTTACCTGAAACAAATGTCAGACACAACATTTAATATTATTAAACACATTTCTCTCTGCAACAATTGATACTCCTAAAACAAAATTAATAAGCCATTGTTGGAATAATCAAAACGCAGCTTCAACCAGATGAGGTGAAATGGGGTTTCAGGTCGCGTCCAAGATTATTGCACTAGTCCGAACTAATGCCTATTTTATAGTGCTAGCCCACTGAGACACCATGCCACAGTTTAACGTTAACATTAATGCCCAACTCTGACTCCTTGTAGTAAGGGGTTGACATTTATGAAAAAAATAATTTATGACCACCATTCTTACTTGCCCTATTCTAAATACAGAATTGAGAATCAGAGATACACCTGTCCTCAGCGGATTTTTTGTAATATAAGATTAAAACTGTCCTATTTGTCTTTCTTTTTTTTTACTCTACATCTCATGTTCAATACAGAAACAGTGAGTCTAATCAACACATTTGCTGCTGCATGATACAGGCTTAGGTTAAGCATCTTTCACTAAAGACAAGATATGTCTTGATCCTGGTGTATTCTGACTCCATTCCATCATAGCAGGTCTTGGATTAAAACATAACAACATATTCAACAATATATTTTTTTCTAGTTTAGGAGGTTCATGAAAAGACCTTCACTTTCTGAAGGGACTTCAATAATGAGAAGATATTTCTTCTGGAAGACAAGAGATACATCTGTGAGGATATCAAGAAGGGTGCACGTAGTTTTCACAAATGAAAGTGTCTTCATTTTCTTCAGCCATGACTGACACTTGGCACTTGGATATGATCTACCATTTGCCACACGTTCTAAAAGATTGAGTTGTGAATTAAGGGCTTATCTTCTGTGCCCTAACAACTCAGATTTTGCTCACCTGTTTCACATCGGAAAGATTGGCAAGATCAGTATTGAATATTTCAGACACTGTTGTGATGTAATATGATGTAACATTTGGCCATTCGGATCATTTTTAGAAGTTAAAAAGTTTGTTTTAATCACGTGAAGTGGTTTGATCAAGACATGATATAAAAAAAATATATATACACAGAGGAATTTTGTTTTCCTTGTCAAATAACCATAATAGCAAAAATGTATCTCATCTTGTGATCTGGCAAAGTTAATGTGTTCATGAGTGGCACTTACACCAATCAAAATTTCAACTTTTGTCAACCACCAGATGAGAGAGTTAGTAATGAGTTAGTGAGTGAGTTGGGTTTAACGCCGCTTTGACTAGTATTTCACTTATATCAGGGCGTGTCACTTGATGTTGGATTAAAGCCTGATGTGATGTATGTCTTAGACGTTCACCACATTGGTGAAACACACGAGCACGGGTATAGTGCTGACAACATACTAGGGGCGAACCGGGATTCAAACATACTGTCATAGGTTTCTGGCGTGCCCAAAGGGTCACAACTCTGCATAGCGAATCCCCTTAGGCGATTTGACCAACCGTGCCCCGTGCACAACTGTAACAAACTATCATCAAACAAAGATGCTTTAAATGAGATATGTATTGCGTAACATTTCATGAAGAAACAGAGACAATATTAGACCATAACATACGACAAAATATATGAACAATAAGTGTAAAACACACAGGTACATTCAACATACAAAGGAGGTACATTATAACAATTCTATTTTTTTTATTTCTTGTATTGTATAGTTTACCACTTGGTAGTCTTTCGAAGCGAGGCCGTGAGATCAGCTGATAGTTCATTCCAGTTCGCTTTGTTGATGTTTTGCCCTAGATGTTTGAATATCACACAAAGAAACATGCAGTCGATTTTCATTTTATACCTACCAATAAGGCTACATCATATGCCTGCATTTCAGTACAGTGGTATGCGAAAAGTCAAGGTCTTATGCAAAGTAAAGTTGCCAGAAGCCTACATCTTGTGAATTGTGACAGCAACACACAGAAGTATTTATGAAGTATATAACTGAGGATAGTGACAAATGTCTTCAATAAATTGTAAAAGAAACAGGCAGTAGTATAGGTAATGATGGTTCTGCCGCAACTCCACTGGAGCCGGATCTATATACCTATACTGCTACTACAGGTGTCATTTTTTATGCGTAAACGCTAATGCGATTCAACGATAGTCATGAGTTGTATTAAACGCAACATCAATATTAATTAATAATGAATAAAATTTACTATAGCCCACGAGGATATTGGAAAGGTGTAGGAGCAATAAAAAAATTAGCCACCGCGGCTAAGGTATCTAAAGATGTGGCCAAGGATTGGTTAAAGAAACAAGCGATGTGGCAAATATATTTACCGGCACCGCGTTATATACCGAGGAAGAAGTTTGATATTTTTACAACAAATGAAGTTCATCAGGCTCTTTCTTCCCCACGATATGGTAAAATGCAAAACGTATAAATACGCTTTAACAGTAGTGGATGTGGCTAGTCGATACAAAGAGGCTGAGCCATTAACCTCAAAAGATTCAACAGAAGTAGCTAATGCACTGAGCCGCATATATAAACGCGGGCCACTAAAATGGCCTAAGCTATTTCAAGTAGATCCCGGTCGCGAGTTTATGGGATCGATAACAAAACTGTTAACAAAGCACAATGTCAAAATCAGGCGTGGTGAAAGAGAGGCCCACCGCAGTCAAGCTATCGTCGAAAGATTTAACCGGACATTAGCGGAACGTTTGTTTGGCTATCAGTGTGGGATCGAAATGAAATCCGAGCGATTGAGATCAACCGAATGGGTAACACGATTATCAGTCGTTGTATCAGCGCTGAAAAATGAAGTAACGAGATTAATGGGGAAGAAACCATCCGATGCTATTAAAATGAAATCCGTGACTTCCGAATCTTCAGCACCGAGGAGAGGCAAAAAACGAAAACTTCCGGATAGAATAAGGGTAAGATATTTATACCAGGCCGGTGAACTCAAAGGAGGCCTACGTTGCACAACCGATCCCATATGGTCCCTTAAAACGTATAACATTAGTCAATTGGTTACGAAAGAAGGAGAGCCTATTCTTTATTATCTTCAAGATGGACCGGGTAGGGCATTTGTACGAGAAGAGTTGTTCATAGTTCCCAACGGTACGGTATTACCACCATAACCATAAGCATAGGTAGTTACACCATCATTATCAATCCATCTCTTTGTATCTAAGGGGGATAATGATGTCTTGTTCATTCTTAATCCATATATCCTATGATTGTAACTTCTTAAAGAGTTCATCTCGTGTTTGAACGTTCTACCGTTGAATAATGATTCTTTATACTGTTCGTGTTTGATATGCTTTTTTACAACATACTTCTTAACACCCTTGGCTTTTCTTATCTCCCCATTATCAGACTTCTTTCTAGAATACATCTTAGGTCTTAATCCTACATACTCCGCTATAGGGGTCCCAGCACATTCATCCTTCATCTTACCTAACACCCTTTAATTTACTACGCTGTGCAGTGGATTATCTTTTGGGTAATTGCTTGTGTCGTACATATCAATTTCTTCTGCCATATCTTTATACACATCCTCGGTTTGTATTTCCATCAACAAAGAATCTCTGTCGGTATATAACACCTTGCATCTATCGCCGTATTGCTTCTTAAGTTTGTTGTAATAAAAGTCATACATTAAGTGTTTTGACAAGTCGAGGATACTCATACTGACGTACACCGGTCTGTTGAATTTTATATTACTCTTCTGCATATGCAACGCGGCTAAGTCGTTATCGAATATCTTGCTTCTGTTAAAAGCCGGACTGGCTATAAGTTTCCTGAGTCTTTCTTCCTCATTAGATCTGACTAATTTAACATCAACACGCTTCCTTAGATTCTCCATAGTTTTACCAAATACTGAGTTATTCATGAGCTTATACAGGTTCTATCTTTCTTAAATCTGTGTTCAGCATTATATAGGGCTCCATCCAAGGGCTTTGATCAAACTTTAGAACTCTGTGTATTTTCTTAAGTTTCATACCTAACGATAGATATAACTGGAGATTTCTGTAGTGAACTATATATTTTGTCTTATCCATCAAATTTGGTACGAGTTTTTCTACGTTAGGTAACCTACTATTACCCATCAAGGAGCGTTGATATTCCGACATCCAATCTTTATTAACCATTAATCTGTCGGGAGCTAGCGGATAACTGTTATGATCTTTATGTAAGGAACTTGGATATTCCAAGTCAACTTCTTGTATGTACCCTTTATTCGCATCATTCACATTGATATTATGGATATCATTCTCATTGACCCACTCAAAACCACCCGTAGGTTAAGGTTGACTCATAGCCCATCCGTACAAATTGTTAGCGTCGAGATATAATATGTGCGTGTCGGGTTTACTAGAATCGTATCCTTCCACTAATTTATTATTAGCCTTAGAATACCTTTTCGCTGCCATTGATATACCACCTCTTAATCCTTTCTCAATAAACAAGTGCATATCGTAATCTGTGAGTAGTTTTAGTTCTACGACGGTCTTCTTCAACAATGCATCCCACGATAGTCCGGGACTGGAATAGTACCATGTCGGGTCCAAGCCGTATTGTTTTAAACATGTCTTTCTAAATATCTCGAATATATCGGCGAGTAACAGTACATCGGTTTTTAAGTACAGATCGTGATAATCGCCTAAATTCTTACAACCTAATTTATCCCAGACCGTCAGAGCGTGTTCATAATCGGCATCTGTTATTTTAGATTCTGTTAAGTTACTATAGAATGATTCGAGGGGTGGTAATTCAGTTTCTTCGAATCTAGACCAATCATCCATATATTCGTAAGGATATACACCTTTTCTCAGCAACAAATGACGAGTTATCTTATCGGTATATTTATTTGTTATCGCACAGTCATCGGGATTGTTCGCATTAGCTAAATTGTCCAGAGAAGATAACAGAAACTGTACGGAGTCTATGAATCTAAGCCCATTACTTTGCTTTATTCTAAATTTCCCATCCTTGTCCCTATAATCTATAGGTTTAGTCAACGAGAACGATATGTATTTTTCCATATTATTAGGAATGCACGTTATACCGCCGTCGGTCTTTGAGATAGCTTGCATGATGAGATGTGAACCGTATCCCCTAAGGTTGTGAAACACAACGGGGATGGGTATTGTTTGAGAATTCATTTTTAGTTTCAAGTTACACTCGTTATGCGTGGCTCCCCGATAATTACCTGTGACGTGGCAATGATCTCTTACGGAATCCCCATCCAGGGGTTTATTACAAACGTGACAACTCGTTGACTTATTATAGGCCCTCCAATCATCCCTCCTCATACACATTGGTTTCTTACACGATAATTTTTCCCTGATTATTCTCTCTTCATTTTGTAGATATTCTAGGAACTTTCCCGCTGCATCGGCACCTCTGTAAATCACGGGCGGGTTTGTTTTCCCATCATACCTTACAACGATATATCCAAACCCACAAGGAATATGTTCTTGAGTTTTGTACGTAAAACTATCTTGATTATCTTGATTGCTTTGGTTGGTATTTTCTTTGGGTTTGATAAGCGCTTCGAAGTCGGCGTAAATTACGTACGGTACTGGCATTTGATTACTATAATGTTCAAATTTTAATATATTTTTTCCCTCTTTAGGCATATCGATCCTGATAGCGGTCTGTCCAACACCTCTACAGTCTTCTTTATGCGCTTCAATAGATCTTGTCTGCTGTACCCATGTAGGCATCTTTCGCAGAAATATTTCTTTCAAGCATGTTTTGTTTGATCGTATAATAGCCTGTTTAAACTCTTTATCCACGTATAATGACATTTTCCATCTTTTTCGATCAGAAATGAATTGATTCTGGGGATATGTTCTGGAGCGGAGCTTATCCTGTGTACAACAATTCCTTTAGAATGTCCGAAAACATTAATAGCTAAATTATTTTGCCTTTCCACCGTCGAGTTCTTTCCCATAAACGAGGAAGTATTCTTGCATGGCAGATTCGACATCCTTAAACGTTTGAATTGAATGTCCTTCCTTACGCATTTCTTCATGAATAGAATCTAATCTCTTCATTCTCTGCCGCGTATATTGTGACTGGGCTGCTTGGAGTTGTTCTAAAGCATTGTTATGTCATTTACGTTCCTCTTCAACTTCTTTAGCGTTTGATTCCCTCATACTAGAAAATAAAAAAATACTCCCCGAAAAAGCTAGAGCATTAACAATAGCTCCACCGACCATCATCACAATTGTTGCCATATGTTTAATAATATAAAATATTCAAATGTTTACATGAATATAATACATTCAAATGTTTAATTAATTACTTCATTATGTCTTCCGGGATAAGCCCTTGTTTGATGAGCATATCCTTTGTTGCCATTGCTAATCCAATATCCAGAATCATCATTGGTATATCATAACTATTTAAATCTAGCTTGGGAGGTGTGGCTTTAGTAATAATTTTAGCCATACGAGCATAGCCAATGGCCAAGCCGGTGACCACCTCTGAATGATACGTTGCGTTTACCAACATTTTACCGTCTGTAACTGGAGTAGTCATGCTTCTTATAGCATTATATGGGGGCTAACCTCTAATTGAACTTGTTGTTGCAATTGGGGTGACGTTTTCTCTTCTCCGGTCTTATAAAAGAACCATACAGCCGCTATACAAACAACTCCTACTAGTGCCAATGTTTTAATCGGATTACTATTTGAATTATTTATTAATTTCGCTTTCCTCGCGAGTCCTCCCTTTCTTCCTGCAGCTATTTTTGGGGGGTTCTTAGTAACTCTGGGTTGTTTTTGTGTTTGTGGTTGTTCCTCGTCCACTTGTTGTTGCGTTTCCGCAATCTGTTGTGCAGTCTCGTTCACAATCTGTTTTGGTGTCACCTGTTGAGTCTCCATTATTTATTTGAACTTCGTTCTTTATATTATTAAGCGGGCACGTATGTTTAAATTGACAATACCTAGCCGTTACTAAAGCTGTGGTGAACGGAGCTAAGAACATTCCGTATCTATGATAAAACTCACAGCTCACTGCGCTTATAGTGTGTTCGATGAATGGGTCTTTCTCAAGAGATTCGCATAAATACATGCGATGTTCTGCCGGGATAGGGAGAAACGTACTAGCTACGACTGTGTATAGTTTTAATATAGCCGACCTTATCGTTTTAGTCATGGTAGCTCCCAGTCTAGACTCGTAATGAGCGTACAGTTTTTTAATTTCTTCGTCGGTCATGTTATCAATTTTTTCGATGGTATAATTTTCTCCCAAATATTGCGAACATTTTCCACCCGCTACCAAAGCCGCGAGTCTTTCTCTATGTTTATCTAAAGATTTATCAACATATTGATCTTCATGTTGATGTGTATGTTGATCTGCATCAGATTCTTTGAGCATTTGTTCGATGAGTTCGTCGCATTCCATGATGTAATACCTAAGGAGATATTTAAGTCTAACATAATATAATATGGCATATCCAATACATCCCGTAATAATGAACTGTTGCGAAAGAATAATGATTTCGAACCACATTTTATGTCATATTAACCGCTAATGTTCAGTTTATCGTATTTTTGCTATAATTTTGCTATATTTGCTACATTTGCTATAATTTTTCCACATTTTGCTACATTTTTTCTACAATTTGTTACATTTTTGCTACATTTTGCTAAGCAATTGCATAAGCAGCTGGTTGATCGGTTTTTGATACGAGTTTACAGTGATCGTTGCCGCTACCAGTTTTCTGACTTTATCTCGTTCGAGCTTGGTATAAATAACATCATTTTCGCGTAAACATTCCTCGAATGAATCTCAATCTTTGCAATGAAACAACGCTACCCATTTGGTCTGCTCTCTGAGATCTGTCAGGACAGAGTTGTATTTTTGAGTAAGTACCCAAACGCTATGCTGAGTATGCCGTCCAGAGAATGCAAAATACGAAAGCATATCTTTCTTTTTTTGTGAGTTCTTTACTCGCGCTGCAGTCGTCTATTACGAAAAGGGTTGATTCTCCTTTGTATTTTGCGTGACATACTCGTAAACAGTCTTGTAAACGATCGCCCGGATCGACTCTGTGTACCCCGTTGTCATTCATTACCCAATCTCTCGATAGGTATGTTTTATTAACGCTTATAGTCAGGCACAGAATAATAATATGATCAAAAATGTCCCTATAATGACTTTGTAAAATATCTAGAATAAAAGCTGTTTTTCCACTCTGTTTGCCCGCATATGATAGCGCAGTGCGGATCTTTAGGTAAAAGATTATTAATAGATTGCTTGCACGAATCGTCCATTCTGTATATTAAGTTGCGCATCCATAATCACGTACAAATATGTGTTTAATTTACCAGCCGTTTCCTGGAGCTTCGTTATCTGTATAGTGACACCCTCGCTAGCATTTTCTATTCTCCTCCCACTGCCGTGTAGTTGGTCATCGTCCGTTGTTCGCATGTCGAGCCATAGCGCATATTTCGTGGTGAGGTATTCACCCATCGATACACTCCCGAGAGACAGATCTTTCACGACCACGTTAACTTCCGGGGAACGTTTTATAGAAGGAAGATTTTTAATTTCATCCCACTGGTGATACGCTAGCATTCCTTGGCTATATAGTTGATTAGGAACGCCCTCGATAGTCAATTCTACTTTTGTAATCTTGGGATTGTAAAACTTCTCGGTATTTCTTTTAAACGCATCAGAGGGGTCCTCAAACAACATTAAAATACCCTTCAACGACCTTGTGGGAACGTTAAGATTGATATTCCACATCATATCTTTTTTGTCCCTCGTGATCTTTCGATGTCGCAGCACGCGATCGTACAAAATGGCTAAACTTCCCGTATAATGGTTACGAATTTGTCTGGCTAATTCGGGATCCGTTATCATATCGTACTCTAGCGAGATATTGTCAATGGAATAGCTAGCATCTTCACCACCGGTTCTGATTACTCTACCGTAGTCATTAAAGGTGAGTTTGTATTCTAACCTATCGCCCTGGGAAGCTTGATAAAAGGGCATGTGGGAATCTAGTAATTCAAAGTCTAGGGGAATATAGAATCGGTTACCTAATGCGTCGGCAACGGCCTTATCTTTTACGACGGTATCATCACCATTTCAGTTTGTGGCTTGACTATTCCCTTTTCACCCGTGATTGTTTGCGTTATTAATTCGACGTTAATATCCGAATTTATACCTGGTTTTTGTTGATCGGTAGCAATAACAATTTTATTATTATAGCCTATCACTTGACCGATCTTAAGTTCCATATCACTCGGAGACATGTATAGTCCCGGCGCATAAACGTAGTCCACTTTGGATTGAGTGTACTGTAATACATCTTGAAAACACTTTATAGACGATGGTATGTCAAATGGTGAATTGATGGCGTCCTCCATGTTTGCGACAAACTGTTTTTGCGCATCGAACGCCGTCCCAGTACCGATAATGGAGGTTCGTGTTTGCGATTGTGCACCGAGAATTGCCCATACATAAGTTCTTATCGATTCATTAAATCTTACAAATCCTGGGTTAGTAAAATTATTTTCCGTTTTATCATTAAGAAATTCATTCCAAGCGTCATCGTTCAGTTGTATAATTTTTTTAACAATATAAATAGACCCACTCTATAAACTCATAATATCCCCTCTCCAATCGTTACTATAAAGTTCCCAGCCTTTATACCAATGACTGTTTTTTTTATAATGATCATATATTCTTGAGTAAAGTTTGCTGGTACGCAACAACTTAGTAAAATTAACATGAAGTTTATTAAGTTCTTTATATACATAATCGCTTTCTTCTTTGACGGTTATTTTTTCCTCTGTGTAAGGAACACCTAGACCATGGTTTGCTTCTTTAATACGCCAATCTTTACTCGTAGAAACATTAAATTCCTGACAAATACGCTCATACGCGGACCTATCATAATTATTATTTGTGGAATTCCACGCTCGATCATGCGGTAACGGAGCATTAATTTCTTTAAGTATACGTCTCATCTGATAGTACACGTGAAATAATATAACAGACTTATATAGTTTAAATCCTGGGGCATTAACAGATACGCCACATCCCGTTGTGGCACACCATACGGCAAAGTTTAACTGATTCTGCCAAAATTGCATCAGATTGTGAAACCAATCGTGCACCATTTTATCGCTAGTTGCCGTGACCCTGTAATTTTTAAAGATATCGTGGAATTTAACGGTAAACTCGGCACCAGAGGCAGTTACTATAATCGATTGATTAGTAATGTAAGTTGATTTCATATTTAAGTTATGATATAGTATCATTGTATATCTAATATGTATGTTACACTCCCGGGAATAACAAATGGTCAGTCTATTGAACTGCTTCATACTATCGATAACTCAGATGGACAACTCGAAGTAGCTCTATGCGATATAACGTATTACCCGCTGTGGACCAATATAAGTGCTGCGAGAAATAATCATAATATATTGATATTAGATGAAAACGACTATAATATTGTGAGAAAATTCATTAATGTACCTGATGGGTATTACAGCGTATGCTCACTCAATGATGGAGTTAGTATCACACAAAGTGAGGCGACTGGGAGACTGAAATTCGACTCTGGAGAAAATAATGCAAAGATTTTAACGAACTTAGCAGTTACACTTGGATTTATAGATGGAGAAATAAGAATACTCAAGAAATCATCAAAGGCACGTGCTTTACCCGATTTAGTTCCATATAAAAAGTTGTGCATCCATCTAGATCAAATAAGCACGACGGTTAATATTCAACTAGAAAGTCCTTCAACTCTGCTCAGAAGTGTTCCAGTTAAAGATGAAAAATATAATAGCGGTAGAACGGAATCTTTCTCGTCATTACAGTATAAAAAATTAAAGCGGGGTATTATTTCAGACCTCAAAATTTCTGTATTAGATGTAAAACACCAACCTGTAGATATAGGATACTTAAGTGTAACACTCCATATTATAAATAATGGTTGATTCATCAGGCCCTGGAATACTCAGACAATGTAATACAATTGCGCTTTCCGATCTCGGAGACACAGAAGGATTCGATAAACCCGGTACCAATGGTAAGTTATACGCTTTACACTTACACGATAATGTATACAAGCGGAAAGAAGTTACATTCACGGGTAATCTAGAAGATTTAAGCGATGTCGACGTTAGTAGACACATTAAAAACACTTCGTACAATATTATTCGCAACGACGATAATAAATGGACTATGGTCGACGCAAACATCGAGTGGCTACTGAATATCGTCATTACCCCACCTTATGCGATGATGGGTAAGGGCCATAATTTAACTAAGATAATAAATAGTGGCATCATACTCGCGGCTTATATCCCATCAAAACGAAAAAGTGTGTTAGTTGCCCCCCTGCCAGAAAACCCATATGTTATATAGTCGTCCGGCCTTAAAAAATGTTACTTTAAATTTGGTTCCAGAATTTGATGATATTAAAGTTAACCTGAGTGCAATACCTAATGTTTCTACGCTTATAATTGAAGTCTTGTTTGGAGATGTACCGGTAGATGCCTTCGAAATATTGCCAGGTTTATCGATTAAATGGCTCAAGAAACACGAGCGTCAACGTTGCAGTATTATTCATATCAGAGCATCGCCCGTTGCAACCCTCGAGGGGGTCCAAATTATTAAAAGTGGTAGTATTTGTCTTACTAAGATATTCTTGCCGTTTAATATACATTTAATAAGATTGATGTATACTCTCAAAACATTTAAGCAAGACCAATTAAAGACTATTATATGATCGTAATATACACTATGAGTTTATATCCGGCGCTCGATGAGGCATTTGAAAAGATGGAAACTGTTGATGGATTTCGATTACATCAAATAAGCGACATAAAACATCGACTAGAGAAGGATAGGGAGTTGAGACTTGGATTGTATAAAAAGTATCGCAGAGCCGTGAATGCTCTCGACGGAGTTGATACCGCGCTTGTAGCAGCTGGCATGGGACTCAGTGTAGCAGGTGTCGGTTAACTATTAACTATAATCGCCGCGCCTATCGTGCTCGGCATGGAAATAGCCGCTGGAGTCTCGGGACTGGCAGGAATAGCGATAAAATTCATTTCTTGTAGGTTACAAAAGAAAGCATTAAAACACAATAGTATTCGGATACTCACCGAAGCAAAGTTGAACAGCATTGAGGATCATATTTCGACAGCAATGGTCGGTTGTAAGATATCCGAGGATGAGTTTCGTTAAGTGCTGTCAGAACTCACCAAATTCAACGCAATGAAGCAGGAGATTCGATCAAAATCTCATAAGACCAGTGGTATTAGCGAAGACGAGAAAAAAAAGTTCCTAGAACAAGGGAGGCAACAAGCTCGTCAATTATTCCGTGCCAAAACCAAAGAACTGGTTGGAGATTAAAAATAGATTGCTTACTATCGTTTGATCACATTTAGACAAATGCTTACATACATATATAATAGAATTACAACACAACAATCGAAGCTATTAATAGAGAGAATTACCACAAGGTTTTTATTATATCAGTGATGTGAAACCAACCAAATAAGGTTATCAATTGTTTCTTATCAATTTACAAGAAGAGTGTAATTATATAGTCTGGTCTTCTAGTAAAATGAACGAAGAACTTAATAAAAATGTTGAATATCGCTTTATTGATAAAAATAATAAAGAATATTTTTATTACCATTTAGGCTCATCTAAAGCAATGATTGGCCCCAGGTATTGCTGCACTAGAGCCAATTTAACTTAATCTCATGACTATCATTGAATCGCATAATCATTTTGGCACAAAAAATGCCACCTGTAGTAGCAGTATAGGTATATGAATCTGGCTCCAGTGGAGTTGCGGCAGAACCATCATTACCTATACTACTCAGGCACTGACAAATAATGCTCTTCAAAAAAAGAAACGAAATACGGATATGTTTGGCCATAAAAGCAACATTAGCGGACCAAGAGGTGCGAAATGATGAGGTTTAATGTGTTATAGTGTCAATGACAAACGTCCCGGATCAAAATGATCACAACAAGGACATGCAAACCATTAGTCGGGAAACACGTACGATTCGGAACAACGCACCAAGTGCATTAAGGGCTATGGAGCTGCACGCACTGCACGTGTAGCAGCACTATGCACGGTATTAAAGTACAGGGTTTTCGATTGCCTGGCATGCGCGTCAATCGAACAGTGACAGTTCAACAACATGCCAAGATTAACAGAAGTGCAAAGAAACATAGTCACAGGCCGCTTGCAGGCAGGGGAATCCCAATCAGCTGTAGTCATGGTTTTCAATTTAGCGCCCAGCACCATCATAACGCTATGGGATCGGTTTCAACAGCATGTGTCAACGGGTTATTGGCCAAGGTCGGGACGACCAAGAGTAACCACCCCCACCCAAGATCGTTACATCCGACTGCGCCACCTACGGCAAAGGACGACCACAGCCACCTCAACCGCATCCCAAATACCTGGTCTGCGCAGAATCTTCAACCATACCGTACGATAACCGTTTAAGAGCAGCGGGTCTACGAGCAAGACGTCCTATTCGACGCGTCATATTGTGTCGACAACATCGTCAACAACGACTGCATTGGTGTAGTGAACACAGGGTATGGACTCAACTGCTATGGAGAGATGTCTGGTTCAGGGACGAATCACGATTTCTAGTGGGGATGGAAGAGCACGGGTGTACAGACGTCGGGGAGAATGTTACGCCGGAAACTGCGTACAGGAAGTGCACAGGTTTGGTGGGGGTAGCGTTATGTAGTGGGCGGCATCTCTCATCATGTCAGGACAGGGTTGGCCCATATACAGGTCAATCTTATACATCTACAACATTCTACTACCACACGTCCTCCAATTTGCAGCCAACAGTGTATTCCAGTTGAAAAACGCTTGACCGCATACAGCATGTGTTAAGAGAGTTTGAAGTGACCAAATTATCTACGTAAACTTCGTTAATCTTGGTCGAATTCCGGAAGTTTGAACTTTCAGATTACACATTTCCTTACTATATTTCGTAATTTTCACTTAAATTTCTCATAATTATAATTTCATGTTAAGTCAAGTCCTCTTTGGGGCGGTCGGGTAGCCCAGTGGTTAAAGCGTTCGCTCGTCACGCCGAAGACCCGGGTTCGATTCCCGACATGGGTACAATGTGTGAAGCCCATTTCTGGTGTCCCCCGCCGTGATATTGCTGGAATATTGCTAAAAGCGGCGTAAAAACATACTCACTCACTCAAGTCCTCTTTCTATAATAAAAATGTCTTATTGTAAACTATCTTTGCGACATACGTCACGAGATACGGCACGTGCACCAATCCTCTAGCGAAGCAGGCAGCAGACGACAGTCGCTCTCGTGCATTTACTTTTCTAGTCGATAACCAACCATAAGTACACCCCCTGAGCTGAGATATATTGAGTAATTTGACTTTGAGAAACATTGCGTTGATATATTAGTCTTTTCACATGTTCTTAGAATTATTGAGATAGAAATAGCGTAGTGCGTGCGTTCAATGGCCGACCAAAGTACATTGGTCCGTAGTGGCAACTTCGCAATATCTGATGAAGTATGGCAAATCATGACTTGGCACCGCTTTATAATTTCATTCTTAAGTAGAACCATGTATACTTATTCCTTTTATTCCTCTTTTATATTGTCTTTTATGCACATTTCAAGTATATAGAGCATGATATGTGATTTCCGCATCGCTGTCAGTGAACGGTATTTCGCGCCAACAGCGCAGTCCTTTGTTTCACTCGAGTGCGTGTTAGCCCACAGGAGTTACGTCCCTTTGTCAATGCATTGTGTTGCGACGGCCATGATAGGAAATGTAAGCATACTCAGGTTTAGCCATGGCTGGCGATGCATAATATTTACGTTTTAATTCTCAGGATTGTTTTATAATGACGAATTTAGTCATCGTTATTGATGTGCAATTGTACCATTTGTGCCAAACTGAATATCGTTTTCTTGTACTGTATTTATGTCATTATTATTGTTAGGCAAATCAACTTCAGTGGTGACTGATGTGACTTCGGACCGATAGTACCAACTATCGAATGGGTCACCTGGGGGTGAGTTCATTGATATGTCATGACTGATGTTTATCCATATCGATCTACGATTTTGTAATTCCATTGTTGCAAATTGACTTTGTCGAGCTTGTGTTGGTGCTTTTCTTCATTATGCTGTAAACTAAAAATACCTTTTCTTTGCAGTCATATGTATTGTAAGACCAACTGTAACAAAGTAGTTTCATAGCCGAATTTCATTGTCATTTTCATTCATTGCAATATTTCCACAAAACTCATGTGTACATTATTCCTTTGGTCTCATTTAAAATAGTAATTGTCAATTTATATCTACAATTCCGTCCATCCTAATGTTCAAATACAATCAATGAACTTGTGTTTTTCTACAATGTCAAACATCAAGTGTAGGTGTATAGTATGCTGTTGTAACAGTACATAGAAATATATTTTCATTCTGTTGCTCAGTGATTGTAACCTAATGAGCCTGTGATATTTGTATGTGGATAATGCCCTGCTTCATCAGAATAGAAGAACCTCCTGTAGCTTTAACACCAGTACGAGAACTGCACTCTACTGACGGATATCAAATAGATCTGTGTTTTTTAGCTATGTTTCTTGGAGTCAAGACGATGACGGTTTAAAATCTTAGATTAAAATTCTCAAGACCTCTGCAGTTCCATTGTATTATGTGTTGTGGATTCAAGGTGATGCTTCTATAGGAGAAATGCCACGCAAACGTGAGGAAGATTTTGTAGTACTCCTATTTACATGTGGAAATGGCGTTACTTCCATGTCCAGAGGACCAAAGGATCTCTAAATCAGAGGTGGCCTTTGGTCATTGGGTTTGGAGCTGTTCTTTTTGCTGCTTCTTTTTCAATAAAATCTTTTCCCTCTTTGAAAGTTTAACAATTTCTGGTCCTGGCTCAGAAACTGGTTTGGGAGTATGAGATTCAACATTTTTGACAGTTTTGCTTTTGTTTTAGAGGAGTCACATACGAAGGTGTCACAGCTGGTTTTTTAACTGAAGCAGTTTAAAGTGGCTGTACAGACTTGATTCATGTTCGATCAGTCTGGCAGTCGACAGAGGCAGTGTTGACAGGAGGACGAGAGACAGCAGCAGAGTAAGGTAAGACTTACAACCCTCTTCTTAGCTTCATGGTAAGAGATATTCTATTCATTTTTTATTTTTTAAATTTGGGATTAACGTTTTCACTCAGGGCAGGATTTGGATGAGGCCATATGCTTCCCACCGCAGTTTCCACACTTCACATCCTAACTGCAGTCAGTGGCCTCGTGCTTGTCACCGCAGCAGTAACAAACAGTATAGGCATGTCAGGACTTGGATCCATGTCCGAACACTTGGCAGATGCAGCACCTGAGAGGATTGATGATATACACCTCCACTCCAATGCTACAGTAACCAGGTTTAATAGACGTTCGGGCGAAATTAAAGAGGAAGGTGTTGGTCGGCTGGACCACAACATCCTTCTTTACAGTGAATCTTTTGACAGCTGTGACGGACTGTTGGTCAAGTTCCTTGGCTATATCACCTTTGGACATGCCAGATAGGCAGCGAGCTCTGTCACGGACAATGCCCTTACACGAGTTCAGTGTCTTGTGCACTGAGACAACAATCTTGATATTGACAAACTCATTTACTTTGAGAAGATTGACAGATTGGGGTGTTATACTCCAGCAAATTTGACACGATACAGAATTCGGAGGTCAGCATCACCAGATTGGCCCATGAGCCACCGCCTTCAGGGCATAGGGCTCTAAGCAAGCTTTATAGATTGATACATATATTCAAAACATTCAGAATTAATTTATTTGTAAATACCAAACGATTTTGCAAAAGATTGTATGCACAGGGCATGACATGACCAGCCGATTGATAGAATCGGGCCCATTCTACCGCCCGTCTAGGCAAAGTTAGGGTCGAAGTGGTGTGTTTGAATAAGGAGCACTATTGCCGGCTCCGTCGCCCTCAACCACCAGAATACCTTCCTCTGCCGACACAGGGTTGCAGCCCACAGCAAACAGGCTGCCCAATTTGGTCGCCTTTTACGACCAGCAATGGGGTGCTGAGGACACATTCTTGTTTATCTTCCCCGGGTCCCCAAAGGGATCAACATTAAGTCGGAATTTAGTCAACTGTTCTTCTTCCATGGGACAACGATTGACGTAACGTTCACCTCGACGTCGGTACACTCGAATCCGTCCATCGCTGTGGCTGAGGTGAAAACGAGACTCGTCAGTGAATAGAACTTGTCCCCTCAGCATGGCCGTCCAGCGTAGACGCTGTCTGCACAACTGTAGACGTTCCTGACGGCGGGTCTTCTGGCGACAATCCCTGCACAACTGAGGCGGCGACGTACGGTTTGTGAAGATGTTCGTCGAAGGCCAGGGATGCTTCTTGCAGTCACTGTTTCTGGCTGGAATCGATTTCGTAGGTGTGTTGTTCGAACCAGTTGTCTTGTCGATTATTGTTTATGCGTGGCCTGCCACTCCGAGGATGGTCTCTGACTGCATTCGTCTGTTGCCAACGTTGCCATTAACACCAAATGGTGTTTCTGTTGACGTTAAATTGTCTTGCAACATCACGTTGACTCGATCCTGCTTTAAGCATACCAATGGCTGCAGATGCTCATTTGGCATTTCGTAATGTTGAATAATTGCGTAATTTTGTTGTTTTTCTGAGTGGTTGTTGTCAGCACGATGCTAAACAATGCATATGGAATCCTGTTAACGCGCATGTTTTTATACCTATTCTTGGGTAGTAAAATGCATGGGGCTTGCATTAAAGTCAACTTTTGCATGGAATACATGCTTTTCTGTAGCAGTTGCGTTTTTGTGACTTGATTCCATACATGTACTTCAATATTGAAAACCAAGCTTTACTTGTTTAAAAAATACACTAAAATATTGGTGTCACAGGAACTTTTGTTGTTGAGTATATTTTAATGAATTTATATGAAAAAGTATTTGACAGGCGCAACTCGGCCACAGAAATGTATGGTAAACATGTTGCCGGAGTCGGCTTGTAACCTCTGAAATCCGTTCGGTGGCCAGAGAAATCCCTGGATGATAGGCAGAGTGTTCGGGCTCAAGGAAACTAACAGGTCGTTATCTTTATTGTCACGCTGGGACCGTGGTGGTAGGGCAACTTGACTTGATAATGCATGGGAGCTGCTACCTTGACTACTGACTGTTGATGTCTTCTTGTGTGCCGTGTCCAGCGTCCGTACAGACTTGGTGATGGAGGATACTTACACATCTCATCACCTCATCTTGAGGATGTCCCACCTCAGCTGATACATCGGAATCGAAGATTCCATAGCCGACTTATGCTTGGAGAAAAGTTGTTCAATCAAACTCGTGAAAAAGTAGGGGTCGGTGCAGGTGGTGCAGGCGTCATCGGGGTTGTAGATATAGGAGACGACTCGGTGGGCGGATCGGAAGGAATGAAGGAAAAAGACGTAATAGCATCAACAATCTTCTTGGCCGCTTCCTTATGCTTGGCCTCCTTAATGGAGTCCAACAATTTGTTGAAGTCTAATTTGGAGCGTGAGGTGCACTGCTGACATTGAGTAGTTTCGGAAAAGGAAGGATGAGGTTCTCCCGTGAATATTAAAATGACCACACGACTTGTGGAGCGAGAGGCCGATGGCGGCATGACAGACTCACACACACATCACCAAGTCTATACTAACATGATCAACAAAATTAATTTATAAAAAAATAAATTAATCCTAATTTGTTGAAAACCATTGTGTGACTACACGACCTAAGGGCGAAAGAAACAAACTTGATGTTCACTCTATCACACCACGCCTTTGCACACTGATGAGCTGCTTGGTGCAATTGCAGTTACAACTAGTTCTGTATCGTTGACAGTGAAGAGGATTTCTGTTGAAAATCTGAAGATTTAGTTATGGTGTCATTGCAGGCCGTTCACTCTATCACACCACGCCTTTGCACACTGATGAGCTGCTTGGTGCAATTGCAGTTACAACTAGTTCTGTATCGTTGACAGTGAAGAGGATTTCTGTTGAAAATCTGAAGATTTAGTTATGGTGTCATTGCAGGCCAAGTATACGTTTATGGTAATGATGTAAAAGAGGTAGAGTATTCGTAAGAATCATAGGTTTCTGGCATGCTCTAAATGCTAAATGAAAGCAAATGTTGGTCATGGTTACAAGTGTCCCAAGTTTATGAAAATGTACAAAAACTCACTGGTTTGCTCCATAGCCAACCCATGCTGATTCCTGCAATGAGATAAAATCAAATTATACATTTATTATTGAAAAACAACTTACTGAAAAAGTTCATCCTGATATTGTACATAGTAAATGAACAAATATTTTGTCTACTTAATAAAGGAGTCACGCGTACAAAATAATCTGAAATATAAAATATTTTGATAGTCCAGGACCTTATTCACATGTATACTATAAACAAAAATAATAATGTTTTTGTATCCTTTCTAAGAGTTTGAAATTTTAAAACTTATCCTATCTCACTCTATGCATTTCACCCTTCACCTTCCGAACATTGTGTTGAAACATCTAAAATCAAAGTTTCCAGCTTTTAAGCTTTTTTCCACCAAACACCCGTTGCATCACCATGACGACCACCTCAAACAATAAGGTCTTAGAAAGGAGCTTAGGAGCTGGAAACTTTCTTTTGGGACGTTTCCACACAAGGATCGGAAGACGAAGGGTTAAATGCATCGAGTGAGATAGGATAAGTATTATAAATATACAATTTACCGTTAAATTAATAATTTTGATTCAGTGTTATCTTGTTACCATGACATTGCATATCCTTATACTGTAAATCTGGACAGTTTTGCAAGCAGGAAACTACTGCGATAACTGCGAGTGACACACACACATTTCATGACGAAGTTGTTTTTGAAGACCAACAAGGAAAAAAACATAAAAATGCATATTTCGTTTTTATTTACTTTCACACATTTGTAGTAGTATGTAATTATGTATATATCATCAAGTGTATTTTAAGGTCACCTCTTATTTTAATACCTAAGTTTTAGTCTACACTCCAATCTAACCTGCTTCATTAATACAATAGCACAGTCACCCTTGCGCTTGCCTTCTCTATTGTTTCTCTGGTTTCTATTGTTTAGCCCCAGCCCCTTACTTTCGGTGACAGGGTGCATTATGGGACTGGTCAGTTTAAATTCACACTTGTAGTTGATTATGTATGGAGTAGTCGGTTCATCGCTGATATAATTGAGTCAATTGTCACAGGTTAGTTTGTTTGAATTGTATATTTATGTGTTCTTATTTAGTGCTTTGAAGGGTTTGTTAAGGTGCATATGTATGGTTTCTTAACTTCTTTTAATAATGCTTATATTGTTAGGTGTGATAAATATATATCATATCAGTCATCGTATTCAGGTAAATTTGCTTAAATACTTTAAGTATGTAAGTATGTTTATAATAGATAATCTTAACTAGCATTTTCATGTTGATATTACTTAACTTATTGTGTAACTAAGCATAATGAGTTCATTTATTGATAGACTGGAGCTATTTACCCGTAAATTAAAGTTCTGCACCTAGCTGCACATGTATGAATGTATGTCTGTATGTCTGTATGATGAGGTGAGTAATTAGAATATATATTTTAGGGTTATTGTATATACCTAAGGATGTAAACATATTGATGTAATATGTTACACTGTAATTATGTTATATATATTTATGTTCAGGTGTGTCCCTGTAAAGCAAATGTCTGATGTTGTGACATCATAGGGCACAGTGCCATACACCTGGTGAGGACATTTATATTTTGTTTGTATTTATAGTGATATGTACTTTAATTGTGTGTTATGTATTAATGCATTTATCATCATTCACCTATTATTGATAAACTATGTTTGTCAATTTATTATATGATAAATCTCCTGTAATATTTACAGTACAGTAAGACAAAACTAATCATGCTAACTATGATTGATCATAACAATGTATATAATCATATTTAAGATTCTAATGTTTGTTAATAAGTTATAATGTAATGATTTATTTGTATGTGTACGTATTGTGCATATTGTAACTCTGTGTATTTATTTTCAAAGGGCCGTTTTATTTTTGTATTAAAACAACTGGCATCCACAAATCAACCTGCGTTTGGTGATTCATTCACATAAACCACTCCGGTTACATTGGCGGCGTCGGCAGGATTGTTACAGTTGTTACAGTAAGGCACCCAGTGACAAGTGACAACGTTGGACACTAGCTGTCCATGGATGAACGCGACAGAGATCTGTGTGCTCCAGGACCCATGATGTGAAAGTAATGTAACAACATAATGTATCAGTTACTTTGTGCCATCATCTTTTCATGAGCTTGCCTCTCAGTGTATAGACCACGATCAACTTGTATTGTGCAAGAGCTTGATTGACACTTTCGTTAAATTATATTGTGCTTTCTGTGAATGACAGTTATTCATGTGAAGAGAAGAGGATACCACTGCTGTGATCATATATAACAGACATTTATCTTGTTTACATATAATTGGTTGTCTGTTGTCTATTTGACATTTACATAAAATATTTACTGCATAGATTTGTTCAGTGCACTTGGTAGTCTTAATCATACCGGCCGGTCATTAGTTAGTTAGTTAGACATAAGTTAGTTAGATCATTAGTTAGTTACCACATTAGTTAGTTAGATCATTAATTTGTTATAACATAACTTAGTTAGATCATTAGTTAATTATTCCTTTAGTTGCTATACAGAGTTGTGTCCCTTGGGCACACAAGAAACCTATGATTATGGGTTCGAATCTCGGTTTGCCCCACTTGTGTTTCTAGAGTTGGCAGCACCATACCAGTGCTTGAGGGTTTAACCAGCGTAGGTGTCTAAGATCTGCCTCACTTCGGGATTTTCTCCCACTTTGAGCTGACATGCCGTGATATGACTGGAATATTGTTCAATGCGGCGTTAAACCCTCACTTACTCACTCATTTACTTAGTTAATTAGTCTACTGATTTTTATTTTATGTTAATTTGTTAGTTTCTTTGTTAAGTAGTTAGTTAATTTGTGTTATTAGTTTAACTTGTATCATATTAGTACCCTTTATCTAGTTATGTAATATATCTGTGTTCGTGTGAAAGAAGTATGACTGTTTAGCACTTACATATTACTCAAACACTATTATAAGCAATAAAATAATAACATAATTTAATAATAAAGCATTTAAATCATCTTATATATAATAGATAGGTCATAATTGTGTTTGGTTACATTCAGTTGGTCATAGAGTTTATTGATGTTGTCTTTGTAAAGTTGTACGTGTTGGGACCTTGTCTCTATACATCTTTTTTTTTCTTCTTCTTTTTTTTTTCTTTGCGTTTGCAGCGGTCGCACAGCTTACACTTGCACATCATTACTAACGTTTGCACTTGTCAATATACAAGTATTTTATGTCTTGTGTTCCATTCAAAACAACATTGTTTAGTTAGAAGTTAGAATATACATATGCAGTTGCAATGTTGGAGATCCAGTCCAATCACTTTACTTCTCTGGTACAAGTGTCATAGATATATTTCTATTTTTTTCATATTTGGCGCTAGTTGTATATACTATACACAGGCATGTCCGATCAAATGTCAGAAGAGGAAATTTCGCAACTTGTTGCAACATTTCAGCAGCTAAAGGTCAAACCTAAGGCTGACTCACCAGAAAACTTGTTAAAGTGGATGGCTGAGTTTTCAACTGGCTCTGTGAAAACAGAAGATGTTTCCCCTGCCTTTGAAACTCAGCATCCTAGTCACCCATCTGCAGCTCAGGTGTTTACCGTATCGCACCCTCCAAGTTTACCTTGCTTCTCGGGAGATGAAGGTAAAAGTAATGTGTCATATGACTTGTGGAGATACGAAGTGGATTGCATAATGAAGGACAAAGCACATTCAGGGGCGACAATCGAACATTCCATCAGGAAATCTTTGAGAGGGGAGGCCGCCAGAGTTGCTATGCGATTAGGTTCCACAGCTTCTCTTCCATCGCTTTTAGATAAGCTAAGGTGTGTTGATGACACAAGTGATTCTCCCGTCAACTTATTGGCAGCCTTCTATAAAGCACGGCAACGGGATGATGAGGACGTCAACACTTGGTGTTGTCGTCTAGAAGACCTTCTTAGTAAGGCTGTAGACGCTGGTGAAGTTATCCATCAAGACACCAACAAGCTCCTTCATTCCATGCTCTGGACAGGACTCAAGCCATCAATCAAGGATGTCAGCGGACACAAATTTGATTTATTCTCCGATTTTGATGTTTTGCGAAGAGAACTGCGGCAGATTGAGCGGGAACACAATCAACGCAGAGGTGAAGGAAAGGTCAAAGGTAAACAGTCTGCAACAAGTATGGCGGCTGTAACTGAGACAACCACCCAAACAGAGTTGAAGGAACTTCGAGGAATGATCAAGAGCCCTACTTCTGAAGTTGCATCTCTCAAGAAACAACAGCAACAACAACCACAGGATCACTATCAACAGCCGACAGGAGAACAAGCTCGATTTCAATCGAAGTCTTATGATCAAACAGACAGGACCAACACTGGATGGTATCCTCAATAGACTTTCCAGACGCAACGATATGACCAGTCACAATATAGAGGCAGATCTAGAAGACGACCATTTGAGAGAGATGTACAGTGCTTTCGCTGTGGACAGTTTGGACACATAGCTTCAGGATGCAGGGTCAGGATGGACCATAGTCGTCAGCATTTAAACGGGAGATGGCCTATGCGAAGGGGTGGCCCATAGGTCTCAACAAACAACAGACTGATACTCAGAGATATGATACCACAGCACTTGTAGGAAATGCCAATGAAGTTGATGTCTGTATTCAAGGAATCAAGACAAGAGCTGTATTAGACACAGGAGCTACAGTCTCCACGATGAGTCAGGCATTTTATGATCAATATCTCTCCAGTATTCCTATCACCCCCATTACAAGTGTTTTGGATGTTGAATGTGCTGATGGACATATACAGGTTATATTCAGGTTGACCTTGAGGTCAACGGTACTGATGCTGAATCTCAGTCATGTCTTCTACTTGTAGTTCCTACTAGTAACTATAATTACAAGGTACCAGTTCTACTTGGCACCAATATATTATCTGTTTACTTGGGAACTTGCAGACATAAGCATGGGGAAAAGTTTCTTCAAGATGCGAACCTTCACACGCCTTGGTATTTAGCGTTTAGGTGTATGGTGCTACAGGAACGCGATCTTGTAAGAAGAAAGTTTCAGCTGGGATTAGTCAAGTGCGCAGGAGTTAAGAAGGTTATCATCCCACCCAACTCAGACGTCTCTATCTCGGGCTATATTGACAAGGCGCTTCCCTATCGCAGTACATGTGCTATAATGCAAAGTACTGTCCGTTCAGCTATCCCTGATGACCTTGACATCTCACCCAGTTTGATCACTTACAGAGAGAAAGGATTCTTGGATGTCAACATTTCCAACATTACCACAAGGACAGTAGTCATTCAACCTCATGCACTTCTTTGTGAGATCCAGCCTGTCTTTGTTGAAGAACAGCCTACCTTGGAAGACAATTCTCAGGACAGCACTTCTCTCATTAATAAGATGGACATAGAATCTTCAAGAATTTCAACCACTCAGCATGAAGAGGGATTGAAAGTCATCTCAGACTATTTAGATATTTTCTCTCATGGTGACCTTGACCTTGGACACACTAGTACAGTGAAACATAGGATCGACCTCATTGATGAACGACCTTTCAAACAACGACATAGGAGAATTCCACCATCCATGCATAACGAAGTAAGAGATCATCTACATCAACTATTAGCTAGTGGAGTCATTCGTCGATCACGATCACCTTGGTCTTCTAATGTAGTGTTAGTACGCAAGAGGAATGGATGTTTGAGGATGTGCATTGATTTTAGACAGTTGAATCAAAGGACAGTTAAAGATTCATACGCTCTGCCACGGATTGAAGAGATGTTTGACACCCTCGGAGGATCCAGATTCTACTCCACAATGGATATGAAGAGTGGATATCACCATGTCGAATTAGAAGAACATCACAAGGAGAGAACAGCTTTTTCTGTGGGACCCCTTGGATTCTATGAATTCAACCGGATGCCCTTTGGTTTATGCAACAGTCCCGCCACTTATCAACGCCTCATGAATGACTCTTTTGAAGATATGCATCTCAAGATATGCCTTATCTACATGGATGATATAATCATCTTTGCTGATACATTTGAAGAACATCTTGACAGGTTGAAGAAGGTATTTCAGAGACTCAAAGACTGTGGATTCAAGCTTGCTCCAGATAAATGTAGTTTCTTCAAGGACAAGATCAAGTTTTTAGGTCATATCATTTCGGAACAAGGCATCGAACCAGATCCAGCTAAAGTTGAAAAGATAAAGTCATGGCCCCCACCAAAGAATCCAACTGAAGTGAGACAGTTTCTTGGATTTGCAGGGTATTATCGGAGGTTTGTGCAGAACTTTGCTGCAATCACCAAGCCCCTGTCAAGTCTTATGCCTCCACCAACGCAGACAAAGAGAACAAGAAAGAAATTGAGTCAACAACCATGGACATGGGGACCTGAGCAAGACAAGGCATTCCATTACTTGAAAGAACTTCTGGTTTCCCCTCCTATTCTGGCCTATGCAGATTACAGTCTACCATTTGAGCTCCATACAGATGCCAGCACACATGGACTTGGCGCTGTTCTCTATCAAGAGCTGTTTGACAAAGACGAGTGATTGCGTATGCTAGTAGAGGATTGAACAAAGCTGAGAAGAACTATTCTGCACATCGTCTAGAGTTTCTAGCTTTGAAGTGGGCAATTACTGAAAAGTTCAACGATTACCTCTATGGTACCAAGTTCAGAGTTTATACAGATAACAACCCGTTGACCTACATTCTCACTTCAGCAAAGCTTGATGCAACAGGACATCGGTGGTTAGCAGCCTTGGCAGCCTATGACTTTGACATCAAGTACCGCCCAGGGATTAACAATGCAGATGCAGATGGTATGTCACGTTTACCAGGAATAACGACACATGGAGACCAGGAGCACATGTCGGGCGAATCGGTAAAGGCTGTATGTAACATCATTCATGCCCAACCTTATGTGGAAAGTTTATGTATGCAGGCGGACGTTACCCACGAAGAGAACCTCGACACTATTGGTGTTCCTCTAGCAAGGATGTCACATAGGGACTGGAGAAAAGCGCAGTACCAAGATCCTATCTTACGACAATGGACAGGTGTTTACAGTCTGGCAACAAACCAAGGAGACATGATTTCTGTGATTCCACTGCTCATTCAGCTTTGCTCAAGATCTCAAGTAATCTCCATCTTCAGCAGGGAATTATCTACAGAGAAGTAATAATCAACGGACAAACTAGACAACAGTTGGTATTACCAGCAGACTACATTCAAGATGCATTAGAAGGTCTTCATAACAACGTGGGTCATCCAGGAAGAGACATAACCTTGGCACTCTTGAGACACATATTCTTCTGGCCAGGTATGTCTAAGGATGTTGATGACTGGATTAAGAATTGCAGAAGATGCATCTGTCGGAAGACTCCAACCAACCAGAGAGCTCCACTCATTGGAATTGAGACTACTCAGCCACTAGAGCTGGTGTCCATGGATTTCTTGGACCTTGAACCATGCAAGGGAGGGAAGCACAATGTGTTAGTTGTTACGGACCACTTCACTAGATATGCACAGGCATATGTTACCAACAACATGACAACCAAAGCCACCGCTAAAGCCTTCTTTGACAACTTCATTGTTCATTATGGGATTCCACAGCGGACACACTCTGATCAAGGTGCTAACTTTGATGGGAATCTCATAAAGGAATTGTGCTTACTTACCGGCATGAAGAAGTCCAGAACCACACCGTATCATCCCATGGGCAATGGCATGTGTGAGAGGTTCAATCGCACTTTATGTGACATGTTGGGAACCTTATCACCTGACCAGAAGAGTGATTGGAAATCACATATTGGGCCTCTTGTACATGCCTATAACTGCACAAGGCATGAGTCAACTGGACAGTCACCATTCTTTTTAATGTTTGGTAGAGAGCCACGTCTTCCTCTTACTCAGAGAAAGATTGAAGAAATCTTATGAACTGGCTGTGGCCTCAGCTAAAACATCTCGAGAGAGGCAGAAGAAAGGCTACGACATTAGAGTGAGAGGAGCCACACCACAGACTGGAGACCGCGTTCTAGTGAAAATATTGGCATTTGATGGTAAACACAAGCTCTCAGATAAGTGGGAAGAAGATCCTTACATCATTCTGCAACAGCCCAATCAAGATGTGTCCGTCTTTGTAGTGCAGAACGAGAATGGTGAAGGTCGACAGAGGACTTTACATAGGAATCTTCTCTTGCCCATTGGTGCTCTTCATGACCCTGGAGAGATTGAAACATCACATGAACCAGAGCCTATATCATCCAGACCTGTACCAAGGCCAAGACGGTTTTAGCCACAACCAAAGCTAGAGACACTCCCAGATGAAGACATTAGTCAGGAAGACATCATTGTAGAGATCCACACCCCAAATAGAGATGCTGCAGCTGCTGGTATACCCACAGATACCAATCAGGATGTTCCTGCAGATGTGGATACTGCTACTCAGGCAAGTGGTGACGATCATGAGGCTGAGGCAGCAGTGGAGAACAGTTCTGGTGACGACGGTCACATCCCAGGAGAGGGAGAAACAGAGGTGAATCCTACTGATGATGAAGTGGATGAAGATGCTGGTGCTACTACTCCAGATCTACACGAAGATGATGTCATTCCTTCGGCTGAAGACGAAACTAAAGATGATGATACAGTTCTGGATCAAGTTCCTTCAGCTGAAGCAGAACATGTTGACGAGATGGATGTCACAGGTGATGCTGTTCCAGATACAGACGGAGCTGATGTTGTTCCACGAAGGTCAACACGTGAACGACACCCTCCAAGTTGGATGCATTCAGGGCAGTATGCGCTTAGTCAGGCAGCAGTAGAGCCAGATTGGATGGTTAGGGTTCGTTATCTGGAGCATTTAACGAGCGCTGGAACATTGGAACAAACTACACCGGACATCACGAAAGCATTTATATCTATTTTAACACGCTAAAACTCAGAATGACGAAGACGTCATTTCCGTGGGGAGGGAAGAATGTAGTAGTATGTAATTATGTATATATCATCAAGTGTATTTTAAGGTCACCTCTTATTTTAATACCTAAGTTTTAGTCTACACTCCAATCTAACCTGCTTCACTAATACAATAGCACAGTCACCCTTGCGCTTGCCTTCTCTATTGTTTCTCTGGTTTCTATTGTTTAGCCCCAGCCCCTTACTTTCGGTGACAGGGTGCATTATGGGACTGGTCAGTTTAAATTCACACTTGTAGTTGATTATGTATGGAGTAGTCGGTTCATCGCTGATATAATTGAGTCAATTGTCACAGGTTAGTTTGTTTGAATTGTATATTTATGTGTTCTTATTTAGTGCTTTGAAGGGTTTGTTAAGGTGCATATGTATGGTTTCTTAACTTCTTTTAATAATGCTTATATTGTTAGGTGTGATAAATATATATCATATCAGTCATCGTATTCAGGTAAATGTAGTTAGGCTTAATTTGCTTAAATACTTTAAGTATGTAAGTATGTTTATAATAGATAATCTTAACTAGCATTTTCATGTTGATATTACTTAACTTATTGTGTAACTAAGCATAATGAGTTCATTTATTGATAGACTGGAGCTATTTACCCGTAAATTAAAGCTCTGCACCTAGCTGCACATGTATGAATGTATGTCTGTATGATGAGGTGAGTAATTAGAATATATACTTATATATTATGTTATATATATTTATGTTCAGGTGTGTCCCTGTAAAGCAAATGTCTGATGTTGTGACATCATAGGGCACAGTGCCATACACCTGGTGAGGACATTTATATTTTGTATGTATTTATAGTGATATGTACTTTAATTGTGTGTTATGTATTAATGCATTTATCATCATTCACCTACTATTGATAAACTATGTTTGTCAATTTATTATATGATAAATCTCCTGTAATATTTACAGTACAGTAAGACAAAACTAATCATGCTAACTATGATTGATCATAACAATGTATATAATCATATTTAAGATTCTAATGTTTGTTAATAAGTTATAATGTAATGATTTATTTGTATGTGTACGTATTGTGCATATTGTAACTCTGTGTATTTATTTTCACAGGGCCGTTTTATTTTTGTATTAAAACAACTGGCATCCACAAATCAACCTGCGTTTGGTGATTCATTCACATAAACCACTCCGGTTACACATTGTCAAACCAGGCAGTACATGAACAAAAATCCCTCACATCCTGATTCCTGATTGCCTATTGTCACCCTGTGTCAACAGTCTTATTAGTTTCAGTTCACTAACCTGCCATATCTCGTCAACTTATTTACACAACACTGAGTTTCTATTGATAAACACGCTACTCCAACCTTTTTTGTTACAACAACACATCAATTTGAAGTTGAAAAAAAGTGACTGACATGGAACCAACTTTTCTTCCCGCTGCAAACGCATCTTTCGTAATCTCATCGCAATGGTGTCGCAAAACTTTCAACCTGCAGTTGAGGCTATAACTCACAATAATTTAATCGTGCAAAACTAACCAGATATACAGAGTAACCCGATATACCTGTATGATTATTACAAACTAATGACCATATGCATTCATGGTACATATTTTGATTATCAAGATTATTTTTTGCTTAGTAATCTATCAAATCTAAACAAATTAAAAAGTACCAATATATGCTCCATGTTGGCCACAGAAATAATAAAAGTCAAGTTTACACCATGACACCCTGTTGTAGAAACTAATCCATCCCCATAGACTTGTATAAATGCAGAGCAGCAAAACCTTTTCCATATTCCATATTCATCAAGCAGAGTCGATTGTAAAGATGAGCATGTGATTATGAATCACTATCAAGTAGCAATGACACAAGGTGAGCGTATTCTGATCCAACAGTGCCACCTATCACAAACAAATGCAAATTTAAAGCAGTTGTTCACCTATAAAAACAGGAACTGCATTGGACATTATGTTGGTTACTAATTCGTCAAATTTGTAAATGTTCTCCACATGTCCACCATAAAACTTTTTGAAAGCTGTAAGCTTGATCAAACAACTTCGAAGCAAGAGTAGTATGTTGATATTTGAAATCGTCAGATAAAGAGCAGTATCGAATGTACTTCACACGTTGTGAAATGTAAACACCAAAGGCCGGAGCTGATGGACATGAGGGGAATGTTGACTATTGGAAAGATGATGTCATCCCTCTTGTCTAACAGTCTTGTGGAGAAATATGAAACTGACGGTTTATCTCACTGGTCTCCTAGTATCTCTAGGTAAATCAATGAAAGGGAAAGGAAATGACTATTGTGTCATTTGCCCTCTGAAGTCTGTAGGTGTAGGATGTAAAGAGTGTGCCCTCTATAATCTGCAGGTGTAGGATGTATAGAGTGTGCCCTCTGTATTCTGCAGGTGTAGGATGTTTAGAGTGTGCCCTCTGTATTCTGCAGGTGTAGGATGTTTAGAGTGTGCCCTCTGTATTCTGCAGGTGCAGGATGTTTAGAGTGTGCCCTCTATAGTCTGCAGGTGTAGTTTGAAAAAGGTGTGACCTCTATAATTTGAAGGTACAGGATGTATTGAGTGTGCCTGTGTATTCTGCAGGGGTAGGATGTATAGAGTGTACCCTCTTTAGTCTGCAGGTGTAGGATGTATAGAGTGCGCCGTCTGTAGTCTGCATGTGTATGATGTAAACAGTGTGACCTCAGTAGTCTGCAGGTGTAGCATGAAAAGTGTGTGCCTTCTATAATTTACAGGTGTAGGTTGTTTAGAGAGTGCCCACTGTACTCTGTAAGTGCATGGTGTGTAGAGCGTGGCGGTATACATTACAGTCGAGGATATAAAGAGTGTGCCGTCTATGATTTACAGGTGTAGGATGTAAAGACTGTGCCTTCTGTAGCTTGCGGGTGTAGGTTGTATAGAGTGTGTCGCTATACTTTACGCGTGTAGGATGTATAGAGTGTGCCACCTGTATTCTGCAGATGTAGGATATAGAGAGGCTGCCTTCTGTAGTCTGTAGGTGTAGGATGAAAATAATGTGCCCTCTATACTTTACAGGTGTAGGATGATAGATAGATAGATATTCTTTATTTCCTCCAATTGAATGAAGATAACAATATGCAGATATGATTATGTTACACATAAATTGACCCAGGCGAACTAGAAAAATAACTTTAAAAACACAGTTATACTTTGCATTGCATAGCTTTCCTAAAAGGTAGAGTGCTCTTTTATCTACGTAATACTGTAGTGGCATGATGCCGATAACATCTAATACAACAATACTGGGAGTGCGCCTGTGTAGTCCATCAACTTGTTTACAAAACTGACGTTGTATAACTTCAAGCATTCCATACTCTTTAAGAGGAAGTTTACACCATACGCTGCATCCATAGAGGGCACATGATAAGATTACCCTCTCCCAGATACGTGCTGCAGATACAGGATTCAGTCCACCAAAGAACAACCCATTATTATGATTTGTGTCTGCAGGTTTAGCATAAAAAGTGTTTGCCCTCTGTACTTTACAGATATGGATATATAGAGTGTGCCCTCTGTAGTCTACGGGTGTAGGATGTGAAGAGTATGCCCTCTATATTTATCAGGTGTATGATGTGTAGAATGATCTCTTGTTTCTGCAGGTGTAGGATGTATAGAGTGTGCTCTCTATAGTCTGCAGGTGTAGAATGATAAGAGTGTGCCCTCTATACTTTACAGGTGTATGATGAATAGAGTGTCTTCTGTCGTCTGCAGGTTCAGCATAAAACGAATGTCACCTCTATACTTTACAGGTGTAGGATGTATAGAGTGTGCCCTCTCTATTCTGCAGGTGTAGGATGTATAGAGTGTGCCTTCTGTAGTCTGGAGGTGTAAGATGAAAAGAATGTGCTCTCTATACTTTACAGGCCCAGGTGTAGGATGTATAGAGTGTGACTTCTGTAGTCTGCATGTTTAGCATGAAAAGAGTGTGCCCTCTATACTGTACAGGTGTAGGATGTATAGAATGTGTCTTCTGTAGTTTGGAGGAGTAGGATGAAAGGAATGTGCCCTCTATACTTTACATATGTAGGATGAATAGAGTGTGCCCTCTGTAGTCTGCAGGTGTAGGATGTATAGAGTGTGCCCTTTATAGTCTGCATGTTTAGCATGAACAGAGTGTGCCCTCTATACTGTACAGGTGTAGGATGTATAGAGTGTGCCTTCTATAGTCTGGAGGTGTAGGATGTATAGAGTATGCCCTCTTTACTAAACAGGTGAAGGAAATATAGAGTGTGCCCTCAGTATTCTGCAGGTGTAGGATGTATAGAGTGTGCCATCTGTATTCCGGAGGTGTAGGATGAAAAGAATGTGCCATCTATACTTTACAGGTGTAGGTTGTTTAGAGAGTGCCCACTGTACTCTGTAAGTGCATGGTGTGTAGAGCGTGGCGGTATACATTACAGTCGAGGATATAAAGAGTGTGCCGTCTATGATTTACAGGTGTAGGATGTAAAGACTGTGCCTTCTGTAGCTTGCGGGTGTAGGTTGTATAGAGTGTGTCGCTATACTTTACGCGTGTAGGATGTATAGAGTGTGCCACCTGTATTCTGCAGATGTAGGATATATAGAGTCTGCCTTCTGTAGTCTGTAGGTGTAGGATGAAAATAATGTGCCCTCTATACTTTACAGGTGTAGGATGATAGATAGATAGATATTCTTTATTTCCTCCAATTGAATGAAGATAACAATATGCAGATATGATTATGTTACACATAAATTGACCCAGGCGAACTAGAAAAATAACTTTAAAAACACAGTTATACTTTGCATTGCATAGCTTTCCTAAAAGGTAGAGTGCTCTTTTATCTCCGTAATACTGTAGTGGCATGATGCCGATAACATCTAATACAACAATACTGGGAGTGCGCCTGTGTAGTCCCTCAACTTGTTTACAAAACTGACGTTGTATAACTTCAAGCATTCCATACTCTTTAAGAGGAAGTTTACACCATACGCTGCATCCATAGAGGGCACATGATAAGATTACCCTCTCCCAGATACGTGCTGCAGATACAGGATTCAGTCCACCAAAGAACAACCCATTATTATGATTTGTGTCTGCAGGTTTAGCATAAAAAGTGTTTGCCCTCTGTACTTTACAGATATGGATATATAGAGTGTGCCCTCTGTAGTCTACGGGTGTAGGATGTGAAGAGTATGCCCTCTATATTTATCAGGTGTATGATGTGTAGAATGATCTCTTGTTTCTGCAGGTGTAGGATGTATAGAGTGTGCTCTCTATAGTCTGCAGGTGTAGAATGATAAGAGTGTGCCCTCTATACTTTACAGGTGTATGATGAATAGAGTGTCTTCTGTCGTCTGCAGGTTCAGCATAAAACGAATGTCACCTCTATACTTTACAGGTGTAGGATGTATAGAGTGTGCCCTCTCTATTCTGCAGGTGTAGGATGTATAGAGTGTGCCTTCTGTAGTCTGGAGGTGTAAGATGAAAAGAATGTGCTCTCTATACTTTACAGGCCCAGGTGTAGGATGTATAGAGTGTGACTTCTGTAGTCTGCATGTTTAGCATGAAAAGAGTGTGCCCTCTATACTGTACAGGTGTAGGATGTATAGAATGTGTCTTCTGTAGTTTGGAGGAGTAGGATGAAAGGAATGTGCCCTCTATACTTTACATATGTAGGATGAATAGAGTGTGCCCTCTGTAGTCTGCAGGTGTAGGATGTATAGAGTGTGCCCTTTATAGTCTGCATGTTTAGCATGAACAGAGTGTGCCCTCTATACTGTACAGGTGTAGGATGTATAGAGTGTGCCTTCTATAGTCTGGAGGTGTAGGATGTATAGAGTATGCCCTCTTTACTAAACAGGTGAAGGAAATATAGAGTGTGCCCTCAGTATTCTGCAGGTGTAGGATGTATAGAGTGTGCCATCTGTATTCCGGAGGTGTAGGATGAAAAGAATGTGCCATCTATACTTTACAGGTGTAGGATGTATAGAGTTCGCCTTCTGTAGTCTGGAGTAGTATGGTGAAAGGAATGTGCCCTCTATACTTTACAGGTGTAGCATGTATAGAGTGTGCTTTCTGTAGAATGCAGGTGTAGGATGTAAAAAGTATGCCATCTGTAGTCTGCAGGTGTTGGATGTAAGGAGTATGCCCTCTGAATTCTGCAGGTGTTGGGTGTATAGAATGTGCCCTCTGAATTCTGCTGGTGTTGGGTGAATAGAGTGTGCCTTCTGTAGTTTGGAGGTGTAGGATGTATAGTGTGTGTCTTCTGTAGGCTGCAAGTGTAAAACGTATGCCCTCTGTAGTCTGCAGGTGTAGGATGTTTAGAGTGTGCCCTCTATAATTTAAGGGTGTAGGATGTATAGAGTGTGCCTTCTGTAGTCTGGAGCTGTAGGATGAAAAGAATGTGCCATCTTTATTTTACAGGTTTAGGATGTATAGAGCGTGACATCTGTAGATAGGGTGAAATGAATGTGCCCTCTATACTTTACAAGTGTAGGATGTATAGAGTGTGCATTCTTTAGGCTGCAGGTGTAGGATGTAAAGAGTATGCCCCCTATACTTAACAAATTTATGATGTATAGAATGTGCCCTCTGTGTTCTGCAGGTCTAGGATGTATAGACTGTGCCCTCTATAATTTACAGGTGTGGGTTGAATAGAGTTTGTCTTCTGTAGTCTGCAGGTTTAGCATGAAACGAGTGTTACGTTACAGGCGTAGGATGTGTAGAATGTGCCATCTGTTTTCTGCAGGTGTAGGTTGTATAGATTGTGCCCTCTGTTTTTTGCAGGTGTAGGATGTATAGAGTATACCCTCTATAGTCTGCAGGTGTAGGATGTTTTGAGTGTACCGTCTGTAGTCTGGAGGTGAAGGATGAAACGAATTTCCCCTCTTTACGTTACAGGTGTAGGATGTATAGAGTGTGCTCTCTCTTTACTTAACAGGTGTAGGATGAAAAGAGTGTGCCCTCTATACTTTACAGGTGTACGATGTATAGAGTGTGTCATCTGTAGTCTGCAGCTGTTGCATAAAAGGAGTGTGCCCTCTATACTTAATAGGTGTAGTATGTATAGAGTGTCCCATCAGTACTGTACAGGTGTAGGATGTATAGATTGTGCCGTCTGTTTTCTTCAGGTGTAGGATGTATAGAGCATACCCTCTATAGTATGCAGGTGTAGGATGTTTTGAGTGTGCCGTTTGTAGTCTGGAGGTGTAGGATGAAATGAATGTGCCCTCTATACTTTACAGGTATAGGATGTATAGAGTGTGCCTTCTGTATTCTGCAGGTGAAGGATGTATAGAGTGTGTCCTCTATAACTTAAAGCTGTAGGATGTATAGATTATGCTATCTATACTTAACAGGTGTAGGGTGTATAGAATGTGCCCTCTGTATTCTGCACGTGTAGGGTGTATTGAGTGTGCCCTCTATAGCGTGCAGGTATAGCATGGAAAGAGTGTGCCCTCTATATTTAAAGGGTGTATGATGTATAGAGTTGCCCACTATAGTCTGCATGTTTCGCATGAGAAGAGTGTACCTTCTATACTTTACAGGTGTAGGATGTGTAAAGTGTGCCTTCTGTAGTCTGGAGGTGTAGGATGTATAGAGTATGCCCTCTATACTAAACAGGTGAAGGAAATATAGAGTGTGCCCTCTGTATTCTGCAGGTGTAGGATGTATAGAGTGTGCCATCTGTATTCCGGAGGTGTAGGATGAAAATAATGTGCCATCTATACTTTACAGGTGTAGCATGTATAGGGTGTGCCTTCTGTAGAATGTAGGTGTAGGATGTAAAAGGTATGCCATCTGTAGTCTGCAGGTGTGGGATGTAAGGAGTATGCCCTCTGAATTCTGCAGGTGTTGGGTGTATAGAATGTGCCCTCTGAATTCTGCTGGTGTTGGGTGTATAGAGTGTGCCTTCTGTAGTTTGGAGGTGTAGCATTATAGAGTATGCCCTCTATACTTTACAGGTGTAGGATGTATAGTTTGTGTCTTCTGTAGGCTGCAAGTGTAAAAAGTATGCCCTCTGTAGTCTGCAGGTGTAGGATGTTTAGAGTGTGCCCTCTATAATTTAAAGGTGTAGGATGTATAGAGCGCGACGTCTGTAGTCTTGAGGTGTAGGGTGAAAGGAATGTGCCCTCTATACTTTACAAGTGTAGGATGTATAGAGTGTGCATTCTTTAGGCTGCAGGTGTAGGATGTAAAGAGTATGCCCCCTATACTTAACAGATTTATGATGTATAGGATGTGTCCTCTGTGTTCTGCAGGAGTAGGATGTATAGTGTGTACCCTCTATAATCTACAGGTTTAGGTTGAATAGAGTTTGTCTTCTGTAGTCTACAGGTTTAGCATGAAACGAGTGTGACCTCTATACGTTACAGGTGTAGGATGTATAGAATGTGCCATCTGTTTGCTGCAGGTGTAGGGTGTATAGATTGTGCCCTCTGTTTTCTGCAGGTGTAGGATGTATAGAGTATACCCTCTATAGACTGCATATGTAGGATGTTTTGAGTGTGCCGTCTGTAGTCTGGAGGTGTAGGATGAAACGAATGTGCCCTCTTTACGTTACAGGTGTAGGATGTATAGAGTGTGCCCTCTCTTTACTTAACAGGTGTAGGATGAAAAGAATGTGCCCTCTATAATTTAAAGGTGTAGGATGTATAGAGCGTGACGTCTGTAGTCTGGAGGTGTAGGATGAAATGAATGTGCCCTCTTTACGTTACAGGTGTAGGATGTATAGAATGTGCCATCTGTTTGCTGCAGGTGTAGGGTGTATAGATTGTGCCCTCTGTTTTCTGCAGGTGTAGGATGTATAGAGTATACCCTCTATAGACTGCATATGTAGGATGTTTTGAGTGTGCCGTCTGTAGTCTGGAGGTGTAGGATGAAACGAATGTGCCCTCTTTACGTTACAGGTGTAGGATGTATAGAGTGTGCCCTCTCTTTACTTAACAGGTGTAGGATGAAAAGAATGTGCCCTCTATAATTTAAAGGTGTAGGATGTATAGAGCGTGACGTCTGTAGTCTGGAGGTGTAGGATGAAATGAATGTGCCCTCTTTACGTTACAGGTGTAGGATGTATAGAGTCTGCCTTCTGTAGTCTGGAGGTTCAGGATGAAATGAATGTCCCTCTGAACTATACGGCACTTGTGAAGAGCAACCTCCTCGTGGTGAGTGCTGGGTAGCGCTAATAGCTCTTCCCCCGTGTGGAACCGGGGCAGAATATTTCCACAGACTCCCATTGCTGGTCGTATGAGGCGACTAAAATGGGCAACCTGTTTGCCGTGGGTTGCGTCCCTGTGTCGGCGGAGGACGGGATTCTGGTAGTTGAGGGTACTGGTTCCTAGAACTGTGTTCCTTTGCCCAACACACTACTTCGACCCTTACTTCGCCTAGACGGGTGGTAAGATGGGCGCGGTCTTATTAATCGGCTGGTCATGCCAGGCCCTGTGCGTATTATTGTCTATGCACACCTGTGTTGTATTTTAATGTCTATTTTGGTCTTGGCCGTGCTTAACATGTATGAATTAACAATTTTGGATGAATTAAATTGCCTAGAGTCTTACGCCAGAAGGCGGTGGCTCATGGGCCAATCTGGTGATGTTGACCTCTGTATTCTGTATGTCTCCAGTTTCTTGTCATGGACTGAACCTGCCACTACATCTGGTAGATAAATATAGCTATTCAAGTCATATTTGCTGGAGTATAACATCCCTCTATCCCTGGTGTTTGCATGCTGGAAATCCGATGCGCTACAACACTGTCCTTGATGAAACTCAATGGGGTGTGGGGAGCAGGTATGCTGAAACACTTTTCTTTCGCCATGTCTACCAAACAACCTGGTTCACTTCGTAACGACAAGAAAAGACGTCTTGAAGATGATGATTCTGGGAACATTCCCACCAACTCCGATTCATGTGCCCGATTCCTGGTGATCGAGGCTGCTGACAAACTACCTTTAAAATTGAATCCGTTTGCTATTTCAAAAGCTATTAACGGACACTGTGGAGAAGTGAAAAATGTCACTCGTCTCCGTAGTGGTTCTATTCTTGTGGAGTGTCTGAAGAAACAGCAATCTCTAAATCTCTTGTCGATCAGTCAGTTTGCAAATGTCGAGGTTGCTGTTTCAGCACACAAGACTTTAAACTCCAGTAGAGGCATTGTTCGAGACAGCTCGATGCCTTTCGGACATGTCTGAACAAGAAATTGTTACAGAGTTAAAGGATCAGGCAGTGACAGCTGTTAAACGTTTCACCAAAAAGGTCAATGGTGTTATCACTCCCCTGAATACCTATCTCTTCACATTTGATAGACCAAGTATCCCTCGTTCAATTAAAGCTGGTTATGTAAATATCGGAGTGGAGGTGTATGTCCCCAATCCACTCCGATGTTATACTTGCCAAAAGTTTGGCCATGGTTCAAAATCATGTGATCGACCTCATGTTTGCCAGCGTTGTGGTGGTCAGCATGACAGCACTGAATGTAGGGCAGATGTAGAGTGTGCCAACTGTAATGGTCAACGTGAAGCCTGGTCAAAGGTCTGTCCTATATGGAAAACTGAGTCACATATATTGAAACTGAAACACAACAACAACATTTCATATCTGGAAGCCAAAAAGCAAGTAGCTAATCAGGTGCCGTCAACTTTCTCTTATTCTGCTGCAGTGTCTCGTTCTGTTGCTACTTCATCAATAGAATGTCAGACTGAGTTGACGTGGGTTCACTCTGTGAAACCAGTTGATACAACATCTGTCATTCAGCCCAACAAATCAGATTGTCAGCCTACTACATCATCCTCAGAATCACAGACTGATTCACAATGTTTACCAGACATTGAAAATCCAGGAAATGTTCATGTGTCAAGGACAGAAAGAAAAAAACTAAATAGACATCTTAGGACATCCTCTCCTTCAGAGGTGCCTCTCCACAACTCCTTTGGACCTTTGGATATGGAGGTAACTCCGTCTTCTCAGGCCAGTGCTAGGAGTTCTTCACGCTCGCGTGTGAGATATACCTATTGAGCCGCCATGACTCACACGCCTCATTTGATTCAGTGGAATTGCAGAGGACTCAGGAAAAATTTTAATGAGATACAATTGCTAATTCAGGACTTTACACCATCAGCGTTGTGTCTCCAAGACTTATCTTAAGCACAGCGATGTATTTGATTTACGGAAATACAATTGCTATCTTTTCATTTTCACTTCCAGGTGAGAAAGCTATTGGAGGTTCTACTATATTGATCAGGCAAGGCATCATCCACAGTACTGTTCCCTTCAATACCAATCTTCAAGCTGTAGCTGTCCGACTTACCTTGCACATTGCACTTACTTTGTGCTCCTTGTATATTCCTCCTTCGACTACTCTTCAGTAGGTTGATCTTCAGAATCTCTATGATCAGCTACCAAAGCCCTGTATCATCATAGGCGATCTAAATGGGCATAACCCTCTATGGGGAAGTCCAAATACAAACAGTAAGGGAAAAGTGCTCGAAGACATTATTTCGGACAACAATCTCTGCATATTTAATGACGATTCAAACACTTATTTACATCCTGCTACAGGAACATATTCAGCACTGGATCTCTCCATCACAGATTCCGATCTTTACAACGAATTTGAATGGTCAGTTCATGATGACCTTTGTGGGAGTGACCATTTTCCTACCATCCTTAAAACTGCCAACCCTACTGATCGTCCACCAACAACACGGTGGAATTTTACAAAGGCTGATTGGTCTTTATATGAATTATTATGCACTGCAAAATTAACACCTGACATTTTTTCAACATGTTCAAGATCCGATACAGTTGTTTTCGGACTTGCTGAATGAAATTGCTGATGAAGCAATTCCAAAGTCCTCTGCAAATCCACATATTCGTAAACCATGGTTTAACAACGAATGCAAACAGGCACGAAAATATAGGAAGAAAGCGGAAAAGTATTTCCGCCGCCATCCTACAGTCCATAATCTAGATAAGCTCAAAATCATAAATGCCAAGGCACGACTTGCTTTTAAGCAAAATAAGCGTCAGTCTTGGAGGAACTATGTCTCCAAAAAAAATTCCCGCACGCCTATATCCAAGGTGTGGAATATGGTGCAAAAAATAAAAGGCAAAGGTTCAAAATCATCTGTTCACCATCTTAAGGAGGGTGACACGTTATTAACAGATAAAACAGATATTGCAAATAAACTTGGAGAAACGTTAACGAAACATTCTTCAACAGCTAATTATGTCCCGGAGTTTCAAAATTTAAGAAACAACAGGAAAAGATAAAAGTTAATTTCACTTCTGATAATGGTGAAGACTATAATGAAGTCTTCTCATTACATGAGCTACATACCGCCCTTGGGCAAGCTCATGACACAGCAACGGGAGCTGACAACACCACTACCAGCTTCTAAAACATTTACCAGAATCATGTCTGGAGACACTTTTAGACATATTTGATCAAATATGGACATCAGGGAATTTCCCTCCTTCATGGCATAATGCCATTGTAATCCCAATTCCAAAGCCTGGCCGGGATCATAAAGATCCCTCTAACTATCGACCTATATCCTTAACAAGCTGCGTATGTAAAACCATGGAACGAATGGTTAATAATAGATTAATTTGGTATCTGGAAACCAATAATCTAATTACAAATATCCAATGTGGTTTCCGAAAAAATCGAAGTACTATCGACCATTTAGTACGATTAGAATCCTTTGTTAAAAATGCTATTGTAAATAAACAACACGCAGTATCAATTTTCTTTGATCTTGAGAAAGCCTACGATACTACGTGGAAGTATGGCATTTTAAAGGATTTACATGATTTTGGTTTAAGAGGTCGTTTACCTCATTTTATATCACAATTTTTAACAGACAGACAATTTCAAGTCCGAGTGGGTTCCACCCTGTCTGACCATTACAATCAGGACCAGGGTGTCCCACAAGGCAGTATTTTGTCTGTTACCTTGTTTAGTATTAAAATAAATAGTCTGTCCAAGGTTTTAAGTGATTCAGTGGATGGATCACTGTTCGTGGATGATTCTAATGTATCTTGTCGTGGTAAAAATATGCATACCATAGAGAGGCAGTTACAAATCTGTCTCAATAAAATTCATAAGTGGTGTCTAGAAAACGGTTTTAAATTTTCTAAATCTAAAACCAACTGTTTACACTTCTGCAGAAAATATAAGCCGCATAAAGACCCTGAATTAGTTTTGAATGGCACCCCTATCAAAGTTGTGAAAGAGGCCAAATTCTTGGGACTCATCTTTGATAGCCATTTAATTTTCTTACCACACATTAAATCACTTAAAGCTAAATGCCTGAAAGCACTCGATTTGTTGAAAGTTGTATCTAATTCAAAGTGGGGAGGGGATCAGACAACCCTCCTACACTTATACAGGTCACTGATCCGTTCGAAACTTGATTATGGCTCCACCGTCTATGGTGGAGCCTGTAAAAGTAATTTACAAAAACTTGATACTATCCATCACCAAGGACTCAGGCTTTGCCTTGGAGCCTTTTGTACTTCTCCTATTCCTAGTCTGTCTGTTGAAGCGGATGAGCCTTCTCAACGCCGCCTCAAACTATATTTACAGTACATCACTAAATTATATTCTAATCAGTCAAATCCAGCTTTTAATTGTGTATTTAACCCCCTTTACGAAGATATTTACAATAAGAAAACATCTCTTGTTCCATCCCTAGGAATAAGAATTAAATCAGTCGTTTCTGCTGCGAACATTAACTTTCAGGATATAGCTCCCACACAACTTTTTCATCGCCTCCTTGGCAAATGGTAAGGCCAAATGTAGACCTCACATTAACTAGACTTAAGAAATCTGGTACAAATCCACTTATTTATAAACAAGAATACAATCAATTAAGAAACACTTATGACACATATAAATCTATATTTACAGATGAATCCAAGGATGGTGGCGCAGTTGCTAGTGCCACCATCATTGGATCCAGAACAGTATCTTCACGATTACCCGATAATAGTTCCATCTTCACAGCAGAAGCGCACGCAATTTTAACAGCACTAAAATATATCAAGAAGAAATCCAAATATAAAGACTTCATTTTTTTTTCACATTCACTTTCGTGCCTTCAGGCTATTAATAATATGTCATGTAAACATCCATTTTTAATTGAAATTCTTGAGTTATTTAATGATCTTGCGACTGGCCAATATGACATCGTTTTTTGTTGGTTACCAAGCCATGTTGGGATTGTTGGTAACACACTGGCTGATGCTGCCGCAAAAGCAGCACTCAACAAATCTGTGACTCCACTTCTTTTACCATACAGTGATTATAAACCTGTCATTAGATCTAACATCAGAGATCTAATGCAGAAGAAGTGGGACACCCAAGTGGGTATAAATAAATTACATGCAATAAAAGCAAATATCGGTTATACCTACTTGGGTTGTCAGTCCAGATTTGAAGAGGTCATTTTAAGATGATGTCGTATTGGCCATTCATGTTATACTCATGAATGTATTTTAAAAGGTGAGGATCCTCCATTCTGCATCCCTTGTGATGAAAGAATCACGGTCAAGCATGTCCTGCTTGACTGCATTGATTTTTCCATCTCAAGGGATAAATATTTCAAGGTATCATGTATCAAGGATCTTTTTTATCAGGTAAGTATTCATTTAATTCTTGTTTTTTTAAAGGAAATCGAATTACTGCATAAATTTTGATTGTTATAATTTGTAATTAAATAAATAACTTTTATAATTGGTAGAATTATTCAGTAACTGAGATTGTTAGTGGCTATATCCTGGAAGGGGGTTAAAGTAGTGTAAAATTTATTGTTCCCCTGAGAGGGTATGTAAGACCATGTCTTTCAAAGTATGTTTATTTCTGCTCGTTTTTAGACGTAGTATATATGTTCATTTATTCTGGCTAGATTTGTCATTAATCGCCAACAGCGGAAGGGATGATGTAAATCCGGCTGGGGTCCATGCAGGTAGCAAAAGTACTGTAAGTCCCCATGGACCCTAGCATGGTGATCTACCTTCAGCTGCTGGCGATCTATAGCCCTTTTTTTATATTGTGTTGTTAATTCTTTCTGCTTTTATATGTTCCTCAACTAGTTTTGATACACTCTGTGATATTCTAGTTATTGTACTATCCTTTGATGACAGGTTTTTATAAAGTATATATTCTTATATGTTATTAACGTATTAATTCTCGTCACGATATGGCTGAAATATTGCCGATGTGACGTTAAATATTAACTCACTCACTCACTCACTCTAATTTATACAGGTTTAGGGTGTACCGTGTGTGCCCTCTGTACTCTGCAAGTGTGTGGTGTAAAGAGGGTTCCACTTTACATTACAGTCGAGGATCTAAAGAGTGTGCCCTCTTTAGTCTGCAGGTGTAGCATGTAAAGAGTGTGTCCTCTATAATTTACAAGTGTAGGATGTATAGAGTGTGCCGTCTGTAGTCTGCATGTGTATGATGTAAACAGTGTGCCCTCAGTAGTCTGCAGGTGTAGCATGAGAAGTGTGTGCCTTCTATAATTTACAGGTGTAGGTTGTTTAGAGTGTGCCCACTGTACTCTGTAAGTGTATGATGTAGAGGGCGTGGCGCTATACATTACAGTCGAGGATGTAAAGAGTGTGCCCTCTATGATTTACAGGTGTAGGATGTATGGAGTGTGTCGCTATACTTTACGTGTGTAGGATGTATAGAGTGTGCCTTCTGTAGTCTGGAGGTGTAGGATGAAAAGAATGTGCCCTCTATATTTTACAGGTGTAGGATGATAGATAGATAGATAGATATTCTTTATTTCCTCCAATTGAATGAAGATTACAATATGCAGATATGATTATGTTACATGTTTAACATGAATTGGGGGTGTATTTACACATGTGTAAAAACATACAAGTTTTTTAACAGGTATCGCCATTTCCTTATAAAGCGGCTTACATTAATTATTACTTCTGCATACACATCTCTTTCTAGTTCCATAATACATTCTATTGGACATCCACCAAGTAAGAACGCAAGAATAACATCATCATCTTTCTCCCAAATCTTAACAAAAACATTTACATCAAGGATATCACATATGGTGGTAAAAAGTAAATTTCGGTCCATCATATTGATCGTGCAGGACATAAACACGTGCTTCATAATATCATTGGCAACAGTTTTACAATAGCATTCTCTAGAGACAATTTTAGCTGATCCATAGAATACAAGCCTTACAATATTAGTTAAATGGTCATACTTCTCCAAGGCTAGTTTCCAGAGATAGTGTTCATTACTTGATCTTATGCTAACATATCTTGACAGACTGAGTCTTGAATTAAGATGGACATAAAATACATCATTTCGATTATATGTAATAGCATCATTCACGGCCTTGGACCAGCATTACTTTTTAATAAATTGACAATTATTGACATAGTTAACAAGTGTATCACTTAGGTTATACTTCTGTACAAGTTGTAGCATATTATATATCGGAGATTTTCTACTCCATACAGTGCATGTAAAACTATCTGTACACATAAATTGACACAGGCAAACTAGAAACATAACTTTAAAAACACAGTTATACTTTGCATTGCATAGCTTTCCTAAGAAGTAGAGTGCTCTTTTATCTATGTAATACTGTAGTGGCATGATGCCAATACAACAATGCTGGGAGTGCGCTTGTGTAGTCGCTGAACTTTTTTACAAAATTGACGTTGTACAACTTCAAGCATTTCATACTCCTTAAGAGGAGGTTTACCCCATACGCTCCATCCATAGAGGGCACATGATAAGATTACCCTCTCCCAGATACGGGCTGCAGATACAGGATTCAGTCCACCAAAGTACAACCCATTATTATGGTTTGTGTCTGCAGGTTTAGCATGAAAAGTGTTTGCCCTCTGTGCTTTACAGATATGGATATATAGAGTCTGTAGTATGCAGGTGTAGGATGTATAGAGTGTGCCCTCTGTAGTCTGCGGGTGTAGGATGTGAAGAGTATGCCCTCTATATTTATCAGGTGTATGATGTGTAGAATGATCTCTTGTTTCTGCAGGTGTAGGATGTATAGAGTGTGCCCTCTATAGTCTGCAGGTGCAGTATGATAAGAGTGTGCCCTCTATTATTTTACAGGTGTATGATGAATAGAGTGTGTCTTCTGTCGTCTGCAGGTTCAGCATAAAACGAATGTCGCCTCTATTCTTTACAGGTGTAGGATGTATAGAATGTGCCCTCTGTATTGTGCAGATGTAGGATGTATAGAGTGGGCCCTCTATAGCCTGCAGGTCTGGTTTGAAAAGAGTGTGCCCTATATATTTAACAGGTGTAGGATGTATAGAATGTGTCTTCTGTAGTTTGGAGGAGTAGGATGAAAGGAATGTGCCCTCTATACTTTACAGGTGTAGGATGTATAGAGTGTTCCCTCTGTAGTCTGTAGGTGTAGGATGTATAGAGCATGCCTTCTAAAGTCTGCAGGTGTAGCATCAAAGGTGTGTCACTCTATACTTTACGGATATGGATGTATAGAGGGTGCCCTATGTAGTCTGCAGGTGTAGCATGTATAGAATGTGCCCTCTGTACTCTGGAGGTGTAGGATGTATAATGTATGCTCTCTAAACTTTACAGGTGTAGGATGTATAGAGTGTGCCATCTGTAGTCTGCAGCTGTAGCATGAAAAGAGTGTGCCCTCTGTTCTTTACAGGTGTAGGATGTATAGAACATGCCCTCCGTATTCTGCAGGTGTAGTATGAAAAGAGTGTGACCTCTATGCTGTACAGGTGTAGTATGTTTTGAGTGTGCCTCCTGTAGTTTGAAGGTGTAGGATGAAAGGAATGTGCCCTCGATACTTTAGAGATGAAATATTTATATAGAATGTGCCTTCTGTAGGCTGCAGGTGTACAACGCATGCTCTCTGTAGTCTGCAGGTGTAGGATGTAAAGGGTATGTCCTCTATACTTAGCAGTTGTTGGATGTATAGAATGTGCCTTCTATAGTCTGCAGGTGTAGCATAAAACGAGTCAGACCTCTTTACTTTACAGGTGTATGATGTAGACAATGTGCCCACTGTAGTCTAAAGGATGTATATAGTGTGCCCTCTTTAGTCTGGGGGTGTAGGATGAAAAGAATGTGCCATCTATACTTAACAGGTGTCGGATGTATAGAATGTGCGTTCTGTATTCTCCAGGTGTAGCACATATAGAGTGTGCCCTCTATAATTTACAGGTGTAGGATGTATAGAGTGTGCCCTCTGTATTCTGCAGGTGTATGATGTATAGAGTGTGCCTTATATAGCCTGCAGGTGTAGTATGGAAAGAGTGTGCCCTCTGTATCATGCAGGTGTAGGATGTATAGAGTGTGCCTTCTGTAGTCTGAAGGTTTGGGATGAGAAGAATGTGCCCACTATATTATACAGTTGTAGGGTTAAAAGAATGTGCCCCCCTATACGTTACAGGTGTAGGGTGTATAAAGTGGGAGTTCTGTAGTCTGCAGGTGTAGGATGTATAGAGTGTCCCTTCTGTTCTCAAGAGGTGTAGGGTGATAGGAATGTTCTATCTATACTGTACAGGTGTAGGATGTATAGATTGTGCCTTCTGTAGTTTGGAGGTGTGGGGTGTAAAGGGTATGCCTTCTGTAATCTGCAGGTGTAGGATGTATAGAATGTGCCCTCAGCATTCTCAGGGTGTAGGATGTATAGAGTGTGCCTTCTGTAGTCTGCAGGTTTAGCATGAAACGAGTGCGACCTCTATACTTTACAGGTGTAGGATGTATAGAATGTGCCCTCTGTATTCTGCAGGTGTAGGATGTATAGAGTGTCCCACTATAGTCAGCATCTTTAGCATGAAAAGAGTGTGCATTATACACTGTACAGGTGTAGGATGTAAAGAGTTTGCCTTCTTTATTCTGCAGGTGTAGCATGTATAGAGTGTGCATTATACACTGTACAGGTGTAATATGTATAGAGCGTGCCTTTTGTAGTCTGAAGGTGAAGGATGTTAAAAGTATGCCCTCTGTAGTCTGGTGTAGCATGAAAATAATCTGCCCTCTATACTTTACAGGTGTATAATGAATAGAGTGTGTCGTCTGTGTAGTCTGCAGGTTTAGCATTAAACGAGTTTGACATCTGTACTTTTCAGATGTAGGGTTTATAGAAACTGCCCTCTGAATTGTCCAGGTGTAGGATGATTAGAGTGTGCCCTCTATACTTTACGGGTGTATGATAAATAGAGTGTGTCTTCTGTAGTCTGCAGGTTTAGCATGAAACGAGTGTGACCTCAATACTTTACAGGTGTAGGATGTATGAGTATACCCTCTATACTTAACAAGTGTAGGATGTACACAATATGCCCTCGGTAGTCTGGAGGTGGAAGGTGTAAAAAGTATACCTTCTGTAGTCTGCAGGTGTAGGATGTAAAGAGTATGCTCTCGTTACTTAGCAGGTGTAGGATGTATATAGTGTGCCCTATGTATTCTGCAGCTGTAGTTTACTGTGATAATAGACTTAGTTTTAATGATCGTCGTCATCACTTTTAAATAATGTTGACTAAAGGAAATTGATTTTGTTTTTCTAGCCGCGAATAGCTGGAATATTGCTGATGCGGCTTAAAGCAACATTTACTCACCTTCACTCACTGCAGCTGTAGGATGTATAGAGTGTGCCTTCTGTAGTCTGGAGATGTAGGATGAAACGAATGTGCCCTCTATACTTTAGAGTTATAGGATGTATCGAGTGTGCCTTCTGTAGTCTGAAGGTTTGGGATGAAAAGAATGTGCTCTCTATATTATACAGGTGAAGGGTGTATAGAGTATGCCCTCTATAGTCTGCGGGTGTAGGATCTATTGAGTGTGCCTTCTGTTGTCTACAGGTGTAGCATGATAGTAATGTGCCCTCCATGCTTTACAGGAGTAGGATGTATAGAGTCTGCCCTATGTAGTCTGCAGGATGTACACAATGTGCCCTCTGTGGTCTGGAGGTGTAGTGTGTAAAAAGTATGCCTTCTGTAGTCTGCAGGTGTAGGATGTAAAGACTATGCCCTCTTTATTTTGCAGGTTTAGGATGTATAGAGTGTGCCTTCTGTATTCTGCAGCTGTAGGATGTATAGAGTGTGCCTTCTGTAGTCTGGAGGTGTAGGGTGAAAGGAATGTGCCCTCTATACTTTACAGGTGTAGGATGTATAGAATGTGCCTTCTTTAGGCTGCAGGTGTAGGGTGTAAAAAGTATGCCATCTGCAGTGTGCAGGTGTAGGGTGAAAGGAGTATTCCCCCTGTACTTAACAGATGTAGGATGTATAGAGTGTGCCCTCTATGATATACAGGTGTGGGATGTACAGAGTTTGCCTTCTGTAGTCTGCATGTTTAGCATGAAACGAGTGTAGCCTCTATAGTACAGGTGTATGATGTATAGACTCTGCTCTCTGTATTCTGCAAGTGTAGGATGTATAGAGTGTGCCTTCTGTGCTTTGGAGGTGTATGGTGAAAGGAATGTGCCCCCTATACTTTACAGGTGTAGGATGTATAGAGTGTGCCTTCTTTATTCTGCAGGTGTATATGTAAAGAGTGTGCCATCTGTATTCCGGAGGTGTAGGATGAAAAGAATGTGCCATCTATACTTTACAGGGGTAGCATGTATAGAGCGTGCCTTCTGTAGAATGCAGGTGTAGGATGTAAAAAGTATGCCATCTGTAGACTGCAGGTGTGGGATGTAAGGAGTATGCTCTCTGAATTCGGCAAGTGTTGGGTGTATAGAATGTGCTTTCTGTAGTTTGGAGGTGTAGCGTTATTGAGTATGCCCTCTATACTTTGTGTTGTAGGATGTATAGTGTGTGTCTTCTGTAGGCTGCAAGTGTAAAAAGTATGCCCTCTGTAGTCTGCAAGTGTAGGATGTTTAGAGTGTGCCCTCTATAATTTAAAGGTGTAGGATGTATAGAGTGTGCCTTCTGTAGTCAGGAGGTGAAGGATGAAGCGAATGTGCCCTCTATAATATACAGGTGTAGGAGGTACAGAGTTTGCCTTCTGTAGTCTGCAGGTTTAGCATGAAACGAGTGTAGCCTCTATATTTCAGGTGTATAATGTATAGACTCTGCTCTCTGTATTCTGCAGGTGTAGGGATGTATAGAGTGTGCCTTCTGTGCTTTGGAGGTGTATGGTGAAAGGAATGTGCCCTCTATACTTTACAAGTGAAGGATGTATAGAGTATGCATTCTTTAGGCTGCAGGTGTAAAGAGTATGCCCCCTATACTTGACAGATTGATGATGTATAGAATGTGCCCTCTGTATTCTGCAGGTGTAGGATGTATAGAGTGTGCCCTCTGTAGTCTGCAGGTGTAGGATGTTTAGAGTGTGCCCTCTATAATTTAAAGGTGTAGGATGTATAGAGTGTGCCTTCTGTAGTCAGGAGGTGTAGGATGAAGCGAATGTGCCCTCTATAATATACAGGTGTAGGATGTACAGAGTTTGCCTTCTGTAGTCTGCAGGTTTAGCATGAAACGAGTGTAGCCTCTATATTTCAGGTATATAATGTATAGACTCTGCTCTCTGTATTCTGCAGGTGTAGGATGTATAGAGTGTGCCTTCTGTGCTTTGGAGGTGCATGGTGAAAGGAATGTGCCCTCTATACTTTACAAGTGAAGGATGTATAGACTATGCATTCTTTAGGCTGCAGGTGTAAAGAGTATGCCCCCTATACTTGACAGATTGATGATGTATAGAATGTGCCCTCTGTATTCTGCAGGTGCAGGATGTATAGAGTGTGCCCTCTATAATTTACAGGCGTAGGTTGTATAGAGTATGTCTTCTATAATTTACAGTTGTAAGATGAAGAGAGTTTGTCTTCTGTAGTCTGCAGGTTTAGCATGAAACGAGTGTGGCCTCTATACGTTACAGGTGTAGGATGTATAGAATGTGCCCTGTGTATTCTGCAGTTGTAGGATGTATAGAGTGTGCCCTCTATAGTGTACAGATGTAGGATGAATATAGTGTGTCTTCTGTAGTCTGCAGATTTAGCATAAAACGAGTGTGGCCTCTATACTTTACAGGTGTAGGATGTATAGAATGTGCCCTCTATAGCCTGCAGGTGTTGTATGAAAAGAGTGTGACCTCTATATTTAACAGGTGTAGGATGGATAGACTGTGCCCTCAATAATTTTTAGGTGTAGGATGTATACAGTGTGCCTTCTGTAGTCTCAGTGTGTAGGATGAAAAGAATGTGCCATCTATACTTTACTGGAGTAGCATGTATAGAGTGTGCCCTCTCTAGTCTGCAGGTGTAGAGTGTCTGCAGGTTTAGCATGAAAAGTGTGTGGAGGAGTAGGGTGAAATGAATGTGCCATCTATACTTTACAGGTGTAGGATGTTTTGAGTGTGCCTTCTTTATTCTGCACGTGTAGCGTGTATAAAATGTGCCCTGTGTACTCTTCAGGTGTAGGATGTACAGAGTGTACCCTCTATAGTCTGCAGGTGTAAGATATATAGAATGTGCCCTCTATAGTCAGCAGATGTAGTACGAAAAGATTGTGCGCTCTATAATTTACAGGTGTAGGATGTTTAGAATGTGCCCTCTATAGTCTGCAGGTGTAATATGAAAAGAGTGTGCCGTCTATTATTTACAGGCATAGGATGTGTAGAGTGTGCTTTTTGTGGTCTGGAGGTGTAGGATGAAAAGAATGTGCCCTTTATACTTTACAGGTGTAGGATGTAGAGAATGTGCCGTCTATATTTTAAAGGCGTAGGATGTTAAAATTTTGCCGTCTGTAGTCTGGAGGTGTAGAATGAAAAGAATGTGCCCTCTATACGTTACAGGTGTAGGATGTACTGAGTGTGCCTTCTGTAGTCTGGAGGTGTAGGATGTAAAAAGCATTCCCTCTTTAGTAGGATGGAACGAGTATGTCCTCTATACTTCACATGTGTAGGATGTAAAGAGTGTGCCCTTTATAGTCTGCAGGTGTAGGGTGTATAGAGTGTGCCCTCTATAGTCTGCAGGTGTAGGATGTATGGAATGTGCCACTCTGTAGTCTGGAGGTGTAGGATGAAAAGAATGTGCCCTCTATATTATAGAGGTGTAGGATGTATAGAGTGTGCCTTCTGTAGTCTGGAGGTGTAGGATGAAGGGAATGTATAGATTGTGCCCTCAATGGTCTGCATGTTTAGCATGAAAAGAGTGTGCCCTCTATACTGTACAGGTGTAGGATGTATAGAGTTTGCCTTTTGTAGGCTGCTGGTGTAGGGTGTAAAAAGTATGTCCCCTGTATTCTGCAGGTGTAGTGTGTATAGAGAGTGCCCTCTATTGTCTGCATGTTTAGCATGAAAAGAGGGTGCCCTCTATACTGTACAGGTGTAGGATGAATAGTGTGTCCCTTCTGTAGGCTGCAGTTGTGGGATGAAAAGAATGTTCCCTCTATAATTTACATATGTAGGATGTATAGAATGTGCCCTCTGTATTCTGCAGGTGTAGGATGTATAGAGTGTGCCCTCTATAATTTTCAGGTGTAGGATGTATAGAGTGTGCCTTCTGTAGGCTTAGGGTGTAGGATTAAAAGAATGTGCCCTCTATACTTTACTTGTGTAGGATGTATAAAGTGTGCCTGCTGTAGTCTGTAGGTGTAGGATGTATAGAGTGTGCCTTCTGTAGTCTGGAGGTGTAGGGTGAAAGGAATGTGCCCTGTATACTTTACAGGTGTAGGATGTACAGAGTGTGCCTTCTTTAGGCTGCAGGTGTAAGATGTAAACATTATGCCGTCTATACTTAAGAGATGTAGGATGTATAGAATGTGCCCTCTATACTTTACAGGTGCAGGATGTTTTGAGTGTGCCTTCTTTATTCTGCACGTGTAGGATGTATAGAATGTGCCGTCTGTAGTCTGTAGGTTTATGATGAAAGGAATGTGCCCTCTATACTTTATATGTGTAGGGTGTATAGAATGTGCCCTTTGTATTCTTCAGGTGTAGGATGTTTAGAGTGTGCCCTCTATAGTCTGCAGGTGTAGGATGTCTGGGGTGTGCCCTCAATAGTCTGCAGGTTAAACATGAAAAGAGTGTGCCCTCTGTGTATTACAGAAGTAGGATGTATAGAGTGTGCCTTCTGTAGGCTGTAGGTGTAGGATGTAAAAGGCATGCCCTGCAGGTTTCGCATGACAAGAGTGTGCCCTCTATACTTTACAGGTGTAGGATGTATAGAGTGTGCCTTTTGTAGCCTGCAGGTGCAGGATGTATAGAATGAGCCCTCTATAAGTTACAATTGTAGGATGTATAGAGTGTGCCACTCTGTAGTCTGGAGGTGCATGATGAAAAGAATGTGCCCTCTATCTTATAGAGGTGTAGAATGTATAGAGTGTGCCCTATATGGTCTGCAGGTTTGGGATGTATAGAGTGTGCCTTCTGTAGTCTGGAGGTGCATGATGAAAAGAATGTGCCCTCTATCTTATAGAAGTGTAGAATGTATAGAGTGTGCCCTATATGGTCTGCAGGTTTGGGATGTATAGAGTGTGCCTTCTGTAGTCTGGAGGTGCAGGATAAAAAGAATGTGCCCTCTATCTTATAGAAGTGTAGAATGTATAGAGTGTGCCCTATATGGTCTGCAGGTTTGGGATGAAAAGAGCGTGCCCTCTATACTTTACAGCTGTAGGATGTATAGAGTATGCCTTATGGTCTGCAGGTTTGGGATGAAAAGAGCGTGCCCTCTATACTTTACAGCTGTAGGATGTATAGAGTATGCCTTCTGTAGTCTGGAGGTGTAGGATGAAAAGAGTGTGCCCTCTAAAACTTTACAGGTGTGGGATGTGTAGAGTGTAGGATGTAAAAAGCATGCCCTCTGAGGTATGCAGGTGTAGAATGGAAAGAGTATGCCCTATATACTTGACATGTTTAGGATTTATAGAATGTGCCTTTTGTATTCTGCAGGTATTGGATGTATAGAGTGTGCCCTCTATAGTCTGCAGGTGTAGTATGAAAAGAGTGTGCCCTCTATAATTTACAGGTGCAGGATGTGTAGAGTGTGCCTTCTGTAGTCTGGAGGCGAAGGATGAAAAGAATGTGCCCTCTATATTATACAGTTGTAGGATGTCAAGAGTGTGTCCCCTATATTCTGCAGGTTAAACATGAAACGAGTGTGCCCTCTATAATTTACAGGTGTAGGATGTACAGAATGTGCCCTTTGTATTCTGCAGGTGTAGGATGTATAGAGAGTCCCCTCTATAGTCTGCAGGTTTAGCATGAAAAGAGAGTGCCCTCTATACTTTACAGGTGTAGGATGTATAGAGTGTGCCTTCTGAAGTCTGCAGGTGTAGGATGTAAAGAGTATGCCCTCTCTTTTCTGTAGGTGTAGGATGTTACGAGTATGCCCTCTTTACTCAATAGGTGTAGGATGTATGGAATATGCCCTCTGTATTCTGCAGGTGTCGGATGTATGGAGTGGGCCCTCTATAATCTGGAGCTGTAGCATGAAAAGAGTGTGTCCTCTATATTTACAGGTGTAGCATGAAAAGAGTGTGCCCTCTATTCTCTACAGGTGTAGGATGCAAAGTGTGTGCCCTCTGTAGTCTGCAGGTGAAGCATGAAAATAATGTACCCTGTATGCTTTACAGGTGTAGGATGTATAGAGTGTGCCCTCTGTAGTCTGCAGGTGTAGAATGTAAAGAGTGTGCCGTCTGTAGTCTGCAGGTGTATGATGTATAGAGTGTGCCCTCTGTAGTCGGCAGGTGTAGGTTGCATAGAGTGTGCCCTCTGCTGGCTGCAGGTGTAGAATGTATAACGTGTGCCTTCTGTAGTCTGCAGGTGTAGCATGGAAAGAGTGTGCCCTCTATATCTAACTGGTGTAGGATGTATGGAGTTTGTCTTCTTCGAAATGGCATTGTTGATTCAAATTAAAAAAAAAACGTTAACAATATTGTAAAAACACTGTATACAATATCGACTCTTAAAGATCTCACTTAATGAACACGTTTCTATATGTTCTAATAGCAACAGGGCAAATAGAGTTCCCTCCTGATTGTCAGACATCAGATTTGTCAGATGACCAAATCATCCGACAGACCAGTCAATCAATCAATCTTTATTCATGGTACTTATGAGGCCAAAGGCCTATAGTACAATGTGTGGGGCGTGTTACAAATTCATACATTTTCTTAGTTTCATGGCATGATAAATGAACATTGATAGATTTCTAATAGTTTCTGTACAATCACAAGTCATTAATTTACAAAATTTGTTACCGTTTGGGTTGCGGTAGAAATAGTTATTTAGATATTTTGCTCTTAAATCTTCATATACTGGACATACACATAAAAAGTGATATTCATCTTCAGTACAATCAGTTTTACAAATCCTACAAAGTCTGTGTTCTCTTGCAATACCTTCATATCTGCCTGTTTCAATAAATAGATCATGTGAGCCACAACGGAATCGAGAAAGAGCTGTTCTAAACGTATGTAAATTTACACTTAATAGATAAGGTTCTAGTATAATAGTAGTCTTAAATGTAGTGTAGTACTTTGCTTTTCTAGAACTGGACCAAGAACAATGCCATTTTTGAATGTACATATCTTTTAAAGCTGTGTCAAACGGGAGAAGAAATGTTGTGACATATCTACATGTTGCTGTAACCAAATATAACCATATCCACATTCGTATAACATGTTTTTAACTTTTGATGCCCAATTTTGTTTCCCAAGGCTGTCGTAGAGAAGCATCATATTATAACATTTTTTCGGGTATCTTGAAGATGGCATATTTAATAGATTGACCCAGTATTCAATAACCTTTTATTAACTATTGATATACATGGGAAACCGTCCGCATTCACCATATACCCTTGCGTTTTCTGTGCTAGATTTTACCCCCAAGAACCGTTTACATGCATATAAATGTATTTTTTCAAAAACATCCAAATGTTCTAGGCCCCAAATTGCTGATCAATACAATAGCATCGGGCTTATTTTTGTATCAAATATTTTAAAATAAACATCATATGTAACATTGTCCAGAACTCTAAGACTTTTTAATATGCCTACAAAACATTTCTTGGCTTGCAATGAAATGTTATGTGCATTCCTTGACCAAGTTAATCTACTTGTAAAACACAAGCCTAAGTATTTATAAAATGGAACAACTTCTACAGGCTTCCTTCTGTAAAACCATTTTTCTTTTCTGGATATGTTACCACCATTTTTAAAAACTACAACTTTGGTTTTATCCATATTTACAGTAAGTTTTGACTCGTCACAATAACTCTCTAATACATGTATTTGCTTTTGCAGGCCAGGTATTGTGCTCGAGAACATGACTATATCGTCAGCGAAAAGAAGCAGAAATAATTTAATAGTTTCGGGGTGCAGTTGTATTCCATCAGTGCAATTGTTTTTGGATTTGATATGCCAAATCATTTATGAAAAAGGAAAATAAGAAGGGACTTAATATACACCCTTGTTGGACACCCCTGCTACTTACAAAAGTATCCGATATAGCGCCATTGTTCCGGACACACACCTTCACATTTTTATATAGAGAGCATAATAACTTTCCAATTTTGCTACTTAGCCCATGTCTTTGAAAGAGTGACCACAAGTTATCCCTTTACACAGAGTCAAAAGCTTTTGCAAAATCTACGAATACAGCATATAGCTTCCCTCGTTTCACTGATAAATATCTCTGAATTATAGAATATAGGATAAAAGCATTGTCAGTGGTGGAGTATCCTTTTCTAAAACCTGCTTGTGACTCACTTATCTTATCCAAAGAATCCGCCCAGAAAACAAGTCTCTTATTAATAATTGAAGTAAATATTTTACTGAATGTACTTAGGAGAGTTATGCCTCTGTAATTATTAACATCGCTGGTTGCGCCCTGTTTGTGAAGAGGGACAATAATGCCAACTGTCCAATTATCTGGAAAATATGATCTCTCTAAAAGGATATTAAAAATTAGTTCCAAATATGGTATTAAAATGTCTGAGGAATGTTTAAAAAACTCTGCTATCACATTATCATTTCCAGATGCCTTGTTATCTTTAAGGTTGGATATGCTGTCAATAATTTCCTCTCTAGATATTGGACATTCAAGAATATCATCTGTTACACTGTCAACTTTATCTTCCATGAATTCCATGTCAAATAAATTGTTATTGTCATGGCTTAATGGAACTGAAAACAGTTCCTGGAAATGCTCAAACCAGGCTTGAATATCAATGTCATTTTTGCAATGTCTATTTGGTTTAATGGCTTTTAGCGATGACCAAAATGTTTTAGAATTATCTATGCTTGATTCCAACAGTTTCTGTTTTTGTTCGAAATATTCTGTCTTTGTTTTCCTACAAACATCGTTGTACTGATTTCTTACTCTATTATAGTCGGTTAGTGATCCTCTATCCTTTTTCTTTCTAAAATTATTTAAACGTCTACATCGTTTCTTTTTAAGTAACTGGCATTCACTATCAAACCATTGTTGATCATATTTACAGTCCTTATTCATTTTCTTCGTATCTGATGCAGCAATAATAACAGCTTCAGTGATATACCCAATACTTTCTTCAACATTAACAAATGCTACATCTACAGCCTTCTCCAGTAAATCATTCGCAGTCCCAGAAATAAGGTTTATTCTAAACTGTTCAGCCTTCTCTTCAACCCACACAAATTTGAAGGAAGCATTGTTACGTGTATTGCGTGGCATAGGGTCATTTACTAGAAGCGTACGTAAACTAGTCGTGACAGGAAGGTGTGATGACTCGGCTCGAGACGGTATGTCAAAGCTATGGCACATATCAAACAACTCGGACGAGGCAATAACATAATCCACCACACTCGCACCCTGGTTACCTATAAAAGTAAAATCTCCCACCCCGGCGTCTGACCCGCACCTTCCATTCATAATATGTATATTTAGTATACTGCATAAATCAAGTAAGCTCTTACCAAAATTATTCAAAGATAAATCCACAGACAATCTTTTTAAGCTGAAATTGTCTAACAGAAATCCCCATACACTGTTATCATGACCCTGGAGATATTCAAGGATATCATCTTCTACAAAATCAGATTCCGTGCTAGTTCTGGCATTCAAGTCTCCCCCAATCATCAAATAAACATCATCACAATGTGCTAGTGTATCAAGTAAGTCATTTTGTAATATTTGTATACCATTTTTGCATTGCCTCAAAGGGTTTGTGTACCAAGTCGAACATTCAGGGTGAACATAGACACATGAATATAGCAAATTTTTTTAAATCCAAATACGGTTTTATCTAACAGCATGAAAATGCCACTGTCGTAAACTTTAGACCATTTTACATATTTAACAAGTTGCTGTCTAACTAATATGGCAATACCACCAGAAAGTCTACCAAAGTTGGAAATCTTTTCAGCTTCTTTGATCCATAGCTTGAATCCTGGAAATATCAAACTTATGTCTCTATCTTTCATCCATGGTTCTGTTATGCCGATGAAGTCAAATGAGTTTAAATAATCGATCAAGTCCTGATAAGTTAATTTAGAATTAAGTCCTGATACATTCCAGAAAACAAATGTTCTATTTTTAAATGAACAATCATCGACATCATCTGTCGTATCTACATGAGGCGTCCTACAATCACGCTCGGTCTCGTCGCACCCCTAGTGGGTTGCTGTCCTGTCAAGTGTGACCAGTGTTACTGCCTGGTCTTACCTACTAGTTACTGAGCTGCTCCATTCTGTGGGTAGAGTAAGCTACTCCAACTCGTTAAGTGATACTCATTAACCAGATTATGATTGTGTTTGTAAGTTGCGTTTGATCTGTGTCGAGTTGCGGGTGTTTTATTGGTATTTTTTTTCAATGATATAGAATATTGGAAACTGTTTAACCGTTGAGTTTGTTTTGCATTTTTTTCATTAAATACATTGATAGGTAGAATAAGAACACGTCATATAGATTTAACTTATCCATAACCTGAGTATAATCTCACATGCACTATAAGTACCGCACTATATTACTTTGAGGAATTCACAATTGACACTGTGACAGGGTATGCCCATCTCGCAATCAACCTGAATCCATTGCTCACTTGTTACTGGAATGTCAAATCTATGACCCAGTCCGGGCTCGGTTAAAACAAGAATTGCAGTTCGATCTGCTATCTGTCGTAGATCACCTGCAGCCAAGAGATGCAATAGCGAGGCCAAACCAACCCAATTTCTGAGAGATGGACAGCTACTCGAACATATATAAACAGAGCAACCAAATAAAAAAATGAAAACAGAAATCATATCAATACAATAACAGAAATTATGTGAATACCAAACTCACAATAGATATGTGTACCCTACTCACACACATGAGTTCCAACACTGACGTAGGTGATTTCGACTATAGCACGAGTAACTTATGAGTGAATTACGTTCACGGCACCACGGAGGAGTAGCCAATCATGGACCTGGAATTAGATGTCACACATATCTTTGATACCATTAATCTTAAATGGTTTCACACTCACAAGTATATCAGAATAGTGAATATCACATGACGTCCTTTGGTACCAAATATATGAATGCAATGTGATTAAAGTAGCAAAACTCTGAGGCTTGCGGAGTAACATTTTCTACTTTTGTCATGGTGTGTTGATATATTTGATATGGAGAATACATAAGGATGCTATTGAATGTATAATGTATCATCATTATCAATCAAAAAGTACAAAAGAAACTGTACAAATTAGAAGACTGAGTTGACATTTGAGACATCTTGAAATTATTAAGGCTCATCTTGTATTAAATTTCTTTTATTCATTTTCAACTTTTGCAGCGTCGCTATTTGTATTTAACTGTCTGATATCTATGCAAAATCGCAACCAAAATATTATATTTAAGTACGTACATAAGTTCAAAGACAAAGTTGAACGAAAAGCTTTTATTTTGCTCCCATAGTAAATTGCTAAAATTACTATGTAAATACATTGATATGTGTCATTGAAAACCTATTTACTAACATATGCATAATTAATCTTGACTTTCCACCGTTTGCAAGATGCCCTGTTCTGCATATAGTTGATTTGAAATGTTTTGCCAAATGTTTTAAGAAGGCTATAAACATAAATAGTTCTATGAGTCAAGTATTTTATAACGCCAAATATTAGGTGAAATAACTTAAAGAATTCAGTTGAATAATGACTCAGGATACTTGTGGACACAAACGTATGTATTTGCAATACTAGCGAGAAAAGTCGATTTACAATTCCGACTATACCATGAACTTACTGACTCACTGTCAAATAGAGATGACAACATGAACTTTGAGCAAATGCATTAGTGTCATGATACTTGTTGACACACCTTTAAGTATTTGCAAATAAGAAAACATGAGTCTTGATCAAATAAAACTTTGCTCGCCCATGGGCCAACCGCGTTCGCCCATAAAAATGAAAAATGTTTTATAAATGATGAACTGCTTGAAGTGGTCAAACAGTTTTGCGACTTGGGAAACGTTTTTACAAGTACTGGATCATTCTATTTGTGCGCCAAAACATTAGCTAGGAAAGGCGTAAAAGCTATGAATGTATTGTTCTCAAATATTAGAAATTGTAGAACATTATTCAAAATATTTGTTTATTTAGTTACATCTACAATGTGCTATGGTTGTGAGGTATGGGGTACGGTAAACGCACCTGAAATTGAACTGGTGCATCTTAAATTCTGTAAGAAAGTAATAAATGTACATTCAAAGCCATTTAATATTGCAGTATATGGAGAACTAGGTCGGTATCCTCTTTACTTTTATACATTCTGTAGAATTTGGAAGTACTGGTTTAAATTAAATAATACTTGTAATTGTATATTACAGGTTGCATATAATATTTGTTTGCAGCATTGTGGTAAAAGTGTGAAAATTGGGCAGGGTATGTAAAAGATTGCTCGTATGTTGTGTACAAATGGTTTTGCATACGTGTCGTTAAGTCCCATGGCTGTAAATCCTATGACATTTGCCTCTTTGTTTAAACAAAGACTTATTGATAATTAAATACAAAGATGGAACTCAGATCTTAATAACAGTAGAAAGTTGATTCCAGAAATCTAGATGTATCTTTTAGTTTTGAGTTTTATCTCAATATTTTACCACGTGGTCTAAGGAAATATGTAACAATGATTAGAATATCGAGTTACAAGTTAAAAATAGAAGTTTGACGCTATCACAACATTATCAAAGCCCTAAGATATTGTGATTATTGTCAAGCTAGAAGTGTTAACGTACTTGAAGATGAGTATCTTTTTCTATTAATATGTCCCAAATATAAAGATAACAGAGTAAAATATATACATGAAAATTATTGGGAAAGGCTATCTGAATTAAAAAAGATAGCCTGCTATAAAGAAGTTGTAAAACACAAATGTTATACATGTCTAAATATATTAAATCCTCCTTTCAGTAAATATGAAATCGAGTCCCACCTCCATTGTCAATATATATTTGTGTTGTATCTGCTAGACGAGAGACAGAAGCCCAAGTCCTTTTCATGAATAAATATCTGTTCTGTTCTGTTCTGTTAATAAGGACAGTCGGATTAAAGGCTTACCTTAAGATTAAGAACTGAGTAGCAGATTAATAACACAACATTTAAAGCGTATATGCAGAAAATGATGTTTTTTATGTGCTAGTAATTCTTTTAAATCTCTATTAAAGTACTCAAAAAGAGGGGTATATAAAATAAGGGCCCATCTGCATGTGTTTCCGTTCGTTCGTTCATTCTATTCTATCCATCATGGTCTTCAGACGTCATCTCACTCACTCACTCACCTCTGTGAGCCCCCACCATCATCATCATATTCACCATCACACTTCAAGACTTCACGCCCCCATAACTCAACTACCACCAAAGTTTCCACAACTAGACCTGGAAATACTCACACCCTCCCTACCCGTCAATGAACATCTCACCCCCGAACCAGCAAACACCCATCCCACACAAAGCATAAGGAACAGAATCAACAGAAGCCACATATATCTCTCCCAGACATCCAACAAAACACACAAAACACACGCGCACAAGAAACTTCCATTCAACCCTCAAATAAAAACCTAATACTACTTGTCTTTCCAGCCAACTCAACCACTCCACTTAAAGAAACCTTCGCTCTCTGCCTAAAATCAAAATAATATCAACTAATAATATGTAAACACTTGCGGCCGAGGCTTTAAAGTTACCTTCCCTGGCCCAAACTCACCAACTACAGCTTCTAGATTTCCCATCATTGATGGACTACTCATTAACTGGCAAACCCCACCCTGGCAGACACAAATACAGGGAGTGATAGACAGCAAGGACACCACACAAGACAGTCAGGAATATATACACCGAGCTAATCAAATCCACACACAACCCCAATTTACAGACTTTGAGCCAATGGAAAAAAAACACAATCCATCACAGGCAGGACAGTTATAAAAACAGTCTTTGTTACTTTCAAAACAACAACACTTATGGCAACAAAGTAATCAAAATTCATGAATTACAAACAACACTTAAAAGCCTCGGCCACAGGACGAGATAACATAAGCTACATCATTTAAAAAAAATTCCCATCAAAATACAAACTTTCTACAATTGTACAATTGTACAATAAAATATGGACTGCAGGCACTACATCATCAATATGGAAACACAAAACAATACACTTTGGTCATATTTATTGACTTCAGCAAAGCATTCACTATGGTTTGTAACAATTGCCTCATCCAAAAACCAGAAAAAAGACGTAAATGGGACATTGAGGATTTTCATAAACTCTTTCTTAACTGACACAAATATCACAGTTAAATCCCACGATACGCTATCAGATCCCACCCACACGGTAGAATATTGTCGACGACATTATTCAATTTCATGATCGACGACATTGTTCCAAATTCACCCAAAAACAATAATATCTCAACAACAAAAGAAATGGGACACATTCTTCCGTGAAATAATACGACATTAGTAGTGGTGACTGCTCTGTCATATTTGTACTAAAGCATACATTTGGCGAACGATAAACGTTATATTTGCAATCATTGCATATTTGTATATAGTGAACTTCAACGCCATTGTTCAGTGTCATGAGTGTATACTCCAATACTTAACCTCCTGTGTATCAGAATAACTATGTCTAACTCTTATAACTCTTGAAAAATAGCATAACACAAACAACCCAGGAGTTTTCATATACATTTTACATCTATAGAATATAAGATCAAGAATAGTTTCCTTCCATTTGGCTTTTGTTGTTTTAAAGAACAACACTGTCCAAAAGTGGCAAAGATAACTATTTAAGTGCAAATTTACTCTATTGTTAGACATGTCAACTGCTCACATAGTCACATTTTAGGTTGTGATATAATGGACAAACAAATAATAGATTTGGTAGTCATATCCTGATTAGAAATTAAACATGGTGATGGATAGTAGTTACAGATAATAAGGAACACGACAATTTTATACGAATTTGCACTTGATTTTGCAATTTGCATTTGATCTGAATGAAAAGAAATTGTATTCAGCTTTCGTTCCGCATTACCACTTTGCACTGTCATTGGCGAAATTTGCAAGTTAAAATTAAAGATACAAGAAGTGGAGGTTATTTTGCTCCTATTTAACTGTTTGTGGATTAAATACATAGTTGCAAGCGACACATATAATACCCTATGGTGTTTATCCTACTTCTGGTCGTTACATACGTGCACAACCGCTGTGGGAAACTCGGTCAAATGCAGCGGTACAACTTCGGTTGTATCCATCAAAAGCCGATCGTAGTTTATTGAAAATGCTTTTTCCGGGAAAATACAGCGTGCAAGAAAGGGCGGCAATAAACAAATAATCGAGAAGCAATGTAATTTCTTTTGGTTAGTATGACTCGATATCTTGACAATAAAACATCAAATCCATGGATTTGAGCAAATAATATTGATATGCATCAGAATTTGTTATCCAAAGAGGGAGGCGTGTTCATATCCCGAGGCGCACTTTGATCAGCTTGCGCCATTCCTAGGTATGGCAGCTTTCGAGAGGGGAACGAGCCTTATCGTCGGTCAGTGAAACACATGCGAGTGGTGACGAATGATACGGAGCGTTACTTTCAGCACTTTCACTTGGATATTCAAATACTTTCAACGGGTTATTTTTTCTCTCCAGGAAACATGATATTCGCAACAAAATCGCAATCAATACGCTCACGTTACTTCCCCTTCAATGAAAAAATACAAGTGACGCTTACCTCGTTTTGACGTCTACCCTCCTCGAATGCGAATCTGCTATTTGAGTCATGCGCATTATATAGATATCCTGTCGAATGTTCGAATTTTGAATCAGGGTCAAATGGTATACTTTTAAAGATATGTACAAAACAGACAAGGTAAATTAATAACAACAATATTAATGACTTAAGTAATTAAAGTCACAGTGTTTGGAGATGTGTAAATAACCGCTTGTCAAATGTTGAACAAACAGTCATAAATAGAATACAAACATATGCACCCCTAATAGAATAATAGAATGCCCCTTTATATAGGACGTGATTCTATTTTCGGTCTTCATGTCGCCACTGTACGGTTACACAAGAAGACTGACTCAGGTAAACGTTAATTGTTTATTAACCATTTCGTCTTTGTGTGGATGTTTCAGGGTTATGGTAAATGTTGTAAGAAGAGTGCTTAATTATTTGACCTAGCTCAGAGTTAGAAATTGGTACTAGTCCTGTTGTCCTTGCACAACTGCCCAATAGTTCAGGTATCATAAGGATTAGTAGTTTTATTTGCTATATGTTATCATGATAAGAACTAGTGGCCTATAAATGTTAGTTTCTACTGTTGTTAGCTTAGTCACATCCCTCTTGCCTTTGCCCAAAACCATCAGCGCCCCGGCTTGTACTGCGCAGCCTGACGGGAAGCAAGCGGAAACGCGTACATTACTCTCGAATGTTTATTGCGGAGTCAACAGCATACCAACGCGTTGATACAACAGTTTCTTGAATTGAATGCCCAAAATGACGGACATGTTCCCCAAAGTGCGTCGAGTTCACCGAGTCCCGGATTTAGCAACGCTGAAGTCGCAACTGGCACATCAGGACACAATGCGACGAATGCAGTTGATGTGCAGTCTGAATGTCAAGTAATCAAGGACAGTTATCAACGTGTCAAGCTAGCTGCCGATCACAAACTGCAGGATTCTCGCGGAGGAATAAAACGCCAGGACCAAACAACCTATTCTATTATAGCAAAGTGTGCGCGGTATATTGAAACAGGTTTGAAAATTTTACAAACATTGAGTCAAATGACAGTGAAAATATTTAGAATCTTTATGTTGTACTGTTAGCTAATATTCGTTATCTACAAGATGAATATGCTGCTCTTGTGATGCTGTTAATCCTGAAACCGCACGATTGTTCAGCACATTTGGAAGAAATACCTCTGGTTTTACTCCAGACGCAATAAACGACCTGAGAAACCCTGCAGCCGTCCGTATCTTCAGTATCAGTACAGCAAGATCGGGGATCCTACCGTGGACGCTATCCGTTCCGACCAAGAGGCCGAGGATTCAGATCACGTGGATTTGGACGCATTGACGTGTTCACGGGTCGAAACATCCCTACCACTCGCAATAATGAAGGGGGACAATACATATCGAAAGACATTGCAACAAATTCCAGTTATAAAATGTCAGCGGTCAAGTAAGAAACTTTGATTTTATTGTAGTCAGACATTAAATATAACATTGTATAACATTGCTAAACATTTGAACACTGCGAAGAGAGCGTTTAAGGTGACAAGAATAGTCTCCCTTGTTTTGTCTACACTAGATTTCCATTTGTGTTAGTTAGAGTTTGGATTACCTCCCTTAGACTGACATGTTTTAATTTCTTTCTTTTTTTGGCACCTAAAAAGGGGGGGGGGGGGGGGGGGGGGGTGCGATTGATACATGATTTACGCAAGCTGAACAGTACATGTTCAAAACAGGGATACCAATGTGAGGACAATGGAACAATAAGACAGTGTGTTGAAGGAGGTGATAGTTCAGTTTCACTTGACATTTAAACGGATTTCATCATATTCCCATACACAAAGATGGCAGAGATTATCTTTCAGTGTTTCAGTGGCAAAATACATTTTATCGATGGAAGGTTCTCCCAGTTGGCATATTAATAGCTCCGTACTATTTTTGTAAAATACTCAAACCAGTTGGTAGGTATCTGCGATCTCTTTGACGGAGAGTTGTGTGTTATGTAGATGACATTCTACTTATGAGTACTCCTGCACATATAATATCACAAAACGAACAATTAGTGAACACTCTTCCAAAGCTTGTTTTTTTTATCAATTTGGATAAGACTTAGAACAAAGCAACACCAAGTTATTTTTGGGTTACATAATGTGCACATACGGAGAATTCGCTCAGTTGAGAATCCCTTCATCACGGATAGGGAAACTGAAGAAAGACATAAGGCCTTGTATTGTTTTGCCTAGGATTGAGGCAAGAGTGTTGGCTCGCATCCCTGGTCAGTGTGTATCAGTGTTCCGGGCTGTTGCCCAAGGGAAACTAATGCTCAGTAGTACATACAGACTTCTTAGTAGAAGAAATAGTTGGGACGATAAATTGACACAAGATTCGCCAGCTAAGGAAGATATGTTGTGGTGGTTTACTGCTCTTGATAACTGGAATGGACAAAGCATAATTATTCGATAACCTGCAGTGCAAATAGTTACAGACGCAAGTTTGACAGGTTACGGCGCGGTATGCAACGGGAAACAGGCAGCAGGATTTGGGCCTCCACAGATAAGCAGACTTCACTCAAACAACAGAGACATGTTAGCCATTCGCATGGCGTTGCACACCTTTGGTCCAAGTGTAAAAGGAAAAGTTGTGAAGATTCTGTCCGACAACATATCTGCAGTATGCTACATCAACTGGGAGGTCCAAGTCTGCCCCTGACAATATACATGAAATCAATATGGATGGTGGCTCACAAGTACAACCTTCATATTCAAGCAGGCTTCCTGGCTGGGTGCAAGAATGTAGAAGCAGATGCTCTCAGTCGTCTCCCAGACCTATACGAGTGGCAACTGAATCAAGCCCTATTTCAATACATAGACAGACTGTGGGGACCCCACTCAGTAGCCCGTTTTGCGACCATGTCAAATGCTCAGCTGGGAACATACAACAGTCGATTTTAGGACCCGGGCAGTTCAGGGGTGGACGCTTTGTCTCAAGTAAACTGGGGGATTCACAACAACTTTGTGAATCCGCCCTTCCGTCTATTACCAGAGGTCATAGACAAGGTCATCCAGGAAAAAGCAATCGCGACTATCATAGCACCTGCGTGGAGAAACAGACCGTGGTTTCACAAACTGAGAACGATATTGACCAGTCCCCCAAATCGAATTCCAAAGACCTCCTGGACAATTCTAAGTTCAACGAGCAAGGTGGAACCTTTGAGAAATCACAAATGGCGCCTATACGCCTGGAGAGTGTGTGGAGACGGAATCTAGAACTAAAAGGTTAGTCAGACAGGGCCATAGGTCAACTACCACTTTGTCTGGCACCCAACACTCTTAAAGTGTACAACTGAGCTATTCAGAAACTACAACAATTTTGTCATGATAATAAACGGTCAGTTTTGGACAATTACCAAGTCAATGTGATGATCAAAGCATTGATTACATCTAATACTCTACAACCCCGTAAACGGTCAAAGATCATGCCTGTGGAACCGTTTATCAATTTATTTCGTCAATGGCCAAACAATCTTTACAGCTAAAATTGTTAAGGTTAAAGGTTATTGTATTGTTGTCTTTAACATTAATGTTGAGACACTCGGATATAGCCCCCAAAGGCGTTGTGTTTGATCCCAATGACAATGTCAAAAAGAAGTGGTATTTTCAACGGATGATGTACTTTTCCATGATGATGATGATAGCGCAACCATATGGTTACATGGTATAAAGAATGATACTGACAGGTCATGATTCGAGGTACATCTCCCACCAGGATCAAAGAGAAAAGTTTACCCGGTTGAATCTCTTAAAGTGTACGTAGAACGGACAGATGGTGTTAGGCCCAAACAGGATATGCCAGTATTTCTGACACTGCAACGATCTTACAGGGCAATAACTGCTGCAACATTCGGTTCGACCCTAAACAAAGCAATCAGATTAGCAGGTTTAGGTGGATGTTATACAACTAAATCTTTTAGGCCGACGGGGGCGACTAAGGCTATAGGCGTTGGGTTTGAACCAGATACAATTATGCGCATGGGTCGTTGGAAGACAAGATCAGTGTTCTTTGACCACTATGTACACAGTAAAAAACCCGCCTCTTGCACAACTGATGTTTTGACAAAATGAGGTTTATTGTTTGCATTTATGATGTTTCGATGATGTTTATTACATAAACGTTAACTTTCTATATACATTTTGCAGAATGCATGAATTTTCTGTTAAATATCAGGTAGTAGCTCTCAATTTAGGCTTTAACTATTATTTTAGTTTTGTGGTGTGTTGATAATGTAGGTTTCAGTAAACAGTAGTTAGTACACACCACAAAATAATAATTATCACTTCCTGTTGGTGCAATTTCTTCTATATAATTTGATTATATAATGTATATTTTTTTTAAAGACTTTCTGGTGACGTTGTATTACGGGAATAAAGGCTATTACGATTATTTTAGTTTTGTGGTGGGTTGATAACGTAGGTTTCAGTAAATATTACATTGTTACAACATCTAACGTGTATACTCTGTACACATCCTGCTCTCATTGGATATTCATTTATTATTATAAATGGACATTTTGACTTTTCTGTTGTGGCCTTTATGACGTTTTTGTTGTGGCTGTATTGACCATAGGTTTGTGACCATTTTGACTTTTTTTAGGCCGTTCTGACGTGAGGCCGTTGACTTCAGCCCCCTAATAAAATGTGTCGCCGCAGGCTATATTTAGTAAACATATATTCAAAACTCTCAACATCGCAGTGCGTATTCAATGACAATGCTGTAGAGATGACAGGTGACAAGAAGGGGCTCGATGACCCCTGACATCACAGGGCATTGTTTCGCACCAAAATACCACAAATTACGAGTTTGAAGAGTTTGTGGTACTGCATTCTAAACGAAGGCCGTTAGAATTAGTTTAGTGCCATTAATAAATTTTGGGCGCGCGTGAAATTTCTGATTTTGACTCCAGAAATGCGACTAAATCGGAATTTTTCCGAAATAATTACACAGCTCGTTATTTACACATGCCATCAGTATCAGCCATTTTGGATTTCCCAACACCTTTTTCATATTTCACATTAACATTCTGGTACAGCATTGTTTTGAGTTGTAAGATAATTAATTGTGATGTGCAGAGACATTAATATATAAAGAAACAACCTTCGTGACTATTAATAAAAGAACAACGGAGGTTACTGTTTTACAAATAGCAAATGAGCATAATATAGGATGCCAATGTGATGCCAATGACGTCACATAGCCAAAGACTAGAGAGCAGCCCGTTGTTAGGGAAAGGCGGACTGCTATCAAATTACAGTGGCCCACAGATTTCTGATAACATGCTGGCGATTTCTATGATAATTCCATTCATTATAGCTATAATACTTGTTTAAACATTCACGTTTAGTGCATTCCATTGTTAAAATTTGTGTTTATGGGTCATTATCAAATTCGTCCTTTTTATGGTCAGTTGAATAATTCTCAGAAAATGACAATTTTGAGGGGAAATAAAAAATATAGTTGATTACCAAATATTTAATTTTACGTAATATAGTCACATTAATAATTGTTCGAATAATTCCAAATACGGTAAATTGTCTTGTCAGTGGACTTTGTCTTGGGATGGACGTATTGCGATACGCGTAACGATATATTCTATAATTCCAAAGTTTTAATTCAGAAAGAATCTGATACATTAAGGTATCAACTGAAGTTCGTAAATGGAATAAACCAAGATGCTGGTATGTTTACTCATTCAAGAAATACGCAGCCATCTTGGGAAAAGGATGCTCGTTCCTTGGCAGCGACGGCATTTGGCAAGTATATGATATTAAACACGTGAAACAAAATCAAAATTTGAAATCACCCGATATAAATATATCGTGGAAAAAAATAAACCTCAATTTACAGATATATCCTAAACTGTGACATCGTTTTGAGCTTGCAATTTTCCTATAAAATGAAATGCTGTGACCAATTTGTAACATTCATAAGGCTCATTTATGATCTTTTCATGATACCTTGTGAATAACCTAGTCTACAATCTATTAAAGGCATACATATACGCAATTATATGCTTGTAAAAACAACCCACAGTCAGTGGCATTACTATTCATAAATAGCTGAAATAAAAGTAATCACCCATGAAAATTGAGACGAAACTGAAATATCCCTCTCCTGGTCACTTACTAACACCAGATTTTTGTTTGTTGTCATAAGTGTAACATTGGTATCTATAACATGTGCACTGATGCAACAGATTTAGTTTATTAGATGCATAGACATTGTCATTTCTTTTTTTGAACACATGCTTCTCTGCAGAGGGAGAAGTCATTTTAAGAATGCATCAATATTCAAAACATGTCACTGGTGTATCTGTCAGTGGGATAATATAACACCGTTGACAATAACATGATGAATAGTTCAAAATATTATGCTACTGTTAAAATAGTTTAATTATAATTTAATGCATGTTTGATTCATTTCCAATGTGATCAGGTTCTGAAAGGAAACTGAAAAAAATTAAACAGTCAGCAAATGTGTAACTTATGTTGCTTGACTTTGTTGTACCATTGACACAATTCACGTTCCCACTAACACGTTTGCGATATTTCTTAATCTGGTCCTTCTAATGAAACATATATGTATTTATTGTCATGGTAAAGCGTTTTCAAGCTGAAATAAGTTCTTTGATAAATAAAACATCATAACATATATGCAAAAGAGAATTTATGAATACCACACAACACTACTGTTATTCCAATGACTTAATGTATTAGGCCACATGATACTATGAAATGTCTAAGTTACTCTTTTAAGAAAAGTAAAAGGTAAACGTGATTAAAATGTGTTTTTCATGTTTCACAGAAAATGGATTTTTTTGGTAAGAACAAAAATAAAATCTCATAAAACAGAGCTTAAATTAGTGTAACACCAATGACAATATGACGTCACTGTGTTGAACATTTACACTCATTCAATAGTTCTGATAATTAAGTAATGGGTCACATGTCAATATAACATTCAATGTGTATTAGAAAATGTATTATTACCTCATTTGTAGATACCTGCAACCATGCCCATGTCAAATGCGGAGAGATGTGCGTTAACGGCCAGTTTCATTGGCGTATCACAAACATATAAAGAACATGTTTAATTTGCACTTATGTAAAGAAATATCCTTTTATTGCATGACACTAAAATATGATATGTGATTTGTAATTTCGGGGATTGTGTGTAATAAGAAGTGAAAATGAAATTGCTTTGAGTAATGGTTCTGGTCAATGGGGCAAATCATATTAATTAACAGATGCTAATTTTCAGTGTTGTCCTTTTTAAACATAACTGTACCTGGCATGGCATATTAAAGCATAATGATAATCTGAAAAAAATGAATTTAAACAATGAGGACTATACGAACTTTGTTATTTGAAAAAATGTATCAAGCAGAAACAAACATTTTCTCAAAACAATATTTGATTTTACAAATACATTGCTGTAGTAGACAAGGCAACCAACAACTGTTTGCCTAGGCATTGCAGCTTCAATTAACTGTATCAGTCAACAGAGTGATATAAGGGATATAACTCTCAATCCCGAAGTTCTGGTGTTGTTATGATAGCAAGTGAATCGTATATCGGTGAAGTTCACAGTTGTGAGTATAGAATGTTACCTTGATTGTGTGTGTGGATATAATCATTCGTCAGTTGTAGCGAGTTAGTGTGTTGGGTTTAACGCTGCTTTTAACAGTATTACTGTCATATCACGGCGTGTCAGTTTAATGTGTGAGAAAAGCCCGAAGTGATGCAGGTCTCAGATATTGACCATTTCGGTGAAACCTACGAGCACGGATATGTTGCCTACAGACCTAGAAACATTATCGGGGCGAACCGGGATTCGAACCCACAATCTGGCGTGCCCAAAGGACGCAACTCTGCATAGAGAATCGCGACGCCTTAGATGCCTTGGCCACCCGTGCCCCCTCGTCAGTTGTAAAATGAATTTCTAACGAATAACAACGTTTGCCTGAAACAGCGAGTTCCGTTGTCTAACAACAGAAACAATAGTTTCATTGGGGAAACCTTTTTAGATTGTTACACCACTGACAGCTTTTGGTATATTAAAATATAAAAAAATGTAGATTTTTCAAATGTTTCATTGATTTCCTGGACCAATTTGATACATTAAAACGTTGTATCGGAAACATATGTACTGGTCATTTATACCGGTTGTAAATGTCAAGTTTATATTTCGACATGACGTGCGATAACGATACCAAATAGTGAAAACTTTTCAGCATAATAAATTCGATATGGTGTCTTCAGTTGTCATATTAACTGTCATATTAGGTTTTCAGGACAATGTTGGACGACGCATTTTTTCAGACCTCGAATTTGTTCGATTACTCGAAAGGTTTGCCTGTACCAATGCCGTCAAAAGTTTGTAGGCCATCGAGGCTGTGAAACTGGCGTGTGTCGGGGTGTCCCAGGGTGTTCTAAACCCATTTTAGACATCGTCCATATTCGAATCCTCAAGTGGCTTCTTGTGCCGATGCCGTCAGACGTTGCGCACCGCTTGCGGCATGTAACCGCTATGTAATCGACCTGTGTAGGATTTCCCAGGTTTCTCAGACATCGACCGTTTTCAAATTCTCACATGGTTTTCTTGTACCAACGCCGTCAAAAGACAGTCAACCCCCGCGGCATATCAATGCTACAAAATTGGCGTGTGTCGGAGTGTCCCAAGGGGTTCTAAACCCATTTCAGACCTCGACCATGTTCCAATCCTCACATGGTTTGTTTGTACCATCTAGGTCAATAGATAGTCACCGTTTACAGGACATCGCAGCTACAAAATTGGCCTGTGCTAGATTATTCTGAACACATTTCCGACCTCGACCATCAAATGGTTTACTTTTAACAACGCATTCGTCAGTAAGGTACCATAGCAATTGGCAATTGGGAAATGATGAACCAAGTCAGTAAGCCTGACCACTCGATCTTGTTAGTCGCCTCTTAAGACAAGCTTGTGTTGCTGAAGACCAATTCTAAGCCTTAGCTTCAATGGTAGCGACAAGACTGGCTATGGCTGTTGGGTCTCTGGAATGCCAGTGAATGGGGGTTACTCGTAGATTTCTGGGGTGCTTTCTTCAGTAGTTGTACACAAATCTGTTTTCTGACTAAAATCAAAATCATTGGTATTTGCTGGAGTGTCCAAGGGTGGAATGGCATGTGGGATATTTACCAGTTCCAGGTTTTCATAAGATGAGCACGGTATATGGATCTTAAAGCAAATCCTCAAGATAGTACATTAAATGTCCGGCTTGAGGACACACAGATAATCATTAGTCTTCGTAGAGCTGTAAAACTTGCCAAACAGACCACGATAATTTACACAGATCCAGCCGACACTGTCTTTATGAATATATGAACTCTGGTAAACCCTTGTTAAACTACCCCGTCCACGCATTCGTCTGAAAAGATCTCTCATGTCACTGGCTGTACCACAGTCTGATATTCATGTCATATATTCATTTTCATGTCAGAGTACTACCATATGGTTGTCACAGGTCCTGAAAAGGTCAGAGATCGAGTCACATTGCCTCGCTGTACGCTCTCGCGATCGTCCGCCCTCCTAAACAAACCTTAAAACTCGTTCTCAATAAAATCAAAACGAGGTTATCAATGCCAGATTTACCTGTAACAGCAATAGCTAAGCAGAACATTTGCTTAAAATTGTGTTCAAATCATGGGGAAACAAGGCATTGTGTTGCTGCTGCAAGAAGGAAATTGATATCAGTACGATTGGGGGAAAGTGATCTAAAATCTCAGACAGTCGTCACCAGAATAACTGTCAGCCATTTTTGGGATTAAGTTTGCGGGATTTGGGCGTTGTTAAACCGGAAAAGATTCCTTGAAAACAAACTTTTCTTACCTTGAAAAGTGCTTTAAAAGTGCTTGAATTTCAAGTCCAAAGATCTCTATGAACCCTGGTTAAGGTTAACATGGTTAAAGGTTAACAATTGTATGCGAATATATTACCCACGTGGTGAGGATACAGGTGGTAAGATACTAAATCCGTACGTCACACGTGTGTCGTACAAGGTTGACCTTGCTTTATTCGTTTTGATTGGATAACCATGACCTCTGTCAACACCGGAACTACTTTTTTCGTTCATAAAAAAATCGCTAGGCGTCATTCATTTTGCAACTACAAGGCATAACTGAAGAAATTCATGAGAACGAGAGATATTTACAAACACTTTATTTAACCAACAAGATAGTCACACACGTCAAATTCGGTTTGCACTCTATATAAGTAATGCATAGAGCTTCTACAGACATTATATAATCAAGCTATATCCATTTAAAATGTACGACTACCGATCATTGATCGAGGGTCCCAATTTGATTTAACGTAAAAGGAAAAGCGTGGTGAAATGAAGTCTGTTTAAACTATCGGGACATTTATCTAGACTTACTTGGGATGTTCCGGTTGTGCCATCAGTGTCCCCTTCGAAGCGTATTTTGTGGCTCTGTTTCGGGAAGTGTTATTCATGAATGAACGTACATGATTGCACGACCAGATCACTAAAAGTGAACAGTTCCGATACAAATCATTCGGTAAACTCCGCGAAAGTGTGCCTGACGTTTGACTTTGTGGCCCACAAAAATCCCAAACTTTGAACAATAACATTCCCTATCTCTAGCGTAAAACGCTGTGAGTAGATCACGGTTGCCTTTTCTTATCCCGGTGGTGACCTTGCCCTTCGATCGTTCGAAGCTGTCACTGACATGCAAGCAGACTTGAGTTTGTTGATTTTCACGTCTTCAGCATACGATGGTACAGTTAACAAGAATGTCTTTTCCCTCTTCCAAAATGGTACGGATAAGATCTATATCCAGTTGATGGATCAAGGAAACTCAACAATTTTGATTGCACAGACGGGACCCCGGCAGTGCGAGTGACCGTCTGTTGGTCCGATATTCAAAGCGCGGCGCTAATGTGACTTTTCAAATTTTCTTATTGGTGTCCTGCGTAATAAAAACATGGCGCTTGAATTACCATAAGTTGAAGAATTTCTTCCAAAAGGATCTTGAGCGTCGGTGCTGTTATGTTTGCAAACACAACTGCAGGCGCTTATTGTTAATGCGTATGCGTAGAAATGTCAACAATATCCATATTTTGGCATAAATCAATATTCATGTGTAACCAGATTTTGCAAGCGGTTTCAGTTTGGTCTGTCAACGAACGAAAGTTGTAATGTATTTACATTTAAATACAAATTTAACGTGGGTAATAAATAAAATAACACACTCATTCTCGTTAGATCCCATTTTTAGGAAACTCGTGAAATTGCTATGGTATCTGACTGAGGGAAAGACCATAGAAGGTGCAGGACCGCTCAGGATTCCAGGACCGCTCAGGATTCCAGGACCGCTCCTGGCTTCTGATTGGTCGAGAGGATCATGTGACCTCTGTGACGTCACTTCCGGTCACGTGACCTGCGCATGCGCGCGGGGCATGATGGGACTTGCGCACGCCTCCAAGAGGGCGGCACATCCGTTTCCGGTGGCGTGCGCATTCAAAATGGCGGCACGTCCGTTTCCGGTGGCGTACGCCTCCAAGATGGCGTCGCCTCCGTTTCCGGGGAGGAGGGGAAAACCCGGAGAAGCGCACGTCAAAAGGTGAACAGGATCGACATTGAAAGAAGCGCGTCAAAAATCTTTTGTTGTTGTTGTTCTAAACATAGAAAAGGTGGTGGTGGTGGTGAAGGGAGGGTGGTGGTGAAGGGAGGGAGGGAGGGAGGGAGGGAGGAGGCGGGGGTGGGTTCACGGTTTGGGGGTTGGAGGAAAGCAAAGGATGAAATCGTTCTTTCGGGAGAGATTGGTGGCCCTGAAAAGGGCCGTTGGAAAACAAACTGGAAACAAGCTGGACAAGGGTTGTCTCCTTGATTACATTACTTTCCTTGATCTCGATACTAGATAATAATACGGACCACCCCAACAGTCAGGTATGTCAATTCCGCGTTGAATAGTTTGTTGTAATGCTGCCATAGCCTCAGACTTGTTCTTAAACCAGTGTGGGCTCTGCGATAGGATCGTCTCCGATTCACCCTGTGGGTAGCCAACTATTGTCTACGAATAGACTTTCATCCTCCGCTGGCATTGTTGACTGTTGGTCTGGCATGTCAGACAGCTGCATCGAGACGACATGATTGATCTCTCCTTCAGTGCTCGACTGTGACGGTGTGCGTGGCTTCGCTCTTTTTATAGAAGAGGCACTGACACCCTGCTTCCTGATTGGTCGAAAACGCATCGTGCTGATGGGTTCGTTCCGACACTTGGTCTGAGCCCCGGTTTTCTAAATCGGACCGACTTTGGTGTTTCTTTTTTTCATAAGAAATTGTATGGGTCATGGGAGAGATAGGAAGAAAAAAATACCAGATAAAAGAGAAAGGTCATGCTTGAAAGGATCAGTTGCCTGGTGTCACATGATGATGAAGAGGTCATGACCAGCCCTTTGACCCTACGCCATCCTTTTACGATGCTCATCGCGGGACCCACGGGATCAGGAAAAAGTTCCTTTGTGAAATCATGTATGGAGCAGATGTATCGCCCCGAGGTGTTGGATACGTCACCCCATCGCATCGTGTGGGTGTACAGCGAATGGCAACCGCTTCATCATGAACTGGAAGAGATGGCAGACCGCTGAGGGGTCGCTCTTGAGTTTGTGCACAGCATGAAAGAAGCGGATCGCGCCTTGCCCGAAAAAGGGGTGGCCCCACATTGGCTGGTCATCGATGATTTGCTGGGGGACAATACGAAAGAAGAAGAAACCGAAGTGCTGCGATTGTTCATCAAGAAAAGTCATCACTGAAACACATCTGTGCTGTATCTCACTCAGGACTTGTTTGCTCAATTGCCGCAACATCGCACCATCAGTCTGAATGCTCACTACATGGTCCTCTTTAAAAATCCGAGAGATGCATCGCAGATCGACAGTCTGGCTCGCCAGGTGTTTCCAGGCAAAGTTCCTTTTCTGCGTGAAGCCTATGAAGACGCTACCCGAGAGCCTTACACTTACCTGTTCTTTGACTTGAAGCCAACCACGTTGCAAGACCATCGCGTACGCGCCCGCCTGTTTTCGAGATCCGAATTACCCCTCGTGTATGTGCCGATTCTATGAGATGAAGAGACTTTCATAAAAGGAGGTGAACCCTCAGACCTTCCTTCAGTTGACCTACATCCATCATGGGGCAAAGACGGAAACAGGTTCATCCTACGAAGGGAAAGAACAAAGACAAAGAGATGGTGAATGATGTCTATGACAGTATGGTCTCCCCCTCATCGCTACAGGGACTTGTGACCTCTGTATTTCACAAGACTCCTTCACCACCAGGATCGTCTCCCTCTTCAATGGTACCCGTGAACATGCATCGTCGGCAGCAGCCATCACCACGTCCTTCAACATCATCAGCACCTTCGCCACCCTCGTCACCACATGATCTTCAACGCTTTCAACCTGTGCAACAGCAACAGCAGCAGCAGCAGCATAAGTCCACGCCAGGTCCGTCTTACTCTTCGATGGTACCCTTGAACAAGCAACGTCAGGAACAACAACGGCCTTCCTCATAAGCACCCTCAACCCAACTCAATCTTCAACGCTTTCAACGTCTGCAGCAGCAGGAGCCCCCACGAAGGAAGAAAAAAGACAAGAGACCGTCTATTTTTCCGAGAAGGGATGCGACAACCCTTGCCGTCAAAGGAAGAAATCGTCTTTTGCAGTGGTTTGCGATTGTCGTGCGGAACCTGAGAGCAGGACACATCCCATTGAAAGCTCAACATAAGACGTGGTTGCAGAGACATAATGATACCCTGACTAAATTTGTCAATCCACGTCTGCCTATGTATGAACGTCTTGACTACCTGATGCAACGCAGTGGTAGTGGAACACTTGTAGGGGTCTTGACACGTATCCTGTTGCAATGGCAACATTATCTTCAAGCACCTCTCCTCAAACAGGGTAACACCAGGCGCCACCGACCTACAACAACAACAACAATGACTACTAAGCCAAAAGTAAAGGCTCATGAAAATGTCATATCAAGCTGATGCTCTCAGACGATTTGTGCACATGAGGACCCAAAGAAAGTCCAAGAAGACAGATCAACAGTTGCAACTACCTCCTGCCACTGCCTGATAAAAGAGAGAAGCTGCAGATCAGGTGCCTCATTCAGGCTAATGTCTCAGTGCCTCAGGAAACAGAAACACGCTCTGTGTCATTTGTGTGCTGCCGCTCCAGGGATGCGCAAAGCCATTCTCAAACATGCTCCTACTTATCTCATCCGTGCCCTTTGTGAATGTGTGGTGAACTTGTATGCAGGCAATATTCCCATGACCACGACGCAACTTCAAAACTTGCAACAACACGGTAAAGTCTTGAATACGCTCATGAAAAAACAAGTACCTCTAAGCAAGAAATGTAAACTTCTTCAACATGGAGGAGGATTATTAGGAGGACTCATACCTCTTATTGGTTCTGCCCTATCCTCTTTGTTTGGAGGAAAGTAATAAATGGTCTGACACCAGGAAGGTTGGGATCAGTGTGTGGTGTGCCACCATGAAGTACGCACGCAAGATGGTGTTGGTTTCTGAAGACACATGGCAAAGTCTACAGGCCACCAAACAACGTCATCGTCAGACACTTCATACACCTCTCTTGAGAAAAGAAACGTCTCCAAAATTTGGAAGAGATGGACGCGTTGATGCAGAGGTCACAGCAGCCTTTTCACATGCGGGAACAAGAATACAACCAATTGTTGCAACACATGCTAGAGTTGCAGCGCCAGCAGCACAACAACAACAACAACACCATCAAACCACTACAACCCAAAGTGACACCACCACTACCACCGTCATCACCATCAACAATGGACACCACAGGTAGACCTGCCCCTCCTCAACAAGTGATAGACGAAGTGGTCATGAGTGTTCCTAAAGCCATGTCCAGTAAAGCCATGAATTTGATGACAAGGGTTCAAAACAATCCTGACTTGAGTTGGACTCCAGAGGGAACCCTGACCGTGGAAGGGAAACCTGTCCCTGGCACACACATGGTGGACTTGATCAACGATTTTGTGCGTCACCGGAAAACCAAAGATGGGCCTGCAGGTTGGACCATTTTGAGTCACCATTTGGCCAACAGTCATGTCCCTCATGAAATAATTGGAAATCCTCAACGATGGCAATGGATGCAGAAGCAGCAGCAGCAGCAACACCATCCTCATGCCACACCAGAAACACCCATAACCCAGTTCTCCCTCCCCACATTCTCCCCGCAAAGTCACAAAGAGAGAAGAAGAAGAAGGAGGCGGCAGCTGGATCCACAAGCGGAAGAAGAAGAAGAAGAAGAAGAAGAAGAAGAAGATGAGATGCCACCCCCACCTCCATCGTGGCAACTGGATCCACCAGTGGAGGAAGAAAAAGATGTGATGTCAACCCCATGGTTGATGACTCCACCTCAATCTGATACCAAACAGGACAGAGTCATCAACAGGCGAGGTTCATGGATACCCTTTAGCACCACCTAAGAAAAAAATAAATCTCTCCCCTTCTCTATAAAAAGGCCATTCATGTAGGAAATGGCATCAGTCTGAGAGAAATGAAGCAACAGACCAAGACGCGACAGCGCATTCTTCCCTCTGCTGCTGCTGCAGGGAAACAAAACAAAGGATTTCCTACTTCCCTTTGGACAGCCTGGTTGGAAAAAAACTACTTTCATCCTGAACATCCTGCAAGTTTTGGAGGCTGGCGACCTTTGTGGAAAGCAGCACGCATCCACGCTCAATATGCAAGAACCAGTAAAAGCAAGAAGAAAACCAAGCCATCGCAAAGTCAAATCAAGCGTTGGTTGCAAACCAAAAGTACCTACACCTTGCACAAACCAGCCAGACGCTCCTTTCCGAGAGACCACTATCGTGTGGGAGGGGTCGATGAACTGTGGCAAGCAGACTTGAGTGACATGATTGCCTTTCAAGATGACAACGAAGGATTCAAATATCTGCTGTGCATGATCGATGTGTTTTCAAAGATGGCATGGGTGCAACCCCTGAAGGCCAAGAGCAGTTCTGCTTTGACCGAAGCTTTTCAAACCTTGCTGATGCAACAAGCCAAAGACCGACTCCCTGCTCAATTGCAAACAGACAAAGGCAGAGAATTTGTCAACCGTGCTTTCCAGGCTCTCATGACAAAGCATGGCATTCATTTCTACACCAGTCAAAATCCTGAAACGAAAGCAGCCGTGGTGGAACGGTTTCAAAGGACTCTGAAAAATAAAATGTGGCGATACTTTACACAGCATGGGACCAGGCACTATTTGAAAGTCTTACCCCAGTTGATCAAGTTGTACAACCGTCGTGTGCATCGGACCATTGGCCAGCGACCTGTGGACGTCCTCCCAGGAGATCCCCTGTCAGAAATTCGGGTGTTAGACTACATGGAGGAAAAACAACAACAACGGCTTCAGCGCAAAAAGAAAATAACAACACAAAGACTGTCGTCCCCCAAGACAAGATCTTTTACTGCCGGGCACCCGTGTACGTCTGAACAAAACCAAAGGCACCTTTGAGAAAGGTTATCTCCCCAATTGGACCACTGAACTGTTTAGGGTGGATCGGTTGGTGACTGGGAGAACACTTCCTGTGTATCGGATCAAAGGTGATCATGGTGAAGTCCTCCAAGGAACTTTTTACCCTGAAGAAATACAACCCATCTTGAAAACAGACGATGTGTATGCCGTGGATCGCATGCTGAAAAGACATCCAGGACCGAAACAGGGTCAAGAAGAGGTCTTGGTGGAATGGACTGGCTACCCTGCCAGTTTTAATTCGTGGATCCCTGCAGATGATTTACAGATAAAATAATGTCTCTCAGACTCATTCAGAGGGTGGACACACGCGATGACAGAACCGTCACCACCACCACCACCGTCATTACCTCTGCAGAGAAGCCTCTCAGCATCCGTGGGTACCGATGAACTACTGCTGCTGCACCAGCGCCGACACTCACCTTGGTGTTGTTTTGGCATGACGTTACCCCGCAGTGAAGTCGTGTTTTTTGCTCAGATCATTGTGATATATGGCATGATCATCATGAGCATGGTACAGTTGGCCTTGGATCATGGAGAGAAACAGTTGTGGACAGCCCTGCTCTCCAGTTGTTTGGGATACATACTTCCACCACCCACCTTGGCCGCCTCACCAGGCATACCCACGACGACCCCACCCACCACAAGACTTCAACTTGATACCTCATCCACCCAGAGTTTTCTACATTAGCTCACGTCATCATGGCTGTCACCTTTTTTTCGAAACAAGACTTTTACATGACCCTACCCAGTGATGCCTCCATGGACATCTATCCAAACAACACCGTCAATGCGTATGAAATCAAGTTGCCTTATTCTCTGCATCTGGACCGTCAACAGTGGGAGGTGGGCGTCAGCGAAATTCACTTTTCGATGACATGGTACAACGTCGCCCCACCCTTTGACTGGTTTGCGCTGAACCTCAAACTGAAAAAAGACACCCTTGTGTATGAAAGCACGGGGAGCGCTATACCACAGCCACAGTATGGTATCGTCCGTTACAAGAAGATTCCAATCGAGAAAGGCGTCTATTCATCTGAAGATTTGGTGAAAACCCTCAACCGTTTGATTCAGGAACATATTACGAATGTCTTAAAAGAACAGCCCTCAGACAGCGTCCAAAGTGATGGAAGACGGTTTGTCATTGATGTCATGTATCCCAAAGATAGTCTTCGATTTGACATGCTTGAAGATTGAAAGGTGCGATTCCAAGCCCCTCAAGAAGTAGCAATCAATCATCCTCTCATGGGAAATACTGGTGGACCACTCTATTCCACAGAAGTGATCATGGCAAGTCCACTCTTGAGAATGCTCGGATTTGTTCAACTACCGATCCTTGGTGAGGACTATAAAACCTACACAGAGACGCCCAGATGGATGTCTTGGAGGAACGTGAGGAGCCGAGACCCCCTAAAAGTCGTAAAGTCGTCCCAACCACCACCACCACCACCACCACCAACCAGAAACAGCGTAAAAGAAAAAGAAAAATGGTTTAAAGGTCAGTCCTCATCAGACTTTCAACCTGACCAGACGTCCTTCAAGGCAGAGAAAAGGGTGAAACATCCATCATCATGATGCGCCGAGATGCTTGCGATTGTTCAAAGGCCCAGTTGGATCTCTTTACTGTACCCCCTTTGTCCACCTCTGTGCAAGAGGGTCAGTGGATTCGCTATAGTCCCTTGGCACCACCCTCTGTAGCAGGATCACTCCAGTTTAACATTTCCAATCCCGTGAACACTTACATTGATTTGAAACAGTGCTACCTGAGAGTATGTCTACGTGTGACGAAAGATGATGGCACGGATACCGTTCTAGCGGATAACCCCGTATCAACTGTCAACAATGTGATGCATTCCCTGTTTCGCGAAGTGCGGCTGTAAGTGGGACACAATCAGTTGGAGATCACACCCTCCATGGGCACTTACCCTTACAGAGCCTACTTGGAAACCCTACAGAAGCCATAACATCTCACCTTCGATGTCCTGGATGGTTCACCGACGATGCTGGTAAAATGGACGTCTTCAATTCTGATGCAGATGCGAACACAAGAAACACAGGTGTCAGAACGCGACGTGATCTTATCGTACCCACCAAAAAAGCGGAACTTACAGGCCGTCTACACTGTGACCTGTTTCTTCAAGACCATTATCTGCTGGATGGTGTCCCTATGAAACTGGAATTGCTACGAAGTCCCGATGAGTTCTTCTTCATGTGTGCTGCTGATGGTGTCTACAAACTAGCCCTGACCAAAGCCGAATTCTATGTCCGTCAACTCAACATCGATCCTGCTGTCCAAGAAACACACGTGTCCAGTCTAAATGCTGGGGTGACTGCCAAGTATCCCCTTTCACGTGTGCATGTTACTGCCCATGACATCCCGAGAGGCGGTAGGGGCTTTCACAAGGATCACCTCATCGGTGGCCAATTACCAAAACGCGTGGTCCTGGGACTGGTGGACAATAGTGCCTACGTAGGAAGCAAAGAGAAGAATCCGTACAACTTCAAACACAATCATGTCACCATGATGAAGCTCAAAGTCAACGGCCAGGAAGTCTATGGCATGGAAATGAAAAGCGACTTCAGCAACAACAGCGCCCATTTGAAACAAGTCTACATGAATCTGTTCCGAAACACTGGGCAGATATGGCGACCTGAGACCTGCGAACTGACTCCCAAGGCCTTTACTCAAGGTTACACCTTGTGGGTGGTGGATCTCACCCCAGACCTTGGCGCTGATGAAGGCATCAACTACCCTCGACACACTGGCAAGTTGGGTTTGGAAATCCGGTTTGGACAAGCTCTCGAGGACCCAGTCACCCTCATCTGCTATGAGGAATACGAAAATTTCTGGAAATAGATCGTTTCCGGAATGCGATGATGGTATAAAAAGAGCAGCGACAGACGGTCATGCCACACTTTTTCTCCTCCTACAAGGAACCATGGATGAACCACTCGGGTTGAGCACCTTGGATTTAGAAGCCCTCGTGGCTGATGGCGAACCACTTCATGCCATCTACCGGGGCACCCTGGCCAGAGATGACTTTGCCAGACTGGGATGGCAACAGGATGACCCCTTTTACCCCAAAGCCTACGTGATCAACACAGATTTAAGCGATTAACCTGGCACACACTGGGTGAGCGTCTATCGTCCAGCTCCTGGATCCGTGGAAATGATGGATAGCTATGGACTGTATTCATTACCCCTGTTTAAAGAGACTTTGAATCGCATGGGTCAGATTCAACAACGATGGAATACACGCCCCTTACAACATGGATACAGCACGTTGTGTGGTGTGTACTGTCTCTACATGCTGACCTAACGCGTGCGTGGGTGGACTTTTAATCAAGTGTTAGATACGTTGGACTGGAAGGACACCGCCAAGAATGTTGCCACGGTATTAGCATGGTTTCATACCAAAGTGTCTACCTCCGTTCCTGTGGATGAGATGCCTGCCTTTCGACTGAGTGCCCAGACGCGTACCCTACATCAAAAGAACCAACCTTTCTGTCCTTATTGACCTGACACTTGTTCACTGAACCTACGATCACCTGACTGTCAACATTCCTGATTGAGGAGGGTACATACGTTCACTGCGTTTTAGGAATGTACATACGTTCACTATCAAAGTGGCAAAAGTGTTGTGTTGTCTGTAAGATGAAGAAAAACAAAACAGGATCGCCATGCACACCCCAGAGAAAACCAAAACCAAAACAAAACAAGATCGACATCTGACCGCTTCCTGCATTCCTACACCACGTCCATGTCTGTGCCTGTCGATTCAACTTTAGAAATTCAGGCAACACCTTTAGCACCTTTAAATTCGCCACTTTCCGACTGTCACTTAGACGAACGACTGTCATAGTTGGCTACAATACACGATCGCCTTTTGGAACGAAACCTTACAACTCAAAGTTTACAATCACATCACCATACCCGATGACATGATTTGTGGAATGTTGTTGCAAGATCCTTCGCCGATATGACGTCAACCTAGCAACAAAGTGGCAGAGTCGTCGACTGTGTATGATAAGCTCGTCTCAGTGAGCTATCATCTCCACATGCCATTACCACACACACACCCCAAAACAAAACAAAACCATGAACCCACCTCCTCCTTCCCTCCCTTCCTCCCTTCCTCCCTCCTCCTCCCCCTCCTCCTCCTCCTCCTCCCCCTCCTCCTCCTCCTCCCACCTTCCTCCCTTCACCACCACTCTCCCTTCACCACCACCACCACCACCACCACCACGTCTATGTTTAGAACAACAACAACAAAAGATTTTTGACGCGCTTCTTTCAATGTCGATCCTGTTCACCTTTTACGTATGCGCAGGTCACGTGACCGGAAGTGACGTCACAGCGGTCACGTGATCCTCTCGACCAATCAGAAGCAGGAGCGGTCCTGGAATCCTGAGCGGTCCTGCACCGAGGTACACAACTATTCATAGAAAGTCCACTCGTTTTGTGAAAAATGGTATCTAACGAGAATTAGTGTAGTATTCTCTATATATTTAGTATCACATCTTGGATTTTTCGTTGTGGGTTATTGCGCTCATTATATGTTAGCATATGTCATATGTTATTCCACAAACTCTTAACAGGTCAAATGTCAGGCAATACAATTTGATCATACAATAACTCAGAAAATACACATTTGTTCAAAGTTTAGATACAGCACACCTTGGAATGATTCTGCATCATATATTGTTTGTGGTTTAGATAGTAATCGAAGTAGTTCCTTCACGGCGAAATCATTTGCATATATATTGGATTGATTTACAGCACCAACAACGCTGACCATTATGTGATAAAATCTGTTCTATCGCCATTACTTTGTTCAAACTAGAATTAGCGTGGTACAACTGCAGTTAGCAGTGGGGAAATTCAACACATATGTTTTGCCATTATAATGAAAATTGCATCATATACAGAGTTTCAGCTTTATGAATACAATGTTGTAAATCAGAGGAAACACAGAACATATTTTTGAGCTTTTAAGCCATTTATGTGGCCCTGATTGAAAATGATGAATATTCCATTCATTTTCTATTTGCAGAAACCAAGCACGAGAAATGGGTATGTATTCATAACACTAATTCTTGCTTATGCTCAAAATAGCTGATGTCTTTTGTCTAGAAAGTAAGAAATTGTATCTTATTTTCAATAATTCTGGGCAGTTTATGATTACAATAGAAAGAAAAAAATCAGATGTCATGGGAATCGCACACTAAAGGTCCTAAATGAATCATGGAAACAACAAAATATACGTAAGATTAAACACCTATATAAAAATAATTGTTGTACACTCTTTGTATCAACACATTTTAACTTGTTATTGAAGAATGTCAAAATGTGGAATCATACAATGAGCGATCTTCTTCAATTTATATTCAATTCTCTGACCCGGCCGGTCCAACCTTAAACTGACAGCGCATGTACATGTAGTTTTGAATACACAATGCCATTTAGAAAGTGGTCAAATGTAACAAATGTTATATTTGGGATAACACTTTCTTAGTAAAGTAAAGATTATAATACTTTTTTGGGTTGAGTCCCGTCCTGGATTCGAAACCAAACCTGCCAGGGTGAGAGACCTAATCGCCAGCACACAAAGTCAGCGATGGTAGGGGTGTACTCAAAGTACGTGATCTAGACTACCAGTTGTCGGACTTTCATTTTTATGGAAGCTTCGTTGGCTGAATGAATGAATGAATGAATGAGTATGGTTTTACGCCGCTTTTAGCAATATTCAAGCAATATAACGGCGGGGGACACCAGAAATGGGCTTCACACATTGTACCCATGTCGGGAATCGAACCCGGGTCTTCGGCGTGACGAGCGAATGCTTTAATCACTAGGCTACCCGACCGCCCCCTTCGTTGGCTGAGTGGGTTGGATCGCTGTCTTTGTGTGCTGGCGATTAGGTGCCTCACCCTGGCAGGTGTGGGTTCGAATCCCGGATGGGACTCAACCAAAAAGAGTACTAGCATCTGTTCTTTTCTAAGAAAGGTTATCCCAAATATAACATTTGTTACATGTAGTTTGCCCAATATGAGAGGTTACTATCACACCCATAGACATTTAACCACTATATGGTTCATCTTTTTTGGCAACGTCCACGCCAGTGTATGGACAGCACAGTTTATCTTTTCGCCTAAACAATGTTCTATCTGTTGTCATGTGCTGAAATGTAAGTTATGTATAGAACCACTTCATAGTCGTGTGAAGCAAGGCAGTAAGATCAGCTGATCATTCACTCCTTGTCACTTTGTTGACGTGTTCACAATAGGTACTAAAAGTGTTGCCCTTGATGGTCCAATGTCACACTTTTAAAAATGAAGTATATTTTCATTTTATCAAATAATTGGTAGGTTTCTCGGAAGGATAAAGCCAACGGATAAAAACGATATCCGTTGGGGTCATATGCGGATAGAGATGCAAATATCAAAGGTCAAGTAGGGACTACTTTCACTGTTTATAAACAAACATGGCGTCGCTCTCGTCATTCGGCGATCAGAATTAACCATCGGGAATCTGGATAAGCTACAGGGATAATTGCTATCATTATCAAAAGAACAGTCTAATATACTGAAAATCAGTGTCTAACTGTGATGTAGCTGAGGCATTTTATAACTTTTGGCAACTTTGGAGATGTAAATTTCGAAACAATTTTGCGAGGGCACGAGGCCTAGCCAAGCGGGGCCAGTAGCCATACCTGTGCTTGTAGACCTTTGCGGCTTGAAACCTTCTCCACAAATTAACATAGTAGTGGGGCGGTTAAGGCTAAAATTGTGCACTTTTGGTTAAAAGCACCAAACTTGGCACACTTATACATTGAACCATTCCAAACATTTTTGGATATGGATCCACCTCAGCAGAGCCCCCTGGTGGTAGAAAATCCAAGATGGCCGCCAACATGGCTGAACTCTCTAATGGTATCAATATATACTCAATATATCATACTTATCTGATCCATTTATACATATATCCATACTAATGCATGCGGAATTAATTGCAGCAGAGCTGTATATAATTCAAATATAGTTTGCAGCGCCCCCTGGTGGTAGAAAATCCAAGATGGCCGCCGGCATGGCTGAATCTCTAATGATATCAATCTGTACTCAACAAATCATAGTTATCTGGCCAATTTATACAAATTATCATTGTAATGTATTTAGGAGTAATCACAACAATCCTGTATATAATTCAAATCTGGTATGCAGCGCCTCCTGGTGATGACGAAAATCCAAGATGGCCTCCAATATGTTTTAGTTTTCAGAAATTTTCTATTTCTACAGCAGATATAAATTTCATTTGATATCTTTGAACTAAGAATAAGTTGATAAGTTTTGATATGATGAAACATTTTAAATGACATTGTATCAATTAATATGTATCGTCTATGATCTATTCTCGGCATATTAATTTATAAATGGTCTACTGAGAAAGGTTCCACCCAGTTTATATTAGATCACCCCAAAATCATTCATCTGGGAATGGATTCATATCTTAAAAACAAGAATGTATGTAAAGGTATTATTGACATTATTGCCATGAATCTATGACATTGACTTACTTCCTACTTAAGTAGGACCAGGAATATCGGTTCAATGTATGTGTTTACGGTTCGAAATTAACTTACAGTGAACTCTTTCCTTCAAATTATCACATAGCACTGTACAGGCAGGGAGTGTAAAGTTTACTAAGGTTTGCAAGATTTCTTGCAAGTGTAGTGTTAGGCTATAACACTTCTTTGTGCCCGACCAAGTGTTGTCCACTTGGGTATCTATATATTACTGCATGTCCTCTCCCAACCCCTGGCTACAAGATGCTGTAGTGTGGGACGTTTGTCAAGCACCTATCCTCAAATATCCATTGGTGCTGTCTCAGGGCTGCCTCTTTGGGTTGAAATGTCAATTGTCTGGGATCTTCATGAACAGAGATTTTGCCTTTCATTGACCTTCCAAATAAACCAGTGAGAACGACAAACTGCTCAAGATTCTGCATTGTGTTGTCAGAGATATCTGCTGATGATGGGAAAGCATTGACGACTTCCGAAAATACTTGACACGTATCCCAAGCATATGAACCGGTGAAGGCAGGAAATAGTGACAATGTCTTAGAATTCCGTGGCCTCTAAAAGAAAACTCTCAGCTCTTTCAGTCAATCCAACTGCACCTCTATCGCCTTTCATACGGCTATTAAATTGTTCATGTGTCTGACCTTGTGCCACACAAGAGAATGTCCGTTTAGTCTTTAGTTTAGTGTGTCACGAATCCACCGGAACAATATTCGAGGTACAGCGGTGTTCGTGCTCTACTGTAAGAGGGACATATCTGTGAAACGCAAGCCATTAATATGATAAGTGATGCTGCAAACTTTGGGACATCTGCTTTTAGAATTGCACCCACCAGGCACAATATACAAAGTTTTTGTTCAAGAACAAGGGGCCAGTAGTGAAATGGGCTGAGCAGCTTCTGAAAGGATCGTCTGAGTTCGCTTCTGTTTCCTTATATCGCACAGATGTCTGATGTTGTAGTAAGATGGGTACACATGATGAAGGAATCAACAAATCTGACTGAGGCCATTCCAGCAGCACAAATGCAGTTTTCCATCTACTTCCTTTGGGACAGTTTCTGAGAATCCTGAAAGCAACTTTCTATATGCGAATCTACCAAACATGATAAGGAAGTGTATCACATAATTCAGGACAGTTCCACTAGATTGTTTTAGCAATTGTGTATAGTGGTTCATCCAAGGCAAGCACTTGCATCTGACCAGGATTCAAATGCTCAATACCCTTTTTGTACCACATTAATTGAATGCTGTAGCAGAGCAACAGAGTGTGCACATTCTAGAACATTGGCATATGGGCAATTGTTTTTGGAGGCTATGTTTGTCTTATTTTCCCAATACTTCCTTCATGTGATATGACCAGTTTTACTCATGGTCAGGCATTGTGCTAAGACTATCTACATCCTTGATGAAAGGTAATTTTAATTGAGGCACATAATTACCCATCCTGCTAAAACAGGATGGGGGTACATTAGTATATACTGTGGGCTGTTTGAAAATGGTTTTCCTTGTTTGTGTGCATTCTTTAGTCAAAAGAACAACATGTGATGTTCCTTCCTCTTCAGCTTTTGAACGCTGCTGCAATAGTGAAATGTTGATACCATTAAGTGGATATGCTGTTGTAGAGCAGGGATTATGATAGATGTTATCTTTTGAGAATGTTGGTGGGTATACCACACCTTCGTCTTCATAAACACCACACACTGTGCTATATCTGTTCAAATACACCATATTTTGAAATGTGTCAACAAGATCACGTTTTCTTCTTTAATACCAAGTAAACTGGGACTTGTATTTCTCGGTCTCATTGGTGTCTTTGTGTTGATGAGCTGTTGCACCGAGATTTCACACTTTGAAGACAAGATGTTCTATAAACTATGTTTATAATGAACACGCTTATAACGAACTGGCGGAACTGGTTTTGTGGTCTCAGCCATTTGCTGTATATATGTTTAAAATGAACAACGGTTACAACGAACTCAAATTAGTGGTCCCTTTGAGTTCGTTATAACTGTAGTTTACCGTAGTTTTTTTCATACCTGGTCCTACAAATTTCATACTGACTAGAGCTTTCAAAGAGGCAGGTACATACTCTTTATGGCATGTTCCTCTGATAGATTGTTTCAACCTTAAATCACGTCTGTGGATAAGTGTTGCTCGTTTAGTTAGTCTTAATGATTAAGAATCAAAAAGGCATGTTTCAGTGCTGGTCCAATATTTTTATCACATTCCAAGTTCAGTTACCGAATTTTAACCAAGTTCATGCAGTTCAATATATTCCCCCGATCTGCCTTACGGAATACATATCTAGCTTCAAATGAATGAATTTTAGTACCAAAAGCTTATACATTCAGTAAAGCATTACTTGGAATTGTTTTGAAGCCATATTTGATCGATATGATTGCAGTGAGCAAATGACACTGATATTGTGGACAAACATTTGACATTTTTTGAAGATTACGTCATTTTGGCGGCCATCTTGGATTTTCTTCGCCACCAGTGGGGGCTACATATAAGATTTGAATTATATACAACATTGACTCAATTAATTTTATATAAATGACTAAAATTGACAAACTAATGTTGATATATTGAACATAATTTGACGTCATAAGGTGGCGCTACTGAGGTGGATCCATATCCAGAAATGTTCGGAATGTGTCAATGTATAAGTGTGCCAAGTTTGGTGTTTTTAACCCAAAGTGCACAATTATGACTAAAATCCAGCCTTAACCGCCCCACTATAGTTGGATTTGGGCAAAATATGTTTCAATTGTTACCTTATTTCGTTTTGTCGCCGTGTGTACATCTGACTACACTTCATAGCGTTATGACAGGACGGACCGACTGTCAACAACGTCTGACCGTGGCCGTTACGTCTCAAAGACAAGGGTTAGAGTGACTTCCCTTTGACAAAGGAGAGTTACTCTAGCGGAGAGACCGATGGATTGCCGCGAAAGGCGATTAAAAACAATTGTTGTTTTGCGTATATGTTGCTTCGCCACTGTATAAGAAAGAGATTTCAGTTGGAACTATATTGGCTACTGTCACTGTCCGACTGACACATCACCCTGTGACGTAATAAATATTAATGCGCGCATTCCAGGAAAACTCGCAATGTTTCGGTTATGTTTGTGAGAGAAGCAAAGCGATTGTGAAGCACAGAATTAAAGAATGACATAATATGATAAAGAGGTTATCACGCTTGTGTGTTTGGGGATGGTAAATATCCTGCTCGCTAAATACAATGTTTATTCCTAATGCAGGATATTTACCATCCCCAAACACACTCGCCTGATAACCTCTATGTATACGTCATACCCATATCTATGTCATATTAACGCCCATCTGGCTACATATGCATCCATGCATTACCATGCAGCGGCTAAGCAATGTGGTATGCGAAAAGTGAAGGTGTTATACAGTATAACGTTTGTAAGTAAATATAGTAAATTTTCCAAGTATATAACTGAGAGAGGTGAAATATATTTTCAAGTATTGTAAAAGAAACGGGCACTGACAAATTATGTCATCAACTACACATAATACCAGTACATTTTTCAAAATAAACAAAAATGTAAATTACAGGAATCTATTTTGATATTCATAAGGAGTAATTGGGGCATGATGTATAAAAAGATTGTAAGGATGAATGGTTGCTATACACCAGTCTCGTGGTTATCTGGTGCCATTTGATAATTTGGGATAGTTTTTATCCCCAGCCGGGCAAGAATGGCCGAAGGGGAATTATGTCGTGGCGCAGTCCGTCCGTCTGTCCGTTCCACAGAGGGCACTAAGCTTGTGAAATCAACTCCTCCTACAGTTTCCAGAGAATATCCCTGAAACTCTACACACACAAGTTCGACATGTTGATGATACGCATATCGCAGTCCCGTTTTATTTCGACTAATTTTGACAGAGTTACTGCCCCTGTTTTACGGAGCTTCATTTGCCTAATTGTGAGAGAGGTTCTAAGCTTGTGAAATCAACTCCTCCTCCAGCTTTTAGAGAACATCCCTGACACTCTACACACAAGATGTCGACATGTTGATGATACACGTATCGCAGTCCCGTTTTATGTTAGGATGTTGTGCTCTCAGAGCACTCTTGTATATTTTATTTTTATTTTGTATGCCATTTTGGACTTAAACTGAAAATGAGGGTGGTGCTTGCTTCTGGAGCAGAATTCCCAAACTTTTGAATATGTCAAGATGAAACTTGCTGTACAGATCAGTCTGGTGATGAACGTGTCCATTTTGATGATTTGGCACATTGAAAAATACTGAACAGCGTTAGTTTTTTGTTCACTGAACAAAATGTACCATGGCGTTTTCCTGCGATTTTCCATTCTCACGGGAAACTCTCAATGCAGGCTTCTAAGGGACAGTCACCGACTACTATGATCGTAAGTCGGGATCGCACGCGCTCTTCCATCAAGGATTAACATCATCAGTCGGATCGATGACACAGACAATCGGATCGACATCGACCTGAGGTTACTGTTTGAACGCAGCAGTAGTGTAAACATCATTCGGATTGCCATGAAGCCAGGTCTCGATCAATAGATTCACCGCGATATTTGGATTGACCTTCGCCAGATGATCTACATCGACATGTCGATTCTACTCCATATGGGGATCGACATCACAGTTTGGATCGCCATCAATACCCCTCACCTACGGATGGATTTCGACTTATGCACTTCTCCCTTTATGCTTTGAGGTGAGGTGAAATTGGGTTTAATGTCGCGTCCAAGATTATTGCACTTATATAGCGACGTTCATGCACGTGTATGTGTGTGTGTGTGTGTGGCTGCTTGTACTAGTCCGGATTGATGCTGATTTATAGTGCTAGCACACTGAGATACCATGCCCCAGTTTAACATGAATACCCCACTCAGACACAGTATACTGACTCCGAGCCGACCAGTCCTTGTTTTAGCCCCTTAATGCCGAGCGCCAGGCAGGGAAACAACATGTAGCATCTTTTAACGTCTTTTTGTATGACGCGGCTGGGGATCAAACCCCGGACCTTCCCCTCTCTGGGCGGACGATCTACCATTCGACCACTGAGACGGTCCTTGTTGCCTTGATGTTAGTGACATAGTGATATCTATACCCTTCTCTTCCGGATTGACACCTACTTGTCAGATTACTATCTGTATTCACCTCGATCGACATCAGGGATTGACATGATGATCCTGATCAATACCCTACACCTATACATCGACATTGGAAGCAACATCGACAGCCCTCTCCTTGGAGTTGACATGAAGATAACCCTAACTCTTGTGTGTACTCTGTCACCAGATCGTACTTACTGATGACTATTGTTCTTAATACGAAGAGTTGTGTACAATGTATGCATATACCAAATCTTAGGTTATCCCCATTGAGTATCCGGGAAGACACAAACTTCTAATATTCCCATGGTGACACGTGGTCATCATGTCAAGTGGCATGGATCATTCACTGCTTTTAGACATTTGTTTGTCTCATCCAGACTTGATAGACTAAAATTTGAATAGATATTTTACCGGTCAGAGCTATTGTTACATATCCAAAGCAGAACAAAGGATATTCAGCACACATTATTACAAACGAAAATGAAAAACTTCAGGCTAATTACATTTATTACAGACAGCAATACCAGCTTAAATGTCATTATATTGCAAATGATGTGATAAATTATGTTAAGAGTTCTCCTTTGTCTGACAAGCATTTATGTGAATACAAACACTGTTTTCCTACAGTGTCAAAATATCAATAAATCTAACGTTGTTCCACACAAAAGTTGAATTCCATCATAGTCGGATTCAAATGTCCTTTTTCCAAATGTTCAGAGATGTCCCATTTAAAGGTCCGTGATGAATGTTCGATTCAGGGATAGCAGACATCAAGTGAATGAGTGAGTTTTTACGTGCTTTTAGCAATATTCAAGCAATATCACGGTGGGGGACACCAGAAATGGGTTTCGCACATTGTACCCATGTCGGGAATCGAACCCCAGTCTTCGGCGTGACAAGCGAAATCTTTAACCACTAGGCTTCCCGACCGCCCATGACATCAAGACAATGACTAACTATCATGTATTACAACACAAGAAGTCAAGAACATTGACAGAATATATAACAGGCTACATTTCCATGATGGACAATCGTTTTGGCCAAGTGAACCTTATTTACAATTAAACACGAAGTAGCCATTCTACATATTTATCCTCAAAATATCACAATATTATTCTCACAAAGGCTTTCTCCTATCGAGATCTCACGACAGTGAAAGATCAACTGTCTTAAAACTGCTTTGACATAGCTTTATATAACAAAGTAAGAGACAAAACGCATGCTTTTCACATGTCAAAATGTTATGTTTGGCCGACCCGATCTAGTATTAAGGATGACATCTACCCCTACAAAAATGTATCCCAAAAGTAAACATGATAACAGAGCACATGATGTGATAGTTATATAGCTGAAATACTATGTTCGTGATGCTTAAACCAGTCACAGCAGCAGTTTAGTTATCAATATTTGTCAGCACGTATTTTAATTCTAGCTTCAAAAGTATCAAGGAAAAGTACCTGAGCATTTTTCAGCTAGGTCATAGTAACAGTCAAGGACTTTTCAAAAAATCATATAGAACCTTTCTTGATATATACCAATTTTTTAATTGATAGATTATGGAAATAGGTGTTTCTGTCTTGTTTCAGACTTTATCTGCCCAGCTGACATAACAGTGGTGCCACCTTTCAATACAAATGATCTTTTGGCAGAATCAATCTGTAACATATTAAACGAGCATTTGGAGAAGAAAAAAAAGGAAACAAATCAACCTTTGACAGCTGTTGTTCCCAAACTCCTGGTGTTTCGACCAAGTGGTAGAGCGGGAGATGAATTTGAGGAACATGTGTCACCGCATCTGATGGAACTACCTGGTAACCTATACTTTATACGTGACATTTTATGCTCATGTAAGCGAATTGTCATCACTTAAAAGTATTTATGTACACTGTAGTTTTCGTAAGGTCAGTTGTTCGATTCCCTGGAGCTCAGTATCAGTGTACTGTTAAAAAACGGACCACAACTAAATTATGAGTGAGTGGCAGGTGCAACCAGTAGAGCAGGATTAAAGGATTTGTTACATATTGTTCTTGTACAAATAAGAGCATTTAAGGGACATATTTTCTGTTCCGGTATAGTCAGTATTTATTGTGCTCCTTAAGTGAGCATAATGCAGCAAAGGAATGTTGGAAAGTCTTATATCCATAAATTTCCAACATTCCTTTGCTGCATTATGCTCACTTAAGGAGCACAATAAATACTGACTATACCGGAACAGAAAATATGTCCCTTAAATGCTCTTATTTGTACAAGAACAATATGTAACAAATCCTTTAATCCTGCTCTACTGGTTGCACCTGCCACTCACTCATAATTTAGTAGTGGTCCGTTTTTTAACAGTACACTGATACTGAGCTCCAGGGAATCGAACAACTGACCTTCGAGAGTATTTAGTTCTAACATATGTGTGCACAGTTTGCAAGTTGGTGTCACCAAAGTCAAAATGTATCCAATGATGGTATGTATCAAAGTTGGTGCAAAATTGGAAGAACACATATCTTAGATTCAATTAGCCTGCCCCCACCACATTTCATCACCATAGCAAAATTTAGGTTTTTCTAAGATGTTTGACTATGCTTGTTGTAAAAGGCGACTAATGGGATCGGGTGGTCAGGCTCGCTGACTTGGTTGATGCATGTCATCGATTCCAATTGCCCGGATCGATGCTCATGATATTGATCACTTGACCCGTGAAGATCCGGGATAGAATAGGTCTTCAGCAACCCATGCTTGCTGTAAAAGGCGACTATGCTTGTCATAAAAAGGCGACTAACGGGATCGGGTGGTCAGGCTCGCTGACGTGGTTGATGCATGTCATCGATCCCATTTGCGTGGATTGATGCTCATGATATTAATCACTAGATTTTCTGGTCCAGACGTTTTTTCAAGAGTATGTTTGTTTCATATATACACATGTACAAAAGTTAAGCGCCACCCACTATAGTTGTGAGCTGTTACTTTTGGCACTTAATGATGACTATTATAATGAGATGTACGATTGCTATAAGCCGTACATGTAAACCTCATGTGATGCAAAAGTTGTCCCAAAGCAAGTTTATCTTGTGTTCCCCAAAAATATGAGCAGAAAGGAATTTTACCGAGGACCAGAAATTGAAGGATTAGAAAACATTGAAAATCTTTTTTTTATATCAGCAGACCATATCAAGTGTCACATAGACACCCTAGGGAGTGCAGAGTCTATTGCAAGACAGAAACGTCAGTAACGTGTGTATGATCCACGACATTGACCACAGCTTCAACCCTACGCCTCATACTCATTCCAAGTCGTTGAATACTTCTCTGGGGCGAGGGATCCATTCTTCGTGAAGTGCGGCTTCAAGTCCAGCGAGATTTTGAACTGGGGGATCACTATGTCTGATTTTCCGGCCAAGAATGTCCCAGAGATGCTCAATCGGATTAAGATCTGGACTACAGGCCGGCCAAGGAAGACTGACAAGAGCTTCTTGACGCAAATAAGCCAAAACTGCCCGAGATCTGTGTGGTCTAGCATTGTCGTCCGTGTAAACAGGTCTTGTCTGAAGAGGAGGGCTGTCAAAATGAAGGACTACCACTGGACGAAGAAAGGCATCTTGGTATTGTTGGCCATTCAGGTTTCCACGAATTGTCACCAGTGGATGTTTGCAGGCAAAGGAAACACAACCCCATATCATGACAGATCCCCCGCCACATGGTAAGGTCTTCTGTGATGTTCCTTGGTGCAAAACGAGTGTTACGTTGCCTCCAAACACGTATTCGACCATCAACAGTTCGTAGCAGCATTCGACACTCATCAGACCAGTTGGCCAAGTTCCATCGACTACGGGCACGACACCATATCTGACGATTCCGCATGTGCCTCTCAGTCAGTTGAGGACGTTTTACTGGTCTTCTGACGTCATAACCAGGCGACGCCTTATGGTCATCATCGAGAGTCTCTGATGGGTAATCCACTACAGTCTTAAATCTGTTGAAGTGGCAAATGGATTTCGTCTGACTATCCTGAAAAGACATCTATTCTCTCTGTTAGAGGTCTTTCTTGGCCTACCAGACCTATGCCTGTCATTGACATCATTGGTTTGACCATGTTTGACAATCAAACGAGTGATAACTCTGTGATGACGACCCATTTGTCTTGCAATGGCCCTGCATGACATGCCAACATTTTTCATGCCTATCACTTGCCATCTTTCAGCGTTCGTTAACTTTCTCCTCACCATGGCTGATTTCCAACCTCTATTGGAAGGGGAATCTCACACAGGAGCAAAATGCAACCACGTGTCTGAAAGTTGAATTTCACTATTTATAGGGTAGGGGAACTGCAGCAACACGTAAAGCACACTTTCCTTGTGGTATCTGGACAAATTTGGGTTCATGAAACTATGGAAGCCTAAATCAGTCATACATCATCATATTTCGTATTTCTGATTCCCACACGTGAAATCAAGAGACTATGAGTATGGTGGCGCTTAACTTTTGTGCATGTGTATAAATAAAACATACAGTAATCCTTGCAGCTGCGTGAAGGTCTGGGGGTGTGTGAGGGCCTGTAGATGGTGTTGCCGCTGTCCAGGTGTGGTGTCAATTTTCTTTTTCTTCTTTTAAGTCATCTCGGACTAGGATGAGGCAGATCGAGATGATTCCCTCCATCTTTTTCCTCTGTACTGACTATTGTGCCCAAACATTTATTTCGCCTAAAAACTACACTTCAGCTTTGTTGAAGGATGCAGGAAGCAAAGATGGGCTAACGATCTCGATCTGAAACAGGAACACCTCAGATATTTCATAGTAAAAAAGTCACATTTTAAACCAATTTTAGTGAATTGAATTAAATCAAAAGTAATAAATAATCAAAATTACAGTTGAAAGTTTGAAAAATGTTACCTGAGCAAACATTGTTCTGAAAAAGGGTCAAATGTGATGGGATGGCTCAGTGATGAGTTATCAATCTTGGTCACATGGCTCCGGTGTGTCTGGGCGAACCAGGGGTGGGTTTGGGTGAAACGGGTTTTTTTGTTCCCTGGGAACACTGTTAAGGAAGTTTCTACTGACTTTCGAAAATGAGATGAGATAAGCAATTAACAGTAGTCAGGATAAGATAAAATCATTAAATTGAATGAATGCCTACCTATTACTGTTTTGCCACATCCTTATTTGACACAGAAAGCTTAACAGTGTTAGACTGAGCCAACTTCACATTGAAGCATAGGGGTGACATGATTTAATTAGCAGTCATTGAACTATGAAATAAGTTTTCTAAGCAGTTGTCATAGTGAGAAATAGTCATGTGGGAGGACACCAACTCATTCAGTCCCTTTGATAGGTATTCATAAATACATGCAATGATATGGTCGGAACTGTACAGTGGACTCTGCTATTAGAAGACAGTGTATATATATATATATATATATATATATATATATATATATATATATATATATATATAGACTATGGCAAGGGTTTTGACGATTGCGTTTATTACTGTGCTCGTGGAGGAAATCTCTAACTTAAACTTACTTCCCATTTAATTTGCCTTAAAACTTTATTTCTTTTTTCGGATTCAAAAGGGTCCAGTCATTATTCTTTGCAAACAGAAAAAAAATCAGATCCACAGACGATGTACAATCTTGAATGGCCTTTAATGATTTGGGGTATGTTCGCCATGACAAACCCTAAAGGGCCTGCTTATTTTCACCTGATAAACACTTGCCTGTGGTTACATCCCCTCCCAACAATCTGGTTTGTACCCTGTTTCTGCTGGTATCACTCGGAATGTCCTTGACCTCTACAATAAACATATATTTCAGGTGTCAAGTGGTATCTGATCATTGCATCCAGTCCTAAACCTGCAGACTTGTTCGATATCAGTGAAGGTGATATTGAGAAGCTTCAGGACCTGCAGACGAGAGTTGTGATCAACGGAGGAAGACTTGTCACAAAATCTGAACTCTATCATGGTTTCAACTCTACAGAACTGCGGGAACTGGCTAAGGACATTTGTATGAATTACAAGAATGTTCGGGTAAGTGTCGTTAACTATCTTTGTCATGTTAGCTGTCTCCAATCAAATATATATTTACCATTCCGGTTTCCATCAAACCAAATTTCACAAAATCTAGGGGATGTTTCATATGTTATGCGTTATAATAGTGAGGTAGTGAGTGAGTGAGTTGGGTTTAACGCCACTTTTAACAGTATTTAAGTTATATCGCGGCGTGTCAGCTTAATGTGGGGAGAAAAGCCCGAAGTGATACAGGTCTCAGACGTTAACCACTTCGGTGAAACCCACGAGCAAGGGCGTGGTACTGACAAAACTAGAAACATAATTGGGGCGAACACACAATCATAACTCTGCACAGCGAATCGCGACGTCTTAGACGACAGGGCCACCCGTGCCCCCACTAGTTATAGTAATGAAATACATATCAACTATAGGTGGCGTACTTGTGATAGAAATAAACAGAACGTGCGTTTGTGCAATAGGTCTTGAAACTCGTTTTTAAAGGGAGGTCATTAAATATGTATCATTTGTATAGTAAGCGACTCGTTACTGACACTCAGGAATCGAAGCAAAAGTCAATGATTTTCTGAGGAAAATGGCTTATATGCAGATGGTGGGGTTGACGAGAGAAAACACAATACCATTACCAAACAGGCTGAAAAAAGGAAAATGTCTTTAAAAAAAACGGACATGATGTGACAATATGGCAGTGATTGTGACATATTTGTACTGTCTGTCGTAAATACCCTCAAATATAAGATCCAATGTCAGGACTTATGCCTGAGTTCGGAAAGGAAACCTCAATATTTGGGAGCATAAGTACGAATAAACCTCAGTCAGCATAATGTGCAAAACCAACCTAAAAAAGTTCATAAACAAAACAGAGATTTATGACAAATTTTCAAATAAGCCAAACAAATGATATGTTTATATTTTTTTCCTCACTGTTTAATTAAAAAAATTGTAACAATAACTGGGAACATACAATTTTATCAAATTTAAAAGGGCAAGTGTAAATTACAGGATGAATACGAAATAATATCTACTTGCTTGGATTCTTTTCCCGACTGGAAAAAGGTTGGATTTGGCACAAACACGTGCACGATCTTTCGAAATCTGACTGCATTTTGTAATGTTATGAAAAGTTAAATGAGTCAGGCAGACACTAATCTACTTTTCCTGAGGTCAATTACTCTAGCATGCATCACCTATGGATTGCTACAAAGATGATTACTGACAATATTATTTTTATGCTTAAAATAACCTTTAATGTGTTTGAATTTTACCAATATTGTATTTAAGTTACTGTCTGAAAACCAACTTTCAGTAGAAACTATAATATTACCTGTTGTCACAATCTGATAGCAGATATGCCAACCATTACACTTTTGGCGTTATAATTACTCTTTTGAAGCTATTACGCTTATCCTCCCCAAATTACGATTTTTTTACATTCTTTTTCACAAATTATTACATGAATAAAACAATATGGAGGGCGCACTGTTAATGCACCGATCACGTGAAGCATTGTACAGGGAGCTAATTGCATGTACATCAATATTCCTTCATATTTCTTCTTCCATGTGGTCTTTCCGCAATGCATAGATAATATTTCATGTGTTGGGTGAAATTATCTCCTTTTGCCTCGTCACGAGATGAGGAAAACATAATATTTCACGAGACACATAGAACATCCTATTTATTATATACTTTTTGTGTAGGTCTTTACTGGAAAATTAACATATTTCATATAGCTAGAATATTGCCGAGTGCGGTTTTAAACACCAAACAAACAAACAAACAAACAAAATCATTACAAATGTAAAACCTTGGAACGTACATTCTCCCTAGCAAACTCACACGGACGTTCACCACCCCTTGTGGTTGCGACTAAAATTGAAGTTTCATGTTTGCAAAATCTTAAAAAATGTAAACAAAGGTAACACCAAATGTTTGGGGTCACGAAAATTCTGGATCATACATATATATATGATTATATACAAAATTAACTTAAACAAAAAATATTCTTGAAAACTATGAGACCGATGTTGGAAGCTAAAGAATACACGCTGGTCAAGTTACAAAAATGTCACTTTGCGAAACGAACACTCTCGATTGAGAAACTTACAGTTTATAGCGAAACATTTTCAAGAGAATAACAAACTGCATTTGATATTAACTCAATAAATGACCGTCTGTCATTATGTTGCCTTGTGAAACAAAAGGATAACGAAGTCAGCAGTTTTGGGGGTGAATTGCGTGTGTGTTTGTACGCAAATTGACTTCGGAGATCACTTGTGAGAGAGTGAGAGGCTGTAATAAATACTGCTGGCAGAAAATGTCAGAAGAAACAAACTACAGAAAACTAGCTTATGCGCATAATTTGTTGATAGGCAATTCATTGATACTACAACGATGTCAATTTCTTCGTTATACCACACGTAAAATATTTGGGTTTTTTGGAGTGGTATTTGGCCATAACAATCTGCATATGATTTTTTAAGGTGATGTCGGCAGGGTCATTTAGTAACTGCCTAACCATATTGCGGCTCCTGGCAATAGCTGTTGATAATGGCGGCCGTAATAGCCGAAATGCCAATTGTCAAAAAGTTGCTGATAGTTACCTCGCTCAACAATGTCAAGGGAAATGCTTTTATTACTGGTAGGCGCATGTTTCAATGGTTCCTTTCTGAAACATACACTACTGCCTAGAAGTTCATTCCCCTTGATACGCGTTGAACACGGGTGTGCACCCCGTTCGTCACTCGTGTGCAACGCATGACACACTCATTACAGGGGGAACAAACTTTTGACCAAAGGAGGCCCCATGTTAAGCTGAACTTGGAGGTAGTAACAAGGAGAGAATGTTTTTATTTCCTGACGAAAAATGTTGATAAATATGTTGTTATATGTACTTGCTTATGTCTCATTTTTAAATGTGATTTTGTTGGAAAATATAAGTACTGTTGTGGTTTCTACTTGATGTGTTGCGATGGCGTTAATACATGATCCTGTTAATTATTATTGCTATTCAAATGTTTTTTTTGTGATTTGACATTAAATGTCTGTGGTATGTCTTTCAGTGATCATGTTAATGAGGTTTGGCGGAGCATTGTTTTTATTGGACCCTAATTACTTTGTGATTGTTGGGTCTCTTTGTCTAAGCTCCATAGCCGTGACGCTGGAAAAGGGCAGCATTTAATTAATGAGAGTAGGTTATAATATCATGGAGGCTACACTTTGGGGAGAGAGTTCTACTAATTACCGTACCACAGGAAGAGACCTGTAGACGTGAGTGCAGTGTTGTGTATAAGATGGCCATTGCATAATGACCTCCAGGAGAGGTAAACATTGAGCTAAAGCGGTGTTGTTTTCACGGGCTTGTTGATTTAATTACCAGCGCTACTGGTCAATATATCTTCTACTTAGATACATCATTTTGTCATTTACAATATATATTTTTTCAACGTACATTTGAATTGTGGTGACATGTGGTTACATGTAAATATAAAACGTCTCATATAAACCATGAAGTCAGTACGATAGTAAATAATAATATTCAAATCACATTAAAATACAATGATGACAAGATATATATGTAATCCTAAAGCCTGTGTTCCACATCGGGATCCAGGAGGAAAAGTGATTAAACAAAGGGAAGAAGCTTGCCCTCCCTTACATAGATGTAGAGACATCAAATGAATATGACTGTATATGTAAATGTTACGATACTGTACCTATCTTCACGAATATTAAAAAAATGGCCAACCCCAACTGCCCCGTCAACGAAATACAGTGTTTCGTGTGGCTTTTAAGCACTTCCAATGTCACTGACTTCAATGAACAACACAGTATTCAGGGGAAGTAACTCTGATTTTACGTGCAGAACATTGCGTATGATATGAGCATGATATTGAGTGAAGCGCCCTACAATATTCAGTTACGGCCCAGTGATGACTCATTCACGTAACATCCTCCCTGTTTTAAACTAATGACACAATAAAACAATAGCAAGCAGCCCAAATGACCATTTAAATGAAACTACTAAATAGTCAACTTTTGACAATGGACAAGATAACTAAATTCACACACACACATTCTAATCAAGCTCGTTTGAACAATCTGACAAGTAGCAATATTGATTACAAATTCGGTTTGGCAACAGGTTTCACGACTCTACCTGATCTTGTTGTGTATTGCTTATTGTTATTCGACACTGGACTGACTGGATGGGCTGATACTTTAGGAGAGTTAATGTCATTTTGCACACACTTGTCACTTTCAACATTAACATTATCAGCAACTCTAAAGTATGGCATATTACACTGATTGAGAGTTTGTGCACATCTTGTCTTTCTGAGCTGTTGACGATTTCTCTGATACGTTGTTCCGTCTCCACCAGTGACTTGATGTGTTCTGGAACCAAGTTGTTTGGTAACCACAGCTGGTTTCCACTCTTTCGTCATATTGTTGACTGGCTGCATTCGAACTTGTTCACCCTTTGAGAGTTATTTGAGACTTTTACAAAAATCATTTCTTGAAAAAGCCATATTCTGTTTCCGAGTGTCGATGAGCTTTTTCTGACAGTTAGGAATTGCAAGTCTAGATTTGACTGTTGGCAACATTGTTCTGGTACGCCTGTTTAACAGTCTCTGAGCTGGACTTGTGTCGAGTCCTACAGTTGGAGTATTGCGGGGGTTGAGAAGTCCCATGTATGGATCTTCACTTGCTGCTTTGCATTTCTTCATGAGATTCGTAGCAGATTTTACAGCTGCTTCAGCTGCACCATTTGATTTACTGTTCCCAGGGCTTGACTTGTCATGTTGAAATCCCCATTGTTCAGAGAATTGTTTGAACTTGTCAGACGTGAATTGAGGACCAGCATCTGATATGATCTTCTCCGGACATCCATGTCTGGCAAAATGATGTTTAAGTTTAGTGATGACTGCTTCGGATGTTGTGTTTTCACCAAGATAATCCACTTCAAAGAAATAACTGTAACAATCAACAGTTACCATGTAGTTGCGACCTTGAAGTTAGAATACATCACAACCAACCGTCTCAAACGGTCGTTCTGGTGTTTCTCTCATGTGCAGTGCTTCCTGAGGTTGTTTACTGCTGTAGGTAGCACACACATCACACGATTCCACATATTGTCTGATGTCACTAGACATGTGTGGCCAGTAGATTAGAAGTCTTGCTCTCCTTAGACAGGAGTTCACACCGAGATGTCCTGCATGAACTTTCTGCTTCATTTCTTAACGTGATGTAGGAATGACAACCCGTTCACCTCGCGTGATGAGACTATCTTGAACTGTGAGCTCATCACGGAGAGGAAAGTAAGGTACAACTGTAGGTGGTAAGGCAATTTTGTCGTTTGGCCATCCTTTCATTATGGTATCCATGAGTTGTACTAGAGTTGTATCCTTTTGTGTTGCACACCTGATGTGATCCAGGTGTGTGTGCTTGATGTCACAGAAAGACACGTTGTTGACTTCCGTTGTTTCTGTTTGTGGAGGTTGGCCTTTTGGCGCACGTGAAAGAGCATGAGCGAATGGAATGTCCTTCCCTGGTTTGTATACCAGCATGATGTTGTATTTCTGAGTTCGCAGAATTAGTGACTGCAACCTCGATGGAGCCTTTGACAATGGTTTACTAATGATAGATACCAAAGGCTTGTGGTCAGTTACTGCAAAGACAGGGCGGCCATAGGTATAATAGTGAAATTTCTCGAGTCCAAAGACTGTAGCAAGTAGCTACTTTTCTATCTGCGCATATCTGGTTTCTGCGTCAGATAGTGATCAGCTCGCAAAGGCTATAGGTTTACCTTTCTGGAATATCACTGAGCCCAGTCCATTTTCACTAGCCTCATTTTCCTTTTGATCATAGTATGCAAGTGGTGCATAAGTGATCATGTTCTTCACATTGTTGAAGGCTGTTTGTTGTGCTTGACTCCACACCCATGGTTCTCCTTTCTTTGTGTGGTTCATGAGACGTGTTGTTTCCTCAGTTAGGTTAGGCATGAGTTTATCAAGATAGTTGCTCATACCCAAGAAGCGACGTAATTCTTGAACATTGTGAGATTCAGGAATTCAGTGATGGCTTTCCCCTTCTCTGGATCCTTCTGGAGACCTTCACCTTTTATTTGATGTCCTATCTCTTGTCGAGCTTGATATCCATTGTGTCTTTGTTAAGACGAATTCCTTTTTCAAGACATATGTCAAGTAGGCTGTTCAGAGCACTATCATGTCTCTTGTTGTCTTGACCATGGACCAGTATGTCGTCTGCCATACATTCAGTGCCGTTCAAGCCTTGTAGGTTTTCCAGGAGCTTCTTCTGGAAAATTTCTGATGAAACTGATAGACCGAATGGAAGTCGAAGCCAACGGTATCTACCAAAACATGTCTGGAACGTAGTGATTAAGGTAGAATCATGGTCTTACTCAACATGCCAATACCCTGAAGCTAAGTCAATTTTGGAGAACACTCGAGATGAACTTAACTCATGAAGCTTGTCTTCTAATATTGGAAGCATGAAATGTTCTCTTCTGAGAGCTTTGTTGAGCTGCTACATTTACCACATTTCTTTCCCCATGCTGGACATACACCTTTCTTCATTTCATGAGAAGTCCCTCAGAATCTACATTCAGCTACTTTAGCTTTAGTATGTTTAGAGTGTTCATATGTTTTTGGTGACTGTTTTGTCTTCATCTTATTTTTAACTGGTTTCTTCTTCTGGTAACGAACGAAATTTACTGCTTCATCTTCAGGTTTGTACACATCAAACTGTGTTCTTGCGGTTTCTGCAACTTTACAAATGTCAATGCATTTTTTGATGGTAAGATTTCTTTCCCTTAGAAGCAATTGTTGTGTTGATTTTTCTCTAATCCCAATAATTATTCTGTCTCTCAGAATAGAAGTTACACATGTCTGGCAGTAATTGCAGGTTTTGATTTGTGACCTCAAATTAGCATGGCAAGTTTCAAAACTATCCCTTCTTTCTGAATGATATTGTTGAATATATAACGTTCATATGTCTCATTGATATCTCCAATAATGAATTCATCAAAATTGTTAGTAATTTGTTTCATAGTTCAGGTACTGTCTGGTGTTTCAAACTCAAACCCATTGTATGCACGTATTGCTTCATCCCCTAAACAGTTGAGCAGTGATGCAACCTGGTAGTCTGCATTGAATGATGAAATATTTACTTGTTAGCAGTCATTAACAAAAAAAGAAAAACACAATAAAACAAAAGTCTTTACGGCCATTTGTCATGCTACGCTTTTCAAATGTGCAACGTGAGCGTGCCATCGGCATGTTGCAGACGGGAACGTCCGTAGCCGAAGTCGCAAGGACGATGGGTTGTAGTCGACGGACTGTTTATGATTTACAGACGCGTCTACAGCAAACGGGTACCACCGCTGATCGCCCTCGGCCAGGTCGACCACGTGTGACGTCACATGCAGCGGATCCTCAGATCAACCAGAAATGAACTACTCAATTACACAGACGTCAATGTCAATTGTGGGCACAGCGACACTTACGATGGACTCAGAGGAATTGGAATCAAGTCGTCTTCAGTGATGAATCCCGATTTAATCTTTGATTTCCTGATGATAGGGCGAGGGTGTGGAGGCGCCGTCATGAACGTTACGCCCAGGGTTGCATACAGGAAGTTGACAGATTTCGAGGCGGAAGTGTCATGGTGTGGGGTGCTTTCTGTGGCAATGCACGTTCCAGGCTTCTTGTCATCCGTGGAAACCTCAACGCTGCTGCTTACCGTGACCAGGTACTGGCACCAGAACTTCTGCCTTTTATAGCAGCACATGGACCCGATTGGATCTTCCAACACGACAATGCCAGACCCCACACAGCAATTTTGACAAGGAATTTCCTTTAGGATGCGGGAGTCAACGTCATGGACTGGTCGTTAAGGTCTCCAGACCTCAATCCCATCGAACACTTCTGGGATGCTCTTGGCAGAAGTCTGCGCACTCTCCAGTACCAACCACAGGATTTGCAAGATCTTGGCACAATTTTGGGGCAACAATGGCGTCGTCTTCCCAATCATGTGTTCACAAGCATCACAAGGTCCATGTGGAGGCGTTGTGTGGCAGTTGTCAACGCACATGGTGGCCATACACGTTACTGAACTTGTGTGCCATCACATTCTCGTGCTTGGGACTTATGATTTAACTGTTGATGTTATTACCGAATACCGTGCTTGGAACAAATTATGGTTACCACCGTTAATTAAAATCCTTTTTTGGACATTAATGATTACAAATTACCTTCTCTGATAAATCTGTCCGTTGTATATCATATATGGGATTACTTTTTAAAATGTGAAGTTTTTAATTTGACTCAGTATACATTATCTGCCGTAGAAAAATTCTTTCTGAAGCCTGCTTGCGCTGATGTTATAAGATCGTTTTCTTCTAAAAAGAGCTTCAATCGGTCATTTAGAATACTTGTAAACAACTTACCAAAGCAACTCAGCAATGTTATTGGTCTATACGGATTTGTGTCAGATGGATCACGTTTCTGTTTGTAAATTGGTTTTATTATTCCTCTTAACGATGATTCAGGGATAATACCAGAGGCGAGTACCAGATTAAAGAAATTAGTATATAAAGGGGATAATAAATCGACACTGTCAATGATATAGTCGTTTTCTACGTTATCTAGACTTGCTGCTTTGTTCCGTTGAAATGGCTTTGCTGCCTTTATAATTTCATCGGTATTGATATCATCATTCAAAATATTGCAGTCACTTACATTCGTGTCTAAAATATACTCTTCAAAAAAAGAAACTTGACACTGACTTTCAAAATGTAATATAATGCGATTGTTTCACAATAGGACACAGAAACCATAATTGAAACACTGTTTGAAGATCAGTGTACACAATGTTCAAAACATTAATCGTGTCACCTAGACAGAGACCCGTACACGATACAGTTAATGTCACAGGGGTAGTCACGGAAGTGTTTGGGGCGGTGGATTCCTTCTACGAACGCGTCGATCCAACTCGTCCCACAGATGCTCAATCGGGGACAAATCTGGTGACCGGGCTGGCCAAGGTAATGTCTGGATGTTGTTGTGCTGTAAGAAGTCCTGAGAAACATGTGCAATATGCGGTCGATCGTTGTCCTGCTGGAACTGTCCGCCATCAACGTTGACGTGAGGAAGAACGTAAGGCTGTAGGATCAAGTCTCTGTAACGCACACCTGTCAATGCATCTGCCACATGCACGAGAGGCGTCCTACCACCGTGATGAATTCCGGCCCATACCATGACACTCCCGCCGCCAAATGGGACAACCTGCTGCGGACAGTTGAGGGTGTAACGTTCACCCCGACGTCTGTAGACACGTGCGCGCCCATCAGCACGTGTAAGTAGGAAACGGGACTCGTCAGTAAACAGTACATTTTTCCACCTTGCATGTGCCTATCTAACCCTCTGTTGGCACCAAAGCAGACGGTCCGCCAGATGACATGGGGTCAATACATGACGTCAAACAGGTCTTCGTGCAAAAAGTCCACTCAGTCTGTTGCGTACCGTTTGATCTGATATTCTGCATACCCCAGGGATCTGTGTGGTTGTAGACGTGGTTGTGGTAGTGCGGTCTCGGAGGTGTCGCAGCCGGATGTATCGATCTTGTGCTTGGGTTGTCACCCTTGGTCTTCCTGACCTTGGTTTGTCGTCAACTCTGTTGGTGTTGTTGTATCGGGTCCATGGAGATTGTCTGTGTGGATACGCCAAAGTGCCTGGCCACTTCTTGCTGAGTTGCTCCAGCTTGTAATCTCCCAATGGCGTTGTTCCGCTGAGCTGCATTCAGTCTTGGCATTCTGTCACCGCCTCTACTGCCGTTATAAGGACTGTATGAACAGCCGTTGATGTGGATTTTTACACCCATTCAGCAGGGGGGCCTGCATGCCTAAATGCAGGATCCTGTGCTGCACGATTTTTACAGGCGGTTGCGTTTGGATGAAGCTGTAAAATTGATCCCCAAACGCTACGTTTATGTGCTTTGCATGTGTTTTCGCGAATTATAGACACATCATCTTTCTGTTTTACTTATTTGGTTCTCATTTAATGTAATTATTTTAGATATTTGACAAAAAGTGGTTTTACATCTTATGTCAAGTTTCTTTTTTTGAAGAGTATATATTCATTAATGTCATATTCGTCTTGTTTAGGGTTCTGGATTTTTTTTGAAAAATTCAAAGAAGCTAGCAATATCCGGTATATTTTTCTTTCCTGTTGTTTATTTAATATTTTCCAAAATTCTTTTCGCGATTGTTTGATTTTTTTGCGAAAAGCTTCGGTCAGATGGTTATTATAATTTCGTATATGTTTGTCCATGCATTGTTTATAAGCTTTCGAATGCAGTCGGTAAACACTTTTATTTCTGACTGTATTATGTTCCTAAAACGATGTTTGGCTTTGTTAAACATTTTTCTTGCCTTTTTGCATTCATTTCCGAACCATGGTTGATCAGTTTTACTACCGTACATGGCTTCACCACTACAGCTTCTTACACCAAATGCCGCACGTGCAGCGTCAGTTAGCACGTGCGCTATGCTGTCTCTGAGATTGTTTACGGAAAGTGGGTCACATTGTTGGATACGCGCTGCGTGGGATAGCTTGGTGAGTTTATTTATTTGTTCAACATTTATGTTTTGGAGGAATAAGTCAGTTTTGTTGCTGTCATAACATTTTGGTTTATACAATACCTTATGTATGTTATTCGGTTGAGGGGGTTTTCTAATTTAGGTTTTGACACAGTTAGAGAGAATGTGAGTGGACAATGTACATCCGAGAAAAAGGGAGAGAACTCCTGTATATCAAATGTTATAAAAAGGGGTAGGCACATTGGAGAAGCAATGACATAATCTATTACAGTTTTGTCCATACATGTTGTTTTTACAATAAGTCTATCCATACCCAGTCGTCCATTTCCTATAAATATATTCAGATTTTTACAAATATCAATCAGTTTATTCCCGAAGTTATTCATCTTAAATCTATCCTGTGTGCCCATCACCCTTGGAAAATTCATGTCATCCAGTATAGATTCATTAATTATATATTCATTAATTATATATTTATCAAAAACATTAAAATCACCCAAATCACTTGTTCTTGCATTAAATCGCCGATGATTGTAACATAATCACTATTTGAGAATACCACAAGTATCGATTTTTCTATTTCAAGGGACGTATCAGCAGTAACATAATTTGACCCCTGCCTTGCCTAAGTAAAAATCTTGGTCCAAGTTAAATAATTTTCTGCAAATGTTAATCCATTGAATATGCTCACATTTTACCTCAGTAGGAGTGATATAGTTTACACATTTATTTCTCAATTGCTATACCTAATCCCCCTGATTTTCTCAGGGCCCCTGATCTATTTGGGAGAAATAGAGTATATCCGACAATAGACTGATCCAGTCCCGACCGATAAGCCCTGCCCACTAGCTGCCGTCCTCGTTTTAGGCGGGAGACAACCGACATATTTTGACCCCTCGGGCGGGATGTAGGCATTGCCTAAGTAAAAATCTTGGTCCAAGTTAAATAATTTTCTGCATATTATAATCCATTGAATATGCTCACATTTTACCTCAGTAGGAGTGATATAGTTTACATATTTATTTCCAGTTGCTATACCTAATCCCCCAGATTTTCTCAGGGCCCCTGATCTATTTTGGAGAAAGAGAGTATATTCGACAATAAACCTATCCAGTCCCGACCGATAAGCCCCGCCCACAAGCTGCCGTCCTCGTTTTATCTACGGAGAGTTATACATGATCTGTTTGGGGTTCTATTTAGTTGTCAAATTGCATATAGAGGGTGAGAATGAGTCATACGTCCGATGTAATGGTGTATCTGTCGATGAGAAAGTCACCATGGCTGAAAGTTAGAAGCGTGCACCACTTCGAAGCACTCATGTCAGGCAGAGCATACTATATTGTCCATTTACAGCATGTCAATAATATATTATTCATCCAAGGGCTGAGTAACTAAATTTTGTGCCTTACTTTACATCGTGATTTAAGTGTATGGACAGTACTGGAAACCGTAAACACAAGCACGAGTTACAAATCATGTGGATATCTATAAATAGATTGTCAACAGTTACATTGCCCACGTATTTTTGTCTGGTGCTCCAAGTAAAACCAATATAACCCGAAAGGCATAGAGTTAGTGGGTCTTTTTAATGGATCAACATTTAAGAATAGTTGATAAAATCAAAGCAGTACAGTATTTCCCCTCACTGCTACATTTGTTTTTATTATATAATAAATGAATAATAACATATAGATCTATTTTATTCTGGCATGGGGTCGGGCATGTCACCAGGGATAAATCTAGACCTGCTCACAGGCTGATATTCAGCTCCAAATCTGCATCAGATGTCGGTAAACTGTCCCTCTTCCAAAGTTTTAACATATCTATCCCATCCTAAAATAATGCAGAATGTAAGGAAATTATATTTTTAGTTTTTTCTCCAATTTGTTTGCCAAGGGCACTTAGTTTCCAGAATATTGGACTTAAAAAACTGCCAGTATTTAGGTTCATGGATGTGAGAACAGTTGAAAACATTGTGAGGATCCAAGATAAAATGAGCACCTGTAACTGCCTTGGTTATGGCAGATCAATCGGATCCATGTTCCAGAAAAGGGAAACCTGCCATGGTAAAAGTACCTGAATACAGGGTATGCAGTACTTCCCAAGAATTAACTTGCATTGATAAAATTTACAACACAAATTAAAACACATATGTGATCTTTTATTAAACAGACTTGTCAAGAATCCAAGAATTATTACTGTTACAACTAAACGTGTAAATTAAGTACAACAAATATCTCATTAGGAAGAGAATTTGTGGATGTCAACTTCTTAATTATGAGGAACACCACCATCCTTAAATTCTCTTTCTTTATGTGTATCACTTCTCAATGCCATCCACAGATTTAAATATGTCATAAGTTCCAAGCTTTAATCAACAAAATTACCTGCTGACATCATGACTGTTACTTAAAAAGAAGAAATATTTCTTTTATTGCTCCAGAAACCAGATGCAAATAGGACATAACACTAAATAATATATATTTCATTTTTAAAATCACATGTGAAGTAACAAGTATTACATTTGCATGAAACAACATACATATAAATGCAAATATCAAGTTGCTGGACACCTGGAGTTCATTAGATATTTAAACATATATCCCAAGTATGCTTCGCAAATACTGGTGTGAACATGACTTTTCCTTAAATAAATAAAATGCACACAAACAGGTATTCAGACCAGTTTTTTTCTAGGATACTCACTGATTGTCATCTATAATGTCATCTAAAGTTGTTCTAAAATTTGGTAAAGTCATATCAAAAGATAAAAAAACCCACTTGAAATTGTCCTGAAGCCAGCAAAATCACTGTGAAGTAAACATAAGGCCCATTCTCAACATAATCATAACCAAAACTAAATTATCAAATATTGACAATCCCCTCAAATCAAGGTAAAGAATTAAAATTTGGGTTAAATACATTTCAATATTCACAGTTATAAATCAGAATTGATCAGGCAATCTGGATAATGCCTGATCAAGGAGTGACAAGGAGATACTGCCTTTGTTTTTACAAATTCGTTGTATCTTGAAATAAGTATCATGCGTTATGATACAGGTAATCACTTTCAACACTATCTTTTTTAATAATATATTATTTAAAAAGATTTTAATAATATTATGTCCTATGGAAAGAGCCAACAAGCTAAGTTTTATATCAGGTGGATGTTGTACCATCAAACATTAAGTGTTCATTATTGAAATTAAATCATATTAATCTTACTTTTATACGGCATCAATTAAATAACTCGTTGGATTAGTTATCAATAAATTGATTAGATTATAATTTAGATCATTACTTGACCATATAACTCTGAGTTAATTTAAAAAACTTGCTATTACTTCCAGTAAATTAATTAAAACGACTCGACACTTATAATCGTTTTTAACAGTTATATTGTTTCACTAAAATGTATATCAGTAAGTTTCCAGTACCAGTGAATAACGTATGTTGCAAACAATTCTAAACCAATAATTTTCTTATATCAACTAAGATTTTTTATTTCAATCTGTGAAAATATTTCAGTAATTCACTTCCTTCTTATGAAATGTTCCTCGTCTTTCTAGCCTTGAAGGGATGATTCCATCTCACAAGAATAGGAACAGGTAATTCATTACTGCAAGGGTCTTGTCTCTTCATAGAAACGCTGAAGCATGATTTAATGGGAACTTATATGAATTAAATTGAAAGATTTTGTGGTACGAAAACCATTGACAATGATTATATTTCTGTTTCAAGATTTATTACTGCTAGAGTAATTTGCAATATTATGCTCGCGGGTAATTTAATTGCAATATTAATAGATAGGCTTATTGTGATTTTGAAACTAAATCATATCTAAAAATCTTTAACAAAATATATCATATCTAAGAGAGAGGAATACAATTTCCACTAGATTCTACTTAAATGTAAATAATAGTAGATTCCGTTCTACTCTAACCGAAATCAGATCACTGTCATATTTGTTTACAGTGTGGTACGGCCGTGTCGCCTGTCACATTTCAGCAATATGACCTGCTAACTCAATGATGCCCGATGTTGCCAAAATACATATCAATTCAAAAACGATTTTGTAGTTACAAGCATTATGCTTGTTTATAACATGCGTAAAATCATAACTTGCTACGTGTTGTCATTTACCCGTATTGAGTATGCATATGTGCAAAAGTGCGAAAATTCGTGCAAATTCTCACCTTCGAGCAGACGTGGGTCCCGTGGAAGATGGTGGCGACATTTAACTGATGGTCCATGGACCCCAGCAGGATTTACATCGTCCCTTCAAGTGTTGGCGATTATTGGCAGAGTTAGCCTAACATCTTAAAATGACACATATTCTACGATTAAAAACACGGTAGTTGTAAATTTACCTTGAACTTTCCTACCCTCTCAGGAGGACAATAATTTTACAGTACTTTAACCCCCCTCGAGGATTCAGCCACTAACAATCTCAGTTGCTAATTTGACCTACCAATCATAAAACATCTATACACAATAAAAACAACTCTACTTCCTTTCAACAACCAATGATTAAACGAGAATTGATACTGCTAAAAGATCCTTGATAGATGACGATTTGAAACATTTATCCCTTGTGATGGCAAAATCAATACAGTCAAGCAGGACATGCTTGACTGTGATTCTCTCATCACAAGGGATACAAAATGGAGCATCCTCACCTTTCAAGAGATATTCATGAGTATACCTGCTATGTCCAATACGACATCGTTGTATAATGACCTCTTCAAATCTGGACTGACATCCCAAGTAGGTGTAACCAATAGTTGGTTTATTTCATGTTATTTATTGATACCTACTTGGGTGTCCCACTTCCTTTGCATCAGATAACGAATATAGGATCTAGTCAGTGGCTTTTATCAGTGTATGGGAGCAAAAGTGGTGTCACAGATTTGTTGAGTGCTGCTTTTGCAGCAGCATTGGCCATTGTATTACCAGTGATTCCAACATGGCTTGGTAACCAACAGAAAACGTATTTGCCAGTAGCAAGCTCATTAAACAATTCAACAATTTCCATTAAAAGTGGATGCATGGAAGAGAGTCGGAAAAATTATGAACTGTTTATGTTTAGTTTGGCTGTGGATGTATTTTAGAGCCGTTAAAATATCATTTGCTTCTGCTGTGAAAATAGAACAGTTATCTGGTAATCTGGTTGAGATAGTTCTGGATCCAATGACGGTAGCGCTGGCAACAGCGTCACCATCCTTGGATCCATCTGTAAATATATATTTATGAGTATCATACGTGTTTCGTAATTCATTATATTGCTTTTGAAAAATTAATTGATTTTTGTCGGATTTCTTGAGTTTACTTAATGTTAGGTCTACGTCCGGCTTCACTAACTGCCATGGTGAAGAAGTGAACAGCCGAGTGGGGGCTATGGTTTCAAGATTGATTTGGCCACAGACTCATCTGAGTGTATTCTTATTCCAAGTAGTGGAATAAGAGATGTCTTTTTATTGTAGAGATTTTTGTGAAGAGGATTAAAAACACAGTCATATGCTGGATTGGATTCAGTAGAACACAATTTAGAGATATACTGTAAAGATAATTTAATGCGTCGGTGTTTAATGGCTCATCAGCCTCTACATACAAACTGTGAATAGGTGAAGTTCGGAAGGCTCCAAGTCAAAGCCTAAGGCCTTGGTGATGAATGGTGTCTAATTGTTTTAAATTGCTCTTACAAGCCCCACCATAGATGATGGAGCCGTAATCAAGTTTAGAGCATATAAAAGCTCTGTATACTTGGAGGAGGGTATTCTGATCCCCTCCCCACTTGGAATTAGTGACAACTTTTAACAAATCTAGGGCTTTCAGACATTTATCCTTTAAATATTTTATATGTGGTAAAAAGGTTAAATGATGAACGAAAATTATACCCAAAAATTTCGCTTCTTTTACAACTTTAATGGGGGTGTTATTTAATATCAGTTCTGCGTCTTTGTGAGGTTTATATTTTCTGCATGAATAAATACAGTTAGTTTTAGATTTGGAAAATTTAAAGCCATGTTCTAGACACAATTTTTTATTTTATTTAAACACAAATGCATTTGCCTCTCAATCATATGCATGTTCTTACCACGGCAAGAAACATTTAAGTCATCCACAAACAACGATCCATCAAGTGAATCAGTTAAAACCTTTGCTAAACTGTTGATTATATTAAGCTAAACAAAGTGACAGACAAAATACTGCCTTGTGATCCTGATTAAAATGATCAGACAGGGTTAAACCCACACGGACTCGAAATTGCCTGTCAGTTAAAAACTTGGATATAAATTGAGGCAAACGGTCTCGCAAAACAAAATCATGTCAATCTTTTAAAATATCATACTTCCATGTAGTGTCATATGCTTTTTCTGGATCGAAAAAGATAGACACTGCATGCTGTTCGTTTATAATGGCATTCTTAACGAATGACTCCAATCGAACTAAATGGTCAATGGTACTGCAATTTTTACGAAATCAACTTTGAATATTTGTGATTAAGTTATTGGATTCTAAGTACCAAGTTAATGTATTATTGACCATGCGTTTCATGGTTTTGCAAACGCAGCTAGTCTATGAAATGGGTCTATAATTGGAAGGATCAGTGTGATCACGTCCAGGTTTAGGAATGGGAACAATGATAGCTTCACGCCATGAAGGAGGAAATTCTCCTGATGTCCAGATTTTATCAAATATAATCAAAAGGGTTTCTAAACAGGATTGCAATAAATGTTTTAAGAGCTGATAATTATATTATCAGATCCTGCAGCAGTGTCATGAGCCTGCCAACGTGCAGCTCATGAATGGAAAAGACTTCATTGTTATCTTCCCCGTTATCTGAATTAAAATGTAAAGGTTTCTTTTAGTATTTCTGAAATTGAGGGACATAATTAGATGAGGAAGAATGGTGAGCCAGAGTTCCACCAAGTTTATTTGCAATATCTGATGTATCAGTAAATAATTGATCCTCATCTTTGAGATGGTGGATGCTTGATTTAGTACCCTTACCTTTTATTTTCTGAATCATGTTCCATACCTTGGACACTGGCGTCCGTGAATTTATCTTGGATATATAATTTTGCCAAGATTGACGTTTGTTTTGTTTGAAAGCGCACTTTACAATTTTAAATTTGTTGAGATTATGTACCGTTGGATGGCTTCGGAAATATTGTTCAGCATTTTTCTGTGCCTTCCTAGCTTGTTTGCAATCATTGTTGAATCATGGTTTACGTATGTGAGGATTTGAGGAGGACTTCAGAATACATTCATCAGCTATTTTTGTTAGTTCACCAGAGAACAGTTGTATAGAGTCGGGAACATCAATAAAAACTTCAGGTTTTAGTTTGTTAAGGCGTAACAGATTTTAAAATGGTAGGAAAATGGTCACTTCCACAGAGGTCATCGTGGACTGACCATTCAAACTCATTAAGTAAATTAGAATCTACAACTGACAAGTCCAGATAAGATTAAATGCCAGTTGCAGGATGAAGATACGTGTGAGAACCATCATTAAAAAGGCATAAATCATTATTTAAGTAAAAATCGTCTAGTAATTTTCCTTCAATGTTGGTGACATTACTAACCCAAAGTGGGTTATGACCATTCAAATCTCCCATGATAACACAAGGCTTAGGGAGTTGGTCATATAGTGCCTGAAGATCAGGCTGTCGGAGAAAGTACATGGATAGTATATGCAAAGAACACAAAGTAAAAACAATATTTAATGTTACGAGTACTGCAACAGCCTGAAGAGGGGTATTGAGAGGAACAGGACTGTGAATGACGCCCTGCCTCACCATAACAGACGACCCTCCTGTTGCTTTATTCCCTGGAGGGGAAAAGCAATGGTAAGAATCATACTGTCGTCAATCAAAATTATCTGTTGGTTTAAGGAACGTTTCTTGTTAGCAAATTGCAGATGGTTTGAAATCCTGAATTAATAACTGAAGATCATTAAAATTGTTCCGAAGTCCTCTGCAAATCCATTGTATTAAGGAGGAGGAGCAACTCATGTAGTTTCAATTGGAGATCGTGAGCGGGTGGAAGATCCTCTATGCTGTAATGACAGCGATGGAGTGACCTCCATGTCTAGAGGTTCAAAGTAGAACCTCTAAGGGATCTATCATTGAAGCAGGCACCTCAATATGCTTAAGGCCCTTTGCTTCTTTTATTTTTTGTCTATTTCTTTCTTTTTTAGTTGAACGAACAATTGTTGTTGGTTTACTACGGCATTCTGGCACAGGTTCAGATTCTGGATCAGTGTCTGGCGGGAGGTCTGCTGGCTGAGACTGAGGGGTACATGATGTATCAGTGTGAGTTTCAGCTGTTGTTTCATCTCAAGTGGGAACAGCATTGTTTGTTGGTCTTTGACCCAGCTAATTGCTGTCTGACATGCACTATTTACCTTTTGGATAGAAGAAGAGACTGAGAAAGAGTATGGTTTCGAAAATGGAGTAGTTAGAGCCTGGTCTGCTACCAATTTCTTGGCATCAGAGAAAGAAATAGTATTGGTGTATTTGACTTTAACATTTTTTTATTCTCGCTCAAATGTTGGACATGACTTGGAATATGACATGTGGTCACCATTGCCGTTTGCATACATGATGGCATTGGTGCAATTGGTGTTGTCGTGTTTACCACTACAGCTGGAGCAAATTGGAGAGGAGGTACAAGACTTTGCTCCATGTCCAAAACGCTGACACTTGAAACAACGGAGGGGAGTTGATATATACCACCCCGAAATATCCAGCTTTGATGTTTGTAAGAAGTTTTGAAAGTGCAAAAGTGAAAAAAACAAGTTTTACTACTCTGTCATTATCTTTTCTGGTGAATTGTTTGACGGATAACACCCCTTGAGATTTCAGTTCCATTGCAATCTCCTCTTCAGACATGTCAGACAGACATTTAGCTCGATCACGAATAATGCCTCTGCATGAATTTAGTGAATTTAGTGTTCTGAGGCAACAGGCATCAATCTCAGTATCTGCAAAATTAGAGACTTTTGTCTCGTGGCACATTTAGTAGAGAACCCGACCGCAAACGAATGGCGTTCTTAACGTCACCACATATACCTTTAACTGCTTTTGAAACAACAAAAGGGTTTATCTTGAGTGGCAAGCCATTAACACCTTCCACAACCAGAAATCGAGGCCATGAATCAACATTTGTAACTGAAGTTTCATCAGAAGGAAAATAAAACTAAATCAACGTGTCTTCTCTTATTTTTGGAACGAGAACCAGTGATTTGTGGGGAATCCATGATGAAAGAAAATCAATTCAACACCCCCGCTCCCCACCCACCATCGAGTGACAACAAGGGCAGTGTCGCAGTGGAAACCGACGACAAACACTAGGGTTACAGGGGTGCTATACTCAAGCAATACCAACACAGGTAGCTAAGAAAGCCAAACAGAATAAAAGTCTGGTTGGTTGGTTCTGCCCTATGCAGTTATCTGAAGGCCATTAGAACCTGGTGGTCAATAAAGCCGGATTGGCCCATGAGCCACCGCCTTTTGGCATAGGACTCTAGGCAAAGAATGTAATGTTCCGTACTGTGTGGAATACACTTAAATACTCAAATTTAGGGCGACCATGCACAGGGCATGGCGTGACCAGCCGATTGATAAAACCGGGCCCATTCTACCACCCGTCTAGGAGAAGTTAGGGTCAAAGTGGTGTCTTGGGCAAAAGGAACACTGTTTCTGGCTCCAGAGCCTTCAACCACCAGAATCCCTTCCTCCAACGACACAGGGACGCAAACCACGGCAAACAGGTTGCACAATTCGGTCGCCTTTTACGACCAGCAATGGGGTGCTGTGCACAAATTCACAAAGTCCATATTGGGGAAGAGCTATAAGCGCTACCCAGCACTCACCACGAGGAGGTTGCTCTTCACGTGTGCCTTTAGTGTTTAAGCGGTTGCCTTCTGTCTGACCTGTCCTTTTGGGGACTCGTGTGTGAGTAGGGTACACTATCTATTGCGTGTTTTAGTGTTTATAACATTTCTTTTTTTGTTTTGATATGATTTCTAATTTCGTATGGTGATATGATTTTATTTTTACCTTTGGCACTCTGTTTATATACTCTTCAGAAAAGAAACTCGACATAGTTGTAAAACCCCTTTTTGACAAATATCTAAAATAATTACATTAAATGAGAACCAAATAAGTAAAACAGAAAGATGATGTGTCAATAATTTGCGAAAACACATGCAAAGCACATAAACGTATCGTTTGGGGATCAAATTCACAACTTCATCCAAACGCAACCGCCTGTAAAAATCGTGCAGCACAGGATCCTGCATTTAGGCATGCAGGCCCCCCTGCTGAATGGGTATAAAAATCCACATCAACGGCTGTTCATACAGTCCTTATAACGGCAGTAGAGGCGGTGATAGAATGCCAAGACTGAATGCAGCTCAGCAGAACAACGCCATTTGGAGATTACAAGCTGAAGCAACTCGGCAAGAAGAGGCCAGGCACTTTGGCGTATCCAGACAGACAATTTCCGAACTGTAGACCCGATTAAAACAACACCAACAGAGTTGACGACAGACCAAGGTCAGGAAGACCAAAGGCGACAACCCAAGCACAAGATCGATACATCCGGCTGCGACACCTCCGAGACCGCACTACCACAGCCACGTCTACAACCACACAGATCCCTGGGGTACGCAGAATATCAGATCAAACGGTACGCAACAGACTGAGGGAAGCTGGACTTTTTGCACGAAGACTTGTTCGACGTCATGTATTGGCCCCACGTCATCTGCGGACCGTCTGCTTTGGTGCCAACAAAGGGTTAGATAGGCACGTGCAAGGTGGAGAAATGTACTGTTTACTGACGAGTCCCGTTTCCTACTCACTGTATCGTGTACGTGTGTCTGTCTAGGTGACACGATTAATGTTTTGAACATTGTGTACATTGATCTTCAAACATGTTACAATTATGGTTTCTGTGTCCTTTTTGGAAACAATCGCATTATATTACATTTTGAAAGTCAGTGTCAAGTTTCTTTTTTTGAAGAGTATATATGTTAAAGTAGCTGTCTATCTCTCAGAAATAGAGTTAGTTGTATTCACGACCGTCCGTACGTACGTCCCACCTGTTTGTTGCCGCGATATCTCAAGAACTAAACACTGGATTGTCTTCATATTTGGAACTATGGTGTATATACAGACTCCGTAGACGCCCAGTGGGTTTTGGTGACCTTGACCCCGTTTTCAAGGTCACAGTAGGCAAATCTGCTTTTGGAGTTGGAAAACGGTGTTGCCGCGATATCTCAAGAACTAAACACTGGATTGTCTTCATATTTGGAACTATGGTGTATATACAGACTCCGCAGACACCAGTCGATTTCGTTGACCTTAACTTAATTTTCAAGGTAACAGCAGGGAAGTCTGTTATTCGAGATGGAAAACAGCGTTGCTGCGATATCTCAAGAACTAATTTCTGGATTCCTTCATGTTTGATGATATTGGCTTTTGGAGTACAACAAATAGTTCCATAGAGGTATCTAACACAGAAAATAATATTATTCAAAAGGAATAAAATATTTGGAAAAAGAAACACATATCGCATAAGGCGGCGGGGGACATTTCGTCACTTTGTCACAAATACTTGTTTGGCCTTTGGTATTGCTTATCCTGGCTTCAGGAGATCTACGACAGATAGCGGATCAGACTGCAATTCTTGTTTTAACCGAGCCCGGGCTGCGGCATGATCTTGACATTCCAGTATCAAGTTAGCAGTGAATTCAGGTTGATTGCAAGATGAGCCTACCTTGTCATAGTGCTTTTAGTGAGTGAGTGAGTGAGTGAGTATGGTTTTACACCGCTTTTAGCAATATCCCAGCAATATCACGGCGGGGAACACCAGAAATGGGCTTCACACATTGTACCCATGTCGGTAATCGAACCCGGGTCTTCGGCGTGACGAGCGAACGCTTTAACCACTAGGCTACCCGACTGCCCCATAGTGCTTTTAGTGAAATCCTCAAAGTAATATAGTACAGTACTTATAGTTCATGTGACATTATACTCAGGTTATGGAGAAGTTAAATTATATAACATGTTCTTATTCTATCCAACAATGTATTTAGTGAAAATAATGCAAGATAAACTCAACGCTTGAAAGGTTTTAATTAATCTTCACTGATTTTCCTATATTCTATATCATTTAAAGTACTAATATAAGTCTTTGCTAATTATTAAACACTACAACCCGACACAGATCAAACGCAATTTACAAACACAATCATAATCTGGTTAATCTGTATCACTTAACGAGTTGGAGTAGCTTACTCTGCCCACAGTTGGAAGCAGCTCAATACATGAAACTAGCAGGTAAGACCAGGCAGTTACACTGGTCACACGTGACTGGTCTGCGGATGATTGGGTCGTCTGACAAATCCGATGTCTGACAATGCCCCGTTGGTGTAAGAACATATAGAAAAAAGCTCATTAGGTGATATCTTTAAGAATCAATACTGTTTATAGTTTTGTTTGATATTGTTATCATTTTTTAATTTGAATACTCAATGTCATTTCGAAAGCGGTCAGATGTAACAAATATTATTCTCGTCTTTTGGGGGGTTGATCAGTACTAAAGTCTTTACTAAGACAGTATTATCCCACATTTGACATTTGTTAGAATCTTTTTGTTGTTCATGAATACACGTACATGCTGTTAGTAATCGCAATTCATTGAAACTGTCTCTCGTTACATGCGAATTGACATATACCTTCAGTAAAATATCTTCTTAAACTTTGGTCAGTCTACTCATAAATACACAATGCGACGCGCCGACAAAAAAATTGTATCTAATTTACAGAGTCGGCCTTATTTACAGGTGAGTCTACTATACCTGCTCTCGTTCAGTTGCAATCCACCCGTGAATAAACAGTTATGCAGGTGTTGCTGTGGGCAAATACCTTGCCTTTATACATGTATTTTTTTTTGTATTACATGTTTCCATTAATTTTGGATATTATTAGCACAATGACACAGAAACTTTATGAAAGATGAATTGGTGCTTTGATATACAACAAGAACGACTCTTGTTTTTTCTCCGCGATCCTGATGTGTATCATCGTTTAATGGTTCATTCAATTACATGCATGTTTGGAGGCGATATCAAAGACGCCGCCCAGCAGACACAGACAGTGTCGTCCGTTTTGCATGAACCACCACCCGACTTCCCCACCCGGTTTGTAAGAGTTATGTAATCGGTACACAAGTAACTTTGATGCGGTGTCAGTGTGTAAGGAGTTTGAATTACGTCCGTCACTGGCCACAGAAATCCTCAAGGTATAGTAACATTCTACAATGCCACTGCCGTTCAAATAACCAAGTGACGCACGTAATCCTCGTCGACAATGGCTGTCAATCTGCTGCAGCTACCATACAATCCGTCCTGTCACAACTGGCTTTTTCAAAATATTATTTTAAAAACTTTGTTAACAGACTGACGTATATCGCACACAGTCCTCTTATTCGATAAAAACAGTATGTAAGATAACTAGACCAACTGGATCTTTATATCAGCTGATGGTACTGTTTGTGAAAATATGCACTAGACATACGATTTAAAGACTAACCAAATCAGTTTTAAGACCGCAGAGACAATAAAACCAAACAAAATATGTCTTGATATCATCTCTTGTGATGGTAATGTTCTGGAATGTTACAACGTTAGATTGGGAAGGATAAAAAATAAAGTGTTTTATGATACACAAGATTTGGGAACACCCAAACATGTGTTTGAAATCAGTCACTGACATGAGCAGTAGGATTAAGCAACATAAACATGCATAAAAGTGTACACGGGAAATGGTGGAAGTAAATTGTAATAGATTTTAATAAAAAAATATTGTACTTAACAAATTGTCTGTGTAGAAGCGGTCCCCTAACTTGTTTGACAGTTCTGTATTGTTGTTGACTGATGAACAGCAATTGATTTTCATGCTATACGTAAGCTTCTATATACACATTACAAATTCAGATATACCTCCTGTATGTAGCATTATGAAGCTGAGAACTAAGATGCCAAGTATTAACTGCAGTCACACACGGAAGCAATATAATTCTTGTGTGTATGCCCTCTCCTCTGAAAAATGCAACACTAAAGTATTTTATATTGTACTAGATATAGTAATGAATGAAACTCGGAAACTAAAAGTTACTTGGGGTGTCTCTGATAGATGTGATTTTAAGTTTATTGACAGCTTTGAGTCATCAGATTATGAACATGTAGTCACTGTATCTAATTTATCTGCTAATTAGAAATTGTGATGTAATAGCACTGTTACTAAAATCTAGTAGGTTTTTATCGGGAATGAAATGTTATTCGTCTAAACAAACAGTCATTCTTACCCAATCGAATGACCAGCGTGACATATTCCGGCAGATAGTTTATTTTTGTATTTTATTTTATACATTTATTGTTAATTGTAGTAGATGCTTGCATCACTGTATCTTAGAACGCATAACTGATACAATCCAAACATATAATTAGTACACAGAGAATTGTTTCATATCAGTTCCTGTATATTCCTCCTTGAACAAAAAGCCTAAATGATAAACGAGACACTGATTCAATAATCTATACATAAACTATCAATTATTCTCGTTCAATCTATTTGTCTTAACATTTAAAATCATTTTAAATTTGTTACTGGATTACTGTAAGGTGGGGTGTCGTGAATTAAATTAGAATATGAATAGTGAATAACAGTCACCAGTGCGTCACAGTGCCCCTCCACAAAGTACAACATTTCCCCCATATATGTTGATCAATAAGGCCCTTGTGATTATGCAAACTAGATGAGTCCAAAGAATATTTAGAGCACGAGTAACGTATCAATGATTTATAATCAGGCAATCACTATGGAGTAAGCAATCATGGACGTAGAATTCGATATCACACATATCTTTGATACCATATACTGCTTATTTGTAGATTTCTCAAAAACTTTTGATAATGTTGATCACAATATGCAGTTACAGTGTTTGGCTGATATTGGTGTCTGCGGAACGTTTTTGTCTATAATTACATCGATGTACGATAAACTATGTGCCTGTGTTAGAACACCTGCTGGATTGTCCAAATATACTACTCAAAAGAAGTAAGGGGTCACACCATTTCGAGAGTATGAAAATGTAAATCATTGTGTACACCCAGCTGGTTGTATTTTGAGAAATGTTTTGAAAAGACTAGAAGATACGCGAATCAAATTGAAGGATCATATGCAAATCATGGAGGTTGAACGAGTTTATGGGTGCATCAGGTGCTTTGAGAAATGTCAGATTCTAACAAAAACTGACATCCAGTGACGTCGATCACGGCGATCGAACACAACATTTACTCATCCTTGCCTCATCATTAATGAAATGCACATGCATCATGTGCCGTTTTTTGCTTAAATTCCGCGAACGATTCTGTACGAGTCACATGTTTCATCCGACTTGAATGTTGAACATGACTCGACGTAGCTAAGCCTTGTTGATCGTGGAATAGTCATTGCATGGCTTCAGGACGGTCTGAGTCAGAGAAAGGTTGCCCAGAGAATCGGTTGTAGCCAAAGTGTGATTGGTAGACTGTGGCAGAGATTTCAAGTGACCAATTCCATTCAGAATCGCCCTCGTTCTGGAAGACCCACGTCAACTTCACAACGTGAAGACCGGTATGTCACAAACCTGGCATTGCGTCAACGAACTGTCACAGCAAGACATCTTAGAGATGAACTGCGCCTTGCAACAGGAACCAAAGTGTCTGACCAGACAATCCGTAACCAACAACATCCGGTCACGGCGCCAAGCAATTCGGCCACCTCTTCTGCAACATCATCGTAGAGCACGTGCAGACTGGCGTAGGCGTCACAGACGCTGGACACGTCATGAATGGCAGAGAGTGCTCTTCACAGACGAATCTCGGTTTGCACTGCAGTTCAACGACGCCAGGATTCGTGTCTATCGTCGTCCTGGGGAACGGTTTGCCGATGTCAACGTCAGACAACGTCACAGATATGGTGGAGGGTCACTGATGGTGTTGGCTGGAATTTTGTTCACCACAGGACACTTCTCTACGTCGTTCAAGGTAAGCTGACAGGAATCCGGTATAGGGACGAGATTATTGAACCTCTTGTTCTTCCTGCACTTCGTCAAATTGGACGTGGCGCCATTTTGCAGGACGACAATGCCAGACCTCATCGTACGCGTGCTCGAGTGGTAGCTGATTTCTTGGCACAAAACGGTGTGCAACGAATGGATTGGCCAGCGTACTCACCAGATTTGGCACCGATCGAACACGCCCGGGACGAGTTGGGTAGACGTGTGGCAAACAGTCAACGTCAACCTGTAAATCTGCAAGAACTGACACAATTCCTTTAAGCAGAGTGGCAGGCTTTCCCCCAACAGTTCTTTCGACGCTTGATTGACAATATGCGACAACGATGTGCTGCATGCTTAGGCGCAAGGGGCGGTTTTACTCGCTATTGACATGGCATTACTCTGTGTGACGTGTGTTTTTGACCCCCTGTTATTCACAAGTGGTCGGCCGTTTGTACCGCTCTCGCCACTGTTGAATGCTTTTGCCGCAGTGATAGGCAACTGTTACTGTGTCTTTTATTTACACCAGCATATGAAATCTGAAATTTTACAGACAATAAATTATTTGACCCTTAACTTCTTTTGAGTAGTATATTTTAGTATAGGTATCCGTCAAGGATGAATCCTCAGCCCTCAGATGTTTTTAATATTAATAAGTATACTCGTACATGTTATGGAAAGTTTTGGAGGACAAACCGTCTTTTTAATACTCAAGACTGTCCAGCAATATATGCACTTATGTTTGCTGATGATGTGTCATCTGTTGCTGATACACCTTTACATTTGTAAGTGATGCTATTTAATGCTCAAATCACTGGACCATTCTGGTCGCACCACATGGGCATGGGCTACTCACATTAAGAATAGTTCGCTTAAATTAGGTTTTGGATATGTATGGTTATATGCATATGTGTGGCAATGTGAAGATATTTATTCATCTTTTTAAACAAAGATTATTTGATAACCTTCAACAATCATGGTGTAGTTCTATCAATAGTATATCTGATACCTTTTATTACAAACATTTTAAATCCCTGTTAAATGTAGAAAAATACCTTACACTCCCCATACCAGTACATCTGAGAATATGTATGACTGGTTTCAGACGTAGCAAGTTTAATCAATACCTGCAGTTGACTTGGGTAGATACACAAATGTCCCATACACTGAACGATTATGTAAATATTGTATAGAAAATGGTATTTCTTTTATTGAAGATGAATGTCATGTTTTGCTTGTATGTGAGCGTTATTCAGCGCTTAGAAATATCTATCATAAACAGTATATCAAGTTTCAAACTGAAACATCTTTTACTGAAATTATTTCATCAGAAAACTTTGATGTTGTATATAACACATGTTTATATCTATATAAAGTCCAACGGCTATGAGAAACTTAAATCGATTACTTCCTTGGCATGCGTAGTTCATGCAATCAACCATTGTCTGTATTATGGGCCTTCCTACTGAATAAACTGTCTGTCTTAAATGATTTCTCCCCACAAGTATGTAAGAATAGATAATGTCACCGAGCGTCCTTTTTTGTTTCAAATAAATGAACGCAATTTGATTAAAGTAGCAAAAACTCTGAGGCTTGCGGAGTAGCTTTTTTACTTTTGTCATGGTGTGTTGATATATTTGATATAAATAAAACATAAGGATGATATTAAATTTATAAGCCAATATCATTATCAATCAATAAGTACAAACATCTGTATAAATTAGATGACTGAGTTTACATTTGAGACCATCTTGAAATTATTAAGGTTCATCATGCTTAAAAAAATATCTATGTATAGTAGTTGTCTTTTATTCACATGCAACATTTGCGGCGAAGCTATGTGTATGTAACTGTTCCATATCTATGAGAAATCACTCCCAACATATTATATTTAAGGGCGTACATAGATTCAAAGACAAAGTTGAACGAAAAACCTCTATTTGGCTCCAATGGTAAATTGCTGAAGTTACTGTGTAAATACATTGATATGATATGATATGATATGATATGATATGATATGATATGTGGGTCATTGAAAACCGTGTTTACTATCATGTGCATACAGTTAATCTTGAATGTGTTCATGAATCACCGTCAAATATAGTGATGATGAACTATGAGCAAATGAATAAGTGTCATGATACTTGTTGACACACCTTTATGTATTTGCAAATAAAAAAAACAAGAGTTTTGATCAATTGACACTTTGCTCGCCCATGGGCCAAACGTGTTAGCCCATTGGCGAACTATTTTAATAAGGCTTTCAATTAGTTGAATTAAGTTTTAAATGCGCTGAATTATGTGTCATGATAGATGTAAGAACACCTTAATATACTTCAAAAACAAAAACATGAGTTTTGAGAAAGGGAAATATTCTCGCTCATGGGCGAAACATTTTAATAACGCCACAAATTAGTTGGATTTAGTCAAAAAGAGTTGAATTATGTGTCATGAAACTTGTAGAGACACCTTTATATTAATTTTTAGTTGATCAACTTTGTTTCGTACATGAATTGTTGCGTTGTCAATTGGTAAAGGCCTTAACTGTTTGTCTACAAAGATAGCAGAGATGTGTACTCCCCATCCATTCAAATTGTTGGAAGAGAGACACACACACAGAGACTTTGATCTTCAATTAATTATGTTTCTAGGTTTGTCAGCACCATACCCGTGCTCATGGGTTTCACCGAAGTGGTAAACGTCTGAGACCTGCATCACTTCGGGGTTTCCCCTCACATTAAGCTGACACGCAGCGATATAACTGTAATACTGTTAAAAGCGGCGTTAAACCACTCACTCACTGTAGGATTAACAAACATATAGGCCTGATTGATGTTTGAGTTGCAACTAAATGCTTCCCGACATATCTGTATAGCTGCTAAAGATTACAAGACAAATGTTATGGTAAATATACGCTGGAACCATGTCTATCATCCAATGAAAACATTTGTCAAGCACCCCTTCTTCACTGCGCAGGTAGCATTAGGCAGTGCCGCAAAATAGGTTTGTTTTATAATCCAATTGTGAATCGTGTGATTGTAGCACTTTCACTTGGACATTAAATACTTTCTTCAACTGACTTCATGTATCTAGGTAAATGTAGGCAATATTTTTTTCACTTTACTGGTCATTAATGTTAAGATTGTTTGCTTTGGGTGGTATCATGGGAATGTAATGATTTATTTACAAGGGCTAGTGAAGAACTTTGTTTAACCACAATCAACATATTTTAGAGATCTTTACTTTGTTTTGACATGGAAGAAATGTTTTCAAATGTATACAATAAGTGCATGATATTCATTATGATATGTAATGTAAACTCAACATTAACTCCTTTGTGTGGGAAGGCGGGGCTGAATGAATATACTGCAAAACCAAATTAAAACCGAAATCCTTGGTTTCACACAAACACATAAACAATGCAATGCTTCCATTATTTCATTTAAGTTTCAAAAAATGCTTTTAAAGACACATAAGTGAATAATATCAACTGTAGAAGAAATAGAACACTATTTCTTTTGGGAATATTGTTTTCTTCTCAAACGAATCGGGAAATAATATCGTGTTGCCAGATCAAGAATGGACATCACATAATCAAAATTGGTTGTTCAAGATAAGTGTTTCATCAAGGATTTACGATAGTCAGTTTTGGATCAGTCCAAAAGTGTTGTTTGTTTGTTGTTTAATGCCGCTCTCAACAATACTCCAGAAATGTGATTGAGGTCGGTAAATAATCGAGTCTGAACAAGACAATCCAGTGATTGATATCATAAGCATCGATCTACACAATTGGGCTACAATGACATTGAAGCCTGAGCACCCAATCCAATTACGACAAGATCGAAGTGATACTGTAACACTTAGCATAACCATTAACTCATGAATCGTTAACAATACATAGTCATAAAAACTGATGATCTGTTTGAACTGTATATTGTGTATGTTGGGAAACTTGTCTTTGAGATACATTATGAATCAATGTTTCTTGTGATGATGATGATGATTTATTACAATAATGATGTTGCCTAAATTCAGTAGATATGGGATCTCCAAACATCAGCCTGTTTCATACCTTATTTCAAAAGGAAGGTTTGCACTATTTAGACTGTGAATGTTGATCTATGAACTGTGGGGTACATGTGTTTCTTGTCCCACGTGTGCTGCATTGACAAACACGCAGCATGGGCAAATAATACGTAAACAATATCTACCAACCTAGTCTGCAGCAAAACATTATACATATTTAATTTCAGATGTGTTCATCTTGGTTTAAGAAAGTCCGCACCTTCTTCTGCCGGTGTTGTAAGAACAGAGGTTAAACTGGAACCTCAGGCCATTGGCAGCGTTGACTTCTCCATTACAAATTACAACTCTTATTGCTTGAATCATCACATTTCATTGTGTGCCTACAATTGTTTGTTGCATTACCTGATGGCGTGGTTACATATGTGTTATTAATGGTAGCATATCTGTTTCATTACAGTAATGCCCTTTACTCAGAAATAACATATATTATATTTTGTTCAATGATGTTGTTGTTGTTGAACAATTGACTCAATTATGTTGTAATGCAGTAAAATACACACTTAGATGACCCGTGAAGATTCCGGGGTATAATATGTCTTCAGCAACCCATACTTGCCGTAAAAGGCGAGTATCCTTGTGGTAAAAACAATTAGTAGGATTCCGTTCAATTACTGGATTGATGCACATTTAACAAACATAAAAAATCTTACACAATATCATCCAATCACAGCTGCCAGAATCACACAGTTGAGAGATGATTCAATCTGCTCTGAATGCTCTCGGTGAAAATTGCTTGTCAAATGACTTGTACTGATTTGGTGTTGTAGAACCTACATGGTTGCAGTAACAGAGTGTGTTAATTATTAATGATTTCAATAAATGGTCTCATAAAGAAACACAAACCTTGTACGCTATTTTTTGTCAATACATGATAACATATATTTTGCCCATTTGAGATATCGTTTGAAGTGTTGTGAAACAATTGTGAACAAGTGTACCTGTGTATATTGTATTATATTCTGGAGGCAGCATGTGATACCAGCTATCTTCATCTGCCAAACTATCAACCTGCCCAGTGTGTCAATGATCATGAATTACTGTATAATTGTGATACAAGTTGGTATCCTGACTGAACCATCTGACTGTCGAAGAAATACTTTCAAAATCCTATCGCCTGTTTTACTGCTAGTACTGAAGTACATGTACTCCTGGTCTCTATTTTCTTAGAAATGAAAATCTGTCTCGAAAATGTTGATATGAGGTTATTTAGTATTTGTTTTAGACTTCAAAATCAGTATTTGACATTACATTTGAAGCCAAATGATGGCAATAATGGTCATGTATAACAAGAAACCGTCTACCTTATTGTAATTATAACTAATCAACTTATGTCATAAGAAAGGTCGTATTTGTGTAATCTTGGGACATCTAACAGTGTGATATGAACATCCATTTGGTGTCATTTATATACAGGACGAAAAGCCGTCATGTACAATCATATATATGTTACAGGGAATAAGTGTAATCCCTGAAATGTTCAGGGAATATATTTAATGTCTGATTCACTCAGGGAATATACATAATCCCTAAAATTTTCAGGTATTATACATATTCCCTGATTTAACATCAAAATTTTTAGACATATTCCCTGAATTTTCTTTTGAGGCTCTTATGTGGTCAAACTTGATACAAAAACACAACAAATTATTTGTGAGAAGACAAATTTATTTGTCATGATAACGAATACCTTTCAAAACAATGCTACATCATACATAGGATAAACTTAACAAACAATAACAATTTAGTTTTTGTTGACACATGTCAGACATATATGTTGTATATATCCAAACTATGCATGATTGTTCAGATATTTACATTTTCAATTGAGTTTTCGTATTAATTGAATACAAAACATCAATGCCAGAGAATAATCAGAAGCAGATTCCTTATTCTCTGGCATTGACGTTTTATATTTCCCACACATGTATCAGTATTATCAGATTTTTGGATTCCCATTTGTTAAATTGTCACACTTGTGACAATATAAAACATTATGAACGATCAACAATATGTACGAGATAAGACTACACACAGACGAAAGGTACATGTTGAAACATTATGTCACCCGAAAGAGGAACAAGGCACAGTGAGATGAACTGCACTTAACAGGGAGATGAACTGTGCATGATGGAACAACTGCTTGGCCAAAGACATACGTGCATGGGTGTCCGACATTGATAGTCGCTTATTAGGTTTCGAGGAGTCGCAGATACATACAGGTGAATTTACATGGTAGCACAGCGAAAACATACTGTAGTATGTCTACCAAATTTAAGATACCACCAAGTTTACCAGAATAAACAAACTATGAAACAAGGAAAAATGAAACTGATGTGTGGAAGCTCATAACTGAGGTTAAGTGGAGAAGCGGGCACTGGTTGTTACACTTACTTTGACGGGACAAGTGAAGGCAAAAGTCTCAGAGAAAAAATTGATACTCAGCAATATTCCAATGATCGAATCTGGACCAGACAATCCAGTGATTGATATCATGAGCATCGATCCGAGCAATGGTGATACGATGACATACACTACTGCCTAAAAGTTCATTCCCCTAACACGCGTTGAGAACGCGTGTAACACGCATGTGACACGGGTGCTCCACGGGTTGCACACGGGGTGAGCACCCGTTGCACACGGGTGTGCAACGGGTGTGCATCGCGTGTGCAACCCGTTGCACACGCGTGTGCCACGCGTGTAACACGGGACTGGGTTCCAGTTGAAGTTGACAAAATTATCAAATGAATAGTTAGATAAAACAAAACAGTGAGATGTGAAATTTGAGTTAATGAGCGGCCATTGAGATGTGCTCACCAGACCGTAAATACAAGGTCGGCCCGTCTTAATTAGTGTTCGGTTGCTAGACTTTTATGGCATGAACCATTCCACTAGGGTTCCGTCTAGCCATTGTGGCTAGCCGACATTAGAACAGTAGTGAATTTAGATGCGAGTTTATTGCTAGGGGAACCCCCGTGTTGACACGATTGTCGCGGGTTGGTAAATGTTCGCCATTAATAAAATGATTGTTTGTGGATTGCGAACATATTCATTTGCCCACACGAGTCATTCCATTTGATTGCAAATATAACGTTTTTCGTTCGCCAAATTTATGCTTTAGACAGTACAATTATGATATAGCCGTCACCACTACTAATGTCTCATTATTTCACGTAGGAATATGTCCCATTTCCCCACACCCCACTTTCTGTTTTGTATTTTGAAAGAATAAATAAAAGAAGGTTTTGTGTGGGACACTTTTATACTAATTATAAGAGGATGTTGTAAATGAATATTAACAGCCATGCTGTCTGACTGTTGATAGAATTTGAGATCTTCACAATCACCGGGTGTGACCATGTAGACAGAATTTCGTTAGGGTTTGTGATTTTTACATTTGCCCAATGACCATAGTGAGTATTGCTGGGGATACCAAACGGTTATGGGCCGGGAAGGCGAAAATCAATCCCTCAGAGTTAGAAATTACGTTCGCCTTCCCGGTCATCACAAAAATTCTTATTATGGCACATGATCGCCTTCCCGGTACTTGTTAATTACAAAGAAAACACCAATGAAATGAGGACACTATTTAATCTGGACAACAAAGTCAATATATAACAAGTATAGTATAATATATCATATATCATGCATGTATTTGAAGATGTATATAGACATACATTTTATTATTTATGTAATAATTCAGTTCATTCCCAGTGCAGTAGATCTGCCTCATCGTCAGTGTAGTCCATTGTTGTCGTCAATTGGTTCAACAGATCTTCTTTCAAGGCACGGAGTCTAGAGTCAATCACTCGGTATTTTCTCTTCCGAGCAGGTGCTCTTGGGTGAGCGCCTAGCTGCTCAACCCTCACTTCTGTTAGAGATTGTTCACGTTTCAGAAGATTCACTACCTCGAAGATGTTAGGGTGAGTCTTCTGGGCGCTCTTGTTCAGGTGATGATGCCATCCTTCAAGGTTGTTGTTTGTTCTGCGTCCCTGTTTTCCGAAGTGATTCCACAGGTCCTTGCTCCAAGATCCTTCTACCCATGTAGTGGTAACATAGTCCATGAAGCGCGTCACCTTGACGCCTTGAGGACTGTCTGCAATCGCATCAGCCCACACGTCTTCAACCATGTCTAGTGGCACCAAGGGAAGGGCAGAAGCTCGTCTTACAACCTTCTTCACTTCTTCAACGCTAGTGTATTCTGTTGCCAGTCCTTCCTTCTGTACGCGCCGCCACATACACTGGGTAAAGTGAAAGAAGCAGCCTCTAGTAAGTGTAGTTGCGAACACAGACTGAACGGCGTTGTGGGCAGCGCGCTCAAAGTCTAGCTGAAACACCCGGGGAGTCCAGTCAAAACCTAAGTTGTGTGCAGCCTCTTGGATGTATTCAAAAGCTCTCACGTAAGTACACTGCCTTGTTTGGTAGAAGACAGAATACAAGAGGGAACATATGCTCTTGAAACTCAACATGAATGGTGTACACTTGGTCGAACAGCTTCGGAAAAGACGAGAAAGTGCCATCTGCATACACAATGTCTGCTTCACACAACAGTTCTAGGTTCTTGTCAGTAGTGAAGATAAGGATAGGGTCTTCGCCTTCTGACATAGGTACCGTATGAAGAAACCTCTCTCCTCCTTGAGTACGGGTCCACTCTCCTTCTAAGTTGACGTGTAGTCTACTTTGAGGCAGGCGTGGAACAGTCTTGTGACGCTGGCGGTAAAGGATAGTCTTCATCCCTGCAAAGGTCGGGATCTCAGCCAGCACACCATCAGGTACAACGTCATGGTTCTTCCTCAGGTTGGCGATCTCATCATCCTAGATCCTGGGTATAGGAGTCACCTCGGTCTTGGTACGATGAACTAGTTTCGATTTGAAGGCATCAACGTGCATGATGAAGGGCTGTTCTACATGGTTGTGTGCCTGTCCTTGTGACTGAAGGACATCATCGGAGGTGATGAGTTTGGCCTTGCACTGGCTGGTGACACACTTCCAATAAGTCTTCTCATCAGTCTTCTTGTTAATACGATATTTATGACCACTGTAGTAAAGATGCTTGCCGCCACGAACAGAGTCGATGAAAATCAAACGTACCTGTGCATTAGCCATCGTTTTGAACGTTAATGATCTTGTACTTACTTACTTACTTTGGAGATTTAACGTGCGCTTTCCGACTGATGCGTATTTCGCACACGGGCCCGGCCATTTAATGTGTTTCCGAAAGGGGCGAGGGTGGTCTGTGCAACCAAAGAGGGGGCTTTAGGGGTTGCTTATATAGAATTTGGGAATGATCTTGTACATATAAAAATCTTATATACTTCTAACTTGGGTTTCAGAACAAAGAGACATCCTACTCACAATTCAAACAACTTTTGCGTTAAAGTCGCATCTTCTCAATACAAGATATAGTAGTAGAGATTAACTGATTCCCGCGTGTTGTTATAGCTTCATCGTTTTTTTACTAGATTACTTAATCTGAGTTCAATGGAAGTTAGTAATCACATTCTCTAAGTTCAATTTGTTTTATCTCTTTCTTTATTTTTCCGTCTCACGAGTTCAATGGAAGTTAGTAATCACATTCTCTAAGTTCAATTTGTTTTATCTCTTTCTTCACTTTTCCGTCTCACAACACCCCAGTGTCCTCAATGTATAAGTGTCCGTTGTATACATAACGAGGGTACACATCACTGATCTCCTAACTAAACAACTCTCAGCAGACAGGATAGGTTTATGGTTTAAACGCGAAAAAATCCATTACAGCAACATCAAAAAAGCAAATAAAGGTTACCAAATAATATTCCCAAATCAAGATTCATTCAATGCAGCTAAAAAAATAGTACAAATTTTTCACGTAACCGTAACAAAACAAATTCCAAATTGGCAGCAATTCACCCGAGGGGTAATAAGAGTAAACCCTAGAGAATCAGCCGAAGACCTAGAACTCTACACCCAAGAAGCAAACACAAATCAATACCCTCAACCCCAAATAACAAGCACCCGCAGGATAACAACAAACAGAAACGGCAAAACGGTCCCTACATCAATCGTTATTGTAAACTTCAAAAAAACTGCTAAATTTCCTGAAGCCCCTAATCACATCTCTTTCGGTGCCCACACTAAACTAGAAGTTAAACCATACATCAAACAGGTCAAACAATGTTCTAACTGCCTTAGATATAACCACACGGCCACCCAATGTACATTCAAAAAAACTAAATGTAAAAAATGCGCCCAAACCGATTGCCCAGGTACATGCTCTCCCTGGTGCATCCATTGCAAATGCATAAAACATACATCACTCTCAAACCAGTGTCCGCACAGACATGCCCTAACACAACAGGCCAACAAACACATAAACATAGATTCGGCCAAAATCCAAACAAGAAAATATGCACCACCTACATCCAAACCTCTCCTCCCCACACCACACTCAAACACCACACACAAACTCTCGGATTCAATCTGGGGCAACCACATAGAAACCGCACCCACCACTTCCACACATCACGTCACACAGCCACCTACCAACTCCCCCATAACATCAACACCCGCATGCAAAGCAAACAGCAAAACCACAGACACACAACGACCCTCAGCCAGACACTCTACAGCCCACAAGGCAACAACACTTCCCCACAAGCAACCACAACAAAAAAACTCAAACACTGAGGAAACCACAGCTACACCCAACACGCAAGCACAAACTCAACACCCCACACCACAAACACCTCCACAAGCCTCCCCAATGAAAACTCAAACAATAAAAACCAACCTAACCGACGAAGACGAGTATTCTTCCACCGAGGAAATAAATGAAATCACTTTCTCAGCCCCTAAAACCAACAAAAACTTCAGGCGCAAAAATCCTCAATTAACCAGCACTAAAACTCTTAATAACCTCACACTACTCCTAGCCTACATGCATAAGCAAAACTCACCAAATGCTAGTATTAAAGCTTTTCACTCAGTAGCACAAAAACTAAAACTCACAACTCTCTCCTTTGAGTTATTTCTCTCTCAACTTAGGGAAGCTACCAATTAAACAAAACCTAAAACTCAAAACAAACTAATAACCTCTCATCCCCCAAAATGGAAGGACTAAATATATTTCAGTGGAACGCCAACGGATTAGCCTCCCACGGCCAGGAATTAAAAGCCAAATTCAAACGAGACAAAGGTCCACACATAGTCTGTATACAGGAAACTAAATTCTCTACCAGATCTAAATTCACCCTACCAAACTATAACTCAATAAGAACTGACCGAGCCAAAACAAACCCAGGTAGAGCCGGAGGCGGCCTAATCATATACGTCAGGGAAGATTTAAGCTACAAAGAACTAAAAATAAACACACCGAACCTAGAAGCAAACGGTATCCAAATAACAAATAACAACCAAAAAATTAATATCATAAATATATACCACTGGGTAGAAAAACAGGTCAAACCTGAGGATTTAAACACCCTCCTCCAAATAGGCAATAAATCTACAATCTTCCTAGGAGACTTTAATGCCCACCACCCTACCTGGGGTATAGAAGATAAAATAGATAAACACGGAAAACTCATCTCAGAATGGATAGAACAAAATGACCTAATACTACTAAATAACAACCAACCTACTAGATACGACAAAATACACCACAAAATGTCGGCTATCGACTTAACCATATGCACCCCAGATTTAGCCCAAAGTATTCAATGGGAAGTACACGGGGTACCACTAGGTAGTGACCACTTCCCCATAAATATAACTATAGGAGACGTAAACATCCCATCACCAGCCCCAAACCAGGAACCTAAATTCCACTACAACAAAGCCGACTGGGACAAATTTCAGGACATTTGCAACCAGGCTAACCTAGCTGACCTAGAAAGTAACGACCCCGAAATCTACTGTAAATACCTCACTGACTATATAATAAACGCAGCTAAAAACTCCATTCCTTTCAAAACAACCAGCATAGGCAAACCCTCGGTTCCTTGGTGGAACGAGGAGATAGAACAAACGAGGCGTAAACGCAAATCCGCATTCAATAAAGCCAAACGTGACTCCAAACACCTAAAGATAGCACATGAACTAAATCACAAAGTACAAAGCTTAGTTAAAACAGCTAAAACAAGAGACTGGAAAAAAATTTGCGAAGAAATTAACCATCATACAGACGCCAGAACAGTTTGGCGCAAAATCCACGCCATTAGGGGCATTAAACGTCATAAAAAAACTCCCAACGTAAACAATTCAACAAACCCCACTGAAAAAGCTAATAACCTAGCAAATCACTTCTCGGCCGTCAGTAGCAATAGCAACTTCAACCAAAAATTCCAGGAACAACTAAAAGCAGAAACCAAATTTACCAAAGAGCCAAAAGATAATAACCTAGAAATTAATCTCCATTTCACAATGGAAGAACTACTCCACGTCCTACAAAATAGGAAAAAGGGCACAGCCCCAGGCTTAGACCTTACTTCATACCAGATAATTAAACAACTACCACCCAAACTACTCCAAACTCTTCTGAAACTCTATAACCTCATATATCTAAACGGACAGGTCCCATCACCTTGGAAACAAGCCCTGGTCATACCAATCCCCAAACCCAATAAACCAGCTGACCAGGCTAATTCATACAGACCAATCTCCCTAACTTCTAACTTATGCAAAGTAATGGAATCAATGGCCAAAAACAGGTTACAACACTACTTAGAACAAAACAACATAATAAATCCAGACCAAAGCGGTTTCACTCCTGGACGCTCAACCTTAGATAACCTCGCCCGACTAGAGCAGGACATTAAAACAGGCCAACTTAACAAACAATATACTACAGGCATCTTTCTAGACTTCTCCAAAGCATTCGACATGGTTTGGCATAACGGACTAATACAAAAACTACAAAAAATAGGACTTAAAGGTCAAATAATTAACTACATCCAAAGTTTCCTAACAAACCGCAAAATCACCGTGGGCATAGACCAAACGCTATCGGACCAATGTCCCCTAGAAAATGGCACTCCCCAGGGCAGCATCCTAAGCCCAACACTCTTCAATATTATGATTAACGATTTATTCGAGGGACTATCCCCCAAAGTAAACACATCAAAATTCGCGGATGATGGAGCCCTCTGGATCCGCACTAAAAGCATTAAAATGGCCCAAAACTTACTACAAAAATCTCTAAATAAAATACAAAAATGGGCTGACAAATGGGGCTTCTCCCTAAACTCAGAAAAAACCACAGGAATAGTATTTAAACACAAAAATATGCAACCCGCCACCCTAAACCTCCAACTAAACAACAAACCAATCAAATTCCAAAAACAAACCAAATTCTTAGGATTAATCTTCGATGAACATCTCACCTGGGATGCTCACATTAAAAACCTTGTAACCAGATGCAGCAAAGACCTAAACACGTTAAGATGCCTAACCGGCTCCAACTGGGGGGCCTCTAAAAACACCCTCCTCTCACTCTATATATCACTAATTAGGTCCAAACTAGACTATGGCAGTGCCATTTACGACACCTTAAACAACTCTCTCATTAAAAAACTAGACTCAATCCAGTATCAGGCCCTAAAACTAATCACACGAACTCAACATGGCACCTCTTCCACCTCACTCCAGGCCTTAACAGGAGAAATGCCACTTAAACTACGTAGGGAACAACTTACCCTAAACTTCTGGGCCGCGTCCCAATCAAACCCACTAATCGAAAACTTAATAAAACAAAATATTAGCCCTAGAAACCAAGCCCTAGCCCGGAAACATCCACTACTTACTCCAATTTCCCAAAGAATAACCAATTACCTAAACGAACACAAAATAAATAATCTTAAACAAAACAATAAATCATCCAATATCTTCACTCCAAAACTTAAAATACCAAAAATAGACACAACACTAGCCGATACACTAAATAAACAGACCGATCCTAACATCGCTAAAACCACCACACTAGCATACATACATGAACATTGGCCAAATTGGTGTCACATATACACAGACGGATCCTCAGATCCGATCTCAAAACACACAGGTTTCGGAGTCCACATCGCACAACCAACCAAAGACACACAATCTTACCGACTCCCAAACAACCAATCCATATTCACGGCCGAACTAATGGGCATGGCCTCAGCACTACACAATCAGCAATCTAAAAAACACCAAAAAATCCTCATCCTAACCGACTCTCTCAGTGGACTACAAGCCCTCAAAAATAAAAACACTAAAAACCGCCCCAAACTAATAAATCAAATACTCAATAGCTCAAACAACTTAACTAAGGTAGGTAAACAAATAGATTTCATTTGGATCCCCGCCCACGTAGGAATCTTTGGAAATGAAAAGGCAGATAAAGCAGCAAAATTATCCCTTAAACTCCCAGAAATAAGCTTAAACTTACCCAGCTCAAAATCAGAAATCAAAAGTGTCACTAAACAAAAAATTAACAAAAAATGGCAAAATATATACCAAAACTCAAATAGCCAAATCAGGAAAGTACTCAAAAAACCCTTAAATAAACCCAAAATACTACACCCATCCAAAAAAATCGACAGAATAATTACCAAACTACAAACAGGCCACACCAAACTAAATAATCACCGTAAAATAGCTAAACTACACACAACAGGAAACTGCCCACATTGCAAACAACAAGAAACACCAGAACACGTACTCATTCACTGCACACACTACCAAACACACCGAACAACACTACAGACCACCCTAAATCTTAAAACCGGACTTACACTAGAATCAATCCTAAACCCACAAAATAAATTAGAAAAATTCAAAGCCTTAGGCATATACCTAATAAAAACAGGACTAAATAGTCGCATTTAAACCCCAAATAAAATATTAAAACCAAAACTACCTTATTTGATAACCACCCAACACACACAGCTCCCTTAGTTCGTCCCCCACCCACTCTTGGCATTCTTTCCAAATCTCAAAATTTCAAAATTACTATATAAGTAACCCCTAAAGCCCCCTCCTGGGTTGCACAAACTCACTTTTCCCCTTTTTGGAAACACATTAAATGGCCTGGCCGGGCCCGTGTGCGACATACGCTTGCAGTCGGAAAGCGCACGTTAAATCTCCAATATAAGTAAGTAAGTAAGTAACTGATCTTTTCCTAAGACTGGAAAATGAAATAAAAAAAGCCCAATTAAACAGACAATACCTAGCCGCAGTATTTCTGGACTTCAGCAAAGCCTTCGATATGGTATGGCATGACGGACTCCTCTCAAAACTATCACAAAATGGAGTTGTAGGGAACATGGCAAACTTCATAGACAGCTTCCTGCAAGACAGGTCGCTATCAGTTAAAATAGGGAACAATCGATCGGATCCTATGGCACTGGACAATGGCACGCCACAAGGCAGCATCATAAGCCCAACCCTGTTTAATATCATGATCAATGATCTTTTTGACCATGTCAACTCTCCTACCCAAACTTCTAAGTTCGCTGATGACGGAGCAATATGGGTAAAGCACAGAGATATCTCACAAATCAGAAAAAAACTCCAGTCAGCCCTGGACGAAGTAGATCAATGGTGCAATAAATGGGGATTCACCCTTTCAAGTGAAAAAACGGTTGGAGTTCTATTCAAACGCCGGGGGAAAGATGCTATGATACCCCGTGTCTCCATAAAAGGCAAACCTATCAAATTCGAAAAATCTGCAATATTTCTTGGAGTTATCCTTGATCAACACCTCACTTGGCGCAAGCATATAGAATATGTGGAAAACAGATGTCAAAAAGACCTGAACGTATTACGGGCAATTTCAGGCACATCTTGGGGCACATCGAGGGACACTCAGCTGGACCTCTACAAAGCTCTTATCAGATCAAAAATTGACTATGGTTGTGAGGCTTTTCACTCAGCATCAAATACTGTCTTGAGGCGCCTAGACAGAATACAATACAAAGCCCTAATGCTGGCCACAGGCGCAGCGACAGGCACCTCACTAGAAGCACTATAAGTAGAAACAGGAGAACTCCCATTGAAACTAAGAAGAGAGCAGGCAATATTATCGTTCTGGGGACGAACATCAAACCCTTTGGTTAAAATGATATGGCAAGACAAAAACGCTCGAGATGGAGCCCTAGCTCGAAAAAATCCCTCACTAAAGCCATCTGGGATATTAGTGCGTGAACTCATTCGAAGTCACAATTGCGATGACATTCAGCCTCCAGAAAGTCACTACAAAGGTTTACACCCTCCCTGGACTTTACAAACTCCCAAAGTTGACACTGCTTTAACATCAGAAGTCACTAAAAGAGAAAACCCAACCCTACTACGATCAGTAGCTATCACTAAAATTCAAACTACCTGGGACAGCTGGGCCCATATATACACTGATGGATCCAAGAATCCTATCAACAACAGTGCTGGTTACGGGATCCATATCCACAGCTCCAAACCCCAAGCACATTCAGTTCGCTTGCCTGATGGTCAGTCAGTATTCACGGCTGAATTGGAGGCAATTCATCATGCACTCAAACTCATACCGGAACTCCCGGAAGCAAAGGCAGTCGTCCTATCAGAGTCGCTAAGTGCACTTCAGGCCATCAGTGGGAGAAACTCAAACTCCAGGCCAAACACAGTCAACAATATTCTATACGAATATACAAAACTATCGGACCAAGGGCAACAGGTGGAGCTGTGTTGGATCCCCTCTCACATAGATATTCATGGAAATGAAAAAGCAGACTCACTGGCGAAGCTAGCTCTAGACAAAGCGGATTTACAGCCTATTCCCTTTAGTAAACTAGAGATAAAAAGCAAAATCAAAGCCTCCATAGCAAAAAGATGGCAAGCCCAATGGGACGCAAGTAAGATCGGCAGATGGCTATACAAAATTCAACCCAAGGTCCAACAAAAGCCAAACTCATACTCAAATGAAAGGAAAATTGAAACTGCTATCTCACGCCTCAGACTTGGTCACAAAAAGCACTATGACAAGGTTTGCTCATCTTGCAATCAGGCTGAAACCATTGACCACCTGTTACTAGAATGTCAAGACCATGCCCCAGCCCGGGCTAGGTTAAAACAAGAATTGCAGTTAGATCCGCTATCTGTCATAGATCTCCTAAAGCCAAGAGATGCAATAGCGAAGGCCAAACTAACTCTATTTCTGAGAGATGGACAGCTGCTCGAACGTATATAAACAGAGCAGCCAAGGATAAAAATGAAATCATATCAATATAAGAAAATAGAAATCATATCAATGCAAAAACAGAAATTATGTGAACACCGAAATCACAATAGATATGTGAACCCTTCTCACACACAGGAGTCCCAAAGAGGGACAGGTCAGCCGAAATTGCCTAGGCAGAAGGCGACCTCTTAAACACCTAATGCAACAACAACAACAACACTGATCTTTTCATTCGCCTTCCCGGTCCCCAGTCCCTTACCCCTCCATTCGCCTTTCCGGTACTACTGGTAAATAGATTTTCGACTTCCCGGGCCGACACCTACCAAACGTATACGTAACAGTTTATTATTACTTACTTACTTACTTTGGAGATTTAACGTGCGCTTTCCGACTGATGCGTATTTCGCACACGGGCCCGGCCAGGCCATTAAATGTGTTTCCGAAAGGGGCGAGGGTGGTCTGTGCAACCCAAGAGGGGGCTTTAGGGTTTGCTTATATAGAATTTGGGAATTTTGAGATTTGGAATAGATGCCGATGGGGTTGGGGAGGAGAACTAAGGGAGCTGGGTATGGTGGATGATTGTTTGTTTATGTGATTTTGATTTGGTAGGTTATTATGGTTTTAGATGCGTTTTATTAGTTCCGTTTTGATTAAGAATACGCCTAAGGCCTTGAAGTTTTCTAGTTTATTTTGTGGGTTTAGTATTGCTTCTAGAGTGAGAGCCTTGTTTAGATTGAGGGTGGTTTGTAATGCGGTTCGATGTGTTAGGTAGTGTGTGCAGTGGATGAGTGCGTGTTCTGGGGTTTCTGGTTGTTTGCAGTGTGGGCAGTTACCTGTAGTGTGTTTTTTAAATTTTTTTAGGTGGTTATTTAGGTTGGTGTGTCCTGTTTGGAGTTTAGTGATTACTCTGTCGATTTTTTTTGATGGATGGAGAATTTTTGGTTTGGTTAGTGGTTTGCTGAGCACTCTTTTGATTTGGCTATTTGAGTTTAGATATAGGTTATGCCATTTTTTTGTGATTTTTTGTTTGTTTACACTTTTAATTTCTGATTTTGAGATGGGTAAGTTTAAGCTTATTTCTGGGATTTTGAGGGATAGTTTAGCTGCTTTATCGGCGTTTTCATTACCGTATATTCCTACGTGGGCGGGTATCCACAAGAAGGTTATTTGTTTGCCTGCTTTTGTTAGGTCGTTGGAGCTTTTAAGTATTTGATTTATTAATTTAGGTCGGTTTTTGGTATTTTTGTTTTGGAGGGCTTGTAGTCCACTTAGGGAGTCAGTAAGTATTAGGATTTTTTGGTTGTTTTTGGATTCTTGATTGTGGAGGGCTGAGGCCATGCCCATTAGTTCGGCCGTGAATATTGATTGGTTATTTGGGAGTCGGAAGGATTGTGTGGTTTTAGTTGGTTGTGTGGTATGGACTCCGAAACCCGTGTGTTTGGAGGTCGGATCTGAGGATCCGTCCGTGTAAATGTGACACCAATTTGGCCAATTTTTGTGTATGTATGCTAGTGTGGTAGTTTTAGCTATGTTTGGGTCGGTTTGTTTATTTATTTGGCTAGCTAGTGTTGTGTCTATTTTGGGTATTTTAAGTTTAGGGAGTTTATTATTAGAGGTTGTGAGTACCTATACCGCGTAGATAGGATATATTTAGGATTTTAATCCTTCTTTGAGAGGCATTTAGAAGTTGGAGTACTACGTTAGGATAAGATTTATGGATGACTTTAATCCTTTCTTTCTCTGTGGGTAATCCTTTCACGTTGATTGGAGAAAGTCACTCAACCACGTCATGACAGGTCGTGAGTTTACTCACTAACTACTGTGAGCGTTTTTGGCATAGCATCTTTTCTTGTATAAACATAGAAACGATGCTCACTCACTGTTAATCTTTTGCAGTTTGCTGGCAAAGTGAGGATAAACCTCAGTGTCAAAGACGATCAAATTTAGTTCGAATCCTTGTTTATATGTGACATCTCCGAAATGGGGACATGTTCATAAACTTGGCAAGTAATGATGAATTTTAATATTTATATTATTATAGTTTATGAAATTGTTAATAAAACTTTAATAAAATTGTGCTTCACTCTCAAGAAAAATATATTGCCTGTTAGTAAATTTATATGTCACGTTTCGTCGGCATTTTTCAGTGATATTGGGACTACATGAAACATGGCTGGTTTTACATTTCTGATACAGGTGCTTGACTGACTGAGTAGTTCATGATCCATTAGATATGTTTAAATCAGTCAAGTTTGCAACAATAGATGAATACGTTGATACATTTGGACCGCAGTTACCGATTAACAACTTAACACATAGAGACAGGGAGGAGATATATAACCAAACCTATGGTCCTGTTGAGACAGTTGACAGTTAGAACGTTGGATTAAATGACAGTAACTAATTTGAACATTCCCCAGTAATATCATAAAATACATCATAACTCATTACAGTCCGAGAAACAGCTTCCAGCCATATACTAGTATTGAAGGGACAATCGCTTTTGACAGTTTAAAAATAAACTCACCTTAAGGTGCTTGGCAAGTCAAAACTGATCTCCCTGAATATGTTTTTTAGGTTTGACAGCAACTATGCTTGTGGATTTCAGAGATAGACATGATTTGTTAGCTAGATGTTATTACAATAAGCGAAAATGTCTTAAAAGTCCACAGTTTGTTTAATAGTACACAGAGTATGTTATAGATCTATCAACGTTTTCTTTTATTGAACATAATATTTGCACTATATTGCTGTTAGCTGTAAATAATCTAGCCTCTCCATGTACGTAACTTACATATATTTATGTATGACCAGAACATCAAATAAAGTTCTGTAAATAGGTACCTCGGAGATTTAAGGTGCGCTTTCCGACTTAAGCCCATCTCGCACACGGGGAAGCACTTATACTATTAGGGTATAAAAGCGTAATGATTAAATAAAGAAGTGCGCCCCCCCCCCAAAAAAAAAATATATAAGTTTACAGCCTATTCTAATAAAATTAAGGGGGGTTGGGGTTTGGCTGGGTGGGAGTGGGAGATAAAAGAATATTCAATAATATGGAAAAGTTTGGGCAAATATCTATTTTCTATATATATATTTGTGGATATGAAGCATTCTAGTTAATTGTGGATACACTGGGCAGACAGAATTGTGTTTATTTCCAGGCCATCCTGATCGTCGTTTACTACTATAAGGTGTATATTTTGAGGCAAGATCACAGGCGCCGCACAGCATTTATTAGATAACAGACGGGGTCGTCCGTTTCGCTTTAAACAACCACCCCACCCTGTCTGTAGGAGTTATATAATAGGTGCGCAAATAACTGTGTCAAGTCCACTGCCGGGCTGATGCGGTGTCAGTGTCAGCGATGAACATGAATGCTCAAATTATAGACCTGTAGCACTCACAAGTTGCTCAGCCAAAATATTTGAAAATTGTATATTCAATTCTTCGATAACAGCAAATATAACCTTAGAAATAGATTCAACATACAAACAATCAAATGTAGAACACAGACCTATGCTTAATAATAATTTCTTCTGGATATGATCAACCTGCGGAACCCTCTATCCGATGAAGTAACTAATGCTCGCTCATTAAAAGAAATCAAATCATTAATTAATCGTTCTGATACAATTACTAATAATTTTGACTTCAAATATTTTCATAGATCATGCCAAATTGTCCACTGTCGCCTTAGGCTCGGATGCAGTGACTTAAACGCTGATAAGTTTAGACAACATGTATCAGACATACCAGACTGCACTTGTGGATATCACCTTGAAGATGAAATTCATTTTTTCTATAACTGTCAAAAAATACGATAATATCAGAAACACTGTGTATTTCTACACACATGGGTATGGTCTAAAAATGATATTACGTGGCAGTAGTTAAGCAGTTCTACAAACATGGCTCTTCTTAAATCAGTTCACGACATCATTGTCAAAACCAAAAGGTTTGAGTAGCTTAATTTTATGCATGTAGTAAAGGAAAACTGCATTACCTTATTTCACAGACACCACTTGCTTCAGTGTATTGGCTTCGTGTATTTCATTTGTGCATTTTGTATGTTTATGTTCATCACTCTCTTATATATATCCAGCTGTTGTTAAGTTGTTACCTGGAGAGGTATTACATAAGCAAGTTTTGCTTGTTTACCGATCAAGATTTCTTTTGAAATAAAAATACGTTTAAGCCAACACAGCTAACCCTAAAACACATGGTTGTAAACTATTCAAAAAGGGGCACTAATCTCTGGCTTCTTCTCGGGAGTCGGACTCAAACTCAAACTCATTTATTCTTAGAATAACATGACATACAATTATCTACAATTTACAATGTACAATTTAACAAAAATAATAAAAATAGGATACGTGAATTCTAATACAATTTACCAATTGTATTGTACACATTGTTAAGGAATTTAGATAGGCCTTTTAGATTTCTTACACTGTTAGTGGTCATAATTTTCTTAAATGTTTGGAACTTAAGATATTGCTTATTTAAGAGTTCATATCACCGTTGGTAAATAGCTTCACATTTGAATAAATAATGCAATTCATCTCCCACAGCAATAGATTCACAGAGTGGACACTGGCTGTCTTCCCTGTGAATGTTCAGCCATCGACCTGTTTCAACTGGTAATCCTTGGTTAGAAAGTTCTGACTTTAATTTTGAGAGCAGTAGATATTTCGCAAATGAAGGTTGATTCTTCAGGTAATACGACCTTTGGATTTCCGCTTGGGCTTTCTAGCTGCAGTGAGTCAATTTGCTCGTTAACGCAACCGAGCGTGACAAGAGACTGGGCTACCAGTCTGCAAGGACAGCTAAATAAGCTTACGTATATTTGAAAACTGATTGGTTACCCGTGATCTATGAAGATTTCAACAAAGGGCGATAATTAATTTCTTCAGCCTAAACAGACAACTAACGGCGAAAGCTCATCGGATGTCGTTATTTGGAAATACCCCTGATGGTTACAGTTTAATAATAAAAAAGTATCCCTGAGTGAAAGCATTTGCGGATTTCGGATTGCGTGGATGATACAATTACTACTCCCTTGTTGTCATCCACAATTTCTGGTATAACCCTACACTTGTGTATTTGTCGTAATTCACTTGCTGCTCAGTTAATGAATTTATAACATGTATACTTAGTTGTAGCACCACTCAGATTATGAAGGTTCAAATTTGGTCTTTCTTGTACCTGGGGTAATTATTCAATCTAAATCCAGGTTTGAAGTGAGGTGGAATGTGAGTTATGTGATATGCACGTGGCAGCCCAGCAAGAGATGTATGGTCAGTTGCTTTACTTTTTTTGTAAATCAACTGATCATTCCCAGACATCAAAGGATCAACAGGAAATACGTTGATTGATTAATTACTGTTATCTTGCACAGTGGATATGTCAAAAGTAAGTGTTTACATGTGAAGGTAGGTTTACTAAACCTGGGCAATACACTCATATCATGGCGGGAAGTACAGATGTAAAAACAACATACTTTGTTCAAAGGGTAACCGATAATACACTGACTGGTTGTTCATTGTTATCTAACTCAATGTATGTTTTTAAGAACCGAGGACATTATAAAAATAGTTGTCACGTGGGCTTTCTCAGCTAACTTGGCTCCTATGTGAAACAATTGAAACAAACTAAGTGATCAGTTAAGAAACGAATACGGGTTATAATATTCGATACATTTAAACATTTGGAACGTTTAAAAACGATATATTCAAATATTTTAATATATTTCATATATATTCCAAATATTGTTTCCAAATAATTATTATTAAAGTATTTGATTCTCACATAGACATTTGACATCGAATAAGTATTTTTGTACAGCTGCAGACGCACTGGATATTGTTCCTTTATGTTGATATTCCCGGATACATTATAACTTTGGTAGGTTGTAATAATTATATTTGCATTTTGTTTTCATTCATTCGCTGCAGCTTTGAACAGAATCATTCTTGTTCCTTTCCGTTTGGTTGGGAAGTTTTTCGATGCGCGATAGACGTTGTTTTCACAAGTATTTTCTTTTGTAAGCGTGTATATGTTACAGTCAATGTGTAAAATATGATTCACTCAGGCAATTTATTAAATATCTAAATATTTCAGTCATTTTACAAATTGACTGAATAATCCATTCATTTATTTAACCGACTGACTAAAAATGATAAAGACGATCAAAAGAGCTTAAACACATCACAATATATTAATTATGCTAAGAAAAGAAGCCAAACAATACAGAACTGTACTTGGTGATGAATATTTAGGCGTTTAATAAATTTCCTTAGTGAAATATGTTTACATTTTGAATGTAAACATATACACACGATAAAATAAGCAATATTCAGATGAAATATTTACTTTGTGTTGCAAGTCAAAATAGTGTACACAAAGATCGCACAATTACCAAGCAAGTGACCTACCAAAACTGCATCACCATTACCAATACTCCCCACAAATATACCTACATTTCCAAAACTGTATTTTATTTTTGTTGATCAATGTGACCATACGTCCTTCTACTTTCAATAAAAATGCGCTTACGAATGGCGAGCACAGGTCGCGAACAAGTCTAGATTTCTGCTATATCATCCGGGTACTCACTGGGAAAATACAGTAAAGCACAGGTAACAACTACTCCCGCGGAATTGCTTTAGATCAGTGCTCCTTTGCACGTTGAAATACTATATATTGTGAATGCCAAAATGATGTATCAAGGATCAAGTAGAAGATACATTGACCGTAGCGCTGGGAGTTTATTCAACAGACCCGTGAAAATAACACTGCTATTTATTTTAGATGACGCAGTCAAAGCTCACTTCTCCTGGCGGCCATTATCGAACGGCCAGCTAAAACACAACCCCGCGCTTACGTCTACAGGTCTCTTCCTGTAGTACGGTAATTAGTATTCTCTCCCTCAAGTGTATCCTCAATGATATAACCCACCCTCATTAATTACATGCTGCTCTTTTCCAACCTCACGGCTATGGAGCTGAGATAAAGAGTCCAAGTCATCATAAATTAATTAGGGTCCAATAAAAACAATGCGCCGCCAAACCTCATACATATTATCACTGAAAGTCGTACTACAGACGGTTAATGTCAAATCACAATAAAAGCATTTCAATTGCAATAACATGTTCCAGGACCATGTATTCTCTTAACACCATCGGATTTAGAAGCAATGGTCGTATAAAACAAGACAGATCTATTTAAACACAAAAGTATTCATGTTATTCCCACAAAATCACACAAAGAAAGGAGACATTAGCAATTACATGTGTATTATCATTTTTCGTCAGGATAACAACATTTTCTCTCCTTGTTACCACCTCCAGGTTCAGCTTAAGACGGGTCCTCCTTTGGTCAAAAGTTTGTTCCCCCTCTAATGAGTGTGTCACGCGTTGCACACGAGTGGCGGACAGGGTGCACACCCGTGTGCAACGCGTTGCACACGGATATCACACGCGTGACCAACCCGATGCACACTGGTTGCGTAACGCGTTGCCCATGCGTGTAAGGGGAATGACTTCTAGGCAGTAGTGTACATCAACCAAGTCAGTGAGTGTGACCACCCGAACCCGATAGTCGCCTCTTATGACATGCATGGGTTGCTGAAGACCAATTTTAACCCGGATCTTTATGCGTCAAATCACTTAATGAACTGTACAAAGTGAGGTGAATGTAAAATTGGGTTTAACATCGCATCCAAAATTATTGCACTTTTATAGCGACGTGCATGCATGTGTGTGTGTGTGGTTGCTTGTACTAGTCCGGACTGATGCTGATTTATAGTGCTAGCTCACTGAGATACCATGCCGCAGTTTAACATGAATACTCCACTCAGATATAGTATACTGACTCCGAGCTGATCAGTGGTTGTTCCTTAAACACAAGTTCCATCTTTTAATGTCGTTTGGTATGATGCAGCCGGGGATCGAACCCCGGACCTTCCGCTTCCACTAGACCGCAGATGTGGTAATGAAATGTACAAACAAGAAACCACAGACTTAGCGTATTCTGCGTATTCTGCTGACTTGTTCGAGAAATAAAAAAGTCATTACAGATTGCATCACTAAATGCTAAAGACTGTGCAATCAATGCAAGACATATGACATGTTTTGTTTTTTTCTGGACACAGTATTAGCATGAAAATGTTCAACAGGTTATACCTAGGGATACCTACTCACTTCCAGATGACGCCAATCGCGTTCCTACGTACGATTTATTGCCCCGGCGACTTCATGATCATGATCTACTTGACGTGTATTTTTACAGGTCCCCATCCAACAGGACCACCACCCCTCCCTTGGGTCATTTTCCTAGAACGCCACTGCAAATGAAAGGAGCTCCCATATCGATTTTCTTTGGCCCCGTGGCTATTTACCCACCTCACATAGTCTATTTCATCAACTTCCATGATGTCATTGGGCAGTTGCCGATATGGTCCGATGTAGATATCAAAACATCATCCCCAAAGGCCTCAGGTTCAGATCCGCTATTAACTCCCCTGCTGCCAGAGCCACACTTCACACTGCCTGTCAAGGCCTTGTCACTGAACTAACCTGCCATCATCGTAAAATTAAAGCCATCTCCCTCAAAGACATCTCTGACCACATCAACCAGCTCAACAAAACGCCCCAACCTGACACCTTCTCCGCACTGCCAAGACTCAGGCCAACAACAATCTGCACATTAAGACCAATGCCAACACCTCCTCGTCGACAAGCCCCGAACCAACAACAAACAGCACCACTAAAAGACAAACTCACCACAGAACAGATAAACTTCTTGTCCAAAGTCCTGAAGTACATCACCACCAGACCACTACAGAACCTAAATTGTTTGATAGGCATACTAAGAAGTTAACGGATGACAAGGTAGACACAATTTTATGGATAACAACGTCTCAATACTGTGAAAATCGATGTTTCGGTATAGATCCTCTTTTAGTGAAATCATGGAGGTTGTTCCTCGCCACCAACCTCCAAGAAAACTAACAGAAGCAGTCCACATTCGCCGCCACAAGCCATCGATCAACAGAGAGCAAGGCTATTTCATCCCATCCGCCGACTATGAACTCATCAAGCAATAATCACATGTCCGTATTGGTTTCCGACTATGTGTTCTCTGTCCATCGTGTTGTGTTGTTATCCATAAAATTGTGTCTACCTTGTCACTACAGAACCATGAAGACTTCATCCCTTATACCAAGAAAGGTCTTCAGCAACTTGTAAGGTAGGGTCGACTATCTGTATCTGCCAAAACCAAGTCGCAAACACCTAACCTCACCACAGCTGAGACAAAAGCCACTAAAGAACTCCGAGATGCAAGATCACAGTCATGATTGACACTGTCCGCTTCCATGATCTAGTCAACAACATCCTCCAAGACCCCACCAAGATGAAGAAGGACCCAACTGCCAAACTCCTTCAACATATAACCCTCCTCAAACAACTTAATGATAGCTTTGCAATTAGCCAAGTATTTCACAATCAACTCTCCATCAATCACCTCCAACCACTCCATGCCAAAGCCACTATCACAATCCACAAGAACCATCCTAAAGCCCGTCTACTTGTGTGTTCCAAAGACACTGTCTATTACAACATGGCCCAACTCCTCATCTGAATCCTTGCCCCCTTAGGAACATCAGCTGACTCCTTCATCTCTGACTCCACCGACTTCTGCCCCAAACCCAAGGACATCATTAACTCAGACAAAATCATCAGTTACGATGTAGTAGACCTCTTCACCAACGTCCCCATAGAAGACACTCTGCAAATTCTCCGCCGTCGCACCAAAGAAACACCTCTTGAAACAAGCCTATCCGCAGGATCTATCATCCCTATCATCACCGCCTGCATCCCCTCTACCTACTTCACCTGTGGGGGATTAGTACTACCAACAGATTCATGGCCAACACATGGGATTCCCTTTCTCTCCTATCGTAACTGAAATCTACATGACCTTCTTTGATCGACACGACATCACCCATCCAACCAATGGGTCCTAGCCCTGCCACTACTACATCCAAACCAACAACAACCCCAACTACAGTTCACAATTGAAATGGAAAAAAACAACCAACTACCCTTCCTAGATGTACTTGTCTCCAGAACCCCAACCAACAGAATTAAAACTGGTGTCAACCAGAAGCCCACCCACACTGATCAGTACATCCATGTCAACTCCAAGACTGGCATCAACTCTACCGTCACACAGCCTTTCTTCTGCTTTCTTCTGCTAACCCCAAACCTGAGATTGAACACATCTGTCAAGTCATCACTCACCTCAACAATTATCCATCCAATCTGGTTGACAAAGTTATCTCCTCTGTACTCCATCCCACACAGGAAAAGCCTCCCACATCATCAGCCGCCTCATCAAACAGCAAGCCAATATTGACACCTACTTCACCAACTAAACCTCCCTCAATACCCAACTAAGAGCCAACGGCAGAAACAGCCAACAAATGCGAACGATGTCGTTTATTAAATTGACTGTAACTGTGGACAATCCTACAGAGGTTAAACATCCCGTCCCATCAACACCAGAATCAAAGGGCACAAAACTTCAACCATCCAATCAGACAGTAAATCAGCCATCTCGGACCATATCAGGAATTGCCCCAATCACAACATATAGTGGGAAATCGTTGAAATCCTCTCCAACAACCTTCATGAGTGAGTGAGTGAGTTAAGATTTAACGTCACATCGGCAGTATTTCAGCCATATCGTGACGAGAAGTACATTAAGAATACACATACAACCTTTATGACTTCACGAAAAGAAAACTAACAGAAGCAGTCCACATTCGCCACCACGATCTATCAATCAACAGAGATCAAGGCTATTTCATCCCATCCGCCCACTATAATCTCATTGAGCTATAATCACCACACCTATACACACTTATCCTGTTTGTCTTATCGGCTTCCACATCATGTGTTCTCTGTCCTTCATGTTGTTACACTATTAACCTACTCATGTTAAACCCCCACCCCCACCCCCCGCCCCCCTCATGTATGCAATTGTTGTTTCTGTTATTCCTCTACTGTTAATCCGCCACCTACTATATATGTTCTGTACCATGTTCATCATTCAGTCTTGCTTGATAACGGGATAAGGATCTATACCGAAAAGTCGCCTTTACAGTAATTAAAGAAGTTTGTTATCCATAAATTATGTCTACTTTGTCATCCGTCAACTTCTAAGTAAAGCCTATCAAGCAATTGATGACTGGTCAGTTGAAGCGATAATGTTGGAAAAAATATGATATTGTGTTATGAGTGACGTCACAAATTCATAACTTTATGTCATCTGGACTAGAAGGAAGTTCTTCTGGAGGTCTGACATTTCATATTTTCTTTATTTCTCCACATGACACTCGGACGTTGCGGATTATCTGTCCCTCGTGAATGAATGTGTTAAGTCCCTCATAAATGGAAAGCGACTCTCACAATTCATTCACAAGGGACTGATAAATCTCTATTTTCGTTATTATTTCAGATGCAGCCTGTCTCAAGAAAACATATTTCCTACAAAGTTGTTGTTGGATCCATGGTTGTAATCACCATCCTGATTGTGTATTACAAATGTTATGCGTGATTGTGCAAGAAATATCAAGCAGATATGTTATGCATTTATAATGCAGATTTGTACTGGAAATATGTAGATGTGTACTATTGTGCAAATGTGTACATGCACCTCGTATGGTGTAACATGACCATGTTTTATCCATGGGATATGTGTAGGTTCTGCTTCTATTTCATGGTATAATTTCACTCTTTACATTTAAAACATATCTAAGTGGAACTACAACAAAATCTTAACTTGCTATATATCATGATGTATAAGATGGCACGCTATTTGAAATGGGACGTTTTGCCAGTTTTTTGTGGAATAGAAATAAAGCAGTGCATAAGGATGACCCCACAATGATTTCACAGAACATGACCAGAACATACCATATTCAACCCATTTTCAGTATAGTTAATGTTGCAAGTACAATATATACTACACGTACAACATTATGCTTGTACAATATGATGCATCACCAATGTCATGCTTGTACAACGATGCATGTTTATGACGAAGTTCAAAGTATGGTGCATTGTCCATCATCAATGTGTCCATTAACTCATAAGCCAGAAGATGCATTACTATCATTGTTCTCCGGTTCGAGAAAACCAACCCTATGATCGCTAATACTAGATCTAAGACTATATATTAAAATGAAATAAAAACATTGTACCTTTTAAGTTCAGAGTATTTGTTTTCTTTTTTTTTTCGAAGAGTTTCCATGTAGTGGGGATGGGGTGGGTAGAATTGTGCTCATTGGTGTGAATACTTGGATATCATCAGCTTGTTCAGACATCATTGACTGATGCAGCTAATACAGCAAAGTCTGTGTATATGTCATCGTCATCCCGCATGATTACACGACAGGTTTGCTCTTAACCTGAAAAGAACCCGTGAAGATCCGCGTTGAGAATAGGTCTTCAGCATCCTATGCTTGCCTTAGAAGGCGCCTATGCTTGTCGGCTTAATGGGATCAGGTGGCCAGGCTCGCTGACTTGGTTAATGTATGTCGATCACTTGAGTGTCTGGTCCAGACGCGACTATTTACCGACAGTTGTCATATAGCAGGAATATTGCGGAGTGTTGACATTTACATTTCATCTTCTAAATGAAACATAGGTATATGACACTAAATGTGTCTTTTCACATGTAAAACAAACTGAAGACTGTCAAGGTATGAATACTTTCTTTGTAAAGTACAGATTCTAGTATTTTGGGAGGTTGATTTCGATTAGGGATTCGAACTGACACTCCCCAAGTGAGGCTTCGAGAGCCGTGCCAATGTTCACTTGTCAAAACAAGTTATCTAGACTACGAGTTGTCGGACTTTCATTTTTGTGGAAGCTTCGGTGGCTGAGTGGGTTAGATCGCTGACTTTATGTGCTGGCGATCAGGTGCCTTACTCTGGCAGTGTGGGTTCGAATCGTAGATGGTATTCAACCTCCCAAAAACTAGAAGCTGTACTTTACAAAGAAGGTGTTATCCCAAATATAACATTTGTTAGATTATCAAGGTTCATACGTTTTGTGGCTCACATCTATGTATGATATTGAACGTTATAGTGTCTAAAATCACACGTAAAACATACGCAAAATCAACATCATAATTGAAACTTAAAGCAACAGGATGATATGACCTTTAACATAACGACATTATGGAATAGATACAACAATGTTTACGTGTGACATCATTACCGGTGACCGACTTCTAAAATCACTGGCAGCAGCGGATTCCTGTACGCGTGATTTTCAGATACATGTTTCGTATTCTTCGTATGCATGTTACAAGGAATATGTCAAATCAGGTAATATGTTCAATCCCTGAAATTGTCAGGAAATATATGTTTTTTTCTGATTCACGCAGGGAATATACATGACCCCAAAATCTTTCATGGATCATACACTAGTACCAGTGTAACAATGTCAATGACTTTATTAACAGGAACAAGATTTATTTGACACATGTTAACAAATATAATAAGCATACATCAGTACCAACTAATTCAAACGCAACAATGTAATTCTTGCAGTGAGACCAAAGTTATCAGAACGACACATAATGATTCTCTTGTTTGGTATTTAATGAGGCATGTCAGATTTGAGTGGCACCGAGAGCTACACTGTAGCTTAGCCTTGAAATACACTTGTTGGTCTGACATTTGTTGATACCAACACATTTACGTCGAGTGTGACCTTGTCCTCCACAGTTGTATTCAAACAGCCTTGCGATGTGTAATGTTCTTGTGAGTAACAAGATTTTCAATTGCATTCAGCACTATCGCACAAAAATCAACCTCGCTGAGTAGTACCCATTCAGTCTTCCATTTGTCAAAAAGGTATGTTGCCACATCTTATTTTAGCCAATATTCTGCGTTGAGATCTATCCGAAACGCAAAGTACATAATGAGAAACATTAAGCAAAATCTTAAATAGCCTTCATGTTCTGTGTTGGTTACCATTTGTGAGAGGCGACTATGCTTGTCATAAAAGCCAACTAACGGGATCAATACATGTCTTCGGTCCAATTGCGTGGATCGATGCATATGGTGTCAATCACTGGATTGTCTGGTCCAGATTCGATTATTTTTCAGACCGCCGTCATATGCTGGAATATTGATGAGTGCGGCGTTAAACAACAAACAAACAAAAACAAAACCATTTGTGAGACCGGTATCATTCCACAGTTGATCATACCAACTTTCACGATCTATTATTTCAAGTTCATTCTCAATAAAAAGAAATTGCATGGTGAATATATCAGAGGAATTTTGAAATAGTACCTCTTTATCATTCAACATATTCATAACAGTATTATCCCAAGATTTTTTTCAATTTTAAGGACCAATTTTTAACAATAAATGATAATCTTCATAGACGCAAATTAATGTATATTTTCCAAGAGCGAACAGTCTGCGTCGGCGCATTTCGTATTAATCGCTAGTTTGTGAAAACACTTTTATTTTCAATATGTTTATATTTCGGTGTCTAAAACTAAACAGTGTTGACGTAGCTCAGTCTGTTAACTGTCGATCTTAAACAATCCAATGAAGGATACTCACAACGACTGGTTGCTTGTCTTCATGACCCGAAGATCGTCCTCACGAGAAGATGTGGTGCTGAATTCTATTGGTGTTTCGCATCATTTAACTAGAGGAATAAAACTATCTGGTTTTACAAAAGAACAATGAAAATCTGAAATGATGTGATAAGACACAGCAGCGTCACTAATGTGCAAATCCCTTTAGGTTCCTCATTGTGTAAGTTGGGGGCAAGGTACTTTAACTTGGCATGAGGTGGTAGAATGTAACACGTTAGCGCCAGAGAATTACCAGTCTCGAATTCCAATAGCCATGAAAAAGAGTGAAAATTACATGAATTGAACATTGGAAATCATTGTTGACACCAGCACTTAAATGATACGCATGGTAGCACCCCTAACTCACATAATTTGCCTAAAAGAGTAAATGTATCAAGCCAATGTATTTTACCAAACCGAAGGTAATGGTGTCACACTTGACATGCGTTGTGGTCTGACATGCTTTATGTGACTTTCTAACGATAATCAGAAATGCATGCTCATGGCAGATGTGTGCTCATTCAAGAAATGGCAGTAAAGGTGATGCTTCTGAAATTTTCCAGTTTGGTGAAAGAACTTGGTCTAAATAATGCCACATATAAGGCCAGCATGTTAACCGAGGAAGAAATCTGCCAAAACTATAAACAGTACTGTCAACTTTAGACTTGACCCCAAAACCTCAAGACATATCCATTCCTCTTTTGTACTGGATTTCAAAACTCCATAAAAATCCGTTCAAAGACAAATATATTACTGGGTTCAGCAAATGTACCTCAAAATTCTGCCTCAAAGACTAACCATAATTCTAAATACAATCAAGGACGAACAACGTTTCATTATGTCAAAACATTTGATTTTTCACCTTTGCACACCACTATCCCACATGACATACATTGGGAAACATTTCATTCCTTGATCAATGGGTTTTTGTTACAAAATATGGTGACACAGTTACTTGTCTATATTCAGTGGTTCCGGGAATTTGTGAAAAATGAAAGCAAATACCATCTGAAGTCTAATGAGAAAACAATATGTGAAATTCTGGACTTTAGGTCCTCATTGATAACATCTTCGTAAAATTTAGGATTCAGAAGTTTAGGCAGGAAACGGGCATCGCCATGTGCACCAATTGCGCTCCCCTACTTGCGGATCTGTTGCTTTAAGCATGGGACTCGGAATTTCTGTTCGGATTGGCAAAGTCAAACAATGTAATATGGCCAAGAAGTTTAACTTAAGTTGGTTGGTTTGGTTGGTTTGTTGTTTTACGCCGCACGCAGGAATATTCCAGCTATATGACAGCGGTCTGTCAATAATCGAGTCTGGACCAGACATTCCAGTCATTAATATTATGAGCACTGATCCGTGCAATTGGGATCGATGAGATGCATCAACCAAGTCAGCGAGCCTGACCACCCGATCCCGTTAGTCGCCTTTTACGACAAGCAAAGTCGCCTATTACGGCAAGCATGGGTTGCTGAAGACCTATTCTATCCCGGATCTTCACGGGTCAAGCGATCAATATCATGAATATCGATCCGCGCAATTGGGATCGATGACATGCATCAACCAAGTCAGCGAGCCTAACTACCCGATCCCGTTAGTCGCCTTTTATGACAAGCATAGTCGCCTATTACGGCAAGCATGGGTTGTTGAAGACCTATTCTACCCCGGATCTTCATGAGGTATATCGATGATCTGATATCGTTCAGTAACAAATAGCCAATTCCCTTCCAGAGATGTACCCACCCAAACTAGAAATAAAGGAGACCAGTGAGACTGCCGCATCTGTTTCATATTTAGATGTATGCATAAAGATTCATAGTGACAAAACACTCTCTACAAGACAAGAGGGATGACTTAAACTTTCCAATAGTCACATGTCCCTTTATGTCGAAACATATTCCAGCAGCTCCTGCCCTTGGTGTCTGCATATCACAAAGAGCGTCATACGACATTTGCTCAGAAGTTGTTTGATCAAGGTGACCACATTCAAGGTCTCAGTAAAGCTTTGAAAAAGTTTGATGGTAGACATGTGGAGGATATTTCCAAATTTAACGCATCAGTGTCAAAAATTATGTTCGATGCAATTCCTTATTTTGACTTGTTCAATACGTTCCAGTGATGTTTTCAGGGGAACAGTTGAGTTGACTTTGTATGTGTTTGTGACGTGTGCGACTAGTGAGTCAGGATACGCTCAACTTTCGCGAACACCTGGTATCATTACTATTTGATAGTGATTCATAAACACATGCTCATGATATGGTCGGAGTCGTTCAACCGACTCTGCTTCATGCAGCGTGAGTTGGGTTTAACGCCACTTTCAACATTATATCCAGTTTGTCAGCTTAATGTTGGAGGAAAGCCCGAAGTGATACAAAGGACGCGGCGGCTTAGACGACTGCCCCCCCCCCCCCCCCCCCCCCCCCCACACACACACACACACACTCACACGCCTTTATGTAGAGATCTCTATAGGACATGGAAAGGGGTTTGTCGCATTATTGCATATTATTTGAAGCCAATTCGTCTTGACAACTGTAATCCTTATCCATGCTTATTTAATGTCCCCAGAGATATAGCTGGACTATTTCTGACGATGGCAATATTCAGCCATGCACTGAGAAGATAAAAAAACCGTATAGAACCAAAAAGGGTACAAAGGTCGAGTTTAATGACTCTCCAATATTTGCAATTAAGACTATTTGCGATTGTCAAGAGACAAAGAGTGACAATGAGTAATATGAAGAATAACGTTCTTGAAACTCAGATATAGAGGATTCTATGTCCCTTGTGAATGAATGTTTTAAGTCTCGAGGGACTGATAATCCGTAGTTCCTCTTAGCTTCTATATTTTCCTCTTTATTCTGTAATTTTGTTGCTGTTTCAGATGCGGCCCATATCAAGAATACTGTCTGTTTGTGCCGTCCTTTTGGCATGTTGGAATTTTATCGCACTTTTCATTTTGCCTTTACTCATGTTTAATGTGTCCCTTGCCTTTACCTTTGTCATAATGATCCTGTCTAGACTGAAGAAATGTCTTGAAAATGCGTGCATGTCTCTGGTTCACTGTATCAGGAATACATGGTATGCATGTGGTTTCACCGATGACATTAATGTATAACACTGTCTTCGAATGAAGTAATTTCACATAACAATAAGGGACCGACCAATTCATATTCTCGAGGGGTTCTGGGATAATAAACATGTTTTGTTCCAGATAATACTGGAAAATATCAATCTGGCCTCAGATCTTACTACCAGAAAAGACGTTCACCGATAAACAAGCTTGGTGTAATTAATAAAACAATGTGTTGTGAGGGAGTGCAAAAATGCTTCGGCTCTGCTTCTCTGAGAAAATCCTCGTATTAAGTAGTTACCCAAAAAAACTCACAGATCGCCCCCAGGATTTTTAATTGTTTGTCCCTTGCATAAATTGTAACGTGTGAGATATATGTTTGTGCGAAAAGCCTCGCCTTTACGCAAACACCTTTTGTCATCACCATGCCATAGTCAAGCGTTGGCACATGCTCGTGATATAGTCAGAATCGTAAAATCAACTCTGCTTTTTGCAGTGATTTCTAATGAATATGGAAAAGGTTTTGTCATTGTATAGCCAAACATTTACGCATTTTCAATAAATAATTCCAATTATGATGTTTGGAACTAGACAGTTAAAAAATCATAAGATTGGAAATTGTTGAGTTCCAAAGTTAAAACACAGTTTTCAAGTATATAAAAGGCAGAGGCAACTGTGATTATGTTCTAAAATATATCACATTGTGGTATTTTAGAAGTACGTAACTCAAAACTCTTTGATTGACTCGTTGTGTCTTTGATGGGCTTAAGATGGTCTTCATAGATTTTATTTCGCATGGTTTAAGTTCCACTTGAGTTTAAAATGTGTATTGTCCATCGTCTGTCTATCTATGAACTCTCGAATTAGAACCATTATACCAGTTTTCTATCAACTTTTTTTGTGAAACCACATTTCTGGAAAGATATGTGCAGCCTGTAAATTGTTCAAGTCCCTACAATTAATACCTATTAGAACAATGTGGTAAAGAATTAACCCTTGAAGATCATTCTCAGAATCACGGGCCCATTGACGCTAAAACATTTGGAAGATGTGTAGCAACATAATGGGATGATTTACTCTTTTTACCAATGAGTAACTTTTAAAAATATTTCTCTTTGAGATCCTGAAATCTTGGACATTAAAATGTTTTTAAAACTTACGATAATAATGTGACAATAATTGGTCCTGAAAACAAATTTGACGTTTCTTTCCAAGATGACAAAAGCTTTTTCCAAAGCTCTTTCTTTCTTAAATTGAACAAAACACCAACAAAGTCGAAACTTTTAACAGTATCGCTAGTGTTGACGAATACATTTTGTGCATATATTGATCATAAGAAATTTCATATTTTCTTCTCTCAACTGTTGCCATTTTTGACAATGTTTTCTTTCATCCTCTGTGCCAAATATGGTTACATAGATGTCTTGTACAGCTCAGGTATATGATTACAGTTACGTTTGCCTTTTAATTACGCATTTGGTGATAGCACAACGATGCTAGAATTAGTATATATGTTTGCAATGCGCACAGTGCGTCATCAATCATTTATTTTCAATCTTGTTGTGCAAAGTGTTTCATTTGTCATAACTGTACATAGAACCTATTCAGTGGCTCCAAATTTAAAACAGGTGTCGCAGATCCTTGAATGTGTATGCAATGCTTTCTCAACAGAATAAAGACACTTTGATGATTTAACATGTGTAAATGTTGAGTTTCCAATTCAATCTTCATGTGTATAATAGGATTTTCTGCCATAAAAGTCTCGGATCGGTCATGATCAATATTACATATTCTAATCAAAGATTAGATCTACATGTTTATTCAATCGAAATAGAATAAAAAATAATACTAGTAAAAGTTGTAATACCAATTATGATGAGAGGGCGTTGTTTGATTAATGTGGAGGCTCTTCATGATAGAATTGTTTTGTGCACTTTTGCACACATTTATTTGTCTGATGATCATCCCGTGAAGCATGTCAAGACAGTTTTCTAAGACGAGCCACGGGTGTGGAACATAATCTCAATGTCATTGTTCATTTTGTTGATGGTGCTGTACTGCTGGGCGGTACAGAAATGAGTGTCAACCAAGCGAAGTGCCATGTCATGTTTTTCAAGGAGATCTGAACGAACACTGCATCGAGTTTATGTGCAGTGTGTTAAGAAGATCAGAAGTCCTTCGCTTGGATGAAGTCGTCTGGACTGAAAAGTGAAACAGAAGGCTTTCTGTTTGCTGCTCAGGACCAGTCACTTCCAACTCGAAACTGTGATTTTGCATCAAATTGTGAATGTGAAATCTAGATTATCTAATGAATTTAATGAGACTGTCCATCGCATTGTCAGTTGATGCCCAGCTTTGGCACAGACACAGTGTCTTAAGCAACATGATTACCGTCTTCACCACGCTTGTGGTTTTGACGTGACATTTTCTATATAAAAGAACATTTAAAACGGGATGACAAGATAACTAAAACATCTGTCCATTATCACTAACTCACATTCAGAACTTGGCATCTAAGTCTTCTCGAACAGCTTAAATATCTTCAAATAGGCTAAAAATAAGTGGTTAGAAACAGTATTGAAAAGTTCAGAAAGTGTTTGAAAAAGAATACAAAATTATGACGAATCAGTGCACAATCCAGACATTCCAATAGAGTGTGCTTGGCAGTCAGAGGACTACAAGCAACACATTGAGGGTGGGATCCGCTCTCTTCAATAAAGGAGAGTGTGTATAATGGCAGTGTCCAATGCGACAGCTTCGGGTCACAACTTCATCCTAACGACTTAAAGCAGTAAAGGCATGATACCCGAATCGATGATTGTATGACATGACGCTTATAACAGACCTCGTTATTCTAGCTTTGCTGCCAATTATTTCCAACATACTGCAAAACAGCAGGTTTCATGTCAGCATATTGCTCGACAATGACTTTTTAAGAGCAGTTTTAGCTGCAGAATCAACTTTCGAAATTCCTTTACTGCCAACGCGCATAGGAAGCCAAGAAAAGATGATCTCATTAAGACATCACGTAACATAACCTTAAGGTATGCCTGGAGACACCCAGACACGTCTAAAAGAAATTACTCTTTATCCTTTCTATTGACTCCCAAACGAAAATCCCAACATTTCCGAGCCTCACAAAAAGACAATTCTACTATCAAATATACTTTGAATGATTCTAAATAGTCTATGGACATGAAGGCTTACCTTACAGGCTTTTGCACACACTTTGGAAAACACTAACCTTGAAGAAAAATAATGCCTAAACATATAATTCACAGTTTTTATTTCAGCCCCAGAATAAAACCGCTTTTCCACATTTAGCTAATAACCATCATTTCTAAACACCGTTTCTAAGACCAATTATGTAAGATTTACCAACATTTACCTCTAATCCCTATTTTAAACAATAAACGCAAACCAATCACAGAATGGTCCGCCAAACTAACATCGTCTGCGAAAAAATGTAACATGTAAATCCCTCTCTAACTGATTTACATGGAGAATACTTAACACTTGGCTCGACATTCAACCTTGGCTAAAACCTGATGATGAGCTGAAAATATCTGTCCTTATATCACCACATTTCACACAAACCTTCCTTTTCCTTTAAATACACTCAAAACATAAAACTTCCCACAACTGCTCTGTTATGTACAACGTCTGTCTATTTGCCAAATCGAACACTTTGCGAAAATCAACAAATGCCACATACCAACGATGTGTAGGTTTTTAAAAATACTTTGGACAAAGAGTGAGAGTGAGTTAGTTAATACTTTACATCACATCGCATCGGAAATATTTTTTTGATAAAGAGATTGAAGAGTAAATATACTCCTCACAAAAACTTAAGCAACAAATCTATTATGTGTCAGTCCATGTTCATATATTCCAATACATAAAAACTGACTAAAGCAATACAAAGAAAGAGCACAAACACACATTGTCCTCAAAGGGAACTGAAAAGCGTTTATGCCTAACATGTTTACAAATGACCAAAAGCAGTATCATGAAAACAATCTTGCAAAATGTGCTGCACTTAGGAGATAAATATTTCGTTTTGTAAGATTTGCGTGATGTTATGCTGAATGGATGTACGGAAATTTCATTTGAACACGACGCCGTAAGGCGGAGTGTTCAAATGAAAAATTTCCGTACATCCATTCAGCATAACATCACGCAAATCTTACAAAACGAAATATTTATCGACATTGTAACATGAACGTTAATTAAATCGATATTTAGGAGGAACTAATTTACTGAGCGCATGACACAACAAAACTGTCGTTAGTAATACGTCTCCTCGTGCTCACCTTCGAAAGGATGCATGATATGGGGTGCCGCGAAACCGATCAATGGTTTCGAGGTACTCCAATAATGAGGGTCCATTTTACGAAAGGGGTGGTCACATGTTCAAACTCATTTCTCAGAAAATAAACAAACAACAGGAAATATCACAAATTCAATTCTTTATCACAGTTCCTCATCTTACTTGTAATTTGTAGTTATGCGTAACTATGAAATACAAATAATCAAAATTAGAAAAGACGTACATACTGTTTGGCCCCTGTACAAGATAGTGTCAACTCGCCTGAAACTGAGGTGGTGACAAGAGACGTCAAATTTCAGACATGCAGCTTAGCTGGGATTGAAAAAGTTGTTTACTGTTTCAGTAGAATAACATATGTGAGAGAGGCCGTGGAAATTAGCAGAAGAATTAACCTGGAAATTACTCACGGGAGCAGTGGACAGTGGCAGGATATTTGTATCTATGACAAGTACCAAATTACGTTCGTTAGCGAGCTGCTCCTGTCTCTGAAAAATGTTCGAATAATGTCGTTTTTGAGACGAGCACGAGTCAGTGGAATACGACTTCAACGATTCATCGGATTTGTGGCCGGTAATTCTGCAAATCTCGCGATTCAATACCTGCGTTTGACAGTAAAGTGACGGCAGTTTGCAGTGTGAAATTCCCGGTCTTGGATAATGTTTATGCTGCGCTCAAATGGCGGCCCCCTGATGTGCCTGTGTATGGCAGCACGCAACCCAACAAAACTCGATTTTGAGTAAAGTTCTCCCTCAGCATTTCTGACTTCGGCATAAAAGAACCTCAGTCTCTCATTCAGTTGAAAAGCAGGAAGCTCTTCGAACGTGGGTTCAAAACCTCGGAAACCAAGCCATTCTGGAAGTGAAAAGATTGCCGTGTTCAGGGTACAAATGTGACGGTAAGTGGGAGTATTTCGTTATTATTACGGTGTCGTGTTTAAATGAAATTTCCGTATATCCATTTAGTATAACATATCTCAAATCTTACAAAACGAAATATTTAATTTATGTTAAGATTTTGGTCAATCTCGTTATATTATTGCCAATTTTTGCGATGACACATTGGTCACGCTTTACATTGCTATTATGGCAATGGTGTAAGGGAGGTAACTCTCGCTGATGTTGATCGAATCTGCGTAGGAATTTTTTTTTATTTGTTTATGTATTCTTTTATGTTTCAATGGCTTACGTCGAAATATTTTAACTCCCAGTAGATTTGGAGAGGTTCCTATCCACGATGTCCTGTACTGCTTTTGTATCAAGGGACGCGAAGCGGTGACTGGACGCTTGAACTTTGGGCTCTACGGAAACGCTGGCTGTATTTCCTAGTTCGGGGGCCATCTCAGAACGGTTTTCAGCTTCAACAGCTTTTTGTGGGTTATAATAAGAACAAAATTAGGTGGATGTATGAAAGTCATTATAGAGTTGCAATAAATGTTTTTTACTCTGTTAAAAATTGATTTTGTTTTGTTTTTTCCTTTGGCCAAGCCCAAGAAAATTACATTATTTATGATTATGATTTTGTAATTAATGGAAAAAGGTAAATTTCATTTACCTTCAAATTCTTGTATTATCTCAGAAAATGTCTCGTCGCCCCATTCACTCAATATTTCATCGAAATCTCCGATGTGGAAGTCAGGGTAAATTTCCATCTGTTCCTCCATGTTGATGATTTCAAAAATAGTTCCATTAATTAATGTATACATACACGGTGATGAGACCCCAAAAATTCAGCGATGTTATGCTCATTCGACAACACTTTTTAACCAATCAGATCAGGGAACATACCTACATTTATGTTACAATGAAAGATGAAAATCTTTAAATTTGAGTTTAAGTCTGTAACGTGTATGTCCACCATTGGCTTGAATGCAAGCTTCTACACGTCTTGGTATTGACCAGATACGCCTGTCACACGTCTTGGCATTGACCAGATACGCCTGTCAAGTGTCTGTTGTTGAATGTTCTGCCATTCTCTCCTTAAGGCCTGTTCAAGTTGATCCAGATTCTGAGGACGAACATGAAGACCATAAACACACCTTCCAAGAATGTCCCATGCATGTTCAATGGGATTAAGATCCGGAGACCTTGCAGGCCAGTCCATATGCGTGATGTTGTTGGTCTGAAGAGGATCAGTGACAACTCTTGCTCGATGTGGACGAGCATTATCATCCATAAAGACGAAGTTAGGACCTGCTTGTTGTGCCAGGGAAATGATCACAGGTGTGACAATCCCGTCCCTGTACCGTACTCCAGTCATGGCACCACGTCTGATGACCACAAGATCAGTTCTGTGTCCAACCCTGATGCCAGCCCAGATCATCAAACGTCCACCTCCGTACTGGTCATGTTCAGCAATTGTACAGTTGGCGTATCGTTCATTACGGTTTCTCCACACACGTGCCCTACCATCGTTGAAGTCAAGGCAGAATCTTGACTCGTCTGTGAAGAGAACGCTACGCCAGCGATTGACCCTCCAGTTACGGCGTTGATTGGCCCAAGCAAGTCTATGTTGTCGATGGTGTGCAGGCAGAGGGATATGTCGTACTGGTCGTCTGGACCTCAGATCCTGAGCGTGAAGTCTGTTTCTTACTGTTTGTGTTGAGAGTCTGTTTCCTGCAACTCTCTGAAGGTCATTCTGGAGAGATCTGGCCGTAGTAAACCTGTTTCACCGGGTTAGGGTGGCTAAATACCGGTCCTCACGAGGAGTTGTCACCTTTGGACGACCTGTCCACTCTCAGCAATATTCCAGCTATTTGAAGGTGGTCTGTAAATAATCGAGTCTAGACTAGACAATCGAGTGATTGACATCATGAGTGTCGATTTACACAAGTGGGATACGATGACATGCATCTACCAAGTCAGCAAGTCTGACCACCCGATCCCCTTAGTCACCAACTCTTAAGTTATCCCTTGGCCAGCTGCTGGAGAAGCAAAAGTCACCGTTTACGGCACCTAGCATAACAGGATGCTCCTAATAAGATGCTAGTTTGTTAATTGTTCACATAATCAAAATCAATGTTGTCGTTTCACACATTCAAAAACATTATACAATAAACAGGACATGTATAGCTGCTAGGATTCACGCATCAGCCAATGAAAACCTCTGTCACGCACCCCTGCGCTAGTACCTTTAGACCACGTCCCCAAATACGTTTTTGGTTTTGGAGCCGAATACAGAGCGTGTCACACATATGAATATAATTCATATTCGCTAAAACATAACTTTTTTCACTTTACTTTGCATTACAAACATTTCAAGATACACTTTTACTTTCAAGATAAATGTCTCTTTTACATCTTTCAAGTAAATCTAAAAAAAGTATATTTATTTGGCTTTCATACATTACATTCACGACCAAATCAAACGGGTTGCTCTTTCAATGTACTACTCAACCCGGAAGTAAATGCTTTAACTGAACACCCCAAAACATGCAAAAGTTCTACCAACGTATCAACAGTAATATTAACGTCTATCCAAATGTACATTACATCTATTGTTAACAACCGGTTCAGTGCTTGCAATCACCCCTCGCGTCAACTGTAACTTACAAACTAAAACTGCAACCGACACGTAACAGAGAGGTGATCTGATTCACTTCTGAAGTCTTCAACTAATCAGATATAGATTGAACACACTGGAAGATACAAGGACATAATCTATCAAACCTGTACGGTACGAGTAATACATGTGAACGCTCGGGTTAAATCACTAGATTTACGGCCATTTACAATTTAAAATTCCCAATACTCAACATAAATCCACTAGACATAGGTCAAATCGATTTGTTTCATGTCTTTTGTTGTACAAGGTTCACGAAAGGTGTTATAGTATCATGCATGTCACCGAGCTGAAGTAGGTCAACGTCCGACTCATCATCAATAATAGACCTAAAAGTATTTAGTGTCAGCTTTTAAATCTCCAAACGACACAATTTTCTGTTTCAGTACCATATTACGTCTTAATTTTAGCATTGTCAGTGTCAAGTTCCTCAATACTGATATTATAATATAATAATAGCTCTATTGTTTGTGGAAGATTGACAAAGTTTGACGAATATACAGAGAAGTCCCCCCAAAATAACGCCCTACATTCATCACAAGCCATGTTTCAAAAGCAACACATGGAATTATGGTAAAATATCTTGAACTACTGAATCGCCATTATGCATGGTTTTAGATTCTAACGAAGCAGGTGCTCGTTTCCACTAAGTGAATTCCCTGAATGTTATCACTGCAGATATTTAAACTCACACTTTCCAAATGGTAATTGTCTCCTTTATCATTCACTCTGAGGCCACGCCCCTAACTTGTTGACTTGTCATCGCTCACCCTCGGGCGAATTTCTTTATCTGAACAATATCACTTCGGTTGGAATTCTGTTTTCTAATTTTTCTTATTTCTTAAATGTCATTGTCTTTACGTGTATATATATATATATTGTCCCCAATAACCAGCTTGTCATAAGCAAAGTAAGCCGCCTTTCCCTCCTCTCCAGGCTTGACGATGTTACACGTCCTGTCTGCGCCCTCTCTGTGTAAAATCATTAGCGGCATGGGGCGGCCAAGTCGTTTAAGGCGCCGTGATTCGCTGTGCAGAGTTGCGTCCCTTGGGCACGCCAGAAACCTATGGCTATAGGTTCGAATCCCGGTCGGCCCAATTATGTTTCTAGGTTTGTCAGCACCATACCCGTGCTCTTGGGTTTCACCTAAGTGGTAAACGTCTGAGACCTGCATCACTTCGGGCTTTCCCACATTAAGCTGACACGCCGTGTTAAAGCCAACTCACTCACTCACGCGTTTGCAGTTTCTGGCACATTGATTTTGAACTTGACGATTATAGGTTTAACTCTATTTCTTGATTTAAGGCACTGGGCACGCTTGATCAGAACACACTGAATGTTGTCGAGTTCTGGAGTGTTCTACAGGAAATCACGCACTACTGTATCATTCCAACTTTCTGATGGCGAATCCTATGAATCACAAAGCTATTCCGAAGACTTTGAGCTTTTTGATTGTTCAACACTGTTTCAAGTTTATTCAGCTGTATTTTGGCTTTCTATTTTCATCTTTTAGAACTTAAAATTTACTTTTAATTCCTGATAGACACCATGAGTGAAGCAGTGCCCCTTTTATGTGCCTGAGTGGGTGGTATATTCTCAGGAGAGTATTTTTTACTAGTTGTAAAAAGACAATGTCTGGCTTCATTGACTTTAGCTAAACCACACCACTTACTATAAATGATAATCACAAATCATTCCAGCTTCTGCATGTGAATAGATTGAAGGCTGAACAGATCTAGTTGATTGGTTAGTGTCCCCAGTGTTTCAGTGAGTTTTGGTGTGTTTGGCCAAGATGGCAAGGCAGTCCTCTTGCCACACACAAGGATCTGTGATATCGTGTCGCATCCTGTGATGGAATGGAAAAGCGGCAATGTCAGAGACCTCAAAGGTCAGAACAGATATCATGGATGGGAATAATGCGAAATTTGTCCCCGCTACCGAACGACACCCACAGCTCTGAGAGACTAAGTGTAGAGAAGAAGCGTATGGCAAGGACAACCACAACACTCCGAACAGTACGAACATATGCTGTCAGTGCTACAGCATGTGCCAGATGAAGGAACATCCTTGTATCTGCTCCAGAGTGGTAACAGGGTGGGAGAGCTGATACATTGCACAGCCACATCTCAAATTTGGTAATGAGAAGGATCTTACTTGACAAGCTCCTCACTGAGGTCACAGAATAACTCCTTTTTGTTTTAGAAATCCACTGTTTGCTTTCCCCAATCCTAGCCCGTGGACCTGTGCTGAGGCTTATTTGTGAGGGATCTTGGGTTGTATTCTTGGTAGTTATCCCATATGGCATCTATACGTGCAACTGTTGTAGTTATCTGAGATTCCAGGAATGGCATACTCAGCAAATGTCTTCGCTGACCGCGCCACATGAACATCTGTGGCCATGTCCAGCACAACAACTATGGCTAATTTGGCCTGGAAGTTGTCGACCAATTGGTGCTTTGGTGCATTCCAGAATATCAGACTTGTTGCCTAATCAAAGTGAACCATGATCAGCCAAACTTGGTGGTTCCCTTTGATTTTCAAAACGAAACAACTTCCATATCTACATCTGCTCGTGAATGTAGTGAAAGAAAGAGTGTTGTCATTAGAGTCATATTTTTCTTCAGATCAGGACGAATGTCAGGATTTTATTATGGCGGATAATGTTTGACACTGGCACCGTCACCTTGCTGAGTGTCTGTGTAACGTATTGTGTATGAAGGTCTTCGCCAAATTGATGAACCCTAGAGAGAAGATATCTAATGAGTGAGTTAAAATTTAACCTCACTATTTCAGCCTTATAGAGACGAGACCAGGTTAATATCTTCACAATTTAGTGATATAGGCAAAGTTAAATATAATAATTTATGCAACATATTTGAGCATAACAATATCAAATATACAGTTTTAAAACACGGGCTATCAGCCACCAGTAACCAAATCTAGGCCACCCCGCTGGTGATCATTGGGACTTACAGTTCTTTTGCTTCTTGAAATGATACCCAGCAGGATCTATGTCATCACTTTAACTACTGGGGGTTTTGCACAATACCAGCCAATATTAAATAATACTCGGCAATGAGTTGGCTTAAAAACATTGGTTGATGATAGTTACATCGATTATGATAGGATGACGTGTCATACAGGGGGACACTAATTTTAAAGTACTTTAATCTCCTGGAAAGGGCCTTCAATATCAGTTTATAATAGCAAATTTATAAACAAGCATTTAATTATTCACATACATATTTATAACTTTAAATCTAAATTTTCAAGTAATTTAAGATGAGATGCCCGCTGACACAGGAAAAGAAATATTTTATATTTACGCTTTGATAATGTTAAATCACTTGCGATTGCTAAGTCCGAACAGTCAAGCAATATATACTCTTTAAAAAAAAAAGAAACTTGCCATAGATGTAAAACCACTTTTTTGCCAAATATATAATATAATTACATTAAATGAGAACCAAATAAGTCAAACAGAAAGATGATGTGTCTATAATTCGCGAAAACACATGCAAAGCACATAAACGTAGCGTTTGGGGATCAATTTTACAGCTTCATCCAAACGCAACTGCCTGTAAAAAACTTGCAGCACAGGATCCTGCATTTAGGCATGCAGGCCCCCCCTGCTGAATTGGTAAAAAAATCAACATCAACGGCTGTTCATACTGTCCTTATAACGGCAGTAGAGGCGGTGACAGAATGCCAAGACTGAATGCAGCTCAACGGAACAACACCATTAGGAGATTACAAGCTGGAGCTACTCGGCAAGAAGTGGCCTGGCACTTTGCGTATCCGGACAGACAATCTCCGCACTGTTGACCCGATACAACAACACCAACAGAGGTGACGATAGACCAAGGTCAGGAAGACCAAGGGTAACAACCCAAGCACAAGATCGATACATCCGGCTGCGACACCTCCGAGACCGCACTACCACAGCCACGTCTACAACCACACAGATTCCTGGGGTATGCAGAATATCAGATCAAACGATACGCAACAGACTGAGGGAGGTGGGACTTTTAGCGCGAAGACATGTTCGACGTCATGTATTGAACTCATGTCATCTTGCGGACCGTCTGCTTTGCTGCCAACAGAGGGTTAGATGGGCACGTGCAAGGTGGAGAAATGTACTATTCACTGACGAGTCCCGTTTCCTACTCACACGTGCTGATGGGCGTGCACGTGTCTACAGACGTCGGGGTGAACGTTACGTCCCAAACTGTGTGCAGCAGGTTGTCCCATTTGGCGGCGGGAGTGTCATGGTAAGGGCTGGAATTCATCACGGTGGTAGGACGCCTCTTGTTCATGTGGCAGGTGCGTTGACAGGTGTGCGTTACAGAGACTTGATCCTACAGCCTTACGTTCTTCCTCACGTCAACGTTCATGGCGGACAGTTGCAACAGGACAACGATCGACCGCATATTGCACGTGTTTGTCAGGACTTCTTACAGCACAACACCATCCAGACATTACCTTAGCCAGCCCGGTTACCAGATTTTTCCCCGATTGAGCATCTGTGGGACGCGTTGGATCGACACGTTCGCAAAAGGAATCCACCGACCAAACACTTCCGGCGCTTCTTGATGCACTTCAGCCTGAATAGCAGCACATCCAACAGCGTGTTATTGACAACTTGATTGCATCTATGGGTCGTCGGCGTCAAGCAGTAATTGATGCACGTGGTGGGCACAAACGATACTGACATTTTCTGTACCCCTGTGACATTAACTGTCTTTAGTAAACAGACTGTGGGCAATACGACATCGTCGTGAAACGACCTTGTCATATCTTGACTGACGACCAAAGTTGGTGTGACCGATTGTTGCTTTTAATTCGTTTAGTTTATTGCTTCCTACCCGGGTGTCCCACCTCTTTTTAATCGTATATGTTATCATAGAGTTTTAAATATGTTAAGATCAAGTGGTTAGAAACTTAGTAAAAGTTCAGATAAGGTATGCACATTAACATAAAAGCACTGTCTCAAAAGTGCAAATAAACACAGTCAATCAAAACGTGCTTCATAGTAATTTGACTATTAAAAGGAATGCAAAAAGGTGCATCTTCATCTTTCAATATAAATGAGTGAGTATGATGACTGTGTCCAATGCTGCACCGCAGGTAAGATCGTTGTAGTTCCAGAATAAACTTCGCGTGCAAGACAGGGTCTGTTTTAACATGTATAATCTGATTTACGTTAAAACATTGCCTTTATGTTTTGTTAAAGTGTATGATTGGAATAGACACTTCAACAACACAAGGAACGCACCAGAGATTGAACGTCGAAAATGTCGTTAATTGCAATAGTGAACCACATAACTATCGAGTCGATAGCTAAAAGTACTAATTCTTCCCGACTCAATGCTGAAAGAAGTGTGAAACAACATACTGTTTCGTTTATGAAGGAAAGGATAAAAACCTAAGTTTTCTGCAAGCGATTATTGACGCCCGTGACCTTTTGGATAACTCAAAAGCAGCTAATCTTAGTTTATACTCAAGATGGGAGTGGTTTCCCTGAGTATAAGCCCGTAGAGGAGAATCTATCTTGCCCGATTCATTTATGTTGTTGAATCGCTGAGCTCCCATTATATTTCTTGGGGGTGACTTTTGTGTCAGTTATTTTGACTTTAGTTTATCAGTAAATTGATCTACAAATAAATACAAGGTAAAGTGCAAAATCATACATGTCTGAATCTAAAATCGAGTTGGACGAGGACGAACAGTTTTTATATATGAATTTAAAAGAATTCATCGCACAAGCAAATACACATGATGAGGCTTTAGAATTTGTCTAAAATATCCCATAAATAGCAAAAGTATGATTATCAATATAATTAATACCCAGTGAGTATTTATTAAACAACTGCTCTCTCGAAATATTATTTATTATTCTTATTTCACGTCCACGCATTCTTGAAATCCCCCATCTTTATGTGCTTTGAAAAGGTAGTCATAATATCCTTTGTTACAGCAGCGAAACGAAAACGATATATTCAGGATTTTACCAAAAGCTTTCCCAAATAGATGACGATCATACATTTACATGTTTTCCTATGAGGACATATTATTATATTAATTTTAAGTTTGATAATAATTATGTCACTAAATCTAGAGCCAAATTTAATAATGTATTTATTCCTATTTCAATACTTTTAATAAAGCATGAGTAGGTTTATGTCTCTGTTGCAATATTTAAAAATTCTTAAATCATGACAGTTTCAATGCCGATCAAAAACTATTTCCTTTAAATAATTGGGACCTTTGATAAAACTGTCAAAGGTGCGATGGAGGAAGGTGGTAAGTGTTGTGTATCCTAACTGGTTCTACTCATTATATGCAAGCTATGCGCGTTTGCAGACAACTGTAGACAGGAGTCGTGTTTAAGATATTCGTACCTCCACCGTTGAAGATTTCGGTCTTAACTAAGATTGTGATCTTAAATCCAAGCTGTCTTACATTCGGACTGATTTTGGTTTGTGCAAGTGGAAGTTTGTTTTTCAAATTGACGTATTCAGAGCAGCTTTTGCCAAGGCACCGGCTTTACAGTTGCCACTGATGCCTACGTGATTGGGCAGCCAATAACGATAGCATGAGTTTCTCTCGTAAAATTCAAATGGAAAACTGATAGTCACAGCTGCTTGGGATACCTACTCACTACCTTTGATCCATCTGTGTAGTTACTGAAACGAGAGGGATATAGGTCCTTCAGTTCATACAATTCTTGTTGATAAAATAATTGATAAGTTACTTCTTTAGTTTTGCCAATTCTAAATTAACATCTGGTTGTACTGATTATCATGGAGGCCATGGAGGCCATGGAGGCATTGCTGTTGTTTTGTATTCTGCAATAGCAAAATGATTACATTTTATCTTTAATGTGAGATTGTATGCAAATGCCAAATGGTGGAATTGAATTTTGTTTCTGTCATACAATATTGATATGGAGGAGCAAATACATTGTTAAATATTGGATTAGATCGGTTGGAAGTTAAGTGATGTATACTAATGGCAGTTTGAATCGTTTCAAATTAAGACAAGGCTCATTTGTCTCCATATACAAACTGTCAATAGTCCTAAATGCTCCAAACCACAACTGAAGTCCCTTATGTTGAATAGTGTCAAGTTCTCTGATATACTATTTACGAATATAATGAATCAACCATTATCGTGTTTTGACCTTTTCAAAGTTGTATAGAGATGCAGAAGCCTCCACCCTCCTTGCCATATGATACCACCTTTAAAATACTAAGCGCTTTCAAACATCTAGCTTCAAGATTTTTAATATTAGGTAAAAATGATAACTTATGATCAAAGATAATACCCCAAAACTTGGTTTCTTTGACCACTTTAATTTGAATATTATTCAAATACTTGATCTTTATGTATTTTCTAAGTGTTGCAAAAGTGAGCATAACAGGGTTTTGTTTGGGTAAACTTCAAACCGTTTTCAAGAGACCATTTCTGTATTTTATAAAGACAAAATTGTAACTGTCTCTCAATGGTGTGCATATTTACACCACAGCATGATATTTTAAAATCATAAACAAATAATGAAACATTTTAAACCTTTAACAGGGCTGTCGATTTTTATGTTTACATTGTCACTGATAAAATACTGCCTTGAGGGACTCTCTTTTTTCTGATCATGTAAATTATTACTGACCTTGGCATATGATGCAAAGCTCCAAAATATCCAAAGAGAATTTCCTTCTGAATTCAGAATATAGAAATAGGTTTATCTGAGTTGTAAGTTTCTATAAATTTTTTTCTTTGCCAAATCTTTTAGAAACCATTGATATACCCCGCGTAACATCTTCTCAATAAACAGAAACATGTCATAATCCATTCGTAACAACAGATGGATTCCAGTGGTTCTGGCCGCAGTCCATATCCATCAACTCAAGGCGGTTGTGGTGGTGGAATAGGCTAGGGCATATATGGCGCTTGTGGTCTAGGAGGCGCGTGCTGACTGTAAGAAGGCTGTTTTTTAGGCATAACAGATGGCATCTGGGACTGGAACGAGCCTGTTGGATGTGATGGTCCATTCCTTTTCCCATAATGTTTGCTGTTCCTCTTTCACGAAGTCTGAGGAATACCTTGAGAGTCTGGTGATGGTTGATGAGTCTGTTGAAGAATTATTTGAGCTGAATGTTGATGTTGCTCCTTCAGGTCAGCTAGCTCTGTCTGGATATCCCACATCATGGCTTTAAAATCCATCACTTAGTTGAAACAGCAGTAGAAGAGTCGGAGGTAGAGGACATATTTATGGTAGCTGTCTTCTTTCCTGTGCTGTGACTTTGATCCCGCTTCATGTCGACTCAACTTCCCTCAAACATAGTCGGAGCTCATCAAAGTTGAAGATGTTATCATACTTATTGGCAGCAAGGCTCTTCAGTTCAGGCTTAAGGCCATCCCACATCTAGCTTCGGAGCATTTCATGCTGTTCCTCCCAGTTCAACTGACATTGAGAGGCTATCTGGTACATTAGGTTCTCCAGCCGACAACCCCATGCTGTAACATCTTCCTTGTCTCCTTGGAAAGCACCATAAAACTGACATCAGGGTCTCCTTCCTTCTCAAAGTTCCAAAAGCAGAATGGATCTTGAGCAACAGGTCTTCCACTGTGGCAGTGTGTCCCAGCTTCATGGCAACCAGTGCGGCTTCTCCCTTCAAAGCTTTTCTGATAACCTGAAGTATTACATCTAGAGAATGAGTCTTTGAACAACAAGTCATATGGAGTGTCCTTTCCAGTCTTTCCGCTAAAGAATGGTATCTTGGGGAAAGTGTTGGTATGTTATGCCAGATGTTGAAGGTGGAGCAGCAAGTCAAGGATTTGTGGCTGAGGAGGCGCCTTTGACATCAGGCTCTGTCTTTACAATAGGTCCTTCCTGTTGTGCCATCCCTTGAATCCATTCTTTAAAGTCAACTGGTCATCTTTGGAGACAGTCTCATCTTTGTAAATATAGTCAGCTATATGTCCATCTCCTCTTCTTCGAGATTCATGATGAAAGAGTATGATGCAGTCAATAGGAAGGATTACAAAAATCCAAATGAATATCACAAAAGCATGTGAAGAAGATGTGCAAGGCCTATGAAAAATCACAGAATTTGTGTTAATGGCTTGCAACAGTATTCCTAGAAAAAAACCCTCAGTAATTAAAAGGAGATACTAATATGCTTCATAATGAAGTAAAGTACCTAAGATAACTAATACCCGGTGTGAATATACGACCCACAAGACAACACGAAGGAATAGATCAAGGCATGCTGTTATGTAAATGTGAAAAAAGGTGCAGATGGGGAAAAGTTTTCAACTAGGTCATTCTGTGGTAAGGCAGTCAGAAAAAACAACAAAAACTAATTCTTACCCGATAATTATTATTTAATACTTATCCAAGTTTATTTGCATAAGTGTAGAAAGGTGAAAGAAGCAAATAGAGCTAATTTATAATTAAATATGATAGTTTCAATAAAGTAACTAAACAGCTAATCAAAACGTCTAACTAAATACTAACTAAACCAATTAAGTAAACCATGACTACGTAAGGTAGTCAAATATATCAAACTTTATTGAAACTAACAAAACAGTTAATCCAAAAGTCAAACTAAACTAAACAAAACCAAACCTACTTCCCGTAAGCACACATCCACAATACCAAAGTATACAAACTTGGTGATCACCGAAAAATGTTTTAACAAGTTGTGAAATGCTACATAACAAGGTTTACTGGTCAGATAAATATCTATAATTACAAATGTAGAGAAAGGTTGAATGTAATTACAATTACGAAACCTTACACAGATGCAGATAATTGTAATACAATAATAAAAAAATTAAGCCGGCAAAGACAAATAGATACTATGAAGTAAAATATATTACCTGATTGATTGCAAAGGGAAGTAATTTACAAATTATCAGATGTGAGAAATATGCTATGAGTACGGGAATAACGTACAACTTACATTTACTATATAGGAAACAAAATACACAACGTTATATCCACAAATGTCAATACAAAGAAGTCAGTCACAGATACCGTGAAAGTGTATGGAAACACATGGCTTGGCAGATCACAGCACATGTGCATGTACACAGGGGAGCGGAAGGGAAGCGGTCTACCCCACGAAGATTCTGGCTGACATTTCTAAAGCAAAACACCTCAATGGGGGCTCCGTTTCGAAACCGGTGTTTGTGATGGCAAAATACAAGGTCCAACACAGGCTACGGGTGTGAGTCTTGATAACCCTAATAGATACCATGTGATGTACAAAACAATAAAATTATGAATACAGTAGTGTACATGAAGCTGAACTTGATAATCATATGATATCTAAAATCATTATCTTAACCCTAAAGTAAACAAACAATTCATCAAGGGCGATAACTCGATCCCGCCATTACTTATAAGATACAATAGAGAGAGAGAGAGAGAGAGAGAGAGAGAGAGAGAGAGAGAGAGAGAGAGAGATGGTCCATGGTTCTAAAATACAATGAACATTACTTATACAATTACCACTTTGTTGAAACTAATTCATTAACTGATCTTACATTTGGCATGATGCAATATTTACAATATATATTTTGAGACACGACAGACATGTAAATTATCTGTACCCGGTGGATGACACTGGGGTGTTTGTCTTTTCCAGGCAGCCGCCTTGCGTGGTAGCTATGCAGCTGTCCGCACAAACCTATTTACAGAATCAACTATGAATGATTATCAGTTATAGAATACAATTGAAGAACAGAAAGGAATGTAACTATCTAAACACTATCATACAATGATTGACATTGAATGCAAATACAGTATTAACACAATTATAAAAAAGCAACGCATTTACTCAAACATTCACACACAGAAAGAAGGATAATGAAAAGCATTTATAGTGTTTACTTAGCCTTATTTAATTATCAACTTAGTAATATGGTGACACAATCACCATACCAGAGATAAGCATGATAATAATACTGAAATAACTTTCTACATAACTTAGAAAACATAAGTTATATTATTATACAAAACATACATAGATATGACCTAGACATTTTATAGATTACTAACCTTAACAATCGAATTATTAATCCAAAGCTCTGTCGACACCAAACCAGTGCCATGTGCCACACATTACCACCAAACAAAATATGACCAAAAAACAGTCAAATCAACATAAGAGTATCTGACCAAAACTGAAACGTCAGAAAAAAAAGAAAACAAATTAACTGTCCCAAAACCAACTTTGACGCATGTGATATTCGAGATGCGATCATAGCATGGCACCAGCGTCTCATGCTCTCAATTAATTTATGGATTGTTGGCAAGGGAAGATTGTACCACTCTTCGGTTAAGAGCATTGCCGAGCTCATTATGTGTCATGATACTTGTAGAAACACCTTTATATAATTCCAAAACCAATGAGCAATGGAAAAATATTCTCGTCCATGGGCCACTCTTCATAGTTTAACTTTTGAGTATTCGAAACATTTTTTCTTCTTTTTTTTTTTATTTGTTCTTCCTTAGTATGTACCCATGAAAACATTATGTTGAATTTTGTAAACACCTTCGACCGAGACTGGCTACAGCATGGGGAGTTGTTGGACAAATGGGTCTCCAGAATTAAAATGGGACGCGTTAATATCATGCGAGGCCTGTTTTGATTGTTGAGGTAAGTCCTCGAAAATATCTTTCTCTACAGCAGCTGCTGTCGCACTGAGTTCACTATTAACAATTTGAAAAGCATCAGTAGTCTTTGGCGAAAGTTTCGATCTGCAACTATTACAGTTTACAAGCCCAAATTCACTATGGTGGCGCGTTGACCAGTTATTTTAGTCAATGCTAGAGGTTTTCAAGTATGGGAATTCATAAGGTCAAGTTCTGGATAACCTTGTATTTTCGCAGTACCTCTTTACAGTCAACATCAAACTCAGATTAATTTGTAAAACATAAACACATTTCTTAAGCCATACATATTTTATTGTTTCTACTGTGAAGGCATGTTTTATTCAAGTACAAGGCCTTAACAATATAACATTTTTTTTATGACAAGACAAAGATTCTAGTAAGTTTTTCCCTCTTTGTCTGTGAAATTTGACGGATATTTTATGTTGTCTTAATATCATCCTTTTATGATTGTTCTGTATATGCATCCACTCACATTCTCACCGGGAAAGAGCTTGGATACTGCTGATATGTCTCAAAGCAATGTGTACTCATTCATTAGTTTTGGTCATAGCATGAAGGTTGAAAGTTTTTAAGTCTTTCTCATATTTTAGCTGTTTGTAACACTAGCAATGTACCATATTTTGCAGGACAGTCCTCAGGCCACCCGATGGGAAACATTGAGTCGAATTGGAAAGAACATATTATCCGTGAGTAGCAGTTATTTTGCACTATTGCACGATAAATTGTATCATTATCTTCATTGGTCTATGATATACACTTAACAAAAAGTAAGGGACCATAAAATATAAATGTTAATACCAAGTATTAGAACAAGGACAAGTGTTTGGCGACAAACATCCTATGCAAGAACGTTTATGTCTGTAATTCCTTGCTCCAAAACACATCCTATCGTTTGCACCCGCCACACACAGTAGTGTCACACACGTGCACAGGGTGTCATTCCTGATTTAGATACTTCCAGGAAGGTAGCTAAGTCAATCTTTGTTGACCATCATTTCTGTCAATCTTATTGATTCAGCATAACATACAGTTGTGATTTTCATGATTTCATTCATTGTTTGTGTTTGAACTAGCGAAGGAGCGTCTGCAATGCAAGGAGCTTCTACGGGCTATTAGCATTCTGGAAACAGTCAGTGTGCAGTGGCAAATACGTTCATTGTTACACAGTCTCTTAGGGCGTTCCAGGTCAACAAAAGTAGAACATGGTCAATAAACCTGAAACAAGGCTCTTCAAAATCTTATTGCTGCAAACTTTTATCCTACTACATACTCCATTATTGTACACAACATCGAAACTGGGGTAATCGTCGATGGTGAAAGGTCATGTTCTTAGATGAGAACGATTCATTGTGCACCTCCTTGATAGGCGGTTGTGGGGTTGTTTGGCATGACTTTCACTCCATACTGTGCATCGAAGGGTCACTGAACAGTTCTGTCAGGGCAACATACTGTCACCCTTTGTCGTCCATTTTGCAAGGCGTGTAGGTTGCCTTTCAGGACAACATTGCCCATGCTAACAATACAGTAAATCGTCAATGTTGAACTCCAGTAGCACAACAACCATAGGCTGCCAAGTCCTGCAATGACCCTAAGATCTTTCCCCATTAAACACGTCTGGGACCTGATAGGGAGGCGTGTGCGTCAACGTTATACACCGCCTACCACGGAGGCTGCAAGAGTGGAACAGAATCGCTCAAATTGCAATTCGAAAACTCACACACAGTAAACTTCATCGAGTGAATGAACTTTTGACTGATTGTAGCGGCATTACGCACAGCTGATCCAAAAAATGTCAAATTTTCCCATCTTATCCCTATTGTCCGTTGGCGGTCTAAACATCTGCTGTCCTGTGCCACCGCCAGTGGTAATGTGTTCGCAATTCGTTCATTATTGTCATAGAACTATTACTAGAAATTAATATCTCTTGCAATTTGGAAAGCTATTGTCGGATCTTGATATCATCATTTATCATTTAACTAAAGCATTTATCAATGACATAAGCTTGTCATGAAACGTGTGTGTTATACCCAAATGACATAAGTATGCAAATAAGACATACAAATTAGATAACCGGAAGTGGGAACAGGTGTTTGAAAACAACATGGAAACCTTTGATGTTGGAGACAATGTTTTAATAGATCAAACAGGGAGTGATACAGCGATGTCAGTGTTTTCAAATGTATATTACAGGTTACAGGTTGATGGTAACGAATTTGAATTTGACTGTGATGAAGGTAGTTTATCTAGAATCCCCTGTGACCAACGTTTCGTCATCGTAACACCATCGTCGAGCATGGTGAAGCAAACGACGAGCACAAAGCTTAAAGATACCTAAGGTAGATTTGTGGCGCTTGAGGACTGCATGATCGACGGCTAAAATGAAATTCGCAAAAACAAATGGGGAAAGTTATGAATGAAACAGTCTCACAGGGTTTCAGAGCAGCATCGATAGATCACTAAAACGAATAGGGTATGGCTATTCCTTCACGTCATCCTTACAATTTTCACGTTCACGGGAGATATTAAGGGGGAGGATAATTGAAAGTAGGGCGTGGAAACTCACCCAGGAGAGCCGACCCGATTGGTGATGAATAGATCGAGTCCCTCTGGCAGTCCGGATCCATTTGAATCTATAAGCCAATGCACTTTATAAACTGTCTATGCCTATACAACACAATCCATTTCATGCTAAGAGGTGTCAATGATCAATACAACATGTGTTCTGAGGACCTTGCATGTTAATGGAGATGATCAAGACTATCTCGAACTGTCCATGTGACAAGAAGGGATAGAACTTACTATGGAACAACATGTAAGCCATGTCTGCAAGTCCTGCTTCTTTCATCTCCGCAACATGGGAAAGCGTTCGACATCTTCTCACAAAAGAATCTGCACACACTTTTGCTGGATCTTTAGTCATATCACGGCTTGACTATTGCAACAGTCTCATCATTAACATCACAACTGATCAACTCCACAGGCTCCAACGTGTACAAAATACAGCAGCACGTATCTTCACGAAGACATCAAAATGAACTCAAGTAACACTCCGCTCGACATCTGTTGAGGTGACGATCCCTTTTACATTGGCGTACACACTTTAGGCATGCTTAAACCTGGCGATCAGTGGTTTATCTGCTATCACATTGGGAAAAACAAACTTTCCTCTCGATGTGCGATGCCTCCTGTCTCCAACACATTGAGACTGCTCACTAATCACACTGCGGGTAAACACCTTGTGCAAAAGTTGAATAACAATAATGTTCCGACAAATCAAATAATGCAGATAACTGGTGAATAGTGACACCGACTCAAGCATACTCTGACCTTCTTCAAGTGAGAGCGCAGTTTGATTCGAAAGTTTCATATCAGTGATATTATACCAGATATATAATCAAATCACACAGAATCGTTGTTGTCATCGTTTTTAAAGTGTTAATTATTCTGCAGTCCTCCATTAAAGTATCATGTTTAAAAGAATGCGAGAGACATTTTTTCAGTGAAAGATTATGTCATAAAGGAGTTAACAGGTTGTTTATTTTGATTCTTAGTAACGTCACACGGAAATGAAAAACATTTATCACTACGCACTATTTCTGATGTTTATTTCAGTAATGTGAAAATGATACATAGAATTCATCACTCGTGTGTTTTCATATGGGAAATACTTGGGATGAATCCTCAATTTATGTGCTGGTTTCTTTATCAACTGGTTCTCGACGTGAACACTTGATATGGCATAAAGCAATATTTATTCATTGATTCATTGGTAAAAGAATGACATCTTCTGTCACTTTCCCCCCTTCTGTCTTCTTCTCTTTGCCCTGACATGGCCTTGGTCAAACTAAGGAAATCAGAACAAAATCGAATACAGTGTCAGCATAAACTTTACTGACTAAATCTGACACCACTCAACTAATTTATCTGCAAGAATATAATCAATTAAGTTACCAGCGCCGCTGTCACTGGATCTTGATATTAACCAACTAGACTACCTCGTGAATGTTTACAGCGGAATCAAAGACCAGCTCTAGAATATATCATTAAACAGTCTAGACATAACCAACGTTTAGACTCTGATATTTTACTATACTATTTTTTAAAACAAATCTGTGATACTCTTCGAAAAAAGCATGTTTATGCCTTAAACGATTGGACTTAATTAATCTATAGTATATTCATGTGTTTTGGTCTCATGTTTGGTGTCATAATGTCATTCGTGAGGAGTGCTTTACTTTAATGCTGGCATGAATTTACAAACAAACGTATTTCTCGAAATTTATGAAAGAATCGCTGTCTATAATTCAATCGTTCCCAACATCTTCAAGTTGATAAGTGGCCTTTGTCAATTTCAATATAATGTCACTGGTAGTACCGGGTGTTATATTTGATGGTCGTGTTCATTTGCGTGATCTAAGAAATGGATCCAAATATGTTTATTCAGATTGGGAAGTCCCCAAAAAGCAGTGAAACCTCAAGATACACCTTGGATGCTTTGTCAGGTAAGTAGTAAGGACTTCGTTTCAAATGTAGATTAAGGGACCACCAGAATGGTCATTTGTAGCTCCTTGTCATGAGATGATAACAGCGTATTACCTTTATGTGTGTATCATACTAATTTTACGAAACTCGTGTCTGACTCAAGGCAGTGTTGACACTCACGCTCATAATCTCTATTTGCAACAAGTATATACATGTAAACAGTTTGTGAAAGCTACTCAACAGAAGGACACTTATATTTATTATGGACATACATCTACATCATCTTCTATGAACTTCATGTCTTTTAACTGGTCCACTGAGCTTTGCCTCCCTTTCAAGAAGCACCACGTCGATCGTATAAGTTGCCATGCAACATGCAGAGGCTAGTCAAGTGTTCACATGAACAAACACAGAAATACATGGCACCAGTCAAATTAGGGAATTGCATCGGATATAATTTTTGTCACTGATGCGTCAAATATGGAAATGACCTCCACATATCTACCATAGGACATTTTTTATGCTAAAAATATACATGTAACACATGTTATATTTGACATAACACTTTCTTAGTAGAGTACATCGGGGATTCGAACCCACACTGCAAGAGTGAGGCACCTAATCGCCAGCACACAAAGTAAGCCAATTTACACTTGTCAGAGGGGTACACGCAGAACGTGATCTAGAATACCAATTGTCGGACTTTCATTTTGTGGAAGCCTCGGTAGCTGAGTTGGTCAGATCGCTGACTTTGTGTGGGGATTAGGTGCCTCACTCTGGCTGTGTGGGTTCGAATCCCGGATGAGACTCAACTAAAAAAGGTACGAGGATCTGTACATTTGACCACTTTCTAAATGGCATTGTGTGTTCATAGCTTTCGGCTAAGGGAGTGGTGCCAATTTACACTTGTCAGAGGGGTACCGTACACAAAGTACGTCATCTACGTGATCTAATTACCAGTTTTCGGACTTTCATTTTGTGGAAGCCTCAGTGGCTGAGTGGGTTAGAACATAACTTTGTGGGCTGATGATTAGGAATCCCAGATGAATTTCACTTTTTAGAACGAGAATCAGTACTTTACTAAGAAAGTGTCATCCCAAACATAACATGTGTTACGGTTGACCACTTTCTTAAAAGCATTGTTTGTTCTTAAACAATATACAGTTATAAAAGTGTATAGCTTTTTCAGTTTTAAATTTAGTCGTTCAGACAAATGAGAGTTACAGCTCAATGGTTCCAGGAACAGTGTTCCTCTAAGCAACGAAACACGTTGACCCTTACTTCGCCAGGACAGGTGGTGGTATCAGTCGGCTTGCCACGCCCTGTATCGGGAAAATATTCATAAGAAACATTATTTTTGGATGTCAACCTCTTTATTATGATGAACACAAGGTTTCGGAGTATGTAGTTACTTATTCACTTTTGCCCGTTCTTCGGTCCCACATTCAATTAATGATGATATCAACATTGTATGTCCTCAATCCAATCAAGTATTAATATTGTCCAAACATGGGTGAAAGACCCGTACATGCTTTGAATAGTACAGATTGAGTACAGATTGAATGAAGCAACTATGATGGCCAATTAAAATTGGCCTCTTCAAAATCATGCCCTGTTTGACAAACTGAAACCAAAATTATACTCGCTCGCAGCCGATTCCTAAACAACCAATCATTTCAGAGTAAAAGTTAACCAAAAAAAGAAAGACGAATGTTCAACAGAAATCTAATACCCAGTACCTCACTTCTTGGGGGTATCAATTTAAAATTGTAAACCCTCCTGTTTACAGGAAACATACCATTCAAACACTGACAAATTTGATATACAATGTCATACTTTTCACCTCCTGATGCTAATGACAGTGGAGGTCCTTCACGCTTTAGCCCCAATCATCTTACTAACCCTCTTCAAGGTGTGGCATTCTGTGTTTTCTGATCTTCAGGCGCTCTATGATCAACTCCCCAAAGCCTGTATAAATATTTGCGATTTAATTTGGCATAATAGTCTACACACAACCAGTAAGGGGAAGCTTTTAGAAAATTCATTTCTGACAATAACCCATGTATATATCATGGTGGTTCAAAACATATGGACATCCCCGTACAGGTGCAGATGACAGTTTCAGATTTACTATTGAATGTGATTGACCCATCCACGAAGACCTCTGTGGAGTGAGCACTTTCCTATTTTTTTTAAAAAGCTGTGACACCTTCAGATAGAACTTTACTGAGGCTAACCGGCTTTGAAGAAAATACTTGCAAAATATTTTAACAACTTCATCTGTTTTTTGACATTAGTGACCCTAGACAATTCCACTGAGTCAAACTAGAGTGGGTGAGTGAATGAATTAGTTTGGTTTTTCGCCGTTTTTACAATATTCCACAAATATTACGGTGGAAACACCAGAAATGGGCCTTACACATTGTACTCTTGGGGATTCGAACCAGGGTCTTCAGCGTGACGAACGAACGCTTTAACCACGAGGCTCTCCCACCACCCAAACTAAAAACTTTACAATCTTAAATTTTAATCAAAGCTAAGCAAGCTTAGGTAGAAGGTAGTTTCCATTAATAAATACGGTAAAGCAATCGTAAAATCAATTCTGCGTTTAGCAGATATATCTTATGAATATGGAAAGGGTTTGTCACGTTTATTAACATATCTTGTCATGCTAAAAATATGCGTACATTAGAGAGGCAGTTATAACTGTGTCTCAATAAAATTCACAAATGGTCCTAAAACGGGTTCATATTTTCAAAATAAAAAACAATTGTATATATTTATTTGGAAATAAGAAAACACTTAGGAATAAGATCCAAACCCTCCATTTCCTCTGCCAACATCAATTTGTCCTACTAAGCTTATTGTAGCTGGCACAGCCAGAGGTAGACCTGACAATAATTAAACTAAAGCAATTGTGACACAAAATATGTCCATATTTAACACATTTACATCCATATTTTCAGAATCATTGGTAGTGACTAGTGAATGATATACAATTCAAGTTTCGTGCCGTGGTTAAGGCATAGGATGTTTTCTGAGGCTGACAAAATGGGCGTTGCTTAAACTGGAGTCGTTGTATGAACATTATATATAATTGCAGTTTGTTTTTGCGCATATGGATTCTTCTTCTTTTAAAGTTAAAAGTAGAGAATATTTCCAAAAAATGTTTCAATGCAAATCCCTATTTTGACTTGTACCATATGTTGCCGTGATTTTTCATGTGAACACTTGACTTGTCTTTGTATGTGTTTGCCATGGTGCCACCGATGGAGCAGGACACCCTCCCCCTTTCGCGAATAGTGAAACATGCATTTATGATATGTTTGAAATCGTATGCTGGACTCCGCTTTTAGTAGAGGTTTCTTAAGGTTATTAAAATGTTTTTCGTCTTTATTTACAAACCTAAATGTGTTATTAGATAGATGTACATGTCATTGATACATTTGTAACATGTATCAATAGCATTATTAACGTGGGTCCGCAACCTGAAAGTGTGCATCCTTCAACAGAACATAGCCATTGCAGTTGTAAAGTCATGTACAGGTAATAAAGGACGCATGTGACTCATAATAGATAATATACACTAACTACCTGTCAACATGATATCCCCAATTAATTTCCGAAAACTAATCATACATCACAAATCAAGTTCCAAGGTAAGTGAAAGTGTAACCTGCAAAGCGAAATTTCCTGTTGGTTTCCGAACATCACAATAGTGTTAACACGTTAACACGTAATATTACGTTAACACAACAATTTGGATAGAGTGAATCATTGTCATCATGTGTCGTTCCTTTTTTTGTCAGTTGTTTCCGTACATGCACGTTCTAGTCAAACAACGCTTTTTGAATGTCTGTAAATAAGCCTTATGACCAATTGCTACCAATTTGCAGAAGCACTAACTTCAGGTAAGACGCTGGCGGACAACCTTGAAGAAGAAACTGTGCAGCGGATGCGGAAGATTCTGGAAGACATCAATACAAACGTCGATAAAAAAATGATAGAAATTATTCCATTTCTCCAGCAATACATGGATCATATAATGGGGAGCCTAAAGAAACCACAAAGAGGTAGTGTATATACAAATTATTAGAGTGTATAATATGTAATATAATGCTCAGTGCTTCCTGTAGATCTGCCGATAGGCCAGGACGTCGTGCGGGGGCGAGCTGCAGCTCGTTCCGCATATGTTCGAAAGGGTTAAGGTCTGGTGACCGGGTTGGTCACTCCATGAGGACAATAGTCTCCAGCTCTAAGGAGGTATCATCGACCCTGACACGATGAGGTCGTGCGTTATCGTCCAGGAGGATGAAGTCTGGTCCGACTGCACGGCATACGGTCTCACGTACACATCCAGAATGTCATCCCTGTAGAGCACACCTGACATCGTTGCCGCTGTGGGACATGGATATCAGCTTTTCTATCTCCACTTATAACACCGACCCGTGAAGATCCGGGGTAGAATAGGTCTTCAGCAACCCATGCTTGCCGTAAAAGGCGACTATGCTTGTCGTAAGAGGCGACTAACTGGATCTGGTGGTCAGGCTCGCTGACTTGGTTGATGCATGTCTTCGATCTCACTTGCGTGGATAGATGCTCATGATGTCAATCACTGGATTGTCTGGTCCAGACTTGATTATTTACAGACCGCAGTCATATTGCTGTAATATTGCTGAGTGGGGCGTCAAACAACAAACAAACAAAACTAATCCCACCCCAAATCATGATTGAGCCCCCTCCATGTTTGGCTTCGTTGGAACCCTAAAATGTTCTCCTTGTCTACACAATCTCTGGCACTTTTATTACTTGCCCGTGAAGAGATCACCCGTTTAGAAAACATACAGCTGTATTACATATTGTGTAATACAAAAAAGCGTGCTTATGTACTCTCGGAACACGTTTCACGAACAAATATTAAAAGCTCTCAACATCCCTTGGCTTATTCAACAGCATTGCGTTTGGAGATGATAGATCACTGAGGGGAGCTTATGCACACTCGATGACCCCAGCAACCTTGTTGCTAGGCTGACGTAACATGGCATTGTTTTGCCGATGGATCTTGCAACAAAATTCCACAAATTACGTCATCGGGTATTGTGACTTGATTGTAAACTTTGAGGTGCAAGGCCCCGTTTCACAAGGCGATCGTATTGTAGCGCAACGACAGTCGTTAGTCTAAGTTAAAGTATGTGAGTTGCGATAACCTTAGCGCTACGATAATTTTGTGGAATGGACGCCTGAATTCTAAATGTGGACCGTTGTATGGTTTTAAATTCCTACGTTTCAACTTTTGACGTGTTTGAAGTATTATTCTGTGAAACTCAATTGGATTATGCCTTGGATCGTGTAGGTGTCAGCCTATTCACTCTCAACAGTGTAATTCTAAAAACGTTATAAATGGCAAGTAATAAATCAAATACTTAACTCGCTCCCGTGTAAAACCAATTTGATGAAACTCATGAATAGTTAGGATACCAGAACTATTCACTCGTTTCATAAAATTGGTATTACACGGGAGCTCGTTTAGCATTCTATATATCTGAGAAGTCTGGACAGTATCTCGATTTTATCTGTGCAACGTACTGGACATTTCAATTTTTATGTTTTGTTTTATCCTCAGCAAACATTGAGTAGTATAAGAAATGACAGTAAATATTCTATTTTCATAAGATGCTACAATTTTAATATTTAGTTAATATTTAGGCAGATAACCGTAAGTAAACGAATTACAAACGACACTCAGTTCAGAAACGAGACGACGATAACAGGGTCCTAGACATACAAATAGTCGCCTGCAGTGTATTATAAACCGCTAGCCAACCAAAGCTCAAGTAAATCTTTCATGTGTAGTTCCCAGTGAAGACGTGGGGTAGAATGTGGCTTTGTTGTTAGAGGCGATTAAATTGGCCAACCCATTTCCAGCGAAACTGCGTCTGGTTGTTGAGGGCGCTGGAGCAAGAAACTGTGTACATCAACCGGTGGTTGAAGTAGTGATATAAATCATGTTTTATGATCAAACTTTGGTTGCTAGTGGTTTATATTTTAATTAGTAAAATCTAAAAGTGTTGATATCAAACGCGTTTAAATTAGTGTGTTTTATAACTGCGCATGCGCATGCGTGAACTGTAATGGTCGCAGTTTCAACGTTCTTCAAAACAAATGATATTCTAAAGACTACAAGAATGTCCACAATGCAAAAACGTGTCCAGTATGGATATCTCAAGGTACTGATTTGATTTATGAAATCACTTTTCTCATAACAGTTCCTACTTTATTGGAAATAACTTAAAACTTTCTATATCATTACAATGTGCTGCGTGTTTGAGGCTGATTAGAGCTCACGTACCAGCCGTGCTCGGAGGCTTCTACCTTGATTGGTTAACAATGACCGATGTTGAGGAAACATTCTACAACACCCAGCCAAGCGACAGTCAGCATATAGCCATCTATGACGATGTCAAGCGTAAGCTGGGACACTAAGACAAAGAGTCTTTCCAACAATCTTTGATTGAGATATACAAGAGTGACCCACGTGAGCTAAATCACATACGTGAAAGTATTTACGACCATGCAAGGGATACATGCGATGATTTTCCACCTGGGAAATTGGTATCCCGTAGAGCCAAGAACAATGATAAACAGGCTGTTCTCAACAAATAATCACAGGATATATACTACATATTTCACTATGTGGAAGGTGGCATACCGGATCATGTATTGCAAGCAAAGGTACTCAGCCGAGCAAGCATTAAATCCATGGGAAACCAGTCTATGTGTACGCCTAATAAAGAGGATGACGATACAACTGAGCACACTGCAGCTGACGTCATACCACTCGAGGAGAGTGACTCAATATCTACAATTCTCAGCCATGTTATACAGATAAAACAGTGCATTGCTCGTGGAAATGATATGGCTGAAAACAAATTAGCACAATTGGAAAACAAATTCACCCACGAAATGAACTTACTCAGGGAGGCTATCTGTGAAAAGGACAAACTTGTCAATGAAGTTTTATAAGTAAATAACAAACTGAGCGACTCTGAAGACAGGCGCACGGAGCTGAGGGCAGAGCTAAAGTTGTGCAACCAACAAAACAAATCATATCGTGATCATATCATTGAACTGGAAAATGAAATGCTCCGGTTGAACTACTCAGTTGACTCCAAACTCAAAGTCATCGAAAGCAAGATTACCACTATATCTAACAAGCATAAATCTAATGGTGAAAATAAACTTAACGTGACAGTAGCTCATGTCGTCGAATCACATATAAAAGATGGACCATCTACCACAACTAAGTCTCCAACAGCATCGATGTCAAATACACCTGATATTAACACGGATGAAGACAGATCAGCGCAAGGCAGGCCAAAGCCATGTGTTCACTCAGACACCCAGCGTCGTGAACGTGAGACAACACCTACCCAAGATAACATCGCTACGGGCAAGGATAAATCAGCACACGATTACCTTGATCTAACTGAACGGAACTACGACTATGACGTCACCTACCAGGATGAACATAGTGAAACAGAGCCGTGGCAACAGGTGAGCTCGAGCAAAACCTACCGATCCCCCACTGATAATCACCTCACCAACGAGAAACCGAAATCGTACCCCATCAGATCACTGGCAAAGACGTACCACGCCCTAGAAGGAGTACCGAGAATCCGGACAAAACGACTAGTTCTGTACAACATCAAAGCTGATGAACCATTTGACTCTGTCAAAGATCTGATATACGAGTACGCCCAGGATATGCGTGTGCGTGTCACCTTTGTCCGACTTATGAAGAAAAATCAACCCTACAACTACCAACACACCTACACTGTGCAAGTGAACATCGACTATGAACACTTCGTTTCTACTAATCCAGATTTTTGGCCTCCAGGTATTAAAACGAGAGAATATGCACCCAAGACCCGGATGACATCTCGTAACGCCGACTCTCATACCCACAGGTAATAAAACATTCATGTGTCACATCCAGTTTAGAAGGGACACTGTGATCAAGGTGGGTGTACTCCTAATGACGCTATCATTATTAACATGGAATGTACGTGGAGTTCTCCACGGTACAGACTATATTCGCCAGACATTGTCTCGACATGTTGATGTTGTGGCCCTACAGGAGCATTGGCTGCCGGCAAATAGAATGTCTAAATTAAATATGTTTCAGGATCTAAATTTGATATCCTCTTATGCTGTTTCTCCGGAAACATGCTGTTTTCGGGGATCAGATGGATTAGCAATCCTAGTTAATAGCAACAGCGAGTGATAAGCTCACACTATCACTGTAAGCACAGACCACGCAATAGCTATCAAACTAACTCGGCGACACTACTGTGATATTTATGTAATAGCATGTCGCCTACCTTCAACTCATGTACTACATTCTGTGTATTGTGACGCCCTTAACGAACTCATAGATATGTATGATGACCTCTGTGAACAGGGTGTTACTTTTATCCTTGGTGATCTTAATGCAGATATTAGACAGATAGACAGATAGATAGACATATTTATTTGTATAAGGCCATTTGACCCATTGTACAAAATACATTTACATTTTATATATCTAAGAGTTACCTAATTGATACTTTTTTTGTGTGTGTGTGTTGAGAACACGTACATTAGAAATTTGGCAAAATTTATCATTGCATCGTTGTTGGATACTTGACAGAGTCTTTCTAAACAAAAATAATTATGATTAACTGTCTTTGGGATATACATTTCCCGCCGACTTGCATTAAGAGGACAGTTGTATATAACATGAAGTTCATCCTCAATTACATGACATAAGACGGCATCCTCCTCAATATTAGCAACACCCCTACGTATAAGTTAAATACAAAGAGTATTCTGTCCACATCTAAATTTGGTTATTAGCCTTCTATATTCACAATGCTTAATATTGGATAAATATTTTTCACAAACGATATTAGACTTATGCAGTTTATAGAATGAGAGGGTCTTGCTGCCTAGAGATGCATGCCAATCTTGAAACGAACAATCTTTAACTCTTTCGCTAAACATATGTACAAATAATTCTGCATTGCCAACGCCTTGTGCAGCCCATACATCCCCAAAACCATAATGACTTAGCAAAAGTCTGATATGCGATGCCCAGTTAGGACGTTTTCTATCAGCAATGGATAATAACATTTTATAACACTGGTATGGGAAACTGTTTGGACTCATTTGCAAAATCTTAAACCAATATTTAATGCATTTCACATGATAAATAGTATGAAGTGGATACCTACCACATTCACCATAGGCTACTGCATTTGCAGTCCTGTAGCCCGTGTGAAGTAAAAATGCAGATATTTGTAAGCACTATCTCTCTGCCCGGGATAAGTCAGTTAGCACTGCTATATCTGATAGACACCTCCTACACACCATTAGTGAGTTCGCAACCCATTCCCCACGTTATACATGTAGATCCAAGGATAACACCTTAAAGAGTATGATTGACTATATTCTGGTACCCTCTTGGATAAAAGACCATGTTACCGATATCCATGTTATAGATACATGCCCTTATACGGTGTCAGATCATCTCCCATGTTTATTATCTATGTCATTGAGAGCCTTTGGTCGAAATAATCTCAATATTAACCCCCCTGTTCCAAATTGGAACAAAGCAAGTCAAGATGATATACTCATGTACCAAAGTGAATTTGGTACATATCTTAACTCCTTTCACGACTGTAATCTGTCTTGTCAGCCTGAAAATGTTGACACATATAGCGACCATATAAGTAAATGCCTTTTACTTGCAAGTTCCAATTGTATCCCTAAAAGTGAATATAAACCTTATCTTAAACCATTCAGGAAACCTGATGGACTAAATGATGCACATTACCGTATGAGGGTTGCCAAAACTCAGATTTGCGCATCTCTTATAAAACTGAAAAGAGACACTTCAGGCGCCTCTATCGAAAATCGAAAAGGTCCAACAAAAAGAATACCCTAAGGGAGATTGAGAGGTCAGCTGAACTTGATATAAACTCTTTTTATAAAACTGTTAGAAAACAACGAGGGCGGGTGGCCGAGATACCTATACTTAACTATAAGGACGAATGTGGTTCTACACCCTCAGCTATTTGCAGATTATGGGGTAAATACTTTTCAGATTTAGCCAAACCCTACCATTCCGAAGGATTTGATGAATTATTTAAAGAAGATATAACTAGTAAGGTACAGATATTTAAACAAGTACGAGAGAAGCCTGACGAGGAATTGGAAAAATAATTTACATGTCAAGAGATAAGAGAGGCCGTCAAATCCCTCAGCAGGAATAAATCCTCAGGTCCGGATAAGATTACAAATGAACATATTATCTATCCAGGAGAACATCTTATTTATTCCTTACGTATACTTTTTAGTAATATGATGAAACTACAATATGTACCCTATGATTATAGACTTGGTATGGTCATACCAATATATAAGGGGAAGAATGAAAAATCTGACCCTCGAAATTATAGAGGTATTACTCTCACATCATGTCTCTGTAAGCTCTTTGAAAAAATACTGCTCAAACGTATAGACGACAAACTATGTAGGCTTAACCCAGACTTTCCTGATATGCTACAGTTTGGTTTTAGAAAAGAACATGGAGCTATTATGTCAGTATTTACTTTGATCGAAGGCATTCAGTATTACATACAAAGAGACTCTGGAACAAAGGGAGTCTATGCAGCTTTCTTAGATAATGAAAAAGCATTCGATAGGATATGGCACGATGGATTATTTTACAAACTACATAAACTGGGCATTAGAGGTAATACATGGAAATTACTACATCATTGTTATACAACTAGTTATACTTATATTTCCTACCAAGGTGAACAATCAGACAGATATATGGTTCATCAAGGTGTTGGCCAAGGCAGAGTTATCTCTGCTTGTTGTTTTCTTGTTTTTATAAATGACCTCATTACAGCCCTTAGACAAGCACAATGTGGCATTCGTGCATATGGTATGGATATTCCCGCAGTCTTGCTTGCCGACGATACTACACTTATTAGCGCATCACCGAGAGGCTTACAAACATCCCTTGATATTGTACATACATATGCCTCAAGGTGGCCCCTAACATACAATCCATCAAAAAGTGCAATAATTGTGTTCACCAAAGCAAAACGCAAGGGGTATAACTGTCATTGTAAAATTGGTAATATACACATCACTACATCTGACTCTACCGTGTATGGTGGAATACTTCTAACATACAATCTGTCCTGTAAAACAAGAATTGAAAAGTACAGTCAGAAAGCAAGACAAAATATTAACTCCCTAAGATCTTTAGTATTAAATAGTTATGATCTTCATCCAATTTCAGGCCTGAAAATATGTCTCAGAATGATACTCAAAACCAGCCTTTATGGATGTGAATTACTCTATGACATTAAGGGTCAACATGCCGCTCTGTTGGAGGGCACGCAAAGATATTTTGCACGCATTGTACAGGGTCTTGATCAAAGATCTCCTTCAGAATCTACTATTTCGAACCTTGGATTTTGGACAATTACTGCATATATTGATAAATGCAAACTTTTATTTCTTGGTCGTTTATGCAATCTGAACTGTAATAACTTTGCAAAAGATATTTTCTGCGCGTCCATTGCAAGCCCTGTCAATTCAAAGACAATCTATGGAGAACTTAAATCAACACTTGATAAATACAATCTGGGTCCCTAACTTCGTACATATACTCAGTACGGCACTTTCCCTCCAAAATTGAAATTGAGAAATCGTGTTAACGAAACTATATGCAAATACGAAGAACAATCATGGCTCACAAATGTATCAAATAACGCAAGCATGTCCCGTTATAAGAGAAATCATACGAAATTAACATAACATGTACTTTGGCAATTAGCTTTTCTGTACCCAGAATATCGACCTGCTTTACAACTCTGTGTGAAAGTCTCATCACGCAGTAAACTTTCGAAAGAGTGCATGCTCTGTAATAGGCATGCTTTCGACTATGAAAGTCACATTATTTTACATTGTGAAGCGCTGATATCAGAAAGAAATGCGTTTTTCTCTTCTCTTATTGACGTACTTGACGTTCAAAAATATGTTGATTTTGAAATGCAAGACGAAACAGATATGTTATCAGTCTTATTTTTGGACTGAAACAAAATTTACTCACAATCTGGATCAACACACCTGGGAAACTATTATACTTCAATTCGCCTCGTATCTGTACAAACTAAGGCATCTTTTGATATATATCTGCTAGTGAAAATCTGTCATCATTTAGGTATCTGAATTTGATAAACTGTGTGTAATTATAAATATGTTATGCCTTTTGATTGTGTTAACTGCGTGTAATTGAATATATTTTCATTGTAATCTTCGGAATGACATCTGGAGGAAATAAAGAATTTCTCTCTCTCTCTCTCTCTCTCTCTCTCTCTCTCTCTCTCTCTCTCTCTCTCTCTCTCTCTCTCTGGCTGAAATATTGCCGGTTTGATGTACATTTCACTCACGTGAAGACAAGGGAACAAAATAATCAAACATACTTACCTGTAACTAATGTTATACTTGGGATAACACTTTCTTAGTAAAGTACAGATTCTAGTACTTTTTTGGATTGAGTCCCGTCCGGAATTCGAACCCACACCTGCCAGGGTGAGGCACCTAATCGCCAGCACACAAAGTCAGCGATCTAACCCACTCAACCACCGAGCCTTCCTTCCGGTGGCTGAGTGGGTTAGATCGCTGATCGCCAGAAACCTATGGTTGTGAGTTCGAATCCCGGTTCGCCCCGATTATGTTACTAGGTTTGTCAGCACCATACCTGTGCTCGTGGGTTTCACCGAAGTAGTAAACGTCTGAGACCTGCATCACTTCGGGCTTTCCTCCAACACTAAGCTGACACGCCGTGATATAACTTGAATACTGTTAAAAGCGGTGTTAAACCCAACTCACTCACTCACTCATAGCTCCGGCCCCTTTTTCAGAACCTGCTCGAAATCAAAACCAAGCTCCAGGTCTAGGTCCAGCTCTTGTTCCCGCTCCAGCCGAGGCTCAAGCTCAAGCTCAAGCGCTAAATCCAGATCCTCCTGTTCCTCCTACAGATCCTGCTCCTTCACCAGATCATGATCACACTCCAATTCAAGATCAAGATACAGCTCCTGCGTCTTCTCCAGGTTATGATCATGCTCCAACTCATGCTCCTGCTACATATCCTGGTCCTCCTCCAGATTGTGATCATACTCCAACTCATGCTCCTGCTACAGACCCTGCTCCTTCTCCAGATTTTGATCATATCAAGATCCACCGACAAACCCTGCTCCTTCTCAAGATTATGATCATACTCCAACTCATGATCCTGCTATATATCCTGGTCCTTCTCTAGGTTATAATCATACTCCATCTCATGCTCCTGCTACAGACCCTGCTTCTACTCCATGTTTTGATCATACTCCACCTCATGATCCTGCTATATATCCTGGTCCTTCTCCAGATTTTGATCATGCTCCAACTCATGCTCCTGCTACAGATCCTGCTCCTTCTCCATTTTTTTTATCATACTCCAACCCATGATCCTGCCACATATCCTGCTCCTTCTCCAGATTGTGATCATACTCCAACTCATGCTCCTACTACATATCCTGGTCCACCGTCAGATTCTGATCATACTCCAACTCATGATCCTGCTACAGACCCTGCTCCTTCTCCAGATTATGATCATACTCCAACTTATGCTCCTCCCACAGATCCTGCTTCTTCTCCAGGTTTTGATCATACTCCACCTCATGATCCTGCTATATATCCTGGTCCTTCTCCAGATTTTTATCATGCTCCAACTCCTGCTCCTGCTACAGACCCTGCTCCTTCTCCAGATTTTGATCATGCTCTAACTCATGCACCTCACACATATCCTGGTCCTCCAGATTGTGATTATACTCCAACTCATGCTCCTGCTACAGATCCTGCTCCTTCTCCAGGTTATGATCATACTCCAACTCGTGATCCTGCTGCAGACCCTGCTCCTACTCCAGATTTTGATCATGCTCAAACTCTTGATCCTGCTACATGACCTGGTCATTCTCCAGATTGTGATCATGCTCCAACTCATGCTCCTGCCACATATCCTTCCCCTTCTCCAGATTATGATCATACTCCAACTCATGCTCCTCCCAAAGATCCTGCCCCTTCTCCAGATTGTGATCATACTCCAACACATGATCCTGCCACATATCCTGCTCCTTCTCCAGATTGTGATCATACTCCAAATCATGCTCCTGCTATATATCCTAGTCCTTCTCCAGATTGTGATCATACTCCAACTAATGCTCCTGCTACAGACCCTGCTCCTTCTCCAGATTGTGATCATACTTCAACTCATGCTCCTCCCACATATCCTGGTCCTCCAGATTTTGATCATACTCCAACTCATGATCCTGCCACATATCCTGGTCCTCCTCCAGATCGTGACCATACTCCAACCCATGCTCCTGCTACAGACCCTGCTCCTTCTCCAGATTGTGATCATACTTCAACTCATGCTCCTCCCACATATCCTGTTCCTCCAGATTGTGATCATACTCCAACTCATGATCTTGCCACATATCCTGGTCCTTCTCCAGATTGTGATCATACTTCAACTCATGCTCCTGCCACATATCCTGCTCCTTCTCAAGATTGTGATCATACTCGTGATCCTGCCACATATCCTGCCCCTTCTCCAGATTTTGATCATATCACGATCCCCCTACAGACCCTGCTCCTTCTCCAGATTTTGATCATGCTCTAACTCATGCACCTCACACATATCCTGGTCCTCCAGATTGTGATCATACTCTAACTCATGATCCTGCTACAGACCCTGCTCCTTCCCCAGATTGTGATCATACTCCAACTCATGCTCCTCCCACAGATCCTGCCCCTTCTCCAGATTATGATCATACTCTAACTCATGATCCTGCTACAGACCCTGCTCTTTCTCCAGATTGTGATCATACTCTAACTCATGCTCCTCCCACAGATCCTGCTCCTTCTCCAGATTTTGATCATACTCCAACTCATGATCCTGCTACAGACCTTGCTCTTTCTCCAGATTTTGATCATGCTCCAACTCGTGATCATGCCACATATCCTGCTCCTTCTCCAGATTGTGATCATACTCCAACTCATGCTCCTCCCACAGATCCTGCCCCTTCTCCAGATTGTGATCATACTCCAACTCATGCTCCTCCCACATATCCTGGTCCTTCTCCAGATTGTGATCATACCCCAACTCATGCTCCTGACACATATCATGCTCCTTCTCCAGATTGTGATCATACTCCAACTCATGCTGCTCCCACAGATCCTGCCCCTTCTCCAGATTGTGATCATACTCCAACCCATGACCCTGTCCCAAATCCTGCTCCTTCTCCAGATTGTGATCATACTCCAACTCATGCTCCTCCCACAGATCCTGCCCCTTCTCCAGATTATGATCATACTCTAACTCATGCTCCTCCCACAGATCCTGCCCCTTCTCCAGATTATGATCATACTCTAACTCATGATCCTGCTACAGACCCTGCTCCTTCTCCAGATTGTGATCATACTCCAACTCATGCTCCTCCCACAGATCCTGCCCCTTCTCCAGATTGTGATCATACTCCAACTCATGATCCTGCTACAGACCTGGGTCCTTCTCCAGATTTTGATCATGCTCCAACTCATGATCCTGCTACATATCCTGGTCCTTCTCCAAATTGTGATCATGCTCCAACTCATGATCCTGCTACATATCCTGGTCCTTCTCCAAATTGTGATCATGCTCTAACTCATGATCCTGCTACATATCCTGCCCCTTCTCCAGGATTGTGATCATACTCTAACTCATGCTCCTCCCACAGATCCTGCCCCTTCTCCAGATTATGATCATACTCTAACTCATGATCCTGCTACATACCCTGCTCCTTCTCCAGATTGTGATCATACTCCAACTCATGCTCCTCCCACAGATCCTGCCCCTTCTCCAGATTGTGATCATACTCCAACTCATGATCCTGCTACAGACCTGGGTCCTTCTCCAGATTTTGATCATGCTCTAACTCATGATCCTGCTACATATCCTGGTCCTTCTCCAAATTGTGATCATGCTCCAACTCATGATCCTGCTACATATCCTGGTCCTTCTCCAAATTGTGATCATGCTCTAACTCATGATCCTGCTACATATCCTGGTCCTTCTCCAAATTGTGATCATACTCCAACTCATGCTCCCCCCACAGATTCTGCCCCTTCTCCAGATTGTGATCATACCCCAAATCATGCTCCTGACACATATCCTGATCCTTCTCCAGATCGTGATCATACTCCAACGCATGATCCTGCTACAGACATTGCTCCTTCTCCAGATTTTGATCATGCTCCAACTCGTGATTCTGCCACATATACTGCTCCTTCTCCAGATTCTGATCATACTCCAACCCATGATCCTGCCACATATCCTGCTCCTTCTCCAGATCGTGATCATACTCCAACCCATGATCCTGCCGCATATCCTTCCCCTTCTCCAGATTGTGATCATACTCCAACTCATGATCCTCCTACAGACCCTGATCATGCTCTAAATCTGCCTCCTGCTCTTCCAACAACAATTCATGCCACACAGACAGAGGAACAAACACAAAAACTTCCACCAGGATCACCATCAGAAAATAAATCCTCAAAGGACATTTGGACAATTCAGACATTGTAATTTGGAGGTGTCGTCTCCTTTGGTAACACCTGTGACAGTCTATATTCTGTTTGAACTTCCAGTAATGCCATCATGCCCAATACATTAGAACCTTTCCAGGCACTCAAGGTGTCCACTGAACCTCTATCAATAGATCCATTAACATCATACACTTAAATTGCAGGAGCAGCTTTAATCAGGTACAATCATTTGCACAGTATTCTAACCCATAAGCATTTGATTTACAAGAAACGTACCTTGACATATTGATGAATTTGACGTATGATGAAACATGAAACATCTTTAGACATCTGCATGAATTTGGTTTGAGAGGCCATTTGCCTCATTTGATATCACAGTTTTTAACAGACAATTTCACGTTCGAGTCAGTGGAACTACCCCAAGGAAAGAGTCACACTCAGTGTGTATGTTGAACTCGAACATAGCTTGCATACATATCTAAAAATGGTCTAGTGCTGCATGGTGTCATGCTAAATGCTTTTGCTGCTTCCATTATTTATAATTAGAAGCAAAATCCAAAATTTCAACAATAAAACTCGCCATTTATCATGCTTTATTTTAGCTTATTTTGTACTGCATCCAAATTTGATGTGAATATTTGCAAATTAGTGTACTTTGATTCGTACGTTCTGTTCAAAGTGCCTCACATTTGAACCCAGTGGACTGTCCAGAGAGACATTACCACATGGAGAAGATATTGTGCTGTCAGAGCGTGAACCAGTCGTCATATAATCTGTTTGCTGATGTCCATGTCTGTTTGGTAAACACTTGGCACCGCCATTGGGGATAGGTTATAGGAAATGAACTTTGTATCAAATATGACTTTTGTGTCGGACTGTGGGCTGGAAAATAAAATGCCCCGGTGCTTTGGACTGCACAGCAAGATGGGAAATGTGTGTGTGTACCTGAGTCAAGGTGATATTTAGCCATCTATACATTTATGTTACCATTTTTTTCTCATGTTTGTTTGAAATGTTCTCGTAATTATGTGGTTAGTTTGTTCATTTTGAAAGACTGTCCTGGCCTTGCTCCTTGAGGTCATCGGACTTGCTTTGCGTGTTACGTTAATGATAAGAATGTAATGTATTGACTGTATGCAGTATTGTATATGTTTGTGTGCCTTCGTGTAACATTCTGCAAATATACGTTCCGTAATTAAGCCACCTGCGGCACACTGTCGCATTTTCGAGTTCACATATCAATATATGTAAGTAATAAACTTTGATGCAGGATTGTTGTGCTTTGTTGGTCATTGTTTTAGCTCTTAAGAAATACATGAGAGGGAGGCCACATCAGACAGTCAATGAGTTTCACCACAATGTTTCTCCTCTTCAAAGGGTTTGTAGCCTAGATAGGACATGAACTGGGATTTGTAGGCTGGTCAAGATAATATTATACTCACACAGTCGAACGAAAGGTACTAAACATTATATCACGGATTGGGGTCTTATTTTAAGAAGAATCACGATGACCTCTTAAGTACCTCTTTCAGAAAAAAAACAGTAGCAATACTTGACGTAGAGAGTTCGTTGGTACCAGGATTATATATATATATATATATATAACTACCGGGCAAAAGAAAGTTTTCACCGACTTCACTTGACCAAACACCAAAACAAAGCCATATGTGAGCTTTGTGATGATTAATTTATAAACAGAAATCATTTTCCATGAATTAGAATGAAAGTGCATTTTAATGCCGATATTGCATTCTCCGCAATACACAAAGAAAGAGTCAAGGGGTCCAAATTAAAAATTACACAAATCAGAGTTCATTGAAAAAGTGCATGAAGAGTCCATTAATGACGCAGTAGTCAGGTAACACGTCATCAATAGCGAGTGTGACCACCCTGGGCATCCATGCACGCCAACACACGCCGCCTCATAGACGTCGTCAGTCGGCTGATAACGTCAACAGGAATCCTGTTCCATAAGTTCAATAGCGTCTGTTCAAGTTCCTGTCGGTTCGCTGGAGGCAGTACATGTTGTCTCAGCTGACGATCAAGATGATCCCAGAGAAGTTCAATGGGGTTCATGTCTGGAGAACAAGGTGGCCAGGGCAATACTTTGACGCTAACGTTATTCAGGGAGTCTTGAACAATTCGGGCGGTGTGAGGCCTTGCATTGTCTTGTTGCACAATTAATCCTCTTGGCTGATGTTGAATAAAGGGCACGACAACATGTCTCAACACTTCATCCCTGTATCGCTGAGCATTCAGGTTTCCTCGGATGAAAACCAGCCGTGTTGTAATCTTGCCAAAAATGCCACCCCATACCATGATGCCTCACCTCCAAACGGGTGAACTTCTCTAATGCAGTTTGGCGCCAGTCGGCAAAGCTCGTTGACTAGGTCGATTGCATGTCATCATATCATTGTTCATTATATGAACCACTTGTTCAACATACCAACAATATAAAGGGTGCCATGACATAACTGAATCATTGCTGATTACAGCGTTACACACACCATTGTATAATGTAATCAATACGCTACGAGGATGTCTGCTTTGTACTGTCAAAACGCACCTTACTAGTGAAATTAGTTCAGTCATTTCGGACGTTCAGACATTATCAAGCATGGAGGTATTGAAAGTCAGCTCGTCACTCTCCATCAGACAAACAGTATCATGTATGACAACATAGATGACCCTAAGACACAGAATAAGATGTCATATGTCCATGATGAACTCGATAAGCTGGAGATGTTCAGCCGCTGACACAATGTAAGGTTCCACGTAGTGCTAGAAACGTCATTATTATGTAAAGATAAGATCATATACCTTCTCAATGACTGTCTATAGACTTAAACGAGGGAAAAGTCTTAGCTTATTCTTGCTCACCGCCTAGGAATCCAACGTGATAATCTAAGCGAACCACGATCCTTAACTGTGAAACATCGGGAATATGATGAAGAGATGGAGTCCTTTAAAGTCGAACCTGTACTGAAGGAGGTCGGTTTCGGCGTCTCAACGATCTGAGCTTTCGCCAACGGGAGCTTCAAAAGGGTATTTCAAGCAAGGAACTAGCGTGAGATTTAACAGGCACCTAGAACATCACATGAAATGGATCATTCACCCAACAAACCGCATTCGTATGTTACAGTCGTCGAATTACTGATAGACGGTTAACCAGCAGTACTCAACCAACAAGGACATCGGCTAAGGCATAATTCCACAGGAACAATTTCCAGACAACATCGGTGAAAACAAACAATATCTACACTTTTTCGTTTCTCAATAGAAATGGACACTTCAGCAAACTTCAGATCGTGGCTTTTTAAATCATTTACAAACATTTGACATTGTATGTCTTGTTGCAACATTTATGTCTAACTAATTGGCGAATGGCTGGTTAACTGGATATATGGTTACGGATTCCTTCTCCTAAGCGGTCACCCCGGAGATCCGAGTTTGGTTTGGTCTTCAGCAACCCAGGCTTGTAACGGGATCAGGTGGTCAGGCTTGCTACCTTGGTTGCTGCATATCATGGTATCCGAATTACATAGAGAGATACTCATGGTGTCGATCACTGGATTGTCTGGTCCAGACTCATAGAGCTAGCATATTGCAGGGCTGTGGCATTAAACAACAAACAATGAGTCTCAAAGCGTTCGTAGCTACGACTGTCGTATGTATGTGCAAAAGTATGGGAACGTATTTGCTCTATTATCGTGGATTCTGACTGCTCAGTAAGCGTATGTGTGAGAACTGACCTGGGTATCGCAGAGACGACGTGACGCATCGAAGTCGTCGCTGACTAAACTCACGACCCGCTTTAGGTCGCTCTCGATTTTCGTACAGTGTCGGAAATCCCAGTGTCTCAGCTTTCATGTCATATAAGACATGCATGTGCGGGGGTAGCTCCGGACAAAACCTACTTGCTGATTTCCCCAGGCTCGACGCTGGACACGTCGTCAAACGTCCACTGCCACATCGTGGTATGTTATGACCAAATATGTTGAAATCAGCAGATAATGGCCACCATATTGATATATACCACATCGGTCGTTAGCACATAAAACACACTGCCCCGAACACGCTTTTCTCAGAACGCACACTAGCGCGCGACTTGCTCATTACAAATAGTCTTAACTACTTACCTTGACGACTGCTCATACATGTTTGTCACATGCCTATGCAATGCCTACATAACAGGTTTTATTGATGTTGAAAGGGTGATTAGGATGAACAAAAAACGGGAGAAACACCAAAAATGAACATGTCTTCATTAGTGCCAGATCGCCTCCAAGGGCTTGTGGAAGGAGCGTCTGCCCTGAGAGAGGTTGGTTTGGGGTACGATACCCGGCGGCCTGATAAGAAAAGAAAATACAAGCAGGTTGAAAAGAAGACGAAAAAGTCCCGGCGTCATGGAGGACAATTTAATGGCAGTTAGTTATTTCATCATCATAGGCAAGGCATGACACACTGTCAACACACGGACAGCACGTGGTTACATAAAAAGGTATGAATCGGGTGCATATAATTGTTGAACAGGTAACGGAATGGCAGACAAACGAAATTAATTTCCCACGACACCCGGCATCGGCAATAGGCAAACAGCCTAACTATTCTTATTATTATAACAGCATTCATTCATTACTTTATGACACAGGTACTTGATGTTACCATGCCTGGCGTTCGGCATTTATGGAATAAAACAATGACTGGTCGTCTCATAATTCGTACACTGTGTTTGAGTTAAGTATTCATGTTACATGGTATTTCAGTGGGATAGTACTATAAAACCGGCTTAAGTCCGCAAGCAGCCAGACACATATACAAAGAGAGACACACGCGTGCATGTATGTCGCTATAAATGTGCAATAATCTTGAACGCGACATTAAACCTCATTTCACATCACACCACGTGTGCAATTTATGGATAATCTGAACACAATCTAAACAAAATTTTCTAAACCATGTTCTTTTTTGTTTCTCAGTCTTGTTTGACAATGGTATATACCGAAACGTCGCTATAACATTACATAAAGAAGTTGTTATCCATAAATTGTGCCTACTTTATCATCAGTCACCTTCTAAAAACAGCGACAAAACCATTTCCATATCAATAAGAAATATCTGCCCAAATCAGTGTCGATATTACGATTCCGACTATATCATCAGCATGTGTTTATGAATCATTATCAAATGGTGATTATACCATGTGTTCGCGAAAAGGTGAGCGTATCCTACCCCACCGGTGGCACCTGTAACAAACATATACAAAGTCAAGTCAACTGTTCAACTGAAAAAATGTCAATCACATGTCTACCATAAAACTTGAATGTTGCAACCTTGATAAAACAAATTTTGAGCAATAGTTGTATTACGCTCTTTGAAATCTTGGTAGAAAGGGCATTTTATCGATTGTTTCTCAAGCGTTGTGAAATGTAGACACCAAGGACTTGAGCTGCAGGAATATTAATATATATTAAAAGGGAAAGTTGACAATTGGAAAGTTAAAGTCATCTCTCTTGTTATACAGTTCTTGTGTTTTGCCACTCTGAATCTTTATGCATAGATGTAGATATGAAACAGATGAAGAGGTCGCCTTGGTCTTCTTTCTTTCTAGTTCAGGTTGGTAAATCAGTGGAAGGGAATTGGCTATTTGGTGGTTATTGAATGATAGCAGATCATCCATATACCTGAAGCTTAAGTTAAACTTTTTGACCTTGTTTTGACTTTGCCAATCCGAGCAGAGATTCTTATTCATGTGCATAAAAAAAAAGATCAGCAAGAATGGGAGCGCAATTGGTGCCCATGGTGATGCCTACGTCTTGCCTAAATGTCTTACCCCCAAACGTTACATAGATTTTATCACTATAACTGTACAGCCACTGTATTAACCAAGTGGGGGGCACGGGTGGCCCAGTCGTCTGAGGCGCCTCGATTCGCTATGCAGAGGTGCGTCCCTTGGGCTCTCATTGGCAAACTCCCTGTGCAAGATTTTGACTTCAGTTAAAACAATAGATTGCAAGATTGGTGTGATAATGACAACAATACAGGATGGATTAAGAAAGAAAGACTCTACCACTGACCATATATTTTCATTGCAAACGGATATTTATCAAAGAAAAATGGAAGATTTCATTGTCTCTGTCTTGGCTTCTCCAAAGCTTTTGACCGCATAAATCATGAAATGCTAAAAAGCCTCTTATACCGTGTTGTTACGGGTAAATTCTACTCAACAACAACAGCTCCTGTGACACCAATATTTTAGTGTAATTTTCAAAAAGTAAAGTTTGGTTTTCAATATTGTAGTACATGTATGGAATCAAGTCACAAAAACGCAACTACTACAGAAACGCATGCACTCCATGCAAAAGTTGACTTTTATGCAAGCCCCATGCATTTCACTACCCAAGAATGGGTATAAAAAAATGTGCGTTGACGGGATTCCAGGGCATTGTTTAGCATCGTGCTGACAACAACAACTCAGAAAAACAACAAAATTACGCAATTATTCAACATTTCGAAATGCCACGCCTGTCCGAAAATGAGCGTCTGCGAGCCATAGGTATGTGTGAAGCAGGATCGAGTCAACGTGATGTTGCAACACAATTTAACGTCCACAGACACACCATTTGGTGTTTATGGCAAAGTTGGCAACAGGCGAATGCAGTCAGAGACCATATTCGGAGTGGCAGGCCACGCATAACCAATAATCGACAACACAACTGGATTCGAACAACACACATACGAAAACGATTCCAGCCAGCAACAGTGACTGCAAGAAGCATCCCTGGCCTTCGACGAATGTCTTCACAAACCGTATGTCGCCGCCTCAGATGTGCAGGGATTGCCGCCTGAAGACCCACCAGACGTCCCATTTTGACAGGAAACCACTCTCAAGCACGTCAACAGTGGTGCAGACAGCGTCTACGCTGGGCGGCCATGCAGTGGGGACAAGTTCTATTCACTGACGAGTCTCGCTTTCACCTCAGCCACAGCGATGGGCGGACTCGAGTGTACCGACGTCGAGGTGAACGCTACGTCAATCATTGTGTCATGGAAGAAGATCGGACGGCAGCGTTATAGTGTGGGGTGGGATTACAGCAAGACAGAGGACCCGTTTGATAGTGGTAGAGGGAAATTTCAATGGACAGCGCTACCGCGACGGGATCATCGGCCCTGATGCTCTTCGGTTTTGCGTCGTCATGGCCCAGGCATTACCTTTCAACATGACAACGCCCGGCCTCATATTGCTCGATTTGTTCAGGATTCTCTTCAACAAAACAACGTAAATGCCGTCCAGTTGGGCGGGTCGCTCCCCTGATCTCTCACCAATCGATCACATGTGGGGTGAGATGGATCGGCGCCTTCGACGTCAACCACGTGTTCCACAGACACTCCAGGAACTTCGAAACATGCTCCAGCAGATATGGACAGATATCCCACAGGACTTTGGGCGACGCCTGGTCCATTCCATGAGATGAAGATGTGTTGCTTGCCTCGCAACCAGAGGTGGACACACACGCTATTGATTTTTAAATTGGCATTTTGGCATGTTCATGTTTTTTTTATGAAATCACGCATTTTCTGAAGTCAGTATGACAAATTAAACAATTTGAACACTTACAGGAGGCTTTTATCTGTTGCAAACCGAAATTGTTTCAGATTTGGTAAAAAACCTAACTTTGCATTAAATCTTATTTAATGTCACAGGAACTTTTGTTGTTCAGTATATTTATTTCAATTTGAAAGTCGACACGTAACAATATCTCCTATATGTCATTCACACTGAACGTTTGCATCAAAAGACTGTCATGCTGCATCATTTTTATCAATGATGGGTCAAAAATGGAGATATCCTTCACATGTCTGCCATCAAATTTTTTATATCTTTAGTGAGGTCGTGGTTTCTTTGACCTTGATGCTCGTTTGACGCTCTTTGAAATCTAAGTAGAAAGAGCATGCTCGATTGTATCTCAAGAGTTGTGCAATGTAAACATCAAAGGCTGGAGCTGCTGGAATACTGCTCGACAAAAGTGAGTGAGTGATTTTGGTTCGCCGCTTTAACAGTAATACAGTTATATCGCTGCGTGTCAGACGTTGACCACTTCTGTGAAACCCACGAGCACGAGTATGGTGCTGCCAAACCTAGAAATATAATAAGGGCGAACCTGGATTCGATCCCACAATCATAGGTTTCTGGCGTGGCCAAGGGACGCAATTCCGCACAGTGAATCGCGGCGCCTTAGACGACTGGGTCACCCGTGCCCCCTGCTCGACATGAAGGGAAAGTTGACTTGAAGTCATCCTTCTTGTCATACAGTTTTGTGGAGAATGTTTGGTCACTCTGAATCTTCATCTAGCAATTCTCAGTCATCTACAATCTTAGGGAACGGGGCGGTCGGGTAGCCTAGTGGTTAAAGCGTTCGCTCGTCACGCCGAAGACCCGGGTTCGAATCCCGACATGGGTACAATGTGTGAAACCCCTGTTTGGTGTCCCCCGCCGTGATATTGCTGGAATATTGCTAAAAGCGGCGCACTCACTCACTCACTCACTCACTGGGAACAGACATGGCTTTCCGGGTCTTCAACTCCAACACTCTACTACCTCGTCCTTTATTGTTACGGAATAGCATCTATCCTGAAGCTAGAAGACAAACCACTCTAGGGCGTGACCAGCTAAACCAATTCGTAGTCTTGGGCACTGGGTGAGTTTTCCGTGGTCTATAATTTCGAATGCCGCCGCCGAGTCCATGAACGCAGTTAGACTGACCGTTCCATCATCAGCGCCACGTCAAAGATCATCAGTGACACATACATTGTTGTTGTTTCCATACTGTGTCCTACCTGAGCTTGTAGTCTCATTGATTCTTGTCAATCGGGTGGTCAGGCTTGCTGACTTGGTTGATGCATGTTTTCGTATCCCAATGGGGCTGGATCTATGCTCATGTTATCAATCACTGGATTGTCTGGTCCAGAATCGAATATTTGCAGACCGTCATATAGCTGTGCGGTGTTAAACCACAAACAAACAAACAAACAAATCACATTCTGCATGTATGTATATCGATATCACCAAATGAGGTTTAAGTCAGCTACGATAGTTTTGCTTCAAATCTTGCAGAGTTGTGACATTATATTTGCGAACGTTGTGATTGATATTAAGACCATTCAATTAAATAATTATTGTGAGCTATGTTCCTTTACTATTCAGAATGGTTAAGCATAGTTGGACAATCCATGACCGACGTGGAGATGGCTTCACATGTGCCAGAAAGTAGCAGCAGTGTGCAAACGATGGCCAGCAAAACAGCCGTAAGTATGAATAACTAATGTGATATATATATAGAGAGAAATGTATATTTCATTCTTTGGCAAAGTATAAATCCCTTTCCCAAAGAAAGTGTGGTAATCAGTGTTTGTTGATAATTTGACACCAGATTTCCGTTGAGTAATAAACACTGCGCTAGTTATTGTTTCACATTAGGGCTGTTTTCACAGTCCAAACCACCTCATTTGTTGACAAGGTTTTGTGGACATCCTAAAATGACAGGCTATTTTCCTTTGTATATCCATTTCTTCAGAACCACGTGCACTGGTCATCGTAAGATTGTAAAGATGCTGTCTATTTAGAAGTGAAGTTTGAAAAGACTTTATCAATATGTCATATGATTTGTTGGTCATATTAGACGTAAGTCTGAATTGCAGTTTTGCAGATTTCCGTCAGAACCACTTCTTACATCTGCTTGAAACTTTACAAATGTAGTGTTAAAGTGGATTTGGAGCTACAGGTCACCAGCTTTGGTGGCCATCTTCGATTAACTATTTAAACTTTTATTATAACGTCTGCATAAATCAGGTTAGAGACACGGAACGTTCTGGTTAGCAGACACATATGCCCTTTCTCTTCAACCCTCACTTTTAAGTCGAATGAAACTCTACATACAACATGCACGCACATACACTTCGCAGTTTTGAATTCCTTGGGAAATTCCCTGTTCTGTGATATGATCCTCTGCTATTTAAGGTACTGAAAATGACCTCAGAAAATTAGGTACATCGTAAATCTCGCCATGTTTGACACATGACGTAATCACCATTCAAGGCGTTATTTAGTGCATGTTTTGAAATGTAAATATCGGATGTTTACTCGGAGATCTGCATTTCAATCACAGCATATTAGTGATCAATGGTATCTGTATTTTATCAAATCGGTAAAGACCATTCTGAAACGTCACCCCATAACCCCAGAATCTTTTAGAATATTTTAGAAAATACGCAAACACTAACGCCGAAGTGAACTTCCCGCCATATTGGATAGTGTTTACAAAATAACGTTTCACGGATGGCAGTTATGAGACGCCTATCTCATCACGTATATATACTTAGCTGCTATATATACATCACCTCTTTTCCTCATACCTTTTAGAATCAAATAACAAATGATTTTTGTCACCAAAAAAAAGATGTCTAGATGAAATCAAGAAAATATATATTAAGTGTAAAACGAACGCTGTGCTCGCAAAACATAACTGAAACGTAAACAAAGCTAAATTCAGATTTTAAACTGTGTAGCATTTTCTCCTTTTGGGGGGAGAACTATTCGACTATTTGTTGCATACATTGCCTCATGAGTTTTTGAATATGTATTGGAAGATTTTCGCAGGGAATTAGACATATATATATTACAATGACCTGGTAAATTCAACAGAAATCTTCAACGTTTTCGCCCTGCGTGACGCCATTACTGATGCAATATTACGCACCACAACGATATTCATCGGCATTTCTGACTATATCTCTTGTATACATCGAAAAACATGAACACAAATAACAATATACAGACTGCCAGAATGTTTCTGATTACTTACATGACACATTTATGTATATACGATCCCTGAATATAAGTCCTCTTATGAAATCCCACGTACTGTTGTCAATGAACATCCTATTTTGTAGAAGTAGGTTACCGGTAGTGATGTCATACGTCGAAATGATTTTAAATATTTGGTACTTTCTTTGAGGTGAAGGTCGGTGAATGAAAGTACACCCGATCAGTGTAGCCTGCTGCTTGCAGGATAATAATGATGTAGATTTACATCTTTAAATGTTGTTTACACAATGAATTGCACATTGTTGATATTTATCAATATTCAGTATATATGATATTATACGTAGATATTGCCCACAAAATTTATAAATCATCGATAATCTCCTGAACATTGCTTACATAAGAAATTGATAAGTTTTTAGTGTGGTGTACGATATTTCTTTGCTGTGGACAAGGGTTAGGAGATTAAATGTAAATGTAACAATTATTCCGCTCGTTTTGTATTATATATTCAATGGGTTCACCTTTTTCGGGATATTAAAACTGTTTACTTTATTTATCCTTAATTGCGAAACGTATGCATAAAATTAATATCAACCGTACAATATTTCCCGTTGGTCGACCCTTATACGATTTCCTAATAATTCCATACCAAGGGGGCGTTTTTCGCATTTGTTATTGTATAATTCTGAGACAAGATGAAGACAAATAACCAAATAATACAAATGAACAAATATATGTCGTCTATTGAATATATTTTTGTTTCTTTTGAAATGTTATTTTGGGTGTTTGATGTTAAATAGATGCCAAACAGGTGCATGTCTGGTCCAATTAAGATACATAGTAAAACTATATGATTGTGTATCCATTCACGACTTTATTTACATGGTGAAAGCATTTCATATTTTGGCGAATTCCGTTTTACGCAACGTGATTTTCTATAAAATGAACGAAAATACCGTGATATATATAACAATCAACATACCAATGCCGTCTTTCTCCGACGTCGTCATAGACATAAAACCCGCCATGACGTCATATAATATGTGTCATTTTTTTAGAAATTGATTACATTTGATGATAAAGCTAGTGCTCCATTAACAATGGCACAACATTAGTCAATTTGCACTTACATAGTCAGGTAAAAGTGGGGATCAAAGGACTAATGGGCACGTTTGATAGGGCCATCCATTTCCCTTGTCGTTTTTTTTATGAAGTACGATTTCGTCATTTCTCATGTTTTGTTTTATACCTAAATGTAAACAGTTTCTACATCGACATTTGTCTTGGAATAGTTTGGTTCCTCGTGATCAAAACATTACGAAGAGAAACTGACCTGATCCACATCAAAGTTTCACCAATTGACGTGAGTTACAATGCACTTGTGCAAAGCATAGCGGAGTTATGCTTCCTCTTTTGTAGCTGTGAACCTCTGTCGTCATTTGACGACATAGAGGAAAATCCGTTTTGGTCATTTACGCAAGCTTTTTTTGTACTGAATGTAAAACGTTATACATAAGCATACAAAACCATTTTATATATATTTATGTTATTCAGATATTAGTGTAGAGGCACATTACTTTTAAAAAGAGGAGAAATTTGCTGTTTTCACTTACCAGTGTCTTTTTTTCAAATCGGTTTAATATTACACCTTCAGCAAGGAAATGTAATATTGTACAGCTATTGTACAGTAGCTTCTTTGTCGGTGATAGACCCTGTGCCACACGAGGGCAATTGTCGCACAATGTCCACATCAGAACACAACTCTGCATCCAGCAGGCTAAACCGAAAGTGACGTCATGATACTCAAGTGTTCGTAACAGTAATTAGGTGATCCAGAGACAGGGATCCGGACATCCACGGTAGTAACCTATGTGGGTCATTCTCAAAATTGGTCCTGACATCGTTTGACCAAAATGAAATAGCAAAATCCAAACGTTAACCGACTTCACACATGACTTAAAATCCTTGTGAATCCAGTGCACAGATTTATCAAACAGGAAACCAATGACACATTTGAAAGATCAACAGTTTTTATATTTAAATGTACCAAAAGCTGTCCGTGGTGTAACTTTTTTATACTATTATTTAATTACCACAATGTATTACTGTTGTTTCTATGTTGGTTGATACAGTTAATTCAAGCTGTTATGCATAGGCCAGCAGGTTGTGGTTGCTTTGTCTACTACAGTAATGTATTTGTGAGATTACATATTGTTTTGAAAAAAAATATGATTCAAGTAGCAAAGTGCATGTAACTTCTTTCATAGGCATTTAGAAGTTGGAGTACTAAGTAAGGAAAATTATATGCATGAACAACTTCTTTATTACAATTAAGGGCGACGTTTCGTTGTAGGTTCTTACGCCGTTATCAAGCAAGTGATACATAGAGTTACTGACTGATATAGAAGATTTAACGTGCGCTTTCCGACTGCAGCGTATTTCGCACACGGGCCTGGCCGGACCATTTGGTGTATTCCGAGAAGGGTGAAAGTGGTGTGTGCAACCCAAGAGGGGGGTTTTTAGGGGTTGCTTATATTGATTTTTTGAAATTTTTAAATTTGGAATAAATGCCGAGGTGGGTGGAGGAGGGAACTAAGGGAGCCGGGTGAGGTGGGTGTTTGTATGTTTATTGGATTTTGGATTGGTAGATTAATTAGTTTTTAGATGCGCTTAATTAGGTCTGTTTTGATTAGGAATACGTCTAGGGCCTTGAAGTTTTCTAGTATATTTTGAGGGTTTAGTATTTCATCTAGAGTAGGAACCTTATTTAGATTGAGGTTGGTTTGTAGTGTGGTTCTGTGTGTTTGGTAGTGGGTGCAGTGGATGAGTGCGTGTTCTGTGGTTTCAGGTTGTTTGCAGTGGGGGCAGTTTCCTGTGGTGTGTCTTTTAAGTTGTTTTAGGTGGTTATTTAGGTTCGTGTGTACTGTTTGGAGTTTTGTAATTAATCTGTCAATTTTTTTTTATGGGTGTAGGATTTTAGGTTTGGCTAGTGGTTTTCTGAGCACTTTTTTGATTTGGCTATTTGAGTTTTGATATTGATTATGCCATTTTTTTTGGTTATTTTTTGTTTGTTTACACTTTTAATTTCTGATTTTGAGATGGGTAGGTTTAGGCTTATTTCTGGTATTTTGAGAGATAATTTAGCTGCTTTATCGGCGCTTTCGTTGCCGTAAATTCCTACGTGGGCGGGGATCCACAAGAAGGTTATTTGTTTGCCTGCTTTTGTTAGGTCGTTGGAGCTTTTAAGTATTTGGTTTCTTAATTTAGGTCATTTTTTGGTATTTTTGTTTTGGAGGGCTTGTAGTCCACTAAGGGAGTCGGTGAGAATTAGGATTTTTGTGTTGTTTTTAGATTGTTGGTTATGCAGGGCTGAGGCCATGCCCATAAGTTCGGCCGTGAATATAGATTGGTTGTTAGGGAGTCGGTAAGATTGTGTGGATATAACTGGTTGTGTGGTATGGACTCCGAAGCCTGTGTGGTTGGAGGTCGGGTCTGAAGATCCGTCAGTGTATATGTGGCACCAATTTGGCCAATTTTCGTGTATGTATGCAAGTGTGGTGGTTTTAGCTATGTTTGGGTCGGTTTGTTTATTTATTTGGTTAGCTAGCGTTGTGTCTATTTGGGGTATTTTGAGTTTAGGGGTGAAGATATTTGATTTTTTGCAGTTTTGTTTAAGATTTTGAGTTTGGTGTTCATTGAGGTAGTTAGTTATTCTTTGGGATATTGGGGTGAGTAAGGGGTGTTTGCGAGCTAGAGCCTGGTTTCTTGGGCTAATGTTTTGGTTAAATAGGTTTTGGATGAGAGGGTTTGTTTGGGACGCGGCCCAGAAATTAAGGCTTAGATGTTCCCTGCGTAGATTTTAGTTTCTCCTGTAAGGGCCTGAAGTGAGGTGTAGGAGGTGCCATGTTGGGTGCGTGTAATTAGTTTAAGGGCTTGGTATTGTATTGAGTCAAGTTTTTTTAGATAGAGAGTTGTTTAGGGTGTTGTATATGGCGCAGCCGTAGTCTAGTTTTGATCTAATTAGTGTTGTATATATAGTGAGAGGAGGGTATCTTTGGAGGCTCCCCAGTTAGAGCCGGTGAGACATCTTAATGTGTTAAGGTCTTTGCTGCATCTAGTTTTTAGGTTTTGGACGTGAGCCTCCCAGGTGAGGTGTTGATCGAAAATAAGTCCTAAGAATTTGGTTTGTTTTTGGAATTTGATTGTTTGGTTGTTTAGCTGGAGGATTGGGTAGGCAGGTTTCATGTTTTTATGTTTGAATACTACTCCTGTTGTTTTATCTGAGTTAAGGGAGAAGCCCCATTTGTCTGCCTATTGTTGTATTTTATTTAGAGATTTTTGGATTAAGTTTTCTGCCATTTTGATGCTTTTTGTGCGGATCCATAGGGCACCGTCATCCGCGAATTTTGAAGTGTTTAGTTTAGGGGATAAGCCCTCGAATAGGTCATTTATCATTATATTGAAGAGGGTTGGGCTGAGGGTGCTGCCCTGGGGAGTGCCATTTTCTAGGGGACACTGGTCCGATAGCGTATGGTCTATACCCACAGTAATTTTGCGATTGTTTAGGAAATCTTGGATGAAGTTTATTATATGGCCTTTTAGTCCTATTTTTTTTAGTTTTTGTATTAGCCCGTGGTGCCATACCATATCGAAAGCTTTAGAGAAGTCGAGGAATATGCCTATGGTGTATTGCTTGTTTAGCTGTCCTGTTTTTATATCCTGTTCTAGTCGGGCAAGGTTATCGAGAGTTGATCGGCCAGGAGTGAAGCCGCTTTGGTCGGGGTTTATGATGTTGTTTTGGTCTAGGTAGTGCTGTAGCCTATTTTTAGTCATAAGTTCCATTATTTTGCAGAGATTTGAGGTTAGGGAGATGGGCCTATAGGAGTTTGCCTGATCTGCTGGTTTATTTGGTTTAGGTATTGGGATTACTAGAGCTTCCTTCCATGAGGATGGGACCTGTCCGTTTAGGTAGACTAGGTTGTATAGTTTAAGTAAAGTTTGGAGTAGTTTGGTAGGTAAGTGTTTGATTATTTGGTAAGAGGTGAGGTCTAGGCCAGGGGCTGTTCCATTTTTTCTATTGTTTAGTACGTGATTTAGTTCTTCTATGGTGTAAGGTTGATATATATAGAGTGTGGATGACAAGTATATATACAGTTAGGAGGCAATATTTATACAGTAGAGTAGATATCAGATGTGATTATACTGGAGTGGCGAAGCCTGTTATGTAGACACAACGGTAGTAATGACAATCCTCGGTGAAGTCAGTGACATAAACAAAGGATGAAGCCAGTTATATAAACAACAGGATTATGGCTGATTGGGGTCTTTGATGAGTTGATGGTACGCCAGGGGCGATGTCAGAACCTTGGTCACGGTTGATTGACGGATGGACGGTTTGATGTTGATGGCTTCTTGTAGTTTTCTGATTTTGAAGTCTTTGAGGTTGGTGGTAAGGGCTTTGACTTTATCCCACTGAATGCTGTAGCTTGGGTTGTCACGGATTAATGGAAATTATGCTACTGGTGTAACACTAATTAAAAATATATTTTATCGTGTTTTAATGTTGTCCAATTAAAACAATAAAATTTCTTTTTCTGTGATACATGAAAAAACCCATTTCAATCACATTTACTTTTTACATTTCATGAAAGAGTTTCATAATGTCTGTGGTATAACACGTGATTGAATTAACAGTAGTGTTGTGAGGTAATCATGAATTCTCCTTTACATATGTGTTTATAATGAGTTTATCAAAGAACTTATTTCATTTTGTAAAGGATTTATCATGAGTTTACCATGACAATAAAGAAGACATAAATTTGTTTAATAAGAAATTACAACTTAAGAAATATCGCTAAAGTATCAGTGGTGACATGAATTATGTCAGTGGTGTCAAAAAATAAGTGAAATTAAGTTTTTAATTTCCTTTCAGGACTTGACCATATTTCAAATGAATAAAATATGTATAAAATCACGATTTAACTATACTATCTGTAACTTATTATTTTGAACTATTCATCATGTTATGGCCAACAGTGTAACATTACACCACTGACCGATACACCACTGTCGCCGCTTGCATCTCTATGAGTAGAGCTGCTTTCAGTAAAATTGTTGACATCAGTGAGCATTCACATGAAAGTAAATTTATTTACCCCTTCCTTGGCCACAAAAGCCCCAGGCCCTATTGATTAGATAGTCTAATGTAGCAGTAAATGTATCTTGAGGGAAGACTTTTGAATTTTTCAAGACTTACGTATGATTAACTCAACTGGATGTAAAAAGGGCATGCTTGATTTTTGTCAGTATTACTATTCAGAGAAAGATCGGAGGTACATTTGCTGGACCCTTCCATATATTTGTTTCTTCATTAATAGAATGTGACTTTGTGCAATTTTTTCACGATGCTGCGAAGTTGTCTATATTTGTATTTCTGATTCATAATCACTCTTGAAGTACACAAAATGTCTAGTGAGTACAGCGAATTATGTCTCCAACTTTTTTTAATTAAAACACCTTAGTTTTCTTATGTATGTTTGTTGTTAAACGCCGCACTTAGCATTATTGCTGCAATATGACGGCGGTCTTTAAATAATCGAGTCTGCACCAGACAATCCAGTACTTGACATCATGAGTATCGATCTATGCAATTGGAGTACAATGACATGCATTAACCCAGTCAGCAAGCCTGGGCACCCGATTGCGTTATTCGTCTCTAATGACAAACATAGTCGACTCTAAAGACAAGCATGGGTTGATGAAGACCAGTGCTAACTCGGATCTTCACGGGTCAAAACATCTTAGTTATTATCCTTGAAAATAAATGACATCCGTAGCAGATCTGATAATGGTATACTGAAAAGTTTTGAAATAGAGAGAGAGTGATGGAAAGCCTAAGAAGTTTTATAACAAAACACTGACGTATTTGCCATTGATGTTGATTGTAAATTGTTGTTCGTGCTTTTAACAAATAAATCTATTTATGTACGTAGTTACTGGACCCAAAAGTCTTGTATAATGAGTCTGGTATTATCTGCAGGTTCAGGTGAAAGCGCAAGAAGTTGGACAAAGGGACCAGAACCATGAGCCGATGATGCAAGAACCACAACAAGGTGGCTTTGTGTATGTTCCAGACGGCACAGAAGACGAGATCGTTGGGATTAGAGCAACAACAGTTACATGCAGATTTTGCGAAAGTTCCATCTATGATGATGATAAATTGGTACAATGTCCAGGCTGTTACATGACGCAAAAACGGATGAAGTCTGAATGGATGTGCAGTCTCCATTTTCAGAAAGATCCACAGCGGCTGTATTCAGTTAGTTCAGATGTAATGATGAAATGTCTGGAAGGGAGAGACTTAAAAGAGAATGAAATTGTGAACTTTCTTTTGACGTGTGGTAAGATACGTTACAAAACTTACAATGAAAATGATATGGCGATTGGGAATGAAGGATAAACGGCGGATATCTGGAAGGGTGTACCGTGATAGGGTCTAAGGGGACTGTTCGAAGTATTTGTGCAAAATTGGTTCCTCCACCAACGCTTACAACATAGTTTAGTCACTCGAACCTAAAATACCCCTGGGATATGTCTCAGAGATATGATTGGATCTCTGTGTACATATTTGGCTGCAAACACGTTTCGTATAAGAGTATCTATTATAGGAATTTTGCGAAACGTAATACACTTGACCTGGAAATTTGGAACACTTAAAGCTTTTTTCCTAATGTTTATGTAGCTATTATTAGTATTTATACATTCCACTTGTCCCGAAATTCCTTTGAATCAACATTGGTTAAATTCTACAATGTATTTGCGGTACTCTGAAATATGTCTCTTTATATTTTGCGGAACCCTGAAATATATCATTGCATGGCCTTTTATATTATTCAAGAATCGCGGTCATGTGACCTTATCGAAAAAACGTATATTGTGTTAACTTCAAATTAAAAATGTTTAGGACATTAACATGTAGAACTATGTCACACATATATTTGAATTCAGAAGCATGTATTCAGATGACAAAGACTATAATCTTGAGCAATATTACACAGTTGTCTCGATAGCATACCAAAACGACGCGTGTATATCCGGGGAGCAACCCATGCCTGCCTTAAGAGGCGCCTATCGGGATCGGATGGCCAGGCTCGCCGATTTTGTTGATTGGTTTGTTGTTTAACGCCGCAGTCAGCAATATTCCAGCTATATGACGGCGATCTGTAAATAATCAAGTCTGGACCAGACAATCCAGTGATTGACATCATGAGCATCGATCTACGCAATTGGGATCGATGACATGCATCAACCAAGTCAGTGAGCCTGACCACCCGATCCCGTTGTTCGCCTTTTACGACAAGCATTGGTTGCTGAAAACCTATTCTACCCCGGAATCGTCACGGGTACATTTTGTTGATGCATGTCATTGTATCCCAATGACGTAGATCGATGCTTTTGATGTAAATAACTGGATTCTCTTTTCCAGATTCTATTATCTGTAGACTGCCTTGATATAGCTTGAATATTGCTGAGTGTGATGTTAAACGTCAAACAAACAAACTTATCAAAACGACCACCTCCAATGGAATTTACTGTCAGAGTTTTGTGCATTGATGAGGTAGCAGTGAAATTAATGCTTGGCTTACATTTCAATGCAATATTTATCATAAAGTATTTCTGCAATTCGCTAGATGTTAATGGAAATGGAGTCTACATAATTCAATTTGTCTCTAATAACATGCTTTTATGTTTTCTAGAGTAGGTAAACCTCAAAACGTTGGCATAAAGTCAGTCAGTATCAGTTGGTATACTAGTATATATTTTTCCAAAAGAACTTAAAATGTTCTATACTATGTGTTACTGTGTACATGACTACTCTGAGTGTCTAGACCTTAGATCCCGCCGCACACTTAAACACATGTTTCATGAGACTTTGTTCGAAACATGCCTCTGTTCTCCAAGCAGTGAATGGGCAAGGACTCATTGGTTCTATTCTCCCCACTGAGCTTAGAATAATATTTGAGATACAATCTAAAAAGAATGCGGTACTTGAAACTTGCGTGGCTTTGGCGCATTATAATTATAATTATTATACTTATTACATTATTATTATTGTGATTATCATTATTATTAGTAGTGTTTTGTTGTCTCGCAGTTATATCTGATCAATGTATATATTCTCAAAAAGTGTTACCTTATCATTTATTACTGCTGTTGTAATGTCCAAATGAGCCATCAAATTATTTTTATTTTAATTATGCATGATATTTAGATATCTCTAAGTAGAATAGTTTACATATCATTTATCTGTTATATAACTGTATACCAATCACATCTCGCACAATGTTCTTGCACTTGAAAATGAGTGTCGTATCAACAATAAAGTATCTGACTCAAACACCGTCTCTGTGTTCAATCTTAAAACCAGTCTTGACACCATCTACAGTGCTACCTCGAGAACTCGTCCTCGTCGGTGTATCCTTTGTGATGGAGTGGCTGTATACTCTTAAGAAACTTTTGATTATGAAACAAGCCCACCTGATAGATATTTTACACCTGGGAGTGGGCGTTCTTTTTAAAAGGATTTAATAGGAAGGGATATTTGTATTAAGTGGGAAAGGCACAGGGCCTAGAACTGAGCCCTGAGGGTCACGTCTGGAGGAAGAGTTATCTATGATGAAAGTCTGATATCCATCACTCATATATGACCGAACTATTGTAGCGCACTGGCCCTGATGTCAACTATTGTCACGAGGGACTAGATTAGTTTGCTGGGGTCAATGGTGTCGAATCCTGCACATACTCTCAGAAGAACTGGTAATGCAACATTGACCTTAAAAATTCCTTCTCTAATCGTATTAAAAACAAGGGGAGTCTCTGTAATGTGACTTGGGTGACAGGTATGGCTCGTTGAAATTGAACTTGCTGAGATGCTCAGCTAATCGAAGGTAGACTGCACATTCAATATAGTAAAGCGGAAAGTTGTATTTGAAACAGGTTGGTAGTTCTTCAGCTGATCAGGATTGAGGTTTGTTTTCTTGAGCACATTAGTGCGCTGTCTTAAAAAGCGGCTATAGCAACCAAAGAAAGCCCAACGTACCAGATACCATCCTGACTAAAGCTACCTCTGCAGCAGGATAAACACCATCATTTTAGCTAAAGTCATTATTGGCAGTGTTAGGCCGAAAGTTTACATAAAATATATTTGCACTTAAAGGGCAAGACCACACGGAAATGAACCTTTTTTTCTTGTACTTTTTCCACATTAAAAGTGTTAACATAGAAGTGTCATAGACAAAAATATAAAAACATCATATTCAATTAAGATATTTTTTGCACTAAAACGATTTATATTTTTCACATTTACCAAGTGTTCTATTTCCATAACAAAAACACCATGGCTTATGTCCCTTGCAATATGACGTCATTGGTGCCAATTGATAAACATTATGACGTCATCATGCTTTGTTAGAGCCGCTTCACGTGGTGTAGGTACAGTTTTGTGATTCTAGCATCTCAGATGCCAGCCAGAATTGTGTTATGCTGAGTCACCACTGCGCCGGAGTGTGTCGTAGACCATGTTGTTTTACCGCAAACTGGTCCTTGATATCTTTTGCGTTGAGAATAGACAGGGACCAAGTTGAATTGGCACCAATTACGTCATAATCTAAGGGGGATAACTCAGGCCTATTTCGCTCGTAAAACGAAGGCCTCATAACGGCATATCACTTTCACACTATTGTGAGCTTCCTACTTTCACTGTGAAAAAAAATGAGTGTATATTTTCAAACAAAGATACTAACTAATTCTAAAATTGCGTTTTGTTTAGAAAAAGAAAGAAAGTGATTTTTGCGTGTACACTTCCCCTTTAAGATGTGTCTGCATTAAAACACTGACAAGAGTAATATTAAAATGACTGATGTGGTCTTAAAGGTCTTGATACCACCCCCCCCCCCCCCCCCCCACACACACACACACCCGCCCCCCCACCCCCACACACAATTGTTGTAAGATGATGTAAGATGCCTGCTTGTCATTAAGGAGTTAAACCTACTGTGTTTTGAAATTTGAAGTAGTCCCACTGTTGAGTTCTGTTATTCTAATTTTGAACAGAACGCTAAAACAGTAGGTTTATCTCCATTCTACCATGATGTCAGCAACAATTTGGAAATGGTGCTCTTTTGCAACGCTTAACAACACAGTGTACAAAGGTCCGCAATCTCAGAATGTGAGTGAGTAAGTGAGTTGGGTTTAACGCCGCTTTTAACATTATTCTAGTTATATTGCAGGGTATCAAGCTTAATGTGTGAGGAAAGCCCGAAGTGATGCAGGTCTCAGACGTTTACCACTTCGCTGAAACCCAAGAGCACGGGTATGGTGCTGACAAACCTAGAAATATAATTGGGGCAAACCGGAATTCGAACCCACAATCATAGGTTTCTGGCGTCCCTAAGGAACGCAACACTGCATTGCGAATCGCGGCGCATTAGACGACTGGGCCATCCGTGCCACCCTTCCCTTGTAGAGTGACAGTTGTATAAATAGTTTTTAAAATGCTAAACGAATATTTTCTACCACAAACTTTATGAATTAACATTCCACTATGCATTAAAAACGTGTAAGTCTTATCAGTTAGTGAGCAAATGCCCCAAGTAAACAATTTTAAAAAATCAAAATAAATACCTCCCCTCCCCGAACTTGACCTACATCACAGTTACTCAACACCACACAACTGTCAATGACTGACAATCTTGTGTTTACATTCGCCGTAGCAAGTTACACGAAGCAAGATGACAACACTGATCTATGATATGGTTCAACATTAACCTGTAGATTTACTGGGAATGATCGAGCCTGCTGGTACAATATGATTACCAATGGAACTGAGTATGACTGAACAGGCGTTTTTTAGGCTGCAGGCGAGGCGGATGTTTTGACTCGAGGAATCTCCATGGTGTGATCTGTCAATTTCATAATTTCACAGATTCAAAGCAATGAGACCTTTGTGGCCAAGAAATAGGGGTTAGTGTATGATTTTCTTATTTTTGCATGTTCTGAAATGAATTTCATCAAATTTGATGAGCAGTGACTTCAGTGATGTCAGGACATTGTTTTCATGGCCTTTCGAGGAGAGGAGCGTTTTTTAATGGATTTTCCAATCCCCTCCTGCCAAATCCTAACGGTGGTGGTTGACGGAGATTTCATTTAATATCGAATACAAAAGTTTTTTAAACAACATGTTGTCATAAATAAAGTTTCTTCCAACACATTGTTACAATGTTATATTTTACTTTCATTGTTGGTTCTTTCAACCACGATCGAAATGACCGAATCTCATCAGCGAAGCAGTCAGATTACGCCGTAGAACAACATTTCGTCGTCAAAAACATCCAATATCAAACAACCGTATTTCCTCTATTAGACGTAGGACGTCTATTACTTTCGCGAGAGCCATTGACTTGGCATGTATTAGAAACCTGGCTTGTATAAGAAACCAAGCCTGTAACAGAGGGAATATTGATTTACGGTTTACAGTTCCTAGTGGTGATCTATTGGCAGCCATTGTTTTATGAATCAATATGTAGACTATCAATGTATTCATGCATGAAAAGGCTTACTGTATTTACAAGGTGTTTCCGTAGCAAAAAGGAAACCTCTTTTTAACCAATCAGAGTCCAGCATTCTTCAGTGTCATGGTTGATCAAAGCAGAATGAAGGGTTAAATGAGTCCCACTATGAAATGAGGGTGACCAGACAAGAATAGATAGCGGACAATAGGCCACGGGGAGGACACTCTAGATTACACGAATCCTTTAAAAAAAGGAATTTAGACGTTTACATCGAAAATCAAAACGTAAAAGACACGTGAAGCCAATAAATATACATTCTAAAAACATGTTAATAAGTTGAGACGCAAGAGTCTCTATAAAATGGGGGGTTACTATTATTCAGACTTGGCAAAACCTCACCACTCTGATGATTTTGACAAAAACTTTAAACACACCATTGTATAAAAAATTCTTTATATTATGGCACAAAATCGTCATAATCATGATCCACTAGATGATATCTTGTATACAGAAATCCAATCCAAATAAAAAATCAGATCACGTATACACAACCTTAAAAGAGACAAATCTCCAGGACCTGATGGTATCCTAAATGAACACCTGATACTTGGAGTGAGTGAGTGAGTGAGTTGGGTTTAACGCCGCTTTTAACAGTATTCCAGTCATATCGTGGCATGTCAGCTTAATGTGGGAGGAAAGTCCGAAGTGATGCAGGTCTCAGATCGGGTCGAACCTGGATTCGAACCACAAATCATAGGTTTCTGGCGTGCACAGCGAATCGCGGCGCCTTAGACGACTGGGACACCCGTGCCCCCGTATCCCCTCCCCCCCGATATTTGGAGGAGAGGCGCTTGTAGTAACCCTCAAACACCTATGCAATCAAATACTTGCTAACAGTATTATCCATGTACTTTGGGACAAGGTACGATAATACCTATTTATAAAGCAAAAACGACAAATATGATCCACGTAACTACAGAGACATAACACTTACATAGTGTCTATCTAAACTCCTAGAGAAAATCATTTTAAGTAAAATAGAAAAATATACACCAAGTAATCTCCAATCCTTCCCCGATGTTTCACATTTGATTTCAGAAAAGAACATCGAGCAATCATGTCTTTATTCACCATTTTAGAATGTTTTTATTTTTGCGTAGAAAAATAATCACTAGTGTTTGCTGCATTTTTAGATAATGAAAAGGCTTTCGATCGTATTTGGCACGATGGTCTATCTGTTAAGTTACTTGACCTTGGTGTAAAGGCTAAATAATGGAACCTACTTGTCCATAGCTCTACAGACAGCTGTGTTTTTATAGCATACAACGGAGAAAGATCTGGTGAGTTTCCAATTAAACAAGGTTTTGGGCAAGGTCGAGTTATGTCAGCATAGTTCTTTCTCGTTTTCATAAATGACGTTATATGTTAACTTAGGAAAGCAAACGATGGCCTCTCTGTTTATGGCATCTATATACCCTGTGTATTATTGGCCGATGACACAACCCTCTTGCCCTACAACCCCTCGAGGCTTACGGTCTTCACTTGATTCTGTTCGTTTATATGCCAACAAATGGAGACTCACCTATAATGCCTCCAAGGCAAAACTGCAAAACACGCCAGCTTCATGATAAAGTAACCTACAAGTTTGGTGATGAAACAATTGACGCCTCCGACCCCGTCAAATATGGTGGAATAATCACGAACAGTAATTTATCCTGCAACGAAAGAATCATGACGTGTTGCTCAAAAGCAAGACAATATGTTAATTCACTACGATCGCTCAGCCTTAACGATTCAGATCTCCACCCAGTTGCGTGTCTCAATATATGGAAAAGAATGATTTCATCTACAAGCTTTTATGGATGTGAATTGCTACCAGCCTAATACCGTAATGAACTTGAAATGATTGAATGTACACAACGTTACTTTGCTCGTCATATACAATGATTTAAAAGATATCCAACCAGTTCGTCTATTTCTAACTTTGGAATGTGGTCAAAGAATGGCTACACTGATAAATGTAGACTACAATTATTAGGAAGACTCTGTAATAACGATTGTAACTCAATAACTAAAGATCTATTTTGTGCTCACATTGCTACCAACGCTATTGTCAATATTAACTGTCCAGTAAGCTGCATCCTTCTATATATTGCTAAACAATCTCAAGATAACTATATCAAAGAATATACAGGGTTCATTCCCAACTAAATCGGCTTGACGAGCTCTTGTAATCAGACGTCTATCAGAGAATGAACAGTACATTTGGTGAGAGGGACTAGCACAGAGACTAAATCATTCACGGCACCATACAATTCATAAATGGTTACAAATTCATGTTCTTCATAATGTAACGGATCTCTATCCACATTTAGACAACCCTTGCAACTTTGTATTAAGAATGTACATTGTAAATTGTTTATTCATAGCACTGTATAACATGATTTCATTGTATATAGTCAAGTAATTTCATTGATGTATTGTAAAAAAATGTATTTACCTATGTAAAATCATTCATTCATTTATTCATTCATTCATTCATGTAAAAATTCGTTTTCTTTCAAAATGGTAGAATATAGCTAGCAAGGGGGACAGTTTGTCGCGGGACCTTCCAAGGTGGTGGCCGAAGTTGGGCCGGGGATATAGGCACGGAGTCCTTCCGTACGTCCGACCGTTCGTCTGCTTCTCAAAGGGGACAAATTTCCTCCAAAGCCATTTAAGTCAGAAATGAAATTTTCCACCCGGATGTTAATGGTCATGATCTCATGAGTTGTTTACAGAGATATGGCCCGTGCATACTGCGTGAGAAACTACTCAAGTCACAAGAATGAAGTTTGCATGCTTATCTACGAGATGCCTGTCAAGACCGAGTTCGAAAATCGTCCCGTAATTATTTTTTTGCCGAGTTACCGCCATTGTTCTATGTTACTTTAATCGGTGCATAATGTGTGCAATGGGTACAAGTTGTCTCAAGATACCTATCATGACTAGGTAACTTGTGCATTTTGTGTGTTATAATTTCACATTTAATTTTTTTTCTGATGACCGACATCCACACAAAATTAATACCATCAATGAATTAGTCATTTCTACATGGATTGGGAATGGGTTGTGTAGAAGAAATGAGGAACTGCAGTTATTTGGTGAAAATATGGAAAGACGCAGCTACGTGAGAGTCTGGCGCTCTGAATAGCTCTTCAGCACTCCATACTTGCCGTAAAAACCGACTATGCTTGACGTAAGAGGCGACCAACGGGATCGAGTGGTCAGGCTCGCTGACTTGGTTGATGCATGTCACCGATCCAGACTGCCTGAATTGATGCTCATGATATCAATCACTGGATTGTATGGTCTAGACTCGATTATTTTCAGACCGCCGTCATATAGCTGGAATACTGCTGAGTGCAGCGTTAAACAACAAACCAACTAACCAACTGTTAACGGGAATTTTGATTAGGGTCAACTCTTGTCGGACATTTTCGTGGATTGTACCCAACAATTAAGGGCCTTCCTCACCTGTAACCTGGCAATGGTAATTCAATCATTATCCCTGTACTAATGGAGTTGTTACAACGTGGATTGCCTTCCAACGTCCTGCCTGATGGTTGAATCATACAGTTATCCCATTAATGTGTCATGTTATTCAAATACTAGTATAAGAAACACCCACCAGCCTACTGCCAGGTATCTCCCCGTCAACGTTACGAATTACAATGGACAATGACTTTGCAAATTGTCAGGTCGAGGAAAACCATGTTATTCAAATGTGAGAAACACCCACCAGCCTACCACCAGGTAGGTCCCTTTCAACGTTACGAATTACACTGCACTCCAAATTTTGCAAATTGTCAGGTGATAATTTCCACAAAGAAAGTAAGATTGACAATCAAGATTGTCAAACACTGGAGCCGCCGCACATCACACAACAAATATAGTTACTCAAACACACATCGTAGACTCCGTGAACATCATAGTTCCTCAGTCTTCATTTACATCGAAACAAAGCTGTTTGCTCAATTCTCTACCACGTGATTTCAGCACACAAATCGGTTTTCTTACTAAGGGAGACAATTCTATACACACATGTTCTGTGCATACCACTAAGAATATCTTGTTACATATCTTTCTCCTACCGCTACATACGTACACCATAAGTACGTAACAAAGGATGGTTCAAGTGAGCAAAGCTGCATTCTAATCACCGTGCGTCCCTTTTCCCTACAATGTCTTTGATTATGACGTTTTTGATGTCACAAACCATACCCATGAGCTTACGGGGTAAGGGGTAAACGTTTACCACTGCAGTTATTACAAGGTTACGTTCAGTGATCATTTCGCCTCGATACAATCAACAAATAAGGCGTGATCTTAACTATATACAATTTAAACTAATTTTATTTCCACAACACATACATATAGGTAGCTAAATTGCATATAAAGTGACATAAAAACAACTCACTTCTTTAATCATTGCAGTGTGAAAAGGCAATAAATGTAAACCAAACAAAGAACGAACACTGTGTTATGCCGCGCTGTGACTCATAATAGTGTCCACCATGTTTTCTATATATATCGTATGTAAGCTGGGTCATTGTCACTGTTTGTCTCGTATTTTCTCGTAGGCTCTCGCCACCTGGTAGATTGTAGTCTCGTCAAAATGGCGACCAACAATCATCATCCCAACCGGAAGTCCGTCGCTGAAGCCGGCGTTGATGGAGAGAGCAGGGTGGCCGGTGCAGTCGAATGGCGAGGTGTTCGGGATCATGGAGAGGCTGACCTTCAGCAGCTCTGGAAATGAATGTCATCCGTTGAAAAAGATAATCCCTTCAAATTTCAACAGCTGCAAAAGGTAATTGTAACTTCCTTAACCATTAAAGGAACTATCTGTTGTGTACCAAAAAGAGGGACAGAAAAATGTCATCGTCCAACGAACTTGTGTGTGCTACAAGTTGACTATGACTGAGTTCGTTTTTGTGTATTTATGGGTATTTCTCCATTCGTCGAAAAATATGTTAGTTTTGATAGAGTGACAAGATAGAGTTTTACCCTGTTTGGTTATATATTGTTGATGATTGTAAAAAGAATGTATAAACCGCTATCGGTATGGGTCGCATGCATGGAATCAGTACCGGTTTTTGACTTGGAATCGATAACTAAAGATTAATTTCGGTGAAATTAAAAATATTCTCGTATTTGGAAGAAAGTGTTGAAGGTTGTTTGATACAGATAGTTTTTACCCATTTGACTACATGAACTTTTCTTACAGGTCGCACCGTAGTCCAATTAGTGTGTCATTACGAGCAGATGGGGAACGGGTGAATGATGGACACCTGCAACTGCAGTTCCTTCCTGAACTACGTCAATGTTATACCTGCAGGAGTTGCGTCTCTTCCGGGTAGTTTCGATGCCTTGTATGGTAAGGTGGGCATTACAATGACGTCATACTTTTCTAGAACACGGTCGTACTCAGACGTGAGCATCATGTTGAGGTTCTGCCCCTTGGCATAGAACTTATTCTGATAATTTCTGTTGATATACTCCGAGATGAGAGATACTGTTTTCATGACAACTGACATGTCCTGGGGCCGAGCAGCGAAACCCCGATAAGCGGCCTCCTGCATGGATATTGGGTAGAATCCTTTCCAGAAGTAGCCAGTTCCTGGAAACAAGGAATCATATATTTCCTTAGTGGGACGATTGTGACTGGTACAGAAAACTGATGTACCGTAATTGACGCCATAAAGGCACACTTCCTTCTATCTTATCATATTGCAAGATGTGAACGTAAAGCGCATCTCAGAAGATTGATACGAAATTGAAAGTGGAAATCGTTTACCGTTGTAGAGACACCAGTTGAACTGATGTAATGAATCGAGTCTGGACCAGACAATCTCATGATTGACATCGTGCGCATGGATCCATGCACTTTGGATACGATGGAATGCATCAACCAAGGCAGCGTGCCTGACCACCAAATCCCGTCAGTCGCCTTTTACGATAAGCATGGTTGCTGAGGACCTATTCTATCCCGGAATCTTCACTTGGCAACTGTGTTAGGAAGCTATGTGGCTCCTAATTACTATTTACACCTGTCACGCCATGGGTGGTCCATTAATGAGTGCAAACAATATCTCTTTATATATATGAAGCATACATGCTATATATACATTAATACATGAATATCAAACAATATATATACCATTTCCCTTCACCATGCAATTGTAGGCGCCTTGCAGACAGATAGCATTCCAGATGGCAGGACCTGAAAGATTTCAAGTAAGACGTGTGAGCGGCAACGTGTTTATCCGTATTGGAGACCTGCATGGCCGTCTGCCTCTGAGGAACGGACAGGTCATAATTAAATTTGAAGGTAATCTCGCGATACTGACCAGACACCATACAATCCGGAAGTGAACGATTAGTCTGGACTATTCGTCAGTTTTACTTTACCTCGCGATGAACCTATAGTTATATGGAAAGAAAATGCAATAATTACGATACTGTCAGCATTCTATGAACGTGGTATTACCATCCAGAGTTTGTGAGTGAGTTTGGTTTTACGCTGCTTTTGACAATATTCCAGCAATATCACGGTGAGGGACACCAGAAATTGGCTTCCCAAATTTAACCCATGTGGGGAATCGAACATGGGTCTTCGGCGTGACGAGTGAACGCTTTAACCACAAGACTACTCCACCGCCCCCTTACCATCCCGATGTATGGGCAGTGATACCTCCTCCACCTCCGCCCCTGCTTCCTTCAGTCTATCCACTTCTCTCCTCACTATCTCCACGACGTCAGGCTCCGTGCACACGTCAAACCCTTCCTTCAGCACGCCGATCTTCTTGCCAGAGATGCTCGCATTTACCTTGTATTGAGAATAAACATGACACTGAAGTCGTCAACATTTGAGCAATATCCCATCCCGTGAACTGATAAGGCATGGGTCTGTCAGACCTATCGTCGATCGTAACTACAACGTTGTGATTCGAACAATCTGGATGTTGTATTGTGGATCAGGGTGATGTTGTAAAAAGCGATCTTGGCGCTAAGGCGATCGTTACTCCCATACCTTAACATGGGCTTACGGCAGTCATAGCGCTACGGCTGTTTTGTATATTGGCACCCATGTCACATATCCAAACTTAAGCCTCTCTAAGATTATGATTAGGAGTACCGACAGTCGTATCACTATGGGAGAGCACAACGTGGTATAGATGTGGCAAATGTCAGCAATGGGGGAACACAATGTTTCGTAAGGTGAGTGTACCCGTATACTCGAGACTAGAGTAAGTAAGTGAGTGTGTTGTGTTTAACGCCGCTTTAAACAGTATTCCAGTCATACCACGGAGTGTCAGCTTAATGTGGGAGGAAAGCCCGAAATGATGCAGCTCCCAGACGTTTACCACTTCGATGGAACCAACGAGCACGGTATGGTGCTGACAAACCTAGAAATATAATCGGGGCGAACCGGAATTCGAACCCACAATCATAGGTTTCTAGCGTGCCTAAGGGACGCGATTCTGCACAGCAAATCGCGTCACCTTAAGGGGCATTCACACGGTACAACTAGTTGTATACAACTTGGTGTATGCAATTAGTTGCACAAACTGAAGTTGTATACAACTCCGCATTCACACGGCGGCGAGTTGCATACAACTCCGGTCTCGCGAGATCTCTGACAAAAAGCCTCAGCTGTCAATGTTCCGCCAATTAGACGATAAAATCCAAATGTAAAACAAATAGTTGTCCACACATGAGTTATACATTAATAAAAATATAACGTGACGAATTTCCTTCATTCGTACATTTACTTTAATTTAAGAAATGAAGGGCATGTTTTATTTAACCTATCTATATAAATTTGCCACAATGAATATTTCACAATTCTCCAAAGGAAATATGTATATGCTGCAGTGTGGTACATTCACCAGGCATCTTTTAGGAAGAATAACACGATGAATGACAATTTCTGTGATAAAAAAACCAGCTGATTATTCTGAGTTTCATAAATTCTATGGCATTTTAGATTATATTAGTAACAGTACTACATACATGTACCCATTTTGCAGCAGTGCATTATTTTACTGGGTGAAAAGATATTGAAGAGATATTCAAATTATAATTCAAGATTGAAACAGTAAACTACTTCATAAACTGAATGCGTTGTGTGCTAGTTCACCCGCACCTCCAAGAAAATAACAAATATGTACAACGATGTTGATTTTGACGTATACTAATATGACATCACTACCGGTAACCTCCCGTCATAACGTAGCGAGTTCACTGATAGCAGTACGGGGAATGTTTGGAGCAGGTTTTACCGTGATGCTGGGATCACATACATACATAAATGAGTCATGTAAGTTAAGTAATCAGAATCAATCTGAAATCAACAAGTTTTTATGTTTCCATTCTCGCTTTGATACTTTGTGGAAAGGCAGACCAATACCGTCGTCAGTGTGTGTGATTTTGCGTCAATATCATGGCGTCACGTGGAACGATTTCTGTTGACTTTTCCAAAAAAGTATCTAGACTCTAATTATTTATTCCTCAATTTTTGCAAGGACTGCATAATCGTAATAATCCGAGCTAATATACGTGTTGTAAGATGTAAATCCCGTTTCGTCAAAAAGGCCAATGCCACTTTTATAATAACTGTTGGTTGGCGCGAGTAATAAAAAACATGGCGACCATTGCCTATGACCAAAACAATTCATCGTTACCTTTCATCAAGCTTTAAACAAGCAATTGTCATAACAATACGTAACAAATTGACGACTAAATCTCTCGGAATAGTAGAAAATGTTAAGGAAAACTATAAGATTGCTTTGTTTACATTTTTTTCAATGAGAAGAGCACAGGGTTTGGCTTCACACTTGAATATTGCGGTTGATTTCATTTGGACCGTTTGTATTGGTGACTTAGACAAAATGTCATTTGATTCTTAATGGTATGATGAATTCAGGGATGTATGTATCGTAGCTGAGTGTGAAATACATGTGATGTGATGGGCATCTCGTCAAACGCGAAAAGAACCGTGATTTCCCAACGCTATCAACATGGCGGTTCGGTCCAGAGTTTTTGTTTCGAAAACGAATATAGGATTATTGGAGTCTTTTTGGAATGATGATTGGTGTTTTGACAAAGAGCAGAAACCCAATGTTTTTGTAATTGAAATTCTCATGTACCTATACCTTATTTAAATAAATAATGACATTTAGAACAGTGAATTGGTAAAATGCGAAAATGGCAATATTTTCGCTGTACACTATTTTCAGATGTCGTTAGTGATACATATGCTTTGCCTAACATAGTTGTTAATGGCATCACATAATAGATAATTCCCCTCAGAATCTAAAACTGTGACGTTTATTTGTGTGTATGATGTATTTAAAGTTTTAGAAACGTATATGGACCTAATCTCACCTTGGTCTACACTACAGTATATACAGTCACATAGCCTGTCGTTTCAAATAACACTATAAACAGTTTAACCTGGAGAATTAGACCGATGCAAATGTCAAAATATATAATTTGAGACAGTGGTACCTACTTTTCATGGGTCCTTTATTGAGTGGTGACACTTTGGATACCGAAAAGCAGAACTTACCGACGTGAATCGGAGCCATTTTTGTTTACAAATTGACGTGTAAATGTCACTTGATTTTCATACGCGTTTTGATTGGCTGCGTACGTACAACTTGTCGCATGAAAATAGAGCATATCCTATTCCGTACAACTCACGTCCAACAAGTTGCATGCGTCAAAAGTTGGACCGACTTGCCCGTTCACACGATGCAATGTGTTGCATGCAACTAATTGTATACAACTAGTTGTACCGTGTGAATGCCCCTTTAGACGACTGGGCAACCTGTGTTCCCTCGAGTCTAGAGACGTTCATTGCGAAGCAATAGCAAGGACGGTAGCTGCATCCGTTTTCATATCTGTACTTACAGACTTCTGGTTTGATATCTTTTCCCGAATTTTCAACAGTTGCATTTGGCCGCAATATGTCCGAAACGTTGTTTTGTTTAGTCTCTGTTTCATAACATTATGACAGGCCAGACATATTCCAAACAAGCGAGTCGTTTCATAGACTAGAGTAGTTTCCCTTTACGAAGGGCAATTGCTCTGGCGAGTTGACCAGTGGTTTGCCGCAAAAGGCGATCACGGACAGAAGTGAAAAATCATGTGTAGGCATTTTTCTTTTTGCCTATATTGTCGTTACGCCACTGTGGAAAAAACAAGCTTCTGTTGGAACAATATTGACTATTGTCACTGTTCGAGTAACTGGTCACTTACCTTACGTATTTTATATGACATTATATGATTATAGCGCCTGTGTTTTGGGATGGTAAATGTGCTGTATTAGAAATAATTGCTATGCACTCAAAGCTCAAAGGCTCGCTCAACACAGTGTTTATTCCTAATACCTGATACTTACCATCCCCAAACTGTGTCTCCTGAGGCCGACCGGCAACACACTGACCTGGTCGCTGTAGGGAGGGACTTTGAGGCCGACCGGCAACACACTGACCTGGTCGCTGTAGGGAGGGACTTTGAGGCCGACCGGCAACACACTCACCTGGTCGCTGTAGGGAGGGACTTTTAGGCCGACCGACAACACACTCACCTGGTCGCTGTAGGGAGGGACTTTTAGGCCTACCGACAACACACTCACCTGGTCGCTGTAGGGCGGGACTTTGAGGCTGACCGGCAACACACTCTCCTGGTCACTGTAGGGCGGGACTTTGAGGCCGACCGACAACACACTGACCTGGTTACTGTAGGGCGGGACTTTGAGGCTGACCGGCAACACACTCTCCTGGTCACTGTAGGGCGGGACTTTGAGGCTGACCGACAACACACTCACCTGGTCGCTGTAGGGCGGGACTTTGAGGCCGACAGACAACACACTGACCTGGTCGCTGTAGGGCGGGACTTTGAGGCCGACAGACAACACACTGACCTGGTCGCTGTAGGGCGGGACTTTGAGGCCGACCGACAACACACTCACCTGGTCGCTGTAGGGCGGGACTTTGAGGCCGACCGACAACACACTCACCTGGTCGCTGTAGGGCGGGACTTTGAGGCCGACCGACAACACACTCACCTGGTCGCTGTAGGGCGGGACTTTGAGGCCGACTGGCTGTCTGGGGTCCCTACCTCCATCATATCCTGCTATCACCTACAATTACAGGACCAAAAACGTTACTTTCTCCGTGACAACTTCAGGCTAGTCAATGAAAATGCTGAGAATTTACATGTTTTCTCTTCGGATACCATGAAATATGAGGACCGTAGTAGCCGTGCATTCGCCAATTAATTCTTTATATATATTGTAATGTATCGTTTTCAATCGTAATGTATCGTTTTCTTATGATAGGTTGTAAGATTATACGAGTCCCGCCCACCTCTAGCAATAAGGCGTTGTCTTCGACAGTTCTTGTCATTGGTCCAAGATGGTCCAGTGTCGTCTCGAGAGACATGGCTCCGGTGTAAGGAACCAGTCCATATGTGGGCTTCAATCCCACAATGCCACACCAGCTGGCTGGTATCCGGATGGAGCCGCCCTGGTCTCCTCCTATGGCGAGGTCAACAAGGCCCTTAGACACCTGTCGGGAGATGAACACATGGTACCGAGTGAAACATATTGAAACTGGATACTCCTGAAGCGCTCGTTAAATCTCCATCTTCATTAATAACTGTTACAACATATTGTTCCGACAAAGAAATCCGAGAGCTATTAATTCGTAGCGATGCAAAAATAATGTCACGACAAAACACACACACTAATACACAACAAAGAAGAGAGAACACGGTTTCCTGAAGTTCAGAAAAGTGATATGTTCAATGCAGTGAACATAACACTCTCAAGGAACTATTGTCATACAAGAGTTACCTCCCTTAAACACAAACTGTTGACTTCCTTTCTACGTTAGTTCCACATTGACAAGGCAAAATAATGACAGATGATCATATATGGAATTAATATCGCTTCTTTTCCTTTGTTTTTCTCTTGTAAATGTTTCCATATAAACTGTTAATTTCTTAATTAACTCGTTTCGTTTCGCAAAGCGCCATTTTTGCTACTTAACAACCAGCGTAACAACAGCGTGCTTGTAGATTTCTAGTGTATTTTTCTTCTAGTTGATTTTTATATATAATCATATTCAAATGTTTGATAAAGAGTTTGAGTGACCTCAAATATTTTTTGTTACTTTTGTGTATAATTGTTCCAGATTTTGCAAATACAGAACTACTGTTTAAGTCGCAAATACAAGGGGTGGTGATACGTCCGCCGGTGCTAGGTAAGGAGAAGGTTTTACATTTGTAACAAAATATTTTAATTTCGCTAGAGACAAATACCCAAAAGTTTATATCAAATAGGATATTTCATGTGCTTAGTGAAATATAATAAATATAATGTGCATTACTCAGGTTTCAGGAATAGGAGCCCTAGTGTTACGACTCCCTAATAACCTAGTCAGGCTGTCCACATTAGAACTATTGTTCTATTCATTAACACTTTGAAGCGACGAAATTACATGTTTTCCACATTCGTCAATTAAAGGCGGAGCTCTGTATCCCAGACATCGTCCCCAGGCAAGGGAGATAACTTACTATAAAAGTCCGGTTTCCATCCTTGCCGAACTAGTCTGAAATTTCTGAGTCATAACTTGTCTGGACAAACGAGTCTATGTATTTCTAATCGAAATCGCGTGACGAAAGTACTATCCTGTTCGTAAAGAACGTGGCGATTTTCGTGCATTTTTCTGTCCATTGCAGGATTTGCAAAACATGTCTTTGTCAAGTGGCCGTCTACAGATATATTCTGAATCGTTTCGTGTATTTAATCAACTTGCTCCAGTGTCGTGTTACGATCCACTTGCAAAGGATGTCCGTGAGGCAGGGCATGACAAACGCTTCTGAGATTAACTTTATCAGATCGTCTTCAGTGGGCGCCGCCATCTTGTTTGTAGGTGGAATCTGATTGGTCAATAGGAAGTACAAAGAAGGGACAGAGCTCGTGATAGCCAATAGTGGCGCTGCGTTCGAGCCATGAAACTCCGGCCTAGTTCGGCAAGGGTGAAAATTGGACTTTATAGTCAGTTATCTCCCTTGTCTCGGGAAGACGTATCCCAGGATGCTGTTCAACTGTACACACCAGTGCTGCACTTCCGCCGCTTGACCCGCCTGTAGTCCTGGTCTCATCATACGGGTTCCTGACAGGGCCACTCGCGCATGTGAAGCTACTTCCGCTGACGCACTGGTTCTCAACGGACGTTTTGCCAGTGATACGACCCCCTGTTGGGAAATGTTGCATGGTCAAGTTTCTTCAAGTTTCGTGAGATAATCGTCGTTAATCGAGACTTATTGTCCTTTTTATCTGGCGTTGACGTTTTCTATTATAGTGTTAATGTGGTTCCTGTTCCTTTACCTGCATCGAGGATCCGTGTTACCAAAGTGGCATCGAACTCAGGTGTGTACCCTTCCATGAGAGCTGCACCGACGCCCATGGGGACTCCAGCCACAGCGACGCAGTCTTTGATTCCGACTGTTTTACCTGCCAGCTTGCCCTTGTCGGCGCCTTTGATGTCACAACGACGATACCTACATACATGTTTAATATACGATATGCAGAGAGTGCGTTTTGATAAAACAAGTGGTTTCGGCGTCATTGATTTCACACGTGTCACCATTGACCTATTTGTCAAAAGGAAATCCTGCACTTCCAAATGAAAGGTACTTGTCATGTAAACTGAGGGGAAACTTGAAACAACTGTTGTTAAAATTGATTATGCCTCTTTCACCATCCAAAAGTAGTCAGTGGGTGGGTTATTTTGGGTAAAAATATACTGGTTCAAGACTGTCGTAAGAAATGAATTTGAAACCACATGACTCCACCGTGTTTGAAATGTTGTAAGTTATTGATTTTCAAAGATAAGATTTCTATATCAATCAGCAGTTGTATATTATGCCATTGTTTTATAATTTCTAAAAGTTTTTATATGAAACTATATTTTTTAAAAAGAACCACGTAGAAGTAATCTTTAAGTGCAAATACAGTTCATGTTTTATGTTATCTCTCTCACTTAAATATTTTCATTTGAACTTCAAACTTATGATAAAAGCAGCTGAGAGGTATAGTCTCTTATGCCCCTCAGTATATTTACGGAAATAAGTAAAATCGTTGTTGTAAAATGAATAGAAATACATTTTTGTCAAATGAAAGGAAAATGTTATCTTTTTATGCATACAAAATTTTAAAAATACATTGTTGTTAAATTAAAGGTACATACATTCGTCGTCGTGACCTCCAAACTTGGGTAGGTCAGGTAATCACCCGTCACATGTACGTCTTTCATATAGTGATGTACATGCATCTGAGAAGGTGTATGCCCACAATAACTCAGTTCTGGGAATAACAAAGTGAGGATTGTTTTACGCTGATTTTATGAATATGCCAGCAATATTACGACGTGAGAAACCAGAAATGGACTTCACACATTGTGGGAAAACGAATCCGGATCTTCGGCGTGACGTGTGAACACATTGACCACTTGGCTACCCCATCGCCCCTGTGTGAAAAGGCCGAAGCGACGCCTGTTATTACGACTTAAAACAAACTAATATTATAACTGAGTTTACGCGACGACTTCCTTCAGTGTCTGCAAGGGTGATCAACAAGCCCCTTCCCAGTGCGTGACACCTTCGTTACACTCTCGGTATAGTATAGAGAGCTCCGGGAACGTACTATCGCTGTGGGGAGCATGGGTGATCAATGTACAAGGGAGATCACTCTACAAGGGAGATCACTTACCACGCATTATAGGGATTGTCAGCCTGAGCCGGTTTGTAGCCCGGGGTTCGAGGATAATTTACCGGAAGTGAAGGTTCCTGTAGTTGGCATATCCTCGTTAACCCATCAGCTGTAACCTTGAACTGACCTTCAAAGAAACAAAGTGATGAATATTAGTGAGAAGTTAACACTTAACGTCACATCGGCAATATTATCTCCATATGGAGACAGAAGTCACGTTAACAGCTGTCAACATTGACGTTAAGAGAGGTTGATATAACATGTATATAATTGTATCATTATTATTCAACGTCACACTACTTTGTTTGTTTGCTGTTTAACGCCTCGCTGCATAGTCCAGGTATAAGACGGTGGTCTATAAAAAAAATGAGTCTGGCCGAGACGATCCAGTGATTGATATCGTGCGCATCGATCTACGTAAGTGGGATACGATGACTTGCATCACCCAGGTCACCGAGCCTGACCACACGATCCCGTTAGTCGCCTCTTACGACAAGCATGGGTTTCTGGAGACCAATTCTAAACACCAGATCGGTAAGGTATGACATTTGTGTTGCATTTTTGATCTTTAGCTTTTAATATATCCCCCCTTAATATATGTTGCTTTTATTAAGAATATGGTAACTTGTATCTCTGTTCAAATACAAGAACCATTTCACGATGAAATAACCTATCTACTTAACCCATGAAGATCCGGGTTAAAATAGGTTGTCAGCAACCATGCTTGCCGTAAAAGGCGACTATGCTTGTCATAAGAGGCGACAAAGGAATCGGATGGTCAGGCTTGCTGACTTGGTTGATATACGTCATCGTATCCCAGTTGCGTACATGATGCTTATTATGTAAATCATTGGTTTGACTGGTCCAGACGCGATTATTTGCAGACCGCCGTCATATAGCTGGAATAGTCTGGCGTTAAACAACAACCAACCAACCAACACGCTGTCCGGAGTGTAGACCCATGCTTGTCATCAGAGCCGACTATGGAACATCGTCTAGTTACAATGTGTGACCTTGGTGATTGTACGTTAGTGTGCAAGCCTTGGTGCCGTTTCACGAAAGCCTCTTAGCGCTACGACCTCCTAACCGCTGCGACCTAGTTTGGGATGTCCTAGAGACATGTTTTACGACCGTTTCACAAAGGCATCGTAAGCCCGTCGTAAACCCCTCTTCATGTTTCTCCTGTTCAAAATTTCTTTGATTCTCAATAGTGTCTCCATATTAGACGCTGATTTAGGATGTCGTAAGCTAGTTACAAGTGCCCCTAACCTATCGTAGATTAGGAGGTTGTTTACGGTGGGGTGTACAGTTAGGAGGTCTTTGTGAAACGGCACAAATATTTAAGAGGTGCTTTACGACGTGGTTTAGGAGGTCGTAGCGCTAAGAGGCTTTCGTGAAACGGCACCTTGAACGTCTTGGTAGCTGGTCAGCGGGTCACCCATGGATCAAGACTCGAGTACATACACGCCGCCGGGATATAGTGTTGATTAACCTGTCCTCACTCACTCACGGACGAGGCGGCACATAACAATTTAGACACTTTTGTGACACTATCAAGTACGTGTTTGATGATCGAAAGTTCTTCACTAACCACAAATGGCCTCCAGTTCCTCTGTGGAACATTTCAGTCTGAGGTCCTCAGATAGTTGCTGAAGCTCCTCGACAGACGGACAGCAGACAGCCGGGGAGTGGAATAAGTCTGTAGGAAGATAGTAGTAAGTAAATGAATATTAGTAAATAAAAAGAGCTGGAATATTGCTGAGATCGGCGTCAAACAAACAAACAAAGTAAATAAGATCAACAAACATAATAACAAAGGTGGGGGGCACGGGTGGCCCATTAGTCTAAGGCGCCGTAATTTGCTCAGTTCCGTCCCTTGTACACACCAGAAACCTATTATCGGGGGTTCAAATCCCGTTTCGCCCAGATTGTCTTACTGGGTTTGTCAGCACCCACTCACTCACTCACTCAAAGCTGCTTTAAACTAACTCACTCACTCACAAGACATATACGCCCTGCTTCGTCAGACATGTTAACGTATGCTAACAGTCTGCAGAATCACAGTGTCAATTTCCCTAGAATGATGGCCAAACTTTGGTTGCTGGTAATCTCGAGGCCATTTTTGTTTGTAACATCATGAATATTCCAAATCTACGTCTGTGATAATCTTGTTGTTTTGCTGTCCTTTTTGTACTCGTATATGTGTACCATTAATAAAGTCACGATATTGCTGAAATATTGCCGATGTGAGTATAAACCTTAACTCACTCACTCACTCACTCATACTTTTCACACAGATTGCCGAAATGCCCAAGGGACACAGATGCACAACCGCGTGCTGCACCGCTCCCAGGAAGGTCACATCTCCACTGGACCACCAAGCTGTATTTGGCAACGTCTAATAATATCTACATGAACATGATAATGTCTTAAAGGCGGATACAATGTGTGAAGCCCATATCTGGTGTCCCCCGCCGTGATATTGCTGGAATATTGCTAAAAGCGGCGTAACACCATACTCACCCACTCACTTAAAGGCAGAAGAAGAATTATCAAGTATTAACAGTTTAACTGTGAGGTGGAAACGCGTTTTTATGAAATACATCGCGATAAAACTCTTTAAAAACACATTCCATTTATATGCTCCAGTTGATCTGGGTCGTTGCTAATAACATATTTAGCAGATCCTGCTGTAGCTAAAAGAAAAAGGACTTGGAGATAGTTGAGAAGACTAACTAAATAAATAGTATTCGTTTGTTACGGTGGTTTTGTGTGCATAGACGAATCTGGAGGCGACGTATCGACAGTACATGCAGACCAGGCAGATCCGGATATTTGTCATTTGGACATTTTAATGTATCATCACTCGTCACCTCAATTAAGGGAGCACGGATGGCCCAGTCGTCTAAGGCGCCGCGATTCGCTGTGCAGAGTTGCGTCCCTTAGGCACGCCAGAAACCTACGATTGTGGGTTCGAATCCCGGTTCGCCCCGATTATGTTTCTAGGTTTGTCAGCACCATACCCGTGCTCGTGGGTTCACCGAAGTGGTAAACGTCTGAGACCTGCATCACTTCGGGCTTTCCTCCCACATTAAGCTGACACGCCGTGATATAACTGGAATACTGTTAAAAGCGGCGTTAAACCCAAACTCACTCACTCACTCACCTCAATTGCAACTCGATTAAGATTGGAAAGGCATTCGCAACGTCTCATTTCGTCATATGGAGTTAACATAAACAAACTGACGTCCAGCTTGAAACATGCTCCTAAGTTGACAGACGATTGTAGAGGCGGGGGCTATGGTCACTGAGGCATACGGGCAAGCGGTCACGGGAAGGTCAGTCTCCACACAGCCGGGTCAGTTACCAGTCACAGTGGTCTTGTGTGAAAACATGAGTTGGCTTGGTCGTACAGGGTTTGGAGTGGTATTTGTTTCTTTTTTCAAAATGTATTTCACTTAAGGTGGCACGATTTTACAACAGACGCTCAGGACCACGTGGCTTGTCTAACGGGTCGTAGTTTGTGCAGGCTTAGTGGACATTACTGGGGAAGAGATTCTGATATTCACTCTATCATTACATGGTCCATTTCCTGATGTTTGTTAATAATTTGTACATGAAACTCTAGCTCCTTAACGTAGCATGAAAAGTACAAATCGTTTCAATAATTTCACATTTATGCACATAATGTTTTGACTCAAGTAGAAGATAACTGAGCATCGTTTCGTTGGTGGACACACTCATTTTCACTCCAAAAAATATTTATCTCTGTTACTATTAAATTAAATATCATTTCATTATATTCCCTTTCATCCATTTAAAAGGATGACCCAGTGGAGTGGTATTTCAGTGATATTACAGCGTGAAGCTCAGACAAGTCGTAGACGTTTGATTCCAAAAGTTTCGAGCACTTCAAAGACGCATAGGGATTCCGGGCTAGAATGGGTCCCAGCAACCTTTGCTTGTAGTGTGAGGCGACTACATGGATCGGGTGGTCAGGATCGCTGACATGATTGAGTGTGTGTCATCATATACAAATTACTTTGATCGGTGCTCATAGGTGTGATCTTTGGAGTTTCTGGTCCAGGCTCGATTATTTACAATTTTCCATATAACTGGAATGTAGCGTTTACTAACAATCAATCAATCGATCGAGAAGCGCAGATCTGGACAGATAATTACAACGCCGTCTAACACGTCATGCCTAAACTCTTTATGTCCACCTATGGAATCGGAGACCGATTAAACATGGAGCAGATAATTAGGATGTGATGAGTATCAGTCATTTGTTGATAAATGGCAATACTCGTTTTAATATAGTACTAATTATATGGTTATAAGAACACTATAATGTCGATTTTAATATTTGCCGAACAGTATATGCCCTGTCAATACACATCCATATCTAAACACCTTGCTCTATAAAACCTCTGTAACGTGTGCATATTAAAGATATAACGCTGTTTCAAGTGATTTGAATAAGTGGGAAAATACAATACACATTTAATAATACTGCGCCAAGAATAGAATCCAGCGGTCGTCGTGATGGTTTATTAAAGTATATGCTTATGCATGTAACCACGCTACAGAAACTCTCGCTGATGGAAGAGCCGTGATACCACCTACCTGTTGCCTCCGCCATTGCTGAATGTTTCAAGGTGAAGGTCAGACGGTCGATGACAGAAATACCCGATGGCTCGTCACGGTCAGTGAACACAGCCAATACAATCGGATAAACTGGGATGTCCACTACATGTATTTATCGACAGCTTAGCTTTCTTTAGTTTTGCGTTCAACTCTAACCCTAAAAAAACATGAAATTATTTGTCTGGGCAATTTGATGTTATAGCTGTGATGTATGGGTATAGTTTGATGTGTAGGTATGGATCGGAGATGTAGGGCAGGTGATGGTGTGTCGGAATGAATATGAGGTCTCAATGTTTGGTCTTGCTTCATTTGACAGGAGGGGAAATTTCGTTGTTTATAAAACTGACAAAAGCATTCATATAATTATAAAATATACTTTTAAAAAAAGAAACGCAATACGGATATTTGTGGCCATAAAAGCAAAATTAGCGGATCAAGAGGTGCAAAATGAAGAGGTTATAGTGTCGGTGACAAATCTCCCGGAAAGAAATGATCACAACAAGGACATGCAAACCATTAGTCGGGAAACACGTATGATTCGGAAAAACACACTCAGTGCATTAATACAATGGCAATGAAGCTGCATGTTCTGCACGTGCAGCAGATCAACAACATGCCAAGATTAACAGAAGTGCAAAGAAACAACGTCATAGGCCGCTTGCAGGCAGGGGAATCCCGATCAGCTGTAGCCAGGGTTTTCAATGTAGCGCCCAGCACCACCACAAGGCTATGGGATCGGTTTCAACAGCATAGGTCAATACGTGATCGGCCAAGGTCAGGACGACCAAGAGCAACCACCCCTGCCCAAGATCGCTACATCTATGTGAAAGGACGACCACAGTTTCCTCAACCGCATGCCAAATACCGTTTAAGAGCAGCAGGTCTACGAGCAAGACGTCCTGTTCCTGTCATATTGAGTCAACAACGTCGTCAGCAACGACTACATTGGTGTCGTCGACACAGGGTATGGCCTCATCTGTGACGAAATGGCGATATGCAGGCAATAACAAATAGCTTCGTTATGTGTTTTGTTGCGTCTGATCTTGCATACAAGAGACAGTGCCGAGAGTGACAAATGCCACTACACGCAGTCACCGAACGGTGCGTTATATCATGCGATCACCAGCACAACGGGAATTAGCGTTTAGTAAAGGGAGAAACCCTTTATCTTATACTGTACTTTGAGGTGAGGTGCGGTGAGGTGAATTGGGTTTAACGTCGCGTCCAAGATTATTGCACTTATTTAGCGACGTGCATGTGTGTGTGGTTGCTTGTACTTGTCCGGACTAATGCCGATTTATAGTGCTAGCCCACTGAGATACCATGCCGCAGTTTAACTTGAATACCCCACTCAGACACAGTATACTGACTCCCAGCTGACCAGTCCTTGTTTTAGCCCCTTTATGCCGAGCGCAAGACAGGGTAACAACAAGTACCATCTTTATACGTCTTTTGGTATGACGCAGCAGGGGATCGAACCCCGGATCTTCTGCACTTCGGGCAAACGCTCGACCACTAGACCACGGAGGCGGTCACTGTACTTTGTAGAGGGAACAAGGGAACGTTTAACGCCATTTCTGTTATTAACTCATGGACGTATGTGGGGTTACAGCTAAAACCATCGTTTACTATGTTCTGTAGGTAACATATTGTCCCAACTAATACAACGTTGGGGCTTAAACTTTCGCCAGCAGGTACACATGTGGTATACATAGTCAAATGTATGCAAATGTTTGTACTTCTATCAACCACGGAAGCCATTTAATGGCTTCACTGAAAATCTTTGACCGGTTCTGTAATTGCCACCTTTTGTAGATTTAATAACTGCAGTGTAATAACTTTCCGATATTTCCACTTCTCATTTCAAGCGATACCACTTGGCATTGCTTCATTGTCGGGATATCACACCAAGCATCATTGTTTGTGACGTCACCTACTGATAACATTACATCATTTGAACAATTGGTTGACGTCTTTAATGTTTTCTAAGGGGCTTACGATGACGATGAGTATTGCCAAGAAACTAAGGGGCTAAGATACTACATACATGTACGTGGTCTGAGGGCTAAGATACTACAGGACAGTATGGGGTCTGAGGGCTAAGATACTACAGGACAGTATGGGGTCTGAGAGCTAAGATACTACAGGACAGTATGGGGTCTGAGGGCTAAGATACTACAGAACAGTAGGGGGTCTGAGGGCTAAGATACAACAGGACAGTATGGGGTCTGAGAGCTAAGATACTACAGGACAGTATGGGGTCTGAGGGCTAAGATACTACAGAACAGTATGGGGTCTGAGGGCTAAGCTACTACAGGACAGTACGTGGTCTCAGGGCTAAAATACTACATGACAGTACGGGGTCTGAGAGCTAAGATACTACAGGACAGTACGTGGTCTGAGAGCTAAGATACTACAGGACAGTATTGGGTCTCAGGGCTAAGATACTACAGAACAGTACGGGGTCTGAGAGCTAAGATACTACAGGACAGTAGGGTTTCTGAGGGCTAAGATACTACAAGACAGTACGGGGTCTGAGGGCTAAGATACTACAAGACAGTATGGCGTCTGAGGGCTATGATACTACAAGACATTAGGGGGTCTGAGAGCTAAGATACTACAAGACAGTACGTGGTCTGTGGGCTAAGATACTACAGGAGAGTAGGGGGTCTGAGGGCTAAGATACTACAGGACAGTAGGGGGTCTGAGGGCTAAGATACTACAAGACAGTATGGCGTCTGAGGGCTAAGATACTACAAGACAGTAGGGGGTCTGAGGGCTTTGATACTACAAGACAGTAGGGGGTCTGAGGGCTAAGATACTACAAGACAGTAGGGGGTCTGAGGGCTAAGATACTACAAGACAGTATGGCGTCTGAGGGCTAAGATACTACAAGACAGTAAGGGGTCTGAGGGCTTTGATACTACAAGACAGTAGGGGGTCTGAGGGCTAAGATACTACAGGACAGTAGGGGGTCTGAGGGCTAAGATACTACAAGACAGTATGGCGTCTGAGGGCTAAGATACTACAAGACAGTAGGGGGTCTGAGGGCTAAGATACTACAAGACAGTACGTGGTCTGAGGGCTAAGATACTACAGGAGAGTATGGGGTCTGAGGGCTATGATACTACAGGACACTATGGGGTCTGAGGGCTAAGATACTACAAGACAGTAGGGGGTCTGAGGGCTAAGATACTACAGGACAGTATGGGGTCTGAGGGCAAAGATACTACAGGACAGTATGGGGTCTGAGGGCTAAGATACTACAGGACAGTATGGGGTCTGAGGGCAAAGATACTACAAGACAGTAGGGGGTCTGAGGGCTAAGATACTACAGGACAGTATGGGGTCTGAGGGCAAAGATACTACAAGACAGTATGGCGTCTGAGGGCTAAGATACTACAAGACAGTAGGGGGTCTGAGGGCAAAGATACTACAGGACACTACGTGGTCTGAGAGCTAAGATACTACAGGACAGTATGGGGTCTGAGGGCAAAGATACTACAGGACAGTAGGGGGTCTGAGAGCTAAGATACTACAGGACAGTAGGGGGTCTGAGGGCTATGATACTACAGGACACTACGTGGTCTAAGGGCTAAGATACTACAGGACACTATGGGGTCTGAGGGCTAAGATACTACAAGACAGTAGGGGGTCTGAGGGCTAAGATACTACAGGACAGTACGTGGTCTAAGGGCTAAGATACTACAGGACACTATGGGGTCTGAGGGCTAAGATACTACAGGACAGTATGGGGTCTGAGGGCAAAGATACTACAAGACAGTACGTGGTCTGAGGGCTAAGATACTACAGGAGAGTATGGGGTCTGAGGGCTTTGATACTACAGGACAGTAGGGGGTCTGAGGGCTAAGATACTACAGGACAGTAGGGGGTCTGAGGGCTAAGATACTACAAGACAGTATGGCGTCTGAGGGCTATCATACTACAAGACAGTAGGGGGTCTGAGAGCTATGATACTACAGGACAGTAGGGGGTCTGAGGGCTTTGATACTACAGGACAGTACGGGGTCTGAGGGCTAAGATACTACAGGACAGTATGGGGTCTGAGGGCTATGATACTACAAGACAGTAGGGGGTTTGAGAACTAAGATACTACAGGACAGTAGGGGGTCTGAGGGCTAAGATACTACAGAACAGTACGGGGTCTGAGAGCTAAGATACTACAGGACAGTACGGGGTCTGAGGGCTAAGATACTACAAGACAGTTTTGCGTCTGAGGGCTATGATGCTATAAGACAGTACGGGGTCTGAGAGCTATGATACTACAGGACAGTACGGGGTCTGAGAGCTAAGATACTACATGACAGTAGGGTTTCTGAGGGCTAAGATACTACAAGACAGTACGGGGTCTGAAGGCTAAGATACTACAAGACAGTATGGCGTCTGAGGGCTAAGATACTACAAGACAGTAGGGGGTCTGAGGGCAAAGATACTACAGGACACTACGTGGTCTGAGAGCTAAGATACTACAGGACAGTAGGGGGTCTGAGGGCAAAGATACTACAGGACAGTAGGGGGTCTGAGAGCTAAGATACTACAGGACAGTAGGGGGTCTGAGGGCTATGATACTACAGGACACTACGTGGTCTAAGGGCTAAGATACTACAGGACACTATGGGGTCTGAGGGCTAAGATACTACAAGACAGTAGGGGGTCTGAGGGCTAAGATACTACAGGACACTACGTGGTCTAAGGGCTAAGATACTACAAGACACTATGGGGTCTGAGGGCTAAGATACTACAAGACAGTAGGGGGTCTGAGGGCTAAGATACTACAGGACACTACGTGGTCTAAGGGCTAAGATACTACAGGACACTATGGGGTCTGAGGGCTAAGATACTACAAGACAGTTTTGCGTCTGAGGGCTATGATGCTATAAGACAGTACGGGGTCTGAGAGCTATGATACTACAGGACAGTACGGGGTCTGAGAGCTAAGATACTACATGACAGTAGGGTTTCTGAGGGCTAAGATACTACAAGACAGTACGGGGTCTGAAGGCTAAGATACTACAAGACAGTATGGCGTCTGAGGGCTATGATACTACAGGACAGTAGGGGGTCTGAGAGCTAAGATACTACAAGACAGTACGTGGTCTGAGGGCTAAGATACTACAGGAGAGTAGGGGGTCTGAGAGCTAAGTTACTACAAGACAGTAGGGTTTCTGAGGGCTAAGATACTACAAGACAGTACGGGGTCTGAGGGCTACGATACTACAGGACAGTAGGGGGTCTGAGAGCTATGATACTACAGAACAGTTCGGGGTCTGAGGGCTAAGATACTACAGGACAGTACGGGATCTGAGAGTTAAGATACTACAGGACAGTAGGGGGTCTGAGAGCTAAGATACTACAAGACAGTAGTGGGTCTGAGAGCTAAGATACTACAAGACAGTACGTGGTCTGAGGGCTAAGATACTACAAGACAGTATGGCGTCTGAGGGCTATGATACTACAAGACAGTAGGGGGTCTGAGAGCTAAGATACTACAAGACAGTACGTGGCCTGAGGGCTAAGATACTACAGGAAAGTAGGGGGTCTGAGAGCTAAGATACTACAAGACAGTAGGGTTTCTGAGGGCTAAGATACTACAAGACAGTACGGGGTCTGAGGGCTACGATACTACAGGACAGTAGGGGGTCTGAGAGCTATGATACTACAGAACAGTTCGGGGTCTGAGGGCTAAGATACTACAGGACAGTACGGGATCTGAGAGTTAAGATACTACAGGACAGTAGGGGGTCTGAGAGCTAAGATACTACAAGACAGTAGTGGGTCTGAGAGCTAAGATACTACAGGACGGTAGGGTTTCTGAGGGCTAAGATACTACAAGACAGTACGGGGTCTGAGGGCTAAGATACTACAAGACAGTATGGCGTCTGAGGGCTATGATACTACATGACAGTAGGGGGTCTGAGAGCTAAGATACTACAGGACAGTACGGGATCTGAGGGCTAAGATACTACAAAACAGTATGGGGTCTGATGGCTAAGATACTACATAACAGTACGGGGTCTGAGGGCTAAGATACTACAGGACAAACCATACTCACTCTGTGTGTTGGGACATGGTGGCATCACAGCTGACTTGCCGGACATCACGTGATGAGTTGTGTTGTCTTCTAGCTGTTGATGACGGTATACCACGTGGGTTAAGGATGGCATTCTAGCGATGCTTTACTTGGTGCAGTGGATGTAGGCGAGTCAACATGCCCCGCATCACCGCCCCCTTGTGTACTGCCATCATCATGTCAGGTAAGTCTTCCATACAGCTGAACTAGCGGAATCGTGATATGTTCCCATTGAATGAAATACACGATTCGTTTTAGTATTAAGTATTTAGCAATTTGAAGCATTCATTGTTTAAAACAGTGGGGATAACAGACAAGAATAGTAAGGCTGGGACGGGTAACTCGGGTACCCGGGTCGGGTGGGTCCTGAGTAGGAAAGTAGTAAAGTTGGACTCATCCCAGCTCTAAAGAATAGTTCCCCGCACTCAATGCTTGTCCCCATGAGCGGAGACTGTTAACAATCAGGTGTGTCCTGGTTGACCGGCCCAGATATTTACAGGTCTTTACGTGATGTAAATTGTCATTCAGGTCCAGATATTTACAGGCCGCCATAATGAAGCATCGCTTTCAGGTCCAGATGTCTGCATGCCTATGTGGTATAGCTTGTGTTTCAGACCCAGATCATTACAGGCCGCCGCGATTTAGTTGGAATATTGTTGAATGAGTAGGACAACCTTCAGTCGCTCTCTTTAGCTCTTTAATCCTTGTCCAAGAGTTGTGTAGGGAATAGATTGATATCGTAAAGTGTGCCCGGTGTCATAAGCACTTACTCACATATACAGTGTGCATTTTGCATTGAATCGGTTTCTTTAAATATTACATAATTTGTAAACACTCTTTGTTATGAATCACAGTATTTACTCCACATACACACAGAATGTGAAATGTTAGTGGGTGAGTTTTCCAGTTATATCACGGTGTGACAGCTTAATGTGGGAGGAAAGCCCGAAATGATGCAGGTCTCAGACGTTTACCACTTCGGTGAAACCCACGAGCACGGGTATGGTGCAGACAAACCTAGAAACATGATCGGGGCGAACCGGGATTCGAACCCACAATCATACGTTTCTGGCATGCCCAAGGGACGCAACTCTGCACAGCGAATCGCGGCGCCTTGACGACTGGACCACCCATGCCCCGGTACAATGTTACAACGGACTACAAAGTGGTTGTGTTGTCAAGCGGATGAACGTGTTTGATTTCCTGATGCATCTGAACTACGTCCCTCACTCCCTCCATTCCCATTGGATGAAAACCAGCGAACCCGTTTATCCCTATTTCTGAAATCAATACTGCGTGGTGATTTGCTGACTTGTATCAACATAGTTCTATGGACACGCGTTAGTGCCAACTCGTGGCGAACCTGCATGTTTTCATTTCTGACATCAACACGATATGTATGTGAAAACATACAAGTCATTGCTGGCATTTCTCCACATATTTCAAGGGGCATGTGTTTGTCCATACTGGGGTCACCACGTACACATCTGTCACAGAAACACGTGACATTTAGACACCTCTGCGTCAACTCTGATGGCGTGTAAACAATATGCGAATGGAAGTATTATCAAAACAGCAGTTGGATTTAATGAGTCCGGCTTCAATAGTTACGCCGTTCTTATAAGACTTGATTATGAGCTTTCCATTTGAAAGGATTTTGTTTTCGAAAACTCAAGAAAATGCTTACATATTTTTTTAAAAATCGTTATTTTGAAAGCCATAACATCACAGAAATAATTGGTCCTCTTTTGTCAAAAAATGACCCAGGTGACACAGAAATTATCTGCTATCATGGAAACAACTTCAAATCAGTCTGAAGTACTTATAGATGACCCAGGGTCATAATGTAATATTTTGTATTGATATTTTGTGGTATTATCCTAACTTCTTATGTATCTGTTTATATAGTTATAGAATATTGTCTCCGTTTCTACTTGGAACGTTTGCGCAATGAAAATTCTTGTATCTTGTATGTTTGGATAGTGTGTGTGGAAAACACGCTTTTATTTATTTATTTTTGTTATTTGCATGCCACCTGCGTATATGTAGATATGTTTCTCCATGTTATGACAACTTCACCAGTGTTTACTAAAATACATTTTTTCCCGGGGTTAAACAGGTTTGGAATATCAGTTCTTCAAACACAGGAGTCCACGTGGATCCACAGCATTTTATTTCGTGAAGTTGAGGCAACAACATAATGGTACGCGGCGTTAAACAACAAACAACAAACACCATAATGGTACAACTACACCCATTGGCACCTCGAAGTTGTTAGTCAGCCAATATGCCAGGCTGACTCTCACAAGCATTTTAACTTGAATTACCAATATAATCACTGTCAAACTGCCACGTATCGTGTTATGGTACACGGATAGTCAGCCTGCTGTAGTAATATAAAAAAGCGATAAACCCTTTCCATGGTCATACAGAAACCAAGACTCCTCCAATGCTGCAACCAGGATGTCGCTGTGATCCTGGATAGTAAATGTCAATTCTCCTTCGCGGCTTCTTGTCTCGCACAGGTCTTATGTCTTATGTCTTATTCAGGTCGTATGGAAATGAATAAACAAACGACAAAACCCTTTCAATATTCACAAGAAATCTCATTTGTGCGATTCCGACTTTATCTCTGTACTTCCTGGATCCAGATAGGAAGCTTGTTCATTTACCTTTGTCATGAGGGATGGTGGTGTTATATAGATGACAAATAACATGTTTGACAAAATGAAATTGGTTCTTTTCTGAGATTGCTAAAAGGATTTTTAGTTTTTGAGAAACAATATGGTATTAAATTCACTTGTCTTAAATACGCTCTGTGAATATTAAGGAAGTCTTTCTTTGATTGTCATGAGGATTAAGGATTTGAAACAGGGATGTGGTGGTACATTTGCTGGACCCAGCAATATATCTCTCTTTGTTGGATTTTTTTATGAAGCTTTGGAACCCAGTACAAAGGAGGTATGATCATGTATCCAGGTTTTAGAGTCAAGTCAAGAGTTGATAGAACTGATGCGTGTTTTGGGCAGATTCTTTCTCCATTAACACTCTGGCCGAATATGTTGCAGTGTTTGATATGGCACTTATACGACGTTCATTTTGCAACAAATGATGTAGATATGATCACATATGATGGTGATGTTCCTGACGCCTTTTTCAGTGGGAACACACTATTTTGTACAGAATCTAGTATAGACATGTTCATGACCTGTTTATAAGTTCAGGTGTTTATAGAAGTTCGTGGTTGTGTTCAACTATTTTTGGACTATATTTTGTAATATATATTACTTATACTTAATGCAATGTATGTTGTTAGATTCTTCAAGTCTTCAATCAAAGTCTGATTTGTATTTTCATCGATTCTATTCTTTAAAACATACGCACAATCAAAATTGGTAGTAATACAATCAAGCTATATTGACCTTGACATTGCCATAACTATTGAGGCTTACCTTTATATGTAATAGTCTTTTTACAGTCCCGTTTTATAGGCAATACTTAACGGTCGATGTGTCGCCGTGCGTGACGTCCTATTTTCATATCGGTATACTGCCTGAGAGTTATTTTTTTAAACGTTGAGTATGCACGTGTACACACACATTGTCAGGACTGTGTCTTCTATTTAAGCAATAAACGACGAGTGGGAGTTGTTTCTCGTACAATAAAACACTGCAGGGAGAATAAACCATGAAGTGGTTTATTCTCCCTGCACGAGAAACAACTTCCACCCGTCGTGTATTTCTCATTTGAGATATCAACATGATGTACAGCCTCTTCAAGGATGTTGATAAAATGTACAAGCTTTGAACATATTTTCCCAACTGTTAATAATGATGACTCCCTAATTGAATCCGACCTCGGAAATGTCAGACAAGTCCATTTCACGAACAGGTGGGTTAAATTTATTCTCACAAACCCCTTCATCTGTACCTTTTCTCCTAATACCGGTTGTCATATTTCTCCCACTTTGGGATGCGATCGTTCGGCCACTGCGTTCTTCTGCGAGGACCCGTGAAATCCGGGGTCGAATAGGCCTTCAGCAACCTATGCTTGCCGTAAAAGGCGACTATGCTTGTCGTAAGAGGCGACTAACGGGATCCTGTGCTCTTGCTCGCTGACTTGGTTGATGCATGTCATCGATCCCAATTGCGTGGATTGATGGTCATGATATTAATCACTGGATGTCTGGTCCAGACTCGATTATTTACAGACCGCCGTCATATAGCTGGAATATTGCTGATTTCGGCGTTAAACAATAAACAAACAAATCACATACACAGTCAAACAACAAACCAACCACCACCCAAATCGTCTGCGAGGCCAAGCTACATCTATTGGGAATAACTTACTAAACATTTTCCTCTCAAAAGTAAACTTTGTTCAGTATATGACGTCAACAAGTTGCGAGCGCATATTCGAATCTCCAGAAATGACGTCATGATAGAACAATTCAGTAAGGATAAGAATTTATGGATGGACAACTTCTTTATTACAATTAAGAGCTCTGCATCGCATCAGGAACGTAAGATGGTTGGAAGAATGGATGTATTTGTTCTCAAGGTTGTTGAGTCGGTTGATGGTTGAGATTGCCACGTCTCCATGTAGACGTGGCAATCTCAGTTCATCCATAAATCCTTATCCTTACTTAGTACTCCAACTTCTAAATGCCTATCAAAGAAGTTATGATAGAACAATGTTTTATCGTGAAATGTTTTGTGTTTCTTTTGAATGAGTGATTTTACGTTCCTCTTGCACTGTCCATGTTAACATGTACCTCCCACACTGTGTGTGTGTGCGTGTGCGTGTGCGTGCGTGTGAAACTGGAGTTGAATGTTTTGTCAACGTGCTGATGATGATCATCTTTCATTGCAGTCATCCTTGGATGTCAATGTGAGACTTTCATGTCTCGGTTCCTCCGATGCCGGGGTCAAGTCCGAGACGCGCACCTGGCAACCTGTGCATCAAGCGTACAGGGCAACTCATCAGCAGCCCTCACACCACTCACTATCGACCTGCATCTACTGGGGCTACCGGAATCTTCTACACACATCCTAAAGGGTGCTCTGGGAAGATTATGCAAGTCTTTGTGTGTTCTAAACTACTTCCTTCAAACAGATTCAGCATCAACTATGTGTAAATATCTCCATTTTATCGGGCTGTGGAATCTAGGTCAATTCGCAATTATAGCTCCGTTTGAGCTGAGACCACTGTGATCTCTCGCATCAACTTTTCATCTTAGGGTGCTTCGGAACTAAGCTTAAGCGAAAGTGAATTACTGAGTGAGTCTGATTTTACGCCGCTTTTAGCAATATGCAAGCAATATCACGGCGGGGGACACCAGAAATGGGCTTCACACAATGTACCCATGTCGGGAATCGAACCCGGGTCTTCAGCGTGACGAGCAAACGCTTTAACCACTAGGCTACCCGACCGCCCCTTAAAGCAAAGGGTCCAGTAGCTATTATCAATATATACACGGGGTATGTACACACGTTAATATGGTTTCTTTTAGTCATCCGTGGGTGTTCCTTGGCCGCGGTGATATCAGAATATGTTCCAGCCATGCATGGCTGTCCTAGGACCATAACGAGGTCGAGAGGGGGGAGGGGGGTGTCACAATGTGTGACCTGGCTTATGAGTCATTGTTCGCCAATCACGGGATTTCCATGCAAACCGAACCACCATGCATGGACTCGACCATAGACAGACTACCGTGATATAAGGAAGAGAATTTATGGATGTCAACTTCTTTATTATGAGGAACGGGGGCACGGGTGGCACAGTCGTCTAAGGCGCTGCGATTCGCTGCGCAGAGTTGCGTCACTTGGGCACGCCAGAAACCTATGATTGTGGGTTCGAATCCCGGTTCTCCCAAATTATGTTTCTAGGTTTGTCAGCACCATACCCGTGGTCGTGGGTTTCACCGAAGTGGTAAACGTCTGAGACCTGCATCACTTCGGGCTTTCCTCCCACATTAAGCTGACACGCCGCGATATAACTGGAATACTGTTAAAAGCGGCGTTAAACCCAACTCACTCACTCACTATTATGAGGAACACAATGTTTCGGAGTATATGCTTACTCCTTCATCGGGTTATTTACCTGACATCCGTATCTTACTCTTCCTTCCTCACTTCTAAATGCCTTTCAAAAACTTACCGTGATATAACTCTGTCATTCCCAGCTGCGGTGTAATGACAGTTACTTTTTAAATATTTTAAAACTTTAAACTTTCTCTTTTACTTCCTTAATGAATTTGGACCCCATTTGTTTCTGGTGCAATAATGGGTCACTACAAGTATATACAATCCTGCTAATTTCTCATATTTATAGAGCCTCGATGCAAAATGTAAATGTGCAAAATGTGAACTTGTTTATCATTTTGAAAACGATAGTTTTATCCATAGATACTTTTTCCAGCGACAAGGATGTTGACAAGAAACTATCTGACTGTTTGCGGGGAAAAGGTGTTGAAATGCCTTCCACCTAAATGGCACATGACGATACTTCCTAGCCAGAATATTGCTGAGTACAGGAACTACCTCTGCAAGAACAGAAATGGTAAGACACCATGCTATTTCCCGACTACAGTATCACTAGAACGGTTTAACAACATCACACTAGATGAGTGAATGAGTTTGGTTTAACGCCACATTGAACAGTTACCAGTATATCAGCGTGATGTCATCTTCCCGAGGCAACTAGGCTGGTATTATGGAGTTACATTTTGGCTGGACTAACGAGTCTATACAAAGTCCAATCAAAATCGCGCAACGAAATCGAAATCCGGTTAGTAAACTGTCGTGCAGATTTCGGTCGATTGCAGGATTTGCCAAGCATGTGCACCGCCAACTCGTTGTCAGCAGATATTTTCTAAATCTTTTCATGTTTTTAATCAAGGTGCTCACGTGATTTGATGCATTTCGCGATGCAAGACCCGTTTTATGACAACATAGATCTTGATTATCGATCAGATCGTCCCGACTCGGCGCCACAATTTTGTGTGAAGCAAACGCAAGTGATACGAGAGGTTGAATCTGATTGGTCAGTAGGAGAGGCATAGAAAGGACATAACTCGTAATAGCCACTGGTGGCGCTACGATCGAGCCCAGGAATTCAAGCCTAGTTCGGCAAGGGTGGAAACTGGACTTTTAAAGTCAGTTAACTCTCTTGCCTCGGGAAGATGATGCTAAGAGGACAAAATAAGTTCCATACGATATTTACAGTTATAGAAGCCGGCTGCCGAGGCCAGAGTCAGAGGACAGGAACCTGCCGACAGTTTCGTCTTCTCCGACTAGATCAATACAACTGAAATTTGACTTGAGACCTTTTCACTTCAACCATTCTGAAACCTTTCATGGGCGTATGTTCAGTTCTCTGAAAACATTTATATATTGACCGTATGTTGACCAAGCATTTCGCGAACCCCTGGGCCCAATTGCATAAAGCGATCTTAGCGCTACGACTATTGTAAGCCTATGTTAAAGAGTGGGAGTTACGATCATCTTAGCGCTAAGATCGCTTTATGCAAGTGGGTCCTGGTGTCATCACTGATTTTCATATGCAGTCGAACCCCGTTATCTCGAGTGAGTGAGTGAGTATGGTTTTACGCCGCTTTTAGCAATATTCCAGGAATATCACGGCTGGGGACACCAGAAATGGCTTCACACATTGTACCCGTATGGTGAATCGAACCCGGGTTTTTCGGCGTGACTAGCGAACGCTTAAACCACTAGGCTACCCCACTGCCCTCCGTTATCTCGAACCAAGCGAGACCGTGTTGTAAGTTCGAGACATCCGGACATTAGAGGTAACGAGCATGAACACCCAGACAGATAAAGTGATAGTATTAGAGCAATACGATTGCATACACAAGAGATTCAGAACACAACACGGGTATGTGATGACAAATTGAAATGCCTTTCGCCAGCAATTAAATGACAATTGTGACAAACTATATATATACAGTGTACATATACCGTATTAGGCATAGCTGCAGTCACTGTTTAGTCTGTCCACTTGATCAATGCCACTCCTTGTTTTAAAATATGTTTTATTCAATTAGAATACTCTCAGCTCAATCTTGTTAATTCACAACTATGATATTGTGAGAAGCGTCGTGCGGCTTTATTGCCTTTAATCCTACTTTGATTAGCACGTGTTAATGTTACCAGGAAGTGACGTCATGTTTTTACTTGTATCCCTTCAGGATATTTCCTTTGTCAATAGCGATTGCCAATACAATTGGTTTAAAAGGTAAATACATAACTGGTTGAATACTTGGTCTAAAATGCTCTGTACAATGATATATGTATGTGTTGAGAAAGGTAGTAGATGCAATTGCGCTTCTCAAAACTCTTAATGAGACTTGCCACCATAGAAATCAAGGTTTAACATTTCCACAGTGAAGTGAATGTTGGGACCCAGTCCAAGGTTCTATGTATTTTATCTCGAATTCGAGATATGCGGGCAAATGTATATTGTAGCGGCGAGGACAAGAACTTCCGATAAACCTTGACCATTTGGATGTCACCAAGAGTCAAATGCTTCTTTTCAATCAGTTTTTGTATTCATGTGGGTATAGCAATGCTTTCATGTGGGTAACACAATGCTTCTCAGATCCCTCTGTGGCCTAAGGCTTATTTGCGCGGACCAGTGTCAGGGCAGTATAGCTATTGCCTGTAACTACAATAGCTGTTCACTGTTTATATATATCTGCCCTTGGATTGAACCTGACCTGTAATCTTTGCAAAGTCAGAATGACCCAGTGTGGATCTCAACGTATTTATTCCTTATTCCTTAGAGGGATCTACTTTCACACGTAAAGTCACTCAAATAAAGTGGTAGGCGAACTATGTCAGTAGGTACGTTGATATCGAAATGGGTATTTATACCAATCAATTAATTACGTCTAATTGATTAGCTAATTGCCTTCCAATATCACAAGATAAACGATTATGTCCTGCTACGTCCAAGCTTCGTCCTTGCTGCAACATCGACTAGGAATTACGATGGACAATTCAAAGAGGAATATTACAAATGTCAGGAGGCGTTTGGAATTTATCTGATACACTAACACTAATTGGCTACTGGTATGCTTTGGCAGTAAATGCCGCGCATGAATACATCAGCGAAGATTACATAGTTCCTTGTGTCAAAATTAACAGCAACTTTGATACACTTGCGACAAATACGATTCTGTGTTCATCTGTACGTAATTCATTAGACTAAATAAACTTTATAATGCAAAATGCTAAGCGTTAGCCAAAATCATTAACTTCATTGCACCTAAGCTGACTGTCACAAAGTTAAAATGGCGGACGTCACTACGAACGCATAGCTCGGCCCTGATTGCAAATTCACACAAATATGGATACATGTCGAGCTGCAAGGGATTGTGATCTGTTTGTTGGAAGGTATAAGTATTTGGCGGCCGCCAGATGAAATATGGAGGCATACAGTGAAACATGATCTCACCAGTGGCGGGTATGGGCCACCGTACAAGAGAGACATCAACCAAATTCTTTGACAGTACATGATTCTTGAACTATCGTCTAAACGATCTCATCTTCAGACAGGGGTCACGGGTGGCACAGTCGTCTAAGGCGCCGCGATCGCTTTGCAGAGTTGCGTCCCTTGGGCACGCCAGAAACCTATGTTTCTGGGTTCGAATCCCGGTTCGCCCCAATTATGTTTCTAGGTTTGTCAGCACCATACCCGTGCTCGTGGGTTTCACCGAAGTGGTAAACGTCTGAGACCTGCATCACTTCGGGCTTTCCTCCCACATTAAGCTGACACGCCGTGATGTAACTTCAATGTTAAAAGCGGCATCAAATCCAACTCACTCACTCATCTTCAGACTTTGACCTTGAGGATAACTTTGACCATTGATATTATTGACCAAAACATCCCCAGGCTATAAAGGGGCTGCAAATGATATGATATCACATTATTTATGACATATATGACAAGACTTAATACATCCCCATTGGCCATGTGCATATATGCACTCTTCACTCATGTGTTAAGTATATTAAACAGTTCATTGCGTCGTCTTGCAGTTATCCCTCTCTGATGGACAGATGCATTCATTCGCTGTTTCCTAAGTGTTCGACACAAGCAGCCACCATCATATCGGAATCCACCAAGAAGCTAAGGAATCCAAAATGCAGCCAACCTACTTCTAGCAGAGCGAGCAGCAGGGGTACAACCGCTCTTGGCACCAAGTTGACACTGCTCTTGTCGGTGGCAGTGCTGGCGACGGCAGAACACCTGCATCCAACATACAGCTTCACCTGTTAACTATCCTACCTGTATTTTGAAGAACTGATGTTGAGCACATGTCTGCTTTCATTGAATTATTACTTTTGTCATTGTTGTTCACACGAATGCTGGTTTTAGAAGGTACACTTTTCTACGTTTTTATTTGTTTGTTTGTTGTTAAGCGCCGCCCTCAGCAATAGTCCAGCTATATGACGGCGGTCTGTAAATAATCGAGTCTGGACCAGACCGGGCCGGGGCGTGGTCTTGACATTCTAGTAACACGTGAGCAATGGATTCAGGTTGATTGCAAGATGGACAAACCTTGTCATAGCGCTTTTTGCGACCGAGTCTGGGGCGTGAGATGGCAATTTCAGCTTTCCTTTCATCTGAGTATGAGTTTTGATTTTGGTGGATCTTGGGTTACATTGGTCGCAGGATGCGCTCTAAATAACTGAGCACAACAGGCCAATGTCCAACCGAGTGTAATTAACAAACACACTTTACATTCAAGTAGCAACGTGATTACTGTATACACATCGGCACTGTGTTCTCAAGTGACTACCACTAACATGTGTTAATTGAGAAATAAGATAATGTTAGTAATTTTACTATTCAAGCTAAGAATTATTATTGCCAGAAGTTAATAAAAATCAGTAGAGTTCGTAATATGGCTGAGCAATCTTGCCAAAACGTTAAACAGGTCGTCCTGTCAGACTTGTCTCATACGAATCCGTATTCGTAGTTGATATTACCACTCCATCTTTTTAATCTTTTCAAAATACCGATATGTTACAACCAGACTGGTTCCCTGGGTATGCTGCGCCGGCGCTACGCGTTATGTCACAACGTGTTATTAAATTGTTTGTCAGTACAAAACTTCATTACATGTATGTTGATTGTTACACATGGATGACTAGATTACGTGTAAGAATCTCTGATAATATGCTGTTTGTTTTTCGGATATTCACTTTGTTGGTTGTCTCGAACCCCGGATAATTCGAACTTTTTCCAGGTCCACATTAGTTCGAAACAACGTAGTTTGACCGTATTTGTCGCATTTATGATTGCTTTTTGTCAGATGTTGAGTATATATGTTCCTCTTTTAAAATGATATTTTCGTTTATGACATATCTTTTCAGAAAGAAATAGTTTATTCTCCTCAAACCACTACGGAGGTACAAAGCTAACGAATAAGCGTGTCCACAAGTATTCGTTTGTGACAATATGACAGTATGTCGTGCATGGACATGTTATCATGGTTATATCTTTTCTGTTTTGTGCTTTCAATATTTCATCTATGAATCTCGACAGGTTCGTAAGAGCTCTAGCGCTTTGACTGAACAATAACCCCTCAAATGTATACGAATTAGACCTTTTGTTATGGTGAGCAATTGGTAAGCATACAAATCTATGGTGTAGCAGAGGGGACATGTGTCAATTGTTGTTTCGCCTTGCATGACTTGGAGTTTCCTTTGTGTCGAGTGTTGTTCTGTCGGCTCCGAGCTTTGTGTCGAGAGTTTATCGCAGTTGTGTAAATATTGAATAATAGGTTTCGTAATCAATAAATATTCTTAACAGTGAAACTGAGTTGGGTCGACCCTTCCTTTAGTTACTTGAGGCACTGTGTCACCAGCAACAAAGGTTACGCTAGGACGAAGTTAACAAGGTACATGTTCCGCCTCTGGTGTGACCCTAGGACGAGGTTAACAAGGTACATACTCCGCCTCTGGTGTGACCCTAGGACGAGGTTAACAAGGTACATACTCCGCCTCTGGTGTGAGGCTAGGACGAAGTTAACAAGGTACATACTCGACTCTGGTGTGAGTCTAGGACGAAGTTAACAAGGTACATACTCGCCTCTGGTGTGAGGCTAGGACGAAGTTAACAAGGTACATACTCCGCCTCTGGTGTGAGGCTAGGACGAGGTTAACAAGGTACATACTCCGCTTCTGGTTTGAGGCTAGGATGAGGTTAACAAGGTACATACTCCGCCGCTGATGTGACGCTAGGACGAAGTTAACAAGGTACATACTACGCCTCTGGTATGAGGCTAGGACGAAGTTACGAATGGCGCAGCAGAGGTCGCGAACTAGTCTAGATTTCTGCTATACATCCGGGTACTCACTGTGAAAAAACAATAACAAAGGCAACAACCAGTCCCAGGGAATTGCGTTTCATCAGTGCCCCTTTAACAAGGTACATACTACGCCTCTGGTGTGAGGCTAGGACGAAGTTAACAAGGTACATACTCCGCCTCTGGTGTGACGCTAAGACGAAGTTAACAAGGTACATACTCCGCCTCTGGTGTGACGCTAGGACGAAGTTAACAAGGTACATACTCCGCCTCTGGTGTGAGGCTAGGACGAAGTTAACAAGGTACATACTCCGCCTCTGGTGTGAGGCTAGGACGAAGTTAACAAGGTTCATACTCCGCCTCTGGTGTGAGTCTAGGACGAAGTTAACAAGGTACATACTCCGCCTCTGGTGTGAGGCTAGGGCGAAGTTAACAAGGTACATACTCCGCCTCTGGTGTGAGGCTAGGACGAAGTTAACAAGGTACATACTCCGCCTCTGGTGTGAGGGTAGGACGAAGTTAACAAGGTACATATCCCTATTCTGGTGTGAGGCTAGGACGAGGTTAACAAGGTACATACTACGCCTCTGGTGTGACGCTAGGACGAGGTTAACAAGGTACATATCCCTCTTCTGGTGTGAGGCTAGGACGAAGTTAACAATGTACATACTCCGCCTCTGGTGTGAGGCTAGGACGAAGTTAACAAGGTACATACTCCGCCTCTGGTGTGAGGCTAGGATGAGGTTAACAGGGTACATACCCGTCTTCTGGTGTGACGCTAGGACGAGGTTAACAAGGTACATACTCCGCCTCTGGTGTGAGGCTAGGACGAACTTAACACGGTACATACCCCTCTTCTTGTGTGACGCTATGACGAAGTTAACAAGGTACATACTCCGCCTCTGATGTGAGGCTAGGACGAAGTTAACAAGGTACATATCCCTCTTCTGGTGTGAGGCTAGGACGAAGTTAACAAGGTACATACTACGCCTCTGGTGTGAGGCTAGGACGAGGTTAACAAGGTACATATCCCTCTTCTGGTGTGAGGCTAGGACGAGGTTAACAAGGTACATACTCCGCCTCTGGTGTGAGGCTAGGACGAAGTTAACAAGGTACATACTCCGCCTCTGATGTGAGGCTAGGACGAAGTTAACAAGGTACATATCCCTCTTCTGGTGTGAGGCTAGGACGAAGTTAACAAGGTACATACTCCGCCTCTGGTGTGAGGCTAGGACAAAGTTAACAAGGTACATACCCCTCTTCTGGTGTGACGCTAGAAGGAAGTTAACAAGGTACATACTAAGCCTCTGGTGTGAGGCTAGGTAGAGGTTAACAAGGTACATATCCCTCTTCTGGTGTGAGGCTAGGACGAGGTTAACAAGGTACATACTCCGCCTCTGGTGTGAGGCTAGGACGAACTTAACAAGGTACATACTCCGCCTCTGGTGTGAGGCTAGGACGAAGTTAACAAGGTACATACCCCTCTTCTGGTGTGAGGCTAGGACGAAGTTAACAAGGTACATATCCCTCTTCTGGTGTGAGGCTAGGACGAAGTTAACAAGGTACATACTCCGCCTCTGGTGTGAGGCTAGGACGAAGTTAACAATGTACATATCCCTCTTCTGGTGTGAGGCTAGGACGAAGTGAACAAGGTACATACTCCGCCTCTGGTGTGAGGCTAGGACGAAGTTAACAAGGTACATACCCCTCTTCTGGTGTGACCCTAGGATGAGGTTAACAAGGTACCTACCCCTCTATTGGTCATCCATGTGTTGTTGTTAAGATGTGTTTTTCTATTCCCCCCACTGAATTGGGAGAAGTTCATATTGGGAGAAACGTCATATAATCACTATTACAGTTGACTTCTATTTGGCTAAGATCCCTTACTCACATTGGACGGTCAAGATCACTGAGAGTTCCATCTGACGCGACCTTCCACCAGGAGTTATCATGACCCGATACCCGTAATGGAGGAGATGACACCCGATACTTGTAATGGAGGAGATGACACCCGATACCCGTAATGGAGGAGATGACCCCCGATACTTGTAATGGAGGAGATGACACCCGATACTCGTAATTGATGAGATGACACCCGATACTTGTAATGGAGGAGATGACACCCGATACTTGTAATGGAGGAGATGATACTGATACTTGTAAATGAGGAGATGACACTGATACTTGTAATGGAGGAGATAACACCCGATATTTGAAAGTGAGGAGATGGCACCCAATACTTGTAAATGCGAAGATGACACCCAATACTTGTAAATGAGGAGATGAAAACCCGATACTTGTAAATGAGGAGATGACACCCGATACCCGTAATGGAGGAGATGACACCCGATACTTGTAATGGAGGAGATGACACTAGATACTTGTAATGGAGGAGATGACACTGATACTTGTAATGGAGGAGATGACACCCGATACTTGTAAATGAGGAGATGACACCCGATACTTGTAAATGAGGAGATGACACCCGATACTTGTAAATGAGGAGATGACACCCGATACTTGTAAATGAGGAGATTACACTGATACTTGTAATGGAGGAGATGACACTGATACTTGTAATGGAGGAGATGACGCCCGATACTTGTAAATGAGGAGATGACACCCGATACTTGTAAATGAGGAGACGACACTGATACTTGTAAATGAGGAGATGACACCCGATACTTGTAAATGAGGAGATGACACCCGGTACTTGTAAATGAGGAGATGACACCCGATACTTGTAAATGAGGAGATGACACTGATACTTGTAATGGAGGAGATGACACTGATACTTGTAATGGAGGAGATGACGCCCGATACTTGTAAATGAGATGACACCCGATACTTGTAAATGAGGAGACGACACTGATACTTGTAAATGAGGAGATGACACCCGATACTTGTAAATGAGGAGATGACACCCGATACTTGTAAATGAGGAGATGACACCCGATACTTGTAATGCAGGAGATGAGAAGATAAAATAATACCAATTCCCGTTCTGGATAGCAGTACAGCAGCGAGCAGGGTTTTCCAGATTGGTTTTGTATGGATTGAGAGTTTCGACATGGAACAATACGTGATGTACCTATATGAGAACAAGCACAGGGCACTCTACTTGCGTAGAGCTGCTGAAAACCTCTTCCGGCAAGGCCTCGTAACTACTTGTGTGTCAGTCATTCAGTCTGCGGGGAATAGTAGTTCGCTGTGTCTAAGTTTCTTCCCGAGGATCCCGACGTCAGACTGTAAACACAATGTTGAAGTGAAATATGGCAGGCTTGATCAGGGTGCACCTTTCTTCCTTGTACGAACTACAAACATACGGCTGAGTAGGCTTACAGTCTTATCAGTGGGGCTTTGTTTACCAAGTACACATATTGACCAATAAATCAACATGTTTGTGTATAACAGTGACACTCACAACCACATAGGTCCAGGTGTATTTACGTAACTGATATCATTTTATTCAATAAGTTTTTAGTTCCTGTACGTTATGGAGATTTTAAATAGTTACATGACATCTATTGTGATGACAGAAACGGACCATACGAATTTACGTAAAACGATTGCTCCACTCAAACGGGGCACCCGTGAAGATCAGAGGTAGAATTATAGGTCTTCAGCAACCCATGCTTGTCGTTAAGGCGACTATGCTTGTCGTAAGAGGCGACAAACGACATTACGACATTCTCTCCCCAGAAACGTCGTTACATACATGCAGTCAGACCTGCTTGGGGATAATTTCGAGATAAGATTATTTATTTCCGGATCAAACTTGAGACAAGTGGCAATGGTTGGTTAGCGTCCATAGTTACTATCTCGTCCGACGACTTGGATTTTTTGCATCCCTGGTTACAAGTGATTGGTGTGAGACTTCCCGCTCGTAGTTGAGTTGGGATCAAACCCCAGCCACAATTCGCCATGGAGGTGCTCTACTGTCTAACCGGACTTCTTCTGGTTCTACTGGAAGGTAAATAACATTATATATCACAAACACTGTTAGGACACCGCAAAATAAGTCGTTGAAAGGCATTTAGAATTGATACACACAATGTTGGTCTCTTCAGGGGAATTCAGGGTTAGTGTTGGTCATAGATAACTATGTTGGTCTCCCCGGGGGAATTCAGGGTTAGTGTTGGTCATAGATAACTATGTTGGTCTCCTCAAGGTATTGCAGGGTTAGAGTTGGTCATAAATAACTATGTTGGTCTCCTAAAGGGAATTGAGGGTTAGTGTTGGTCATAGATAACTATGTTGGTCTCCTCAAGGGAATTGCGGGTTAGTGTTGGTTATAGATAACTATGTTGCTTTCCTCAGGTGAATTCCGGGCTAGTGTTGGTCACAGATAACTATGTTGGTCTCCTCAGGGGAATTACGGGTTAGTGTTGGTCATAGATAACTATGTTGGTCTCCTCAGGGGAATTACGGGTTAGTGTTGGTCATAGATAACTATGTTGGCCTCCTCAGGGAAATTACGGGTTAGTGTTGGTCACAGATAACTATGTTGGTCTCCTCAGGGGAATTACGGGTTAGTGTTGGTCATAGATAACTATGTTGGTCTCCTCAGGGGAATTACGGGTTAGTGTTGGTCATAGATAACTATGTTGGCCTCCTAAAGTGAATTGCGGGTAAGTGTTGATCATAGATATCTATGTTGGTCTCTTCAGGGAAATTCCGGGTTAGTGTTGGTCATAGATTACTATGTTGGTCTCCTCAGGGGAATTCAGGGTTACTGTTGGTCATAGGTAACTATGTTGGTCTCTTCAGGGGAATTACGGGTTACTGTTGGTCATAGATAACTATGTTGGTCTTCCTTGGGGATATCCGGGTTAGTGATGGTCGTAGATAACTATGTTGGTCTCTTCAGGGGAATTACGTGTTACTGTTGGTCATAGATTACGATGTTGGTCTCTTCAGGGGAATTCAGGGTTACTGTTGGTCATAGATAACTATATTGGTCTCTTCAGGGGAATTACGGGTTAGTGTTGATCATAGATAACTATGTTGGTCTCTTCAGGGGAATTACGGGTTACTGTTGATCATAGATACCTATGTTGGTCTCCTCAGGGGAATTCCGGGTTACTGTTGGTCATAGATAACTATGTTGGTCTCTTCAGGGGAATTACGGGTTACTGTTGGTCATAGATTACTATGTTGGTCTCTTCAGGGGAATTCAGGGTTACTGTTGGTCATAGATAACTATGTTGGTCTCTTCAGGGGAATTACGGGTTAGTGTTGATCATAGATAACTATGTTGGTCTCTTCGGGGGAATTCCGGGTGAGTGTTGGTCCATAGCTACCTATGCTGTTCGCCAAAGGCGACTTCCTGGATAAATGGCGCTGGTAGGTGATTTACTGTTGGCTTCCCTTGTCAAGTTTCCACCTTTATCTTATTACTTATGTTATTTTCACAGGTACATATATATGGTTTCTGCCTCATGGCATTAATTCACATGATGAAGTGATTATAGCATATACTCCGAAATGTTGTGTTCCACCTAATAAAGAAGTTGACATCCACAAATTCTCTTCCTTGTGTGTATCACTTCTAAATGCCTTTCAGAGACTTGTTTACAGGAAATGTTTGAATAATAGTATGAATTGGTGAATACGTAAAGAAATGCCAAAGGATTAAAGTGCGTTGTGGTTCCTTTTGAAACACATGCTGTCAAATGGCCGACATGGTGAACGACATTTGATTTGACAAACTATTCGTGATGAGTGATTGTTTCCATGTATATAGAATGACCAGAGAGTACTTACAATGAGAGCATTGTAAATTATAGATTTATTAAGTCATAGGCCAAGAGATAGGTTTGTCCAACAGACACTGCTTACCTTAAGCTACAAAACAGCTGTTCAATAGTTTGTCAGATCACCACTTCAATGCGGCGAGGGATACCACCTATCAAGGAAGTTAGAATATCACGAGTCACACTGTCCCGATATCGCACAACCTGCTGATTTCATATCACATATACGTTTGAGATGATTGTTATTGACATTGTCCTTCATGATTCCCCAATTATTTTCAATTGGGTTCAGGGCCGATTTTTAGTTGGGCCAATCCAGAAGTGTGACATTTTGCTGGTTTAACCATTCCTGAGAATGTTTTGCTCTATGATTTGGATCTAAACGTGTGCTGTTGGAAGGGCATGTCCCTGTAGACTATCAGTGGACACTGCACTGGTCATGTTACCTTTAAATACACGTAATGGTGTGGCACCCAACACAGACACCCAACCTACCACATGAAATTTAGGACTTTACTTCGGACGCTGGTAAATTGTTTTTTGTACTTTTTGATCCACATGTTTATGCAGTTTTGATAGAGCCACAATCAACTTTCATCTGAGAACATAATGAATGAGTGAGTATGGCTTTTCGCCACTTTAAGCAATATTCCAGCAATATCACGGCTGGGAACACCAGAATGAGGCTTCACACATCGTACCCATGTCGGGAGTCGAACATGACGAGCGAACGCTTTAACCACTGAGCTACCCCACTGGCCCTCTGAGAACATACAATTGTCCCTGTTGAAATTTCTATGCTGAACAGCAAGAACCAGTTCAAACGTCGTTCTTGCTGTTCAGGCTTTAGGAGCGGTGATGGAATTCCTCGTGATTTCTGTCAACTCATTGCATGCAAATGCGTTCTTATTGTCAATTTAGAAACATAAACTGTTCCTCTATTAATCATTTCATGTTTCCAGTGTCTTTTGCGTCTGTTTTTAGTCGCCAATATACCAAGTCGCCTTCTGTCACCAACAGTCAATTTCTGTGGCCTTCCTGCACCTTTTTGTGCTCAATTATATCTCCACTCTCAATATTTTTCAAAACACGTTGAAAGTGGAATGCCTGTTCTCTCTGTAATGACCTGTGCTGATCTGATTCCTTGGTGTATAATTCAGAAATAATCTTCCTTTTTACCAAAGCCGCCATTTCCTACGTGGTCTTATTTGTGAGCTTGTTTACCAAGGAAGACAACTCTGGTCATACTTTATAAATATGACATGCGGAGTTGTCTCCCTTGAATCAAAGTTAGAATAGGTTCAACATACACATTATTCATATGGTAAACATTGATGACCAAAATGGTATAAAAGATTTTCAATAATATCTGATCAAACGATATATATTTATGTATATAAGTGTGCCAGTAATTAAAGTCATACAAGAATTGACTTTAATATTTGTTGCGTTTGTGCATGTATATAGCGGATTTTATGCAAGATGTGTACTGTTTTTCACGTGTATGCACGTAGCTCAGTAACCGCAAAGCCATATTGAAGACAAATACGTCAACAACAGTAACTTAACAGAATGTTTATTTAATCATTAACACAAATAAGACGTAAATACTGGTTAGTCAATCCTGATGATTTATAGGAACAGTAGCAGTGGTCACTGGACACCGGGTGTTGTGGACAACAATGTCTCGTATCCTCCTGTATGTTACCAGGCAGTGACGGTTTGTGTCTCGATTACGATTAACTGAAAGATCAGCTTCACCTCGGGTTATACTCCCACAGTAAGGTGACGCCGTGACAAAACTCACTCACTCACTCACTCACAACATCCACCCACTAAACAGACATGATGTGGTATAAGTGAAACACTGTTCAAAGCGGCGGTAAACCTCACTCACTCACTCACTCACTCACTCACAACATCCACCCACTAAACAGACATGACGTGGTATAAGTGAAACACTGTTCAAAGCGGCGGTAAACCTCACTCACTCACTCACTCACTCACTCTTCTTGTTATTTCAGATGTCACGGCAGAGTACTGCCTCAGGTCCGGCTACCTCTCGACGATGTACTGTTCCAACGGCTGCTGCGGCAGCTCCCTCGACAGATACTGCTGTACAAAGTAAAAACTAATATAGAGGCCTTGAGCATTCTAGAAAATAATACTTATGCTTCAGACTGTTGAAAAAAAATTCCCTGCAACGAAACGTCTTGCAAAATGTTTTTCTTTACAAAAATCAGGCCATAAAGAAACGTATCTGCTTTTGTAGCTGTAGCTAAAAAAATATCTCGATACAAAATCCAACCGCCTACTGGTCTACTGGTAGAGCGTCCGCCCGGAGAGCAGAAGGTCCGGGGTTCGATCCCCAGCCGCGTCATACCCTAAAGACGTTAAAAGATGGTACTTGTTGTTACCCTGTCTGGCGCTCGGCACTAAGGGGCTAAAACAAGGACTGGTCAGCCTGGAGTCAGTATACTGTGTCTGAGTGGGGTATTCATGTTAAACTGCGGCATGGTATCTGAGTGGGCTAGCACTATTACATCGGACAAGTACAAGCAGCCACACACACGTGCATGCACGTCGCTATATAAGTGCAATAATTTTAATAAAGCTTGGACGCGGCATGGTATCTCAGTGTGCTAGCACTATAAATCGGCATCAGTCCGGACTAGTACAAGCGGCCACACACACACACACACATGCATGCACGTCGCTATATAAGTCCAATAATCTAGGACGCGACGTTAAACCCCATTTCACATCATCGATACAAAATCCAAGGCCCCTCGGGATATCCAAAGGTCGGAGTCATTCTTGACCAACTCGTGTTTTTCCGGGACAAGCCGAATAGCGACTCGTGCCCCTCTCGTGACCATTTTTGCAACCGGGTTCTGTCTTAGCGCAAACGGGCATACCTAAAACAATTGTCAACTCGTTGCGCAGTGGTTCACATATATTTCCCCATATATTATTTATGTTTCAGATGCAATTTAAAGCACATCAGGACATGCGAAATTATACAGTATGATTGAACACATTTAACGGTGTCTTGGGTATATTTTTAGGTGCAAGACATATGTAAAACCAGAAATTATTTCTGTATGATTCTTTGACGAAGAACTTGAAATCATACACGCATTCTGATTGGTTTGTCGTATTTTCGCACATAACATTCGTCGATAGGGGGACGAGTCTTCATGCAGGTTACGGAAAGGGGCGAGTGGTGACGAATGGGTCGGAGTTTGTTAAGAAGTAGCCCTGAACGTGGCTACAAACAATCACGTCACTACATGCACTTACATTCAACTTGTATTTTGTTGTTGCTTGAGATCCCTGCAAAAGACATTTGGTTGTTTTTTTTGTTTAACGACGCACTCAAAATATTCTAGCTAAAAGATGGCGGTCTGTAAATAATCGAGTCTGGACCAGACAATCAAGTGATTGACATCATGAGCATCGATCCACGCAATTGGGATACGATGACATACATCAACCAAGTCAGCGGGTCTGACCACCCGATCCCGTTAGTCGCCTCTTACGACATGCATATTTGCCTTTTACGGATCGATGCTCATGATGTCAGTCACTGGAATGTCTGGTCAAGACTCGATTATTTACAGACCGTCGTCATATTGCTTGAATATTGCTGTGTGCGGCGTTAAACAAGAAACAAATAAATATATGTATTTTGTGGGGATCTCAAGCAACAGCGACAGACACATGTTACCATTAAACAACGCTGCATGTACGTGATCCGTCCCGTGATACCAGCTGACTACTTGTATCTGCCCATATTTATATGAACATATCATCTTACTTCCAAACAGTGTGTCTGTTATCGCCGGTGTCTCAGTCGGCGCCTTCTTCTTCGTCGTTTTCGTCATCGCCGTCATCTACACCTGTGTCAGGTCGGCCAACAGGCCAGGCCGTGTGATCGGCGTGCAGAACGTGGGGATGGGGGCCACGACGGTGGTCGCAACAACAGGTTGGAAATTCATCGCAGACAACACTTTGCTTTCATTCAATTCAATTCAGTTTATTTATATATTACTGTAAGGCCTCAGGCCCATAGTACAGAATACTGTCATGACAATGTGGAAGCGGTTTAAAATGTTACAAGGATTCATTTCTTACTAACATGGCATGATATATAAAGAGAGAGATTTTGCAGAGCCGTTTTGCTTACATGAGATATTAAAGAGATACACTTGCACTTATTTGGATGTACATAGTATTTTTGTTCAATATATTTCCTTAAATCATCATATTTACAACACCAAGTAAAAAGTGAAATTCTTCTTCGACGACATTTTAGGAACATTGTCTACATAATCTTAAACATTTTGGGTTTTTTTTGTGCCTGCCAACTTCAACCATTAACCTGTCTGAGCTGCATCTAAATTGTGTTTAAGATATTCTGCATTTTCTTATATTTACATCAATTAAATATTCGCATTTGCTGGAAACACCTACAGTAGATCTTCATGTTTGAAAATACATGTGAAAAACGTCTGCCTTATTTTCGATATGAACATGGAATGATTCTCTAAGAAATATTGGTTGTCCCAGATGTAACCATACACACAGTTATACAGTAGACATTTTACATTGTGTGCCCAATTTTGATTTCCATTCTTTTCATACAATAACATCTAATTATAACATTTAATTGGTGATCTACTTTCTGGCATATTTAGTAATTTTAACCAATATCTTATGACTTTTATATAGTGATATATATACAAGGGCATTCATGCTTTCTTAACAGTGTGACAAGATACGGTGAAACTTGAAGTGGGGATACCGGGTCTCATTATGCTGGGCGTAAAAGGCGAATTAGGGGATCGGTGGCCATGTTCGGTGACTTAGTGAATTTCCTGTCATCGTACCTAACAATAACAGTCACTGGATTGTGTGGCAGTGGTCCAAATTTTGTTATTTATAGGCCGCGGCCGCCGCCACAGGACTGGAAAATTGACGAGTGTGGCGTTAAACCATAAAAACAAACAGACAATATCACTTTACGCATTCTTATTGGTGTTATCGTTTAATATCGCCACTCCGCTTGTCTCGAACTACGGGCAACACGGAATATGGTCGATGGCTTCGCTGTATAGCCTACCATAAAGCGGTAACTGTCCCATTTATATGATGAACTAAGTTTTCCTACTACCTCGGTACAAGTTGTGTTTTCATGTTGTAGGTATGTCTGGTCAACAACACTACGGCGGTCATGTCGGCCACATGCCCCCTCCCCCCGGATACAACGCGTACCCTCCCCCAGGCCAGGCGCCGTATCACCCACCCCCAGGCCAGGCAGCGTATCCCCCTCCCCCAGACCAGGCAGCGTATCCCCCTCCCCCGCAGTACAACGCCCAGCCACCTGCCTATCCCCCCAAATAAGATGATGATTTGATACATATATTCGACTGGCGATCAAATGTGTCAAACCAGAAATGACAGACTCAAGCGACCTTACTTCATGAGCCCCGACGCAGAAACTACAATTAAATAAACAATGGACTGAGGTGAGACTGAGGTGAGACTGAGGTGAGACCGAGACACGGGACAACAACCAATCAGTCGCCTTGCCTGGCCACCCCACCACCTTCAACCTTGCTACCCACGAGGCAGTGATGGCACAACGGGAAAACAACATGACATCTTACTCAAATCAATGAATGTCCCACGAGTGAATTGTTTGATAGGCATAACTGAGTGAGTATGGTTTTACGCCGTTATTAGCAATATTCCAGCAATATCACGGCGGGGGACATCAGAAATGGGCTTCACACATTGTACCCATGTCGGGAATCGAACCCGGGTCTTCGGCGTGACGAGCGAACGCTTTAACCACTAGGCTACCCGACCAACCCGGCATTACTTAGAAGTTGACAGATGACAAAGTAGACACAATTTATGGATAACAACTTCTTTAATACTGTAAAGGCGACGTTTCGGTATAGATCCTTATACCGTTGTCAGGCAACGCCAGTCACCTGTTGCGTGACAACGGTATATTCCGAAACGTCACCTTTAAAGTATTTAAGAAGTTGTTATCCATAAATTGTGTCAATTTTGTTTCACGAGTGTATACTTCTTACTGATGGTTGCCTATTGACACAATGTGATTACACTCTCTCTTGTTTACTTTCAAATTCTATGTGTCTTTGTAAAAAGTTATCGTGTTTGTTTGATTATTTTGTGATTCCGTAAATCGCCATTGTTCATTCCGTCCATATCACTGTTCGTGTTTTCTTTTAATGAAACCATATTTTAACTGAGACAACATGTTCTGTTTTTGCTCTGCACCTCTACGTCACCATATGATCACTGTGCATTACTAAAGGTGAGTAAGTGAGTAGTGTTTTACGCCGCTTTTAGCAATATTCCAGCAATATCACGGCGGGGGACACCAGAAATGGGCTTCACACATTGTACCCAAGTCGGGAATCGAACCCGGGTCTTCGGCGTGACGAGCGAACGCTTTAACCACTAGGCTACCCGAAAAACCCCTCTGTCTTAGATGTACCACGTGTAATTATATAACCGAGGATGTGATGACGTTGGATGACTTCCTTCTTCATCACCAGCATCTCTGTGCATGACTAAGAAACCCTCTACCTAAAATGTAGCACGTGACGGAGTCAGTCCTTTCAACGACGCATCATAATAAAAACAAGCATTTTGTGTTTGATATTTTTGGTACAAAGATGATATACCTTTGGTCTGTGTAGGTCTGCATATTGATTGTCGTACTACTTTTCATGTAAGTTAACACCCTGAGTTAAATTTTGAAACAAATATCAATCATTGCCGGTTTCTTGTTACCGTATTTCTAACAAACAATGTACGCACACTGTGTGTCGTTTGAATTATCATTTCTTACAGTTGGTTCTGTGCCTACCTTTGTGAATGGACCCGTGAAGATTCCGGGGTAGAAAAGGTCTTCAGCAACCCATGCTTGCCGTAAAAGGTGACTATGCTTGTCGTAAGAGGCGACTAACGGGATCGGGTGGTCAGGCTCGCTGACTTGGTTGATACATGTCATCGATCCCAATAGCGTGGATCGATGATCATGATATTAATCACTGGATTGTCTGGTCCAGACTCGATTATTTACAGACCGCCGTCATACAGATGGAATATTGCTGAGTGCGGCGTTAAACAACAAACAAACAAAACAAACAAACAGTGACCGGGGTAATAATAGCGCTTTGAGCATGCTTTGAGTGGTGTGGAAATATGCGCAATACAAATAGCCTATTATGTTATTTTCACAGCCAGTCAACTTAAAAAAATCACTTGTATACTTTTTATCGTATGGTAGATTTCACATTTTTTATCAGTATGTTTTGAAGGAATGAATCAACGGTCTTTTTTTTTGTATACATATTCATTAATATCAGACATGTAATCAGTTGTATATACTGTTACTATAGATGTCTATCGCGGTTACCAGACAAAAAACCCAACAGAATATAATGATATGCAAATTTATGTGTTCTTGTAACTTGAAAAATGTCTCAATGTATTTTATAAGAAGGATGAGCGTGGACGAAATTCGCAATATGTCGGAAAGCGCACGTAAAATCTCCAAATAGTTTCGCAAGAAGCACTGTGGGTTACTAATACAGTAGTCGACATAATCCCATGAGGGGAACGGAAGGCTGTTACTAATACAGTAGTCGACATAAGCCCAGGAGGGAGTGGAAGCCTGTTACTAATACAGTAGTCGACATAATCCCAGCAGGGGAACGGAAGACTGTTACTAATACAGTAGTCGACATAAGCCCAGGAGGGAGTGGAAGGCTGTTACTAATACAGTAGTCGACATAATCCCAGGAGGTGAAGGGAAGGCTGTTACTAATACAGTAGTCGACATAATCCCAGTGGGAGAACGGAAGACTGTTACTTATACAGTAGTCGACATAAGCCCAGCTGGAGAACGGAAGGCTGTTACTAATACAGTAGTCGACATAATCCCAGCAGGGGAGCGGAAGGCTGTTACTAATACAGTAGTCGACATAATCCCAGCAGGGGAACGGAAGGCTGTTACTAATACAGTAGTCGACATAATCCCAGGAGGGGAGCGGAAAGCTGTTACTAATACAGTAGTCGACATAAGCCCATGAGGGGAACGGAAGGCTGTTACTAATACAGTAGTCGACATAATCCCAGGAGGGGAACGGAAGACTGTTACTAATACAGTAGTCGACATAATCCCAGGAGGTGAAGGGAAGGCTGTTACTAATACAGTAGTCGACATAAGCCCATGAGGGGAGCAGAAGGCTGTTACTAATACAGTAGTCGACATAATCCCAGCAGGGGAACGGAAGACTGTTACTAATACAGTAGTCGACATAATCCCAGGAGGGGAACAAAAGGCTGTTACTAATACAGTAGTCGACATAATCCCATGAGGGGAGCGGAAGGCTGTTACTAATACAGTAGTCGACATAATCCCAGCAGGGGAACGGAAGGCTGTTACTAATACAGTAGTCGACATAATCCCAGGAGGGGAACAAAAGGCTGTTACTAATACAGTAGTCGACATAATCCCATGAGGGGAGCGGAAGGCTGTTACTAATACAGTAGTCGACATAATCCCAGCAGGGGAACGGAAGGCTGTTACTAATACAGTAGTCGACATAATCCCATGAGGGGAGCGGAAAGCTGTTACTAATACAGTAGTCGACATAATCCCAGGAGGGAGTGGAAGGCTGTTACTAATACAGTAGTCGACATAATCCCAGCAGGAGAACGGAAGACTGTTACTAATACAGTAGTCGACATTATCCCAGCAGGAGAACGGAAGACTGTTACTAATACAGTAGTCGACATAATCCCAGGAGGGGAACAAAAGGCTGTTACTAATACAGTAGTCGACATAATCTCAGGAGGGGAACGGAAGGCTGTTACTAATACAGTAGTCGACATAATCCCATGAGGAGAGCGGAAGGCTGTTACTAATACAGTAGTCGACATAATCCCAGCAGGGGAGCGGAAGGCTGTTACTAATACAGTAGTCGACATAATCTCAGGAGGGGAACGGAAGGCTGTTACTAATACAGTAGTCGACATAATCCCATGAAGAGAGCGGAAGGCTGTTACTAATACAGTAGTCGACATAATTTCAGGAGGGGAACGGAAGGCTGTTACTAATACAGTAGTCGACATAATCCCAGCAGGGGAGCGGAAGGCTGTTACTAATACAGTAGTCGACATAATCCCAGCAGGGGAACGGAAGACTGTTACTAATACAGTAGTCGACATAATCCCAGCAGGGGAGCGGAAGACTGTTACTAATACAGTAGTCGACATAATCCCAGGAGGGGAGCGGAAAGCTGTTACTAATACAGTAGTCGACATAATCCCAGGAGGGAGTGGAAGGCTGTTACTAATACAGTAGTCGACATAATCCCAGCAGGAGAACGGAAGGCTGTTACTAATACAGTAGTCGACATAAGCCCAGGAGGTGAACAAAAGGCTGTTACTAATACAGTAGTCGACATAATCCCAGCAGGGGAGCGGAAGGCTGTTACTAATACAGTAGTCGACATAATCCCAGCAGGGGAACGGAAGACTGTTACTAATACAGTAGTCGACATAAGCCCAGGAGGGAGTGGAAGGCTGTTACTAATACAGTAGTCGACATAATCCCAGGAGGTGAAGGGAAGGCTGTTACTTATACAGTAGTCGACATAATCCCAGGAGGGAGTGGAAGGCTGTTACTAATACAGTAGTCGACATAATCCCAGCAGGAGAACGGAAGGCTGTTACTAATACAGTAGTCGACATAAGCCCAGGAGGTGAACAAAAGGCTGTTACTAATACAGTAGTCGACATAATCCCAGGAGGGGAACAAAAGGCTGTTACTAATACAGTAGTCGACATAATCCCAGGAGGGGAGCGGAAGGCTGTTACTAATACAGTAGTCGACATAATCCCAGGAGGTGAACGGAAGGCTGTTACTAATACAGTAGTCGACATAAGCCCAGCTGGAGAACGGAAGGCTGTTACTAATACAGTAGTCGACATAATCCCTGGAGGAGAACGGAAGACTCTTACTAATACAGTAGTCGACATAAGCCCAGCTGGAGACGGAAGGCAGTTACTAATACAGTAGTCGACATAATCCCAGGAGGAGAACGGAAGACTCTTACTAATACAGTAGTCGACATAATCTCAGGAAGGGAACGGAAGGTTGTTACTAATACAGTAGTCGACATTATCCCAGCAGGAGAACGGAAGACTGTTACTAATACAGTAGTCGACATAAGTCGAGCAGGAGTACGGAAGGCTGTTACTAATACAGTCGTCGACATAGGCCCACCAGGAGAACGGAAGGCTGTTACTAATACAGTTGTCGACATAATCCCATGAGGGGAACGGAAGTTAATTACTAATACAGAAGTCGACATATGCCCACCAGGGGAGCGGAAGGCTGTTACTAAATCAGGACCTGACTCTATCTACGCTCAGATTTCTTGCCTCCTTTCAGCGAGTAGGATCCTGTTTTCGACCTAACCAGGTGAGTGCTTGTTCACCCTGTCACTCCCATGTGCACCAGATCCCCGTCTCTGTGGACCTAGACTAACACATAGTCAATGTGACGGGACGACTGTGGAATGTACAGCCAGGGGTATGGTATATTTGGTCGATTCTATTAGATACGATGGGAATGTGAAGATATCTGTTTTCATTTTCCTATTTCATGTAATCGTAATTGGTAGCCTGCCCGGTGTATGCATTGGATAAAATATAAACAATATGGCGTAAACATCTTGACATAATCGGTGTTATCGCTTGAAAATCAGGGTCAGGTTAATGAAGATTGATACTCCAAGACGGTCTTGTTTGGAACATATATTGAAAAACAAGTTCTACGTTACTTTAAGGAATATCACAGTGTGAGGTTTAACAGTAATCTGTGCGTGCTACATTACTGTGCCCTGCGTTTATCACCATGTCACCTGCAGGGACATGAATTGATCACAACGCTCTGAAACTGTGACACGGAAATATTTTCTCTCTCATTGATACAACTGATCCCAGCCAAGGCCATTTCTCTGTGAGAGAGAGCATTATACATTGTAAAGTACATTGAAACACGGCGCACCTTTACAGTATTGTGCCGGATAGAGTGTGGAGAGGGAACCCCATGCATAAAATACCCACATCTATATAATAACGTGACACGGTTACCATTCACAACAGAGATTTGGTTGACTTGGTTTCTGAGTGAGTGAGTGAGTGAGTGAGTGAGTGAGTGAGTGAGTGAGTGAGTGAGTGAGTGAGTGAGGTTTACCGCCGCTTTGAACAGTGTTTCACTTATACCACGTCATGTCTGTTTAGTGGGTGGATGTTGGGTGGGTGGTGGAGGATGCTTGGTTGGTGGCTTGTGGAGGGTGGTAGGTGGGTGGTGGAGGGTGGGTGGTGGAGGGTGGGTGGTGGTGGGAAGGTCATGGAGAGTGGGTGGTGAGTTGGTGGTGTTAGGGTGGTGGAGGGTGGGAGGCGGGTGGATGGCGGTAGGGTGGATAAAATAAAAACAGGCTGATAACACAACCTTGTCTGACTCCACTTAACTATTAAAAGAATTACTCATTTTGTGTTGGATACTCTTACAGCTGCTTTTATATTTGAATATGTATTTCTCAGTACAGAGAATAATTTACCATGAACGCCTTTAATAATTATTGAATACCAAAGTCGTTTCCTATTAACAGAATCAAATTCTTTCTTAAAGTTTACATAAATACAATAAAAACACCCGCCGCTTTTAGAAGAATACTTTTGTACAAGACATTGCAAAGTGAAAATATTATCCGTTGTATAATCGCCCTTCCTTAATCCTGCCTTGTCCTCAGGTACACTGTTAAAGTGATCAGAAAAACGTTTAAGACGCGCATTTAGAATAGAGGAGAATAACTTACCGAAAATATCCATCAAAGATATGCCTCTATAATTGTTGACACAGTCAAAGCTTTCTTTTTATGGGGTGGTACAATAACACTCTTAGCCCATTCGGAAGGAAAATTGCCCGTTGACAAAATATTATTATACATAACTAACAAATATCATGGAATTAAAGCAGAACTGCAACATTGGATCATCTCAGCCTTAATACCATCTGGTCCTCCAGCTTCACACTGCTTCAGATTTCTTGTGGATGATTCGATCTCTTCCTGTGTAATATCTCCATTAAGAATATTATTTACATCATCATCAGTACAGAAATCACACAATTGTTTATTCTGGTTATTTAATATAATCGACCTGCTCAATAATATCCGAGTCAACAAGTATATCAGTATGGTTTAAAATATTCTTAAAATAATCAAACCAATCTTCTTGGCAAATCCTGTTGGAAACAGGACTACAACTTGTCTTGTTTGTCAATGCACTTATCATTTTCGCCACTAAAAATCCGAACACGAGTCTTTTCGTATTCTAATCTCTTCTTACTGCTGAATTATAAAGACCTGTAACCTTCCTTAATGTAGACTATTTAGAGAGAATATCCCTATCACCAGTAACTCTAAACTTGTCTAATACATTAAACCTTTCAGTCTTCATATCCTCACCGCCTCTATCGTACCGTTTTTCTCCAGATTTACGTTTTGATTTTCCAGCTCTAGAAAGTAATCCGCATGAAATCGAACCATTATGTACAGCATTGGTCAAAGATATAGCAGCTAAATCCACATTTAATTACAATAAATGCATCAACTCACCCATGTGAAGTGCAGACAATGACTCAGAAACATTATGTTTAAAGGCATCACCTGTTTCATTTCTCGACGTATATCTAGGAATATTATTTACATGCATTACATCAACATTATCGACCTGGCTGTCACATCCATGGAGGGTAAGTATGATAGGAAAGTGATCTGATTCACTAAATTCAGAAATGTTGTAAAATAAACTGGTTTAGCATAGTACATAATCAACCAAACTAGCGCCACCCTCCTTTAAAAAAGTAAATTATCTGTCCTTATCCCCAGCAAATCGTCCATTTAAAAAATGACAGCAAACGTTCAACAAAAGTCTACCAGATCCCTCCCGTATTCATTGTAATACACACATTATCTCTGATACTGCGTAGGGGCGGTCGGGTAGCGTATCTCTTTCACAATACGTAACTGACCTGTAAGGCTCTGGACAGATGTATTGACATTGTCCAGCTTATTGTGAAGGACCTTGTTGGATTCCGTGATGTCCTCGATTCTCGCAGTCAATCTCCGAATGGCCCCGAAAACTGGGTCATTTTTGTTTTGTTTTGGATCAGTCAAAAGCATTTGTTTGCTGGCGCCACTGTTGATCCTCGCATGGCTTATCAATTGGTCCTGGATATAACTGATAGCTGTCTTGCGACCAATCTAGTCGTGATGTATAGGATAAAGACCGACTCCTCGGTTATGCTTGGGGATGTAAAACCCGAGGCGACAGGGGAGAGGAAATGTAAGACCGAGGGCGAAGCCCCGAGGTCTTACATTTCCGATCCCCGATCGCCTAGTGTTTTACATCCCCAAGCATAACCGAGGAGGAGTGTTTTATCTAGCTTAGAAACCGTGGGGAAACTGGTAGCCTAGTGGTTAAAGCGTTCGCTCGTCACGCCGAAGACCCTGGTTCGAATCCCGACATGGGTACAATGTGTGAAGCCCATTTCTGGTGTCCCCCCGCCGTGATATTGCTGGAATATTGCTAAAAGTGGCGTAAAACCAAACTCACTCACATTCACTCTGATACTGCGGGGCACGTCAAATACGCCCGATACATACTCCATGTCTTCTAAACATGGAAAAAATCTGTTGTTGTCGTCCATAATAAAATCAGATTACCTCACCGTGCGTTATAGTCACCAGGAAGAATAATTCGCAATCTTGATGTGATTGTGATCATATAACACAGCAGACAAGATCTTATCTAAGTACTCTATACCCTTATGGATTCTATCGTCTGTCATTACTGAAGTATTTACAGGATATATACAAAACCAATAAGTAAATTACTTGCTAGATTAAGTATGCTCTTATCCGATAACAGAAATATCATGTCTGTGTGGTCAATGATGACACTGCGCAGACCATGTAATAGTGAAGTGTGGACACACACAGACACGCCCCCCTTGCTAGTTATACTTTGTAGTTTGTGTAGACTTTGTACACGGGAACATAGTCTCTATGCCTTACTTGGTGCAGTTGTTCCCTGTCTCTACAAGACCAAGATACTGTGATCAGTGCAGAAATACTTGAAGCTGTCATTACCTAGCTGACCGCCTCCGTGGTCTAGTGGTAAAGCGTCCGCCCGGAGAGCGGAAGGTCCGGGGTTAGATCCCCGGCCGCGTCATACCAAAAGACGTTAAAAGATGGTACTTGTTGTTACCCTGTCTGGCGCTCGGCATTCAGGGGTTAAAGCAAGGACTGGTCTGCTCGGAGTCAGTAAGTATACTGTGTCTGAGTGGGGTATTCATCTTAAATTGCGGCATGGTATCTCAGTGTGCTAGCACTATAAATCGGCATCAGTCCGGCCTAGTACAGGCAGCCACACACACACATACACGTGCATGCACGTCGCTATATAAGTGCAATAATCTTGGACGCGACGTTAAACTCAATTACACCTCACTTCACGTCATTATCTAGCTTATTTTTCAAACCGTTCACGTTCCAACACATGTTAGACAGGTCATTGGTGTTGACAATTTCATTGTCACGCAAAGCCGGGTTGCACTCGTATCTGTGTTGACTGGCGTTGAAATTGACATCGGGTTGTGAGTCTGCACGTAAAGTTCCTTCCCCGTTGTCAGCCTGATTCAAAACAACAACCTCGCCCTTGTCAATATCATAGGTGTACACACACCTGTCAATATACAACTTGTCAAATCTTTGATAAGCTCGTTGGTCATTTCTCCTGGCCTCAATCATCATCGATTTCAGATATCTCCTCTTCTCTCTCACTCTCCTCGAGAAGTTCGCTAATCCATGTGCCCTTTAATTTCTTGGCTGATGTAAATATGCCTCGTCTCTGGTGATCATCGGGGATTAAAGCTATTATCGCCTTACCTCCCATGGTCCTGAGCTCGATTGATCACTATCTTAGAGTCATAAAGTTCCAGCAGATCTTTAAGGATTTTTCTGGGACTTTTCATCCCAGGTTTCATCTGGTCCAGATTCGGGTTCACCTAGTCTGTCTTACAAACCCTGATACAAATACAGCCCATGCAAGTCTATAATGTTTGGCAAGTCTAGATTTCTGCAGTACCTGAAAATGAAGTGAGTCTCTGGGCTCCTTTTTATTATATTTTTATTAAGATAATTTAAAAACTGTTTTTTTTCTGTACGTTATGTTCATTTCAGACACTAGGTGTTATTCTTGGGTACACAGTGAAATATCACTCTCGATCGTCTGCTTTGATTTTCAAGGTAGTCCAGTTTATATTCGAGTTTATAAACATATTCCAGCTCCAAATGTTCCGATCTCTCTTTCACAATACGTAACTGACCTGTAAGGCTCTGGACGGATGTATTGACATTGTCCAGCGTATTGTGAAGGACCTTGTTGGATTCCGTGATGTCCTCGATTCTCGCAGTCAATCTCCGAATGGCCCCGAAAACTGGGTCATTTTTGTTTTGTTTTGGATCAGTCAAAAGCATTTGTTTGCTGGCGCCACTGTTGATCCTCGCATGGCTTATCAATTGGTCCTGGATATAACTGATAGCTGTCTTGCGACCAATCTAGTCGTGATGTATAGGATAAAGACCGACTCCTCGGTTATGCTTGGGGATGTAAAACCCGATCCCCGATCGCCAAGTGTTTTACATCCCCAAGCATAACCGAGGAGGAGTGTTTTATCTAGCTTAGAAACCGTGGGGAAACTGGTAGCCTAGTGGTTAAAGCGTTCGCTCGTCACGCCGAAGACCCTGGTTCAATTCCCGACATGGGTACAACGTGTGAAGCACATTTCTGGTGATGTTGACGTGGTATTGTTGGAATATTGCTAAAAGCGGCGTAAAACCATACTCACTCCATGCGACAAACACCCTACCCTGCCATGTGATGGACGGCTGACCATGACGCCATGATGTACACGGGTGTGGACAGAGGTCACTCGTAGCAATAATGTAGAGGTCAGATCCCATCCTCTATCTCAATCAAACTGTCTAATGAAAATCAAGGGCGGGTATGTAGAGACCGTGAAAACCACAAAAAGTCAGGGGTCAGGTTTACTGAAGTGCGAGCCCTCGGGTGTAGAGGAGTGGTCAGATCCTGGTCAGGGAGATACCAAGCTGTTGCGCATGTGCAGGAGTTTACGTCGAAGCGGGATATTATCTTCTGGAACAGTGACGGTGAAAATTAAAATGTATGTTTAAATACCATTCATATCCTCAACAGAAGCATCCTCCTCGGATACTGGAGCATTTATGCTTCACATGTATCCGCCCATCTCACCTACGTGCATCCTCTTCTTATAAAACAACAAGGCACAGATATCAAATGAATGTTTGCATTGGATTAAACAGATATTGCATCATTTGATCGAATGCTACAGTTCGCTACTGATATAACATGAACTGTGTCAGTGTGGAGTTATTGATTAGCCTTATCATAGCCTCATACACCTGAGCGTTGTAATGATAGTATAAAAGTGCCGACGTCGTGCTGGCAATGTAACCGTGACTGACGTGGATATAGTTATCTTCATGCTGGTCGTGACAGTTGAGTCATCTAGTGACAACGATGGTGGTACTGACCCACTTTCCCTCTGATAAGAACGATATCGTTCATCTAATCATGCTGACTAGTGTCTGACACAATCAGGAAGTAACTGGTAAGTTACATAACATCTTAGCACTGACAATGATTCAGAACGTGGAAACCGATACTGATAAAATGAAATCAAGTTTCATTTCCTTGGTTACTGTTGCTGAACATCTGTCACATACACCTCCCTCATACACCTGTCACATACATCTGTAAAATACACCAGCCTCATACACCTGTCTCATACACCTGTCACATACACCTGCCACATACACCTGCCACATACACCAGCCTCATACACCTGCCTCATACACCTGTCACATACACCTGCCACATACATCTGTAAAATACACCAGCCTCATACACCTGTCTCATACACCTGTCACATACACCTGCCACATACATCTGTAAAATACACCTGCCTCATACACCTGTCTCATACACCTGTCACATACACCTGCCTCATACACCAGTCTCATACACCTGTCACATACACCTGCCTCATACACCTGTCACATACACCTGCCTCATACACCTGTCACATACACCTGCCACATACATCTGCCTCATACACCAGCCTCATACACCTGCCTCATACACCTGTCACATACACCTGCCACATACATCTGTAAAATACACCAGCCTCATACACCTGTCTCATACACCTGTCACATACACCTGTCTCATACACCTGTCACATACACCTGCCTCATACACCTGTCTCATACACCTGCCACATACACCTCCCTCGTACACCTGTCTCATACACCTGTCTCATACACCTGTCTCATACACCTGTCTCATACACCTGTCACATACACCTGCCTCATACACCTGTCACATACACCTGCCACATACATCTGTAAAATACACCAGCCTCATACACCTGTCTCATACACCTGTCACATACACCTGCCTCATACACCTGTCACATACACCTGCCTCATACACCTGCCTCATACACCTGCCTCATACACCTGCCTCATACACCTGTCACATACACCTGTCACATACACCTGCCTCATACACCTGCCTCATACACCTGCCTCATACACCTGCCTCATACACCTGTCTCATACACCTGTCTCATACACCTGCCTCATACACCTGCCACATACACCTGCCTCATACACCTGCCACATACACCTGCCACATACACCTCCCTCGTACACCTGTCTCATACACCTGTCTCATACACCTGTCTCATACACCTGTCTCATACACCTGCTTCATACACCTGCCACATACACCTGCCTCATACACCTGCCACATACACCTGCCACATTCACCTCCCTCGTACACCTGTCTCATACACCTGTCTCATACACCTGTCTCATACACCTGTCTCATACACCTGTCTCATACACCTGCCACATACACCTGCCTCATACACCTGCCACATACACCTGCCTCATACACCTCCCTCGTACACCTGTCTCATACACCTGCCTCATACACCTGTCTCATACACCTGTCTCATACACCTGCCTCATACACCTGCCACATACACCTGCCTCATACACCTGCCACATACACCTGCCACATACACCTCCCTCGTACACCTGTCTCATACATCTGTCACATACACCTGCCTCATACACCTGTCTCATACACCTGCCTCATACATCTGTCACATACACATGCCACATACATCTGTCACATACACCTGCCTCATACACCTGCTCATACACCTGCCTCATACAACTGTCACATACACCTGCCTCATAAACCTACTCATACACCTGCCACATACATCTATCACATACACCTGCCTCATACACATGCCACATACATCTGTCACATACACCTGCCTCATACACATGCCACATACATCTGTCACATACACCTGCTCATACACCTGCCTCATACATCTGTCACATACACATGCCACATACATCTGTCACATACACCTGGCTCATACACCTGTCTCGTACACCTGCCTCATACACCTCCCTCATACACCTGCCACATACACCTGCTTCATACACCTGCCACATACACCTGCCACATACACCTGTCTCGTGCACCTGTCTCGTTCACCTGCCACATACACCTGCCTCATACACCAGCCTCATACACCTGCCTCATACACCTGTCTCATACACCTGCCTCATACACCTCCCTCATACACCTGCCTCATACACCTGTCTCATACACCTGCCTCATACACCTGCCACATACACCTGCCACATACACCTGTCTCGTGCACCTGCCACATACACATGCCACATACACCTTTCTCGTGCACCTGTCTCGTGCACCTATCACAACGTTATTGCAAGACGACGTCGATATCGGACTGAACATGTGGGGTTATCAATGTGCTTACACTTTGTTCAGCTTTTAGTCACGTGGGGTCAGATTTAATTGTAAATAAACAGCCGCGCATCATCAACGGACTTCGGCTGACAGGGTCAGGGGGTACTAACACACCCACCAACAGGGGACACACCCATCAACAGGGGACACACCCATCAGCAGGGGATACTAACACACCCATCAACAGGGGATACTAACACACCCACCAACAGGGGATACTAACACACCCATCAACAGGGGATACTAACACACCCATCAACAGGGGATACTAACACACCCACCAACAGGGAATACTAACACACCCACCAACAGGGGATACTAACACACCCATCGACAGGGGATACTAACATACCCATCAACAGGGGATACTAACACACCCATCAAAAGGGGATACTAACACACCCACCAACAGGGGATACACCCACCAACAGGGGATACTAACACACCCATCGACAGGGAATACTAACACACCCACCAACAGGGGATACTAACACACCCATCGACAGGGAATACTAACACACCCACCAACAGGGGATACTAACACACCCATCGACAGGGAATACTAACACACCCACCAACAGGGGATACTAACACACCCACCAACAGGGGATACTAACACACCAATCAACAGGGGATACTAACACACCCACCAACAGGGGATACTAACATACCCATCAGCAGGGGATACTAACACACCAATCAACAGGGGATACACCCACCAACAGGGGATACACCCATCAACAGGGGATACTAACACACCCATCAGCAGGGGATACTAACACACCCATCAACAGGGGATACTAACACACCCATCAACAGGGGATACTAACACACCCATCAACAGGGGACACTAACACACCCACCAACAGGGGATACACCCATCAACAGGGGATACTAACACACCCATCAGCAGGGGATACTAACACACCCATCAACAGGGGATACTAACACACCCACCAACAGGGGATACTAACACACCAATCAACAGGGGATACACCCACCAACAGGGGATACACCCATCAACAGGGGATACTAACACACCCATCAGCAGGGGATACTAACACACCCATCAACAGGGGATACTAACACACCCATCAACAGGGGATACTAACACACCCATCAACAGGGGACACTAACACACCCACCAACAGGGGATACTAACACACCCATCAACAGGGGATACTAACACACCCATCAACAGGGGATACTAACACACCCATCAACTCTGCTGCCTGCATAACGGTACGTGCCATACCCAACTACATGTATACTGTATTTAGGTGGCATTTTAGAAGGTATTGACTTTTGGACTTCAACTTTTTATATCATATCAAATGCCAGGATACGGTGCATACATATGCTGTATTAGTATATTGTCACCAGGCCGCATTTAACAGGAAAAAATAATTGAAGACACTTTGAAACTGGCAGTGGTGTATGGCTAGTATATATGTGTAAGTTGACCAGCAGTGTTATTGGGCTAGTATATATGTGGAAGTTGACCAGCAGTGTTATTGGGCTAGTATATATGTGTAAGTTGACCAGCAGTGATACTGGGCTCGTATATATGTGGAAGTTGACCAGCAGTGATACTGGGCTAGTATATATGTGGAAGTTGACCAGCAGTGATACTGAGCTAGTATATATGTGGAAGTTGACCAGCAGTGATACTTGGCTAGTATATATGTGGAAGTTGACCAGCAGTGATACTGGGCTAGTATACATGTGGAAGTTGACCAGCAGTGATACTTGGCTCGTATATATGTGGAAGTTGACCAGCAGTGATACTGGGCTAGTATATATGTGGAAGTTGACCAGCAGTGATACTGGACTAGTATATATGTGGATGTTGACCAGCAGTGATACTGGGCTAGTGTATATGTGTAAAATGACCAGCAGTGATACTGGGCTCGTATATATGTGGAAGTTGACCAGCAGTGATACTGGGCTCGTATATATGTAGGAGTTGACCAGCAGTGACATTGGGCTAGTATATATGTGGAAGTTGACCAGCAGTGATACTGGGTTCGTATATATGTAGGAGTTGACCAGCAGTGATACTCGGCTCGTATGTACAGTGTATGTGGAAGTTGACCAGCAGTGGTACTGGGCTAGTATATATGTGGAAGTTGACCAGCAGTGATACTGGACTAGTATATATGTGGATGTTGACCAGCAGTGATACTGGGCTAGTGTATATGTGTAAAATGACCAGCAGTGATACTGGGCTCGTATATATGTGGAAGTTGACCAGCAGTGATACTGGGCTCGTATATATGTAGGAGTTGACCAGCAGTGACATTGGGCCAGTATATATGTGGAAGTTGACCAGCAGTGATACTGAGCTAGTATATATGTGGATGTTGCCCAGCAGTGATACTGAGCTAGCATATATGTGGATGTTGACCAGCAGTGATACTGGGCTAGTATATATATGTAAAATGACTACCAATGGTTTGGGGCTAGTATATATGTGGATGTTGACCAGCAGTGATACTGGGCTAGTATATATGTGTAAAATGACTACCAATGGTTTGGGGCTAGTATATGTGTGGAAGTTGACCAGCAGTGATATTGGGCTAGTATTTATGTGGAAGTTAACCAGCAGTGATATTTGGCTAGTATACATGTGGAAGTTGACCAGCAGTGATACTGAGCTAGTATATATGTGGAAGTTGACCAGCAGTGGTACTGGGCTAGTATATATGTGGAAGTTGCCCAGCAGTGATACTGGGCTAGTGTATATGTGGAAGTTGACCAGCAGTGGCATGGGGCTAGTATATATGCGTGAAATGACTAGCAGTGGTTTGGGGCTAGTATATATGTGGAAGTTGACCAGCAGTGATATGGGGCTAGTATATTTGTGGAAGTTGACCAGCAGTGATACTGGGCTAGTATATATGTGGAAGTTGACCAGCAGTGATACTGGGCTAGTATATATGTGGATGTTGACCAGCAGTGATACTGGGCTCGTATATATGTGGATGTTGACCAGCAGTGATACTGGGCTAGTATATATGTGGATGTTGACCAGCAGTGATACTGGGCTAGTATATATATATGTAAAATGACTACCAATGGTTTGGGGCTAGTATATATGTGGAAGTTGACCAGCAGTGATATGGGGCTAGTATATTTGTGGAAGTTGACCAGCAGTGATACTTGGCTAGTATATATGTGGAAGTTGACCAGCAGTGATACTGGGCTAGTATATATGTGGAAGTTGACCAGCAGTGATACTGGGCTAGTATATATGTGGATGTTGACCAGCAGTGATACTGGGCTAGTATATATATATGTAAAATGACTACCAATGGTTTGGGGCTAGTATATATGTGGAAGTTGACCAGCAGTGATACTGAGCTAGTATATATGTGGAAGTTAACCAGCAGTGATATTTGGCTAGTATACATGTGGAAGTTGACCAGCAGTGATACTGGGCTAGTATATATGTGGAAGTTGACCAGCAGTGATACTGGGCTAGTATATATGTGGAAGTTGATCAGCAGTGATGTTGGGCTAGTATATATGTGGAAGTTAACCAGCAGTGATACTGAGCTAGTGTATATGTGGATGTTGACCAGCATTGATACTGGGCTAGTATATATGTGTAAAATGACTAGCAGTGACATTGGGCTAGTATATATGTGGAAGTTGCCCAGCAGTGATATGGGGCTGATATATATGTGGAAGTTGCCCAGCAGTGATATTGGGCTAGTATATATGTGGAAATTGACCAGCAGTGATATTGGGCTAGTATATATGTGGAAATTGACCAGCAGTGATATTGGGCTAGTATATATGAGGAAGTTGCCCAGCAGTGATACTGGGCTAGTATATATGTGGAAGTTGATTAGCAGTGTTATTGGGCTAGTATATATGTGGAAGTTGATTAGCAGTGTTATTGGGCTAGTATATATGTGGAAATTGACCAGCAGTGATATTGGGCCCGTATATATGTGGAAGTTGACCGGCAGTGATATTGGGCGAGTAAATATGTGGAAGTTGACCAGCAGTGATTTTAGGCTAGTATATATGTGGAAGTTGACCAGCAGTGATATGGGGCTAGTATATATATGTGGAAGTTGACCGGCAGTGATTTAAGGCTAATATATATGTGGAAGTTGACCAGCAGTGATATTGGGCTAGTATATATGTGGAAGTTGCCCAGCAGTGATGTGTGGCCAGTTTATATTTGGAAAACGACTAGCAATGATATGGTGCTAGTATATATGTGAAAGTTGCCTAGAAGTGATGTGTGGCTAGTATATGTGTGTAAGTTGACCAGCAGTGATTCTGGGCTAGTATATGTGTGTAAGTTGACCAGCAGTGATTCTGGGCTAGTATATGTGTGTAAGTTGACCAGCAGTGACATTGAGCTAGTATATATGAGGAGGTTGACTGGCATTGTTTTGAGGCTAGTATATATGTGTAAGTTGACCAGCAGTGGTGTATGGCGAGTATTATGTGTAAGTTGACTAACAGTGGTGTGTGGCTAGAATTTATGTGGAAATGACGAGCAATGATATATAGCTAGTATATATGTGAAAGTTGACTAGCAGTGGTGTGTGGCTAGTATATATGTGGAAGTTGACTAGCAGAGGTGTGTGTCTAGTATATATGTGGAAGTTGACTAGCAGTGGTGTGTGGCTAGTATATATGTGGAAGTTGACTAGCGGAGGTATGTGGCTGGTATATATGTGGAAGTTGACTAGCAGAGGTGTGTGTCTAGTATATATGTGAAAGTTGACTAGCAGAGGTGTGTGGCTAGTATATATGTGGAAGTTGACTAGCAGAGGTGTGTGGCTAGTATATATGTGAAAGTTCACTAGCAGTGGTGTGTGGCTAGTATATATGTGGAAGTTGACTAGCGGAGGTATGTGGCTGGTATATATGTGGAAGTTGACTAGCGGAGGTATGTGGCTAGTATATATGAGGAAGCAATGGTATATCGTTACATTTTCGATGTGTTCTTTGAAATTTCTGCATTCTGATTAGTTGAATTGGTCACGTGTTGTTTCATTTTTATCATACCCTCCGTTCATTAGCTACTGACTTTGTAGGCGTGTCAAGTTATGTGCATAAATTAAACAGTCACCATCTACATGTCACGCCACAGCATGTTATTCTGTTTCGCAGTAAGGCGACGTTCACGTGTCTACCTTCCGTCTTTCTAACTTCACTTGAAATTATACAATTAATGGGGAACTAAACGCGATTCTCTTCTTAAATAAAAATAAGGAAACTATGGAATGTCCATGACCACGAATGTAGGAATGAATAATTAGCTATAGGAGCAAGTACGCACTTTACTATTTTAAGTACCACGAATATTGGTCTAAGACAACGAAAGTAAAAGTGTGTCTTGCGCCAACGAACGAAAAGCCTACTCTGGCGCGGATTCATACAGTTTGCACATCGGTTTTTCGATTCATATCTCAATGAACCGGAAAAAATACACAGTCAATCCTTAAGTGGCTAGAAAAAATGTAGAATTTCACTAGCGATGGTGTCAGGCTAGTATGTGTGGAAGTTGACTAGCAGAGGTGTGTGTCTAGTATATATGTGGAAGTTGACTGGCAGAGGTGTGTGTCTAGTATATGTGTGGAAGTTGACTAGCAGAGGTGTGTGTCTAGTATATATGTGGAAGTTGACTAGCAGAGGTGTGTGTCCAGTATATGTGTGTAAGTTGACTAGCAGAGGTGTGTGTCTAGTATATATGTGGAAGTTGACTAGCAGAGGTGTGTGTCTAGTATATGTGAAAGTTGACTAGCAGAGGTGTGTGTCTAGTATATGTGTGGAAGTTGACTAGCAGAGGTGTGTGTCTAGTATATATGTGGAAGTTGACTGGCAGAGGTGTGTGTCTAGTATATGTGTGGAAGTTGACTAGCAGAGATGTATGTGTCTAGTATATGTGTGGAAGTTGACTAGCAGAGGTGTGTGTCTAGTATATGTGTGTAAGTTGACTGGCAGAGGTGTGTGTCTAGTATATGTGTGGAAGTTGACTAGCAGAGGTGTGTGTCTAATATATGTGGAAGTTGACTGGCAGAGTTGTGTGTCTAGTATATGTGTGGAAGTTGATTAGCAGAGGTGTGTGTCTAGTATATATGTGGAAGTTGACTAGCAGAGGTGTGTGTCTAGTATATATGTGGAAGTTGACTGGCAGAGTTGTGTGTCTAGTATATGTGTGGAAGTTGACTAGCAGAGGTGTGTGTCTGGTATATATGTGGAAGTTGAATAGCAGAGGTGTGTGTCTAGTATATATGTGGAAGATGACTAGCAGAGGTGTGTGTCTAGTATATGTGGATGTTGACTAGCAGAGGTGTGCGTCTAGTATATGTGTGTAAGTTGACTAGCAGAGGTGTGTGTCTAGTATATGTGTGGAAGTTGACTAGCAGAGGTGTGTGTCTAGTATATGTGTGGAAGTTGACTAGCAGAGGTGTGTGTCTTGTATATGTGTGTAAGTTGATTAGCAGAGGTGTGTGTCTAGTATATGTGTGGAAGTTGATTAGCAGAGGTGTGTGTCTAGTATATGTGTGGAAGTTGACTGGCAGAGGTGTGTGTCTAGTATATGTGGAAGCTGACTAGCAGAGTTGTGTGTCTAGTATATGTGTGGAAGTTGACTAGCAGAGGTGTGTGTCTAGTATATGTGGAAGTTGACTAGCAGAGGTGTGTGTCTAGTATATGTGTGGAAGTTGACTAGCAGAGGTGTGTGTCTAGTATATATGTGGAAGTTGACTAGCAGAGGTGTGTGTCTAGTATATGTGTGGAAGTTGACTAGCAGAGGTGTGTGTCTTGTATATGTGTGTAAGTTGACTAGCAGAGGTGTGTGTCTAGTATATGTGGAAGTTGACTAGCAGAGGTGTGTGTCTAGTATATATATGGAAGTTGACTAGCAGAGGTGTGTGTCTAGTATATGTGGAAGTTGACTGGCAGAGGTGTGTGTCTAGTATATGTGTGGGAGTTGACTAGCAGAGGTGTGTGTCTAGTATATGTGGAAGTTGACTAGCAGAGGTGTGTGTCTAGTATATGTGTGGAAGTTGACTAGCAGAGGTGTGTGTCTAGTATATATGTGGAAGTTGACTAGCAGAGGTGTGTGTCTAGTATATGTGTGGAAGTTGACTAGCAGAGGTGTGTGTCTAGTATATGTGTGTAAGTTGATTAGCAGAGGTGTGTGTCTAGTATATGTGTGGAAGTTGACTAGCAGAGGTGTGTGTCTGGTATATGTGTGTAAGTTGATTAGCAGAGGTGTGTGTCTAGTATATGTGTGGAAGTTGACTAGCAGAGGTGTGTGTCTTGTATATGTGTGTAAGTTGATTAGCAGAGGTATGTGTCTAGTATATGTGTGGAAGTTGACTAGCAGAGCTGTTTGTCTAGTATATGTGTGGAAGTTGACTAGCAGAGGTATGTGTCTAGTATATGTGTGTAAGTTGATTAGCAGAGGTGTGTGTCTAGTATATGTGTGGAAGTTGACTGGCAGAGGTGTGTGTCTAGTATATGTGGAAGTTGACTGGCAGAGGTGTGTGTCTAGTATATGTGTGGAAGTTGACTAGCAGAGGTGTGTGTCTAGTATATGTGTGGAAGTTGACTGGCAGAGGTGTGTGTCTAGTATATGTGGAAGTTGACTAGCAGAGGTGTGTGTCTAGTATATATGTGGTAGTTGACTAGCAGAGGTGTGTGTCTAGTATATGTGGAAGTTGACTAGCAGAGGTGTGTGTCTAGTATATGTGTGGAAGTTGACTAGCAGAGGTGTGTGTCTTGTATATGTGTGTAAGTTGATTAGCAGAGGTGTGTGTCTAGTATATGTGTGTAAGTTGATTAGCAGAGGTGTCTGTCTAGTATATATGTGGAAGTTGACTAGCAGAGGTGTGTGTCTAGTATATATGTGGAAGTTGACTAGCAGAGGTGTGTGTCTAGTATATATGTGGAAGTTGACTAGCAGAGGTGTGTGTCTGGTATATGTGTGTAAGTTGACTAGCAGTGGTAAGGGGCGACATTTTAGCTATTGCTGCAATGAAAATGCATCAAAATGCTTTGCAGACCATTGTGACGTCATTAGTTACCATGACGTCACAATCAAATGACATCACTAATGGCTCTGCTAGTGAAGCTGTTAGCAGTTCTTTTTACACATAAGACACTTAGGAGATAAACCTACTGTGTTTTCAATGTAGAGCTAGGTTACCTGTAGATTTAACCCTGCTAAATCGAATTTGGAACCGAACGCGCAGCACGAGGTTTCAAATGTTAAATTTAGCGCGGTTAAATCTACAGGTAACCTAGCTCTACATTGAAAACACAGTAGGTTTATCTCCATTCTACCATGACTAATTAAAACGCGAACTCTTTGGTGCTAGGAAATATACTGAGTGAAGCGGCATGGGTTGAGTTCAGTGTTTTGAGTGGGTTATCGATTTGAATTACGGAATCACCGAACAAAATATGGTGCTGTATATACTCAAGCAGTTTGTTTACACCGTAATACTTCACTCGAACATATGACAGGCATTAAAAGCATATAAGCACGGCAACTTGATAAGCTAACATGAGGTGGGCATCCCTAAGGAAAACAAAGCAAGCTTTGCAAGGCTTTCGCTCTACATCGCACGTCACCATTATGACGTCATATCGTTCATTGTGACGCAAAATATGACGTCCCAGTCGTATATAGAAAAGCGCCAAAATTCCAAGCTCTCTGTTGTCTCCAAAACGTAAATACATTCCCTTTGTTGATTTCTGTCGTGTTTTTCTGCACGAAATGTATTGCCACACATCCTTTGAATATTGTAGTAACCGCATCTGTGCATTTTGTAAGCTGTAATTGTTGATATAGTTATTTAATACTGAAAATAGTACTATTCTAAGAATATAAGCTTCCGCGGTGACGCGGCCGTCAAACCATCTGTTTCAATCATAGGGGGTTTATTGTGATTTAATAGCCTCTGATTGACCAATCTGAATCGAGTAAATTCCAAATTCATGGTAGAATGCTTATTACTTTCTACAAACTGAAAAAGTTGGAAGTATGATGTTGGATGATAAATAAAATCTCACCATCGGGTAGTTGAGTCATAAGCGCATACGTTCGTCCCGATTCTTTATATCGTTATTTCAATCACTCCATATTTATCCACAATGAGTGGATGAGCAAATTTCGCTTCCTCCTCTAGCCTATGCCGCTCTCGCCAACAGCAGTGGCTGCACACACACACAGATGCGACGCGAAATGTCAACAGATCCTTTAACACTTTGTAACTGAGTATAAAAGGAACGGTTTTCAGATTTTACCAAAATATACAAACACTCTTGATGACAAATGTTCCTTTCGATTATACCTGTCAAGCAATATAGCCAAGAAGCCATGTGTGTGTGTGCCTTCACTGTTAGATTATACCTGTCAAGCAATATAGCCAAGAAGCCATGTGTGTGTGTGTGTGCCTTCACTGTTAGATTATACCTGTCAAGCAATATAGCCAAGAAGCCATGTGTGTGTGTACCTTTACTGTTAGATTATACCTGTCAAGCAATATAGCCAAGAAGCCATGTGTGTGTGTGCCTTCACTGTTAGATTATACCTGTCAAGCAATATAGCCAAGAAGCCATGTGTGTGTGTGTGCCTTTACTGTTAGATTATACCTGTCAAGCAATATAGCCAAGAAGCCATGTGTGTGTGTGCCTTCACTGTTAGATTATACCTGTCAAGCAATATAGCCAAGAAGCCATGTGTGTGTGTGTGCCTTTACTGTTAGATTATACCTGTCAAGCAATATAGCCAAGAAGCCATGTGTGTGTGTGCCTTCACTGTTAGATTATACCTGTCAAGCAATATAGCCAAGAAGCCATGTGTGTGTGTGTGCCTTTACTGTTAGATTATACCTGTCAAGCAATATACCCAAGAAGCCATGTGTGTGTGTGCCTTTACTGTTAGATTATACCTGTCAAGCAATATAGCCAAGAAGCCATGTGTGTGTGTGCCTTCACTGTTAGAAGGGTAAGTGTGAACGATAGTGGTTAAAGAGTTGGCTCGTCACGCCGAATACCCGGGTTCGATTCCCGACATGTGTGAAGCCCATTTCTGGTGTGGCCCGCCGTGATATTATTGGAATATTGCTAAAGGCGGCGTAACACCATACTCACTCACTCACTAGACTTGTGGAAAACACTTTGATGTGAAGTCTATTGATGTTCGGGAGTTAGCACAGTGGTTCATGCATCCAACACTTACACTTAAAGTCTCTGTTCGAGAACACTGTGACTATAACACCACTGACACTATTTGTGTCCCTACAATGCTGCATAAAACTTACAGCTCTATTGCGTTGTTGTCAGACGCGACCATCCCAAACTTGCAGCTCTATTTAGTTGTTGTCAGACGCGACCATTCCACCTATAACGACTTCCTGGTTCCTGCTCTGGCAGTTGATGAAGAGTGTTGATCATAACATCCCCTTTCATGCACATATTCTGATACCAATGTAAGTGTAGATCTCAGAGAACACAGCAAGTTGTTTATGGTGGGGTGTGGGTAGCCAGGGAGCAGGATGCGCTGATGGTGCAATGTCTCGTGCTGGGACGAGATGAGTTCACTATGTAGTTCCTGGTTCGCGCCACCACTTGAATTAGTTCCAGAAAGTCCCGAAAACTATTTGTCCAATAAATGTTTTGAAGACTGAACGATATGGATCGTGTTTATTCAGGAAGACGCCCTGCCTCAGTTAAGTGTGCGCAGGCCGTAGCTTCCTACATGGTTTGATAAGTCACCCAACTTCCTCATATTACGTTACAGATGTACTCCGCAACATCAATGTAGGATACGTTGCCGAGACGTTGTGTGTAGTCGGCGAAGGCGTGACATCCACATGTGTCGACAGCATCAGAACCAACCCTGCAGGCGTAGATTCAAACGTAATCACATGTCCTCTATTCGAGAGCCACGCGAGAAACATTCAGGCTTCATACTTGATGTACATGTTTGTGAGAGTGGAAGGTGTTGGGTTGTATTGTGACATGGTCCGTCGTGTGGCGTGATAACCTACCTTCCCTAGCTATTTCGCAGTGACCAGTAAACCTCACCCCTCGTTATTTCTTCATGACTGGATGGTATTTATCCAATGGGGGTAAAGATTGTAGAACACGGATGTTTGTTCACATTAACAGACTCGGTCAGACCGAGAGTCTAGGTTGGAAATGTCAAAATTCGAAAGATGAGAGAATTAAGAAGAAGTAAAAACTAAATCGGATACTGGTCTCGAGTGACGGCAGCAGGTTTCCTGTGTACGACTTGGGGCATGCGTTTAACCAGCAGCACATCCATCGAGAACGGTCGCCTTGCGTTGACATTGTGACAGTGGGACCAAATGTGTCAATGACTAGCAATTGTCGTTCTGCTGTCATAAATTACAATAAAAACGGCAACCCCACAAGGCAGACCAGGGTCTGCTATTATTATCAGCAGGACCACGACATTGAGGGGAAACGATGGCACACATAATGAGGTCTCCGCATTCTGATCACTTGATCCACGTTAATGAGCTCGCGTTCATGGTTAATGAGGCCAATTCTGCCCAGAATCAAGAAGGCATTAATCAGGTTAATACACCTGTCGTTGGTGTTTACAACCCTCATACCAACACGCTTCTAACCGAGTGGCATGCACCACCGATGTTCACCGTCCATATACTGGAACAGATATGTTTCAATCAATCAGTTTATTCGGGAATAATACCTCAGGCCCACGTACAGATAGAGTCAATTTAGTTTCACATAAAGTGCTGCATGAAATAATATTTACAGGTAAGAAGAACGAAGACAGATAGCATCTTTAACATAAATGGCTAAGTTCTCAAGACAGTTTACATCAGAATAGTTTAGCATTCTAACCAGTATGTCTTTCCGAGTATTACCAATAATAAAGTCTAAATATGAGACAAACAAGAATTAAATGAATTTCATTTTCAACTGCCCTTAACTTGCACAAAGGACAAAACCGGAGGGTCGTATGGCGTCATTCCTCCTTCCTGTGTTATGCATAATTCCCAGTTCTCCAATACGTAAAAGGGTAGACATACGTCGCTCTTCTTTTGATACTAATTTAATAGATACGGTTCAAGTGATAATGATGTCTTAAATAATGAAGACAGTTCTAATTTCGAGCATGCAGGCACTTCTGTTTCGTTGTTTGTAACACATACACCGTCCGTACACTGATACACAGATGTTTGGTTCTATGTTACAGACACACCGTCCATACACCGACACACATCTGTTTGGTCCTCTATTACACACACACCGTCCATACACCGGAACACATCTGCTTAGTCCTCTATTACACACACACCGTCCATACAACGACACACATCTGTTTGGTCCTCTGTTACACACACACCGTCCATACACCAACACACATCTGCTTAGTCCTCTATTACACACACACCGTCCATACAACGACACACATCTGTTTGGTCCTCTGTTACACACACACCGTCCATACACCAACACACATCTGTTTGGTCCTCTGTTACACACACACCGTCCATACACCGACACACATCTGTTTATTTTTACTATTACTTGTTCACTCAAGACAAGACGCTATACATTCAAGGTAACTGCGAACTGTAGACAATGTCATGGACCACGTAGTCCTTGAAAAGATATTTCAAAACCTATGTATGCATACATTTATTCAAAAAAACACAAATTTCTTTGTACTCAATTCGGGACAATCGACTTCGTTATTTTTTTAGCACCACGTGAGACGCTCCATTCAGACTTCTGTAATGTATACACGCATACAGTAGCGGGTGCGTTCTGCCCCGTTGCGCTACTGTGCGGAGGGTACCAGCTCATTCAGATTAGTTGTGTCTTATTCTGCGCGGCACTTTAAAAACCGGGTACTTGTTGTGTACTGATGCACGCATTGATCTGTCAGTGGCACAATTCACGCGTCTGAATAACTGTTTGCTTTTCTGCAGTGATTTTGTAATGTTTGTAGTTGTATTGTAACTTTTGAATGTTGTTTGATGACGTTGTGGGAGAATGATGACTAACGCTGAATCCATTCCAGATTGTTTTATATAAAGCAACCTCGACAATCCGCTACTCGTTCTGTGGATTTGTGCTCTGTATTGTGTGACGCCAAAGTTATATACGACACAAACCATCAGTTCGCAAACACATAGTGTCACTGCTAATAAATAGTGCTTCAATGTGGTATAACGAAACCGGGGCGGTCGGGTAGCCTAGTGGTTAAAGCGTTCGCTCGTCACGCCGAAGACCCAGGTTCGATTCCTCACATGGGTACAATGTGTGAAGCCCATTTCTGGTGTCCCCCGCCGTGATATTGCTGGAATATTGCTAAAAGCGGCGTAAAACCATACTCACTCACTCACTATAACGAAACCAAACTCAGGAGGGGCGGTCGGGTAGCCTAGTGGTTAAAGCGTTCGCTCGTCACGCTGAAGACCCAGGTTTGATTCCTCACATGGGTACAATGTGTGAAGCCCATTTCTGGTGTCCCCCGCCGTGATATTGATGGAATATTGCTAAAAGCGGCTTAAAACCATACTCACTCACTCACTTGTATAGGAAGTAACACGTGTTGCGCTTATATAGTCGTGACTGCCGCCGTGTGAACTAGTGTATGCAGACATAGATGACAGAACAGAACACTGCATGGTGTGGCCATTCTGTTTTCTAAAGTCATTAAATATTTTTTTTTTTTTTTTTTTTGGCTTGAACTTTTTGAAAGCAAAAGCGAACTCGTAGTCATGTTATTTTTTAACACTTTAGGCCATGCTAATTTCAGACAGATGTTTTTCTCTTTTTACTTGTATATGCAGGCAGTAGGTGCACGTGTACCTAGCATAAAGGGAGTGAGCAGTAGGTGCCCCGGGTGTACGGGTAGCTGGCATGCGAATAGATTAAACATAATGAAAGAGGGTGACATGTTTAGGAGAATAACTTCATGTGTACAGTGGTAATATACAGACGGCAGACATGTTCCTGATATGTCGGAATCGTACAATCGACTCTTTGAATCCATATCGAAAGGGTTATGTCGTTTGTGTATATATTATCCTAAAAACGCCCTGGCCCCCGTCCAAGTGTCAAAAACACAAGAAGTGAAACGTGGACTGCCCTATAACTGAAAGCAGTAGTCTCCTCGAGAATCCGGCTTCCGTGGACTTGGGAAATCCCCCGGTGTCACTGTGACCGCATCCTTGATCGACAGCTCCAGCAGCCGGCGCGCAAGGGATGTAATCTTGGTTGGGGAGATCGTTACGTCCGCACTTAAAGGTGTAAGACAATGCCAGTGCGGTTTTTGACTGTGTTTCGTTTGCTTAACACAATAACTCTAAACTGTGACACTTCGGCACTAGGGTCAAGCAAACACGGATAATTAAGATAAGATATACATGTATTTATTGCAAAATAAATACCATCACGGGACAGAGGCAATTATGTGGACATACACATTTGACGTGCATGCATGTAAGATTTAGAGGTGAGGTGAGGTGAGGTTGCAGGGTAACTACAGTAGACTACGGTTAAAACGAACACGCTTATAACGAACTGACGGATATAACGAACTTACTTATTAATCCCGACTTTTTGCTGTAGTAATGCGGTATATATGCTTATAACAAACTACGGTTATAACGAACTAAAAATAGTATTCCCTTTGAGTTCGTTATAACCGTAGTTTACTGTACATGTATTTATTGCCAAAAAAATTCCATTACTGAACAGAGGCAATTATGTGGACATACACATTTGACGTGCATGCATGTAACATTTAGACGTGAGGTGAGGTGAGGTTGCAGGGTAACTACAGTAGACTACGGTTAAAACGAACACGCTTATAACGAACTGACGGATATTACGAACTTACTTTTTGGTCCCGACTATTTGCTGTAGTTATGCTATATATATGCTTATGACGAACTACGGTTATAACGAACTTAAATTAGTAGTCCCTTTGAGTTCGTTATAACCGTAGTTTACTGTACAAGTACTATCTGTTAAGGTGTTTTGGTATGGCGCTGCCGAGTGTCGAACCCAGCGCCTTCCGTTCTCCAAGCGGACGCTCTAGCACTAGACCATGGAGACGGTCTCTAACATTTGGAACAATTTTGCAATTGAAAGAAATCTGTATCTAAATATCATAAATATTTCGCATCGCCAGTGCAGTCAGGAACACGACCGAGTTGTTCGTTACAGCTATTAACTCCCATGTTCTGGTACCTAAATTTCCTGAGCTTATAACTCATGTCTTGTCATGCTGGCAGACCCATTAAATAATATTTTAGTATATATATTTTGAATAAAACACATTAAAAACACATTCATCAGAATATTCACAATTATCTCAGGAGCAACCTCAGAAAATCTCTCAACGTGCACCTTTAAATTTAGATTTGAACTCCACTGCGGTGCTGCTGTTGACGAGAGCCGCCCAACTGCGGATTTTGTAGACTGCGTGAAAGCCGGTAATATAGACGTGTGTCATCGAGTGAACAGCAAGGGTAGACAGAGATAGCAAGACCTAAAGTAGGTCACTCATGTCAAAGCAGCCGGAAATGCCTCTCGGTTTCCCAATTACCTTCGGGGGGGGGGGGGGGGGGGGGGGGGGTGATATGTCATTGTCACATTTACACGTGACCCTGTGTCAAGTCAAGAAAGTACCATATTTTTCAAAGATAGCATGTCACACTTCTGTGTGTAGATCTCTTTCGTTGACTTACGTTGGCCCAGTCGTCTAAGGCGCCGCAATTCGCTGTGCAAAGTTGCTTCCCTTGGGCACGCCAGAAACCTATGATTATGGGTTTGAATCCCAATTCGCCCCGATTATGTTTCTAGGTTTGTCAGCACCATACCCGTGTTCGTGGGTTTCACCGAAGTTGTAAACGTCTGAGATCTGCATATAACTGGAATAATGTTAAAATCGGGAATAAACCCAACTCACTCACTCACCCATTCTTGTGAACTTGTGCAAGTGGAGGGGGACACGTTACTCGGATAGTTGACCGATTATAATATTTGTTGTTTATTTGTATTTCACGTGCTTATATGTATCTGTTTATTATTTATGCACGTGAGAGGTGTCTGACAGTATGGCAAGAACTTGTTTGCAGAGATGCCGATTTCGTTTTGGAAATCCAAGTAGATTTTCTAATCTACACGCGCCTTCTGTCGATAACATTTGTGTTATGAAACCGGATCGTTACGGAATGAACAGACTTAATATAATTAATTTGTTCACCCAGACGTACTTGTAGAGCGCCAAATGAACTCGCTCGCGTTGAAACATTAGATGTAATGTAGTGCGTTGCGTTAGTTTTCGGGATTTTTTACTATAAGTTTTTCTTTCATATTTCAAACAGGAATTGTTTGGAGCTATTTTTTATTTTAGATTCATGTACATTTTTACAATGGGGAAGTACACAGGAAAAAGAAATAATAGGTTCACCTATGACGCTGGCAAAACAACGGAACACGTCATTGACATCAAACAGGAATATGACAGTGTCCGGTACTCGCCGGGGTATTGATGCAGAGAACAATTACACATGGTCATGAGGAAGATGTAAGTATCTATATATAGCATCTACTTCATGTGGAAATAAATGTTTGTCATAACGAAGGAGGAATCACATCGTCATCATATTGCAAATCATTCTCGTAAGTTTCGCCACGCCACATTACTCATGATACGGACGGGATGTGGTGTAACGATGCTAAAATCATGGTTTAGGAAGTAACACATCATGACTGCCATCGTGGACTAGTGTATGCTGACACAGATGACAACCTCAACATACCCCGTGACAATAGGACCAAGCATGATACGGCTTAGTCTGTCATACAGACCCTGAAACAAATATATCCAATACAGCCCATGCAAGTCTGTAATGTTTGGCAAGTCTAGATTACTGCAGTATTAGTCTGTGATACAGACCCTGAAACAAATATATCCAATACAGCCCGTGCAAGTCTATGATGTTTGGCAAGTCTAGATTACTGCAGTATTAATCTGTGATACAGACCCTGAAACAAATATATCCAATACAGCCCATGCAAGTCTATGATGTTTGGCAAGTCTAGATTACTGCAGGAAAATGAAGAAAGTCTCTGGGCTTCTTTTCATCATATTTTATAACTATAATTTAACAACTGTTTTTTTCTGTAAAATATGTTCATTTCAGAGACTTGAAGTTAGTCTAGATGTGGCTATCCTATTTTCAAAAGTCATTACAGATGTTGTTTTTCATTTTTGATAAAACTTTTTGAAAGCGAAAATGAACTCCTAAACATGTTATTTTTAAAACTTTATATTCATGAATCTGAGCTTTTCCGTACAGTTGATACTTTAGGCCATGCTAATTTCAGACAGATACGTTGCTGTCAATAGAGCGTCAGGACAAATAGAGCTTCAGGACCAATAGAACGCAGGATGAATAGAGCACCAGGGTGAATATGGCGTCAGGATTAATAAAGCGTCATGGTAAATAGAGCGTCGTGGTAAATAGAGCGTCAGGACGAATAGAGCCCCAGGATGAATAGAGCGTCAGGACAAATGGTGCGTCATGATGAATACAGCCCAAGGATTAATAGAGCCTCATGAACAATAGAACGCCAGGATAAATAGAGCTTCGGGACAAATAGGGTTCCAGGATAAATAGAGCTTCGGGACAAATAGAGCATCAGGACAAATAGAGCGTCAGGATCAATAGTTCGCTCGTCACGCCAAAGACCCGGGTTCGATTCCCGACATGGGTACAATGTGTGAAGCCCATTTCTGGTGTCCCCCGCCGTGATATTGCTGGAATATTGCTAAAAGCGGCGTAAAACCATACTTACTCACTCACTCACTCAGGATCAATAGAGCTTCAGGACAAATAGAGCCCCAGGATGAATAGAGCTTCTGGATGAATATGGCAAATAGAGCGTCAGGATGAATAGAGCGCCAGGATGAATAGAGCCCCAGGATGAATAGAGCTTCTGGATGAATATGGCATCAGGATAAATAAAGCGTCATGGTAAATAGAGCGTCAGAATGAAAAGAAAGTCAGATGAATAGAGCCCCAGGATGAATAGAGCTTCTGGACCAATAGGGCGCCAGGATGAATAGAATTTTAGAACAAATAGGGCGCCAGGATGAATAGGGCGCCAGGATGAAAAGAGCGTCAGGACAAATAGGGGGGCAGGATGAAAAGAGCGTCAGGACAAATAGGGCGCCAGGATGAAAAGAGCGTCAGGACAAATAGGGCGCCAGGATGAAGAGAGCGTCAGGATAAATAGGGCGCCAGGATGAAAAGAGCGTCAGGATAAATAGGGCGCCAGGATGAAAAGAGCGTCAGGACAAATAGGGCGCCAGGATGAATAGAACGTCAGGACAAATAGGGCGCCATGATGAAAAGAGCATAAGGACAAATAGGGCGCCAGGATGAATAGAGCGTCAGGACAAATAGGGCGCCAGGATGAATAGAGCGTCAGGATGAAAAGAGCGTCAGGACAAATAGGGCGCCAGGATGAAATGAGCGTCAGGACAAATAGGGTGCCAGGATGAAAAGAGAGTCAGGATAAATAGGGCGCCAGGATGAATAGGGCGCCAGGATGAATAGAGTGTCAGGACAAATAGGGCGCCAGGATGAAAAGAGCGTCAGGACAAATAGGGTGCCAGGAGAAAAGTGAGTCAGGATGAATAGAATTTTAGGCTGCGGGGTGACAAGCTGACGCTGCGTCCCGTTACTTTAACAGTTAAATGATCATCTGTAAACGTGTCGCCTGCAACTTCATTGGTGTTGTCAATATTTCTAAAACGTTCAAGAACAAGAATATGTTCTTGTACCACTTAGGGCCTGGTACAAACAGAGAGTATTTGTGTGGTGTAGAGATGAGAACATGATATATAACAATATATATATTTTACAAGTTTTTAAAGTTATTGGCGACGTCCATCGTGGTATATTTGGGAGATAAAGGTATGCGATTATTCTTGTGCAGAGATTTGGGCTTTACGTTGGTCTCAGCTGACACATGGGAAATACAGTCCTGGCAACAAGACCTGACCATTCTCTTGGTGGTTCATGATATATTTTAGGTTGTCTTGATAAGTCTGGGAAGGGTTGCCTATTTCGAACAGTGCCGTGAGATTGCCCCTGAGGTCTGTGTACTCTGAGCATGAGAGCAGGAAGTAAACTTGTAAGAGACATTAGCTTCCTCCATGAATCGTCTTGCTTCAGTACATTCACTATCGAACCATGGATGTTTGGTGGCTTAATTAGTGGAGGTGTATTAATTGTAAATAGGATATCACAGAATGAGCCAGCCTGTGTTTCACATTCTTTTCTGTTCTTTGGTATAGGGCGTAGAATGTCATTATTCCCAGATGTCTCCCTTATTCACCTATAACTCCATTATTCCCCTATAACAACCTTATTCCCTTAATAGCTCCCTTATTCCCTTAATAGCTCCCTTGTTCCTTTATTACCCTATAACTCCCCTATTCCCTTAATGAATCCTTTATTCCCCTATAACTCTTTTATTCCCATATAACTCCCATATTCCCCTATAAACTCCCTTATTCCCCTATAACTCTCTTAGTCCCATATAACTTTCTTAATCCCCTATAACTCCCATATTCCCTTATTAACACCCGTATTCTCCTATAAACTCTTTTATTCCCCTAATAATTCTCTTATTGCATTATAACTGTTATTCCCTCAATAACTCCCTTACTCCCCTATAACTCCCTTATTCCCCTATTCACACCCTTATTCTCCTATAAACTCTCTTATTCCCCTGATAATTCTCTTATTCCATTATAACTGTTATTCCCTTAATAACTCCCTTATTCCCTTATAACTCCCTTATTCCCCCAAACTCCATTATTCACTTATAACTCCCTTATTCCCCGATTACTCAGATTCAGCAATAGAGATGTACAGCAAAAGACACTGACTAATACGTGGGAAGCGGTAACTACGCATCAGCTATTGTTGCTAGTCTCGTTTCTTACATTTGCCATGAGAATATATTCGGAGCCAGCGCCACAGCCGCAGGCATAAAAAGGGAAATCCCCTACACCGATGAAATCAGACCACGTGGGATCCAGTAAGGGCCTTTCCAGCTAAGAATAGATTTGAGAAAGCCCAGCGACGGATTATATAAGCTCTCCCTACGAGTGAACGTCTGAGGTCCTGCTTTGTGTCGTTGTTGTTTGACAAGCGTGACAGTTCAGTCTGCCCTTAACGCTACACTCTACAACGCTAGTAACACTTGCTTTATTTCCTACAGCGGGCCTGATAACACAGTTAACGGAGAGAATGAAGGAGGTTGTTCTAGGACTGTATCTCATCTTGGCATCATGTGCCGTGGTTCTGCTCGTGCCGGTGCCGGCCGGACGTCACTTCTTCGTGTTCTGGAAGACCGCCTCGAGCCACCTCATTCCACGGACAGAACACGCTCACCACAACATCAAAGAGCTTCTGCTGGACTATGTGAGTATATATCTGATTGTGACGATAGCTAAAATGTCCAGAGTTTAGTTGTGGGCGACGCTATACCTGATCATGTTATTGTCCGTATCATGCTTCTACCGTGGCGCCATAAGTTTATTTTAACCCGCTGATGTCATGTTTATTTTGTAATACGTAGTTACCATAGCAACTAGAAGAGTCGTTGAGACCCATGACGGTGCCGTTCTTGGTCAAACTGTTTCGATCAACGAAGTTCAGATTCAACTTTAACGAATCATTGCTGCATTGTTGGCGTCCGTCGTCCCAGCAGAAGTCACTGGGGCGTCCAAGCCTCAAGGGTGCCAGCGGACGTGACCTTGTGGCAGGGCGACACAGTGGCAGTAAAAACATGGGATTTGGTCTCAGTATACTCCAAACCGGATAGGGTCAAGGGCGGAGAATAATATGATATTGATATGTGTGCAGCGGACGAGTTGTTGTGCAATGCAATGCACAGTTGTTGTAACGAACACGTTATCAGCCACAGGGACTGTATAGTAGGGACTTTGTTGGGGACTAACAATAGAAATTGTAAACATTGAACGCTCAGATACAATGTTGTGTTGGTGTGTGCAAAGTCGTGGTGTTCAAGTAGGTACACATTATCAAGCGCTGACACAACCCAGCTGACACACAGGTTTGTCACAACGTCATGTTGACGGCGACGTGTAAGACATGCTGCACCCCCCACCCCCCCACCCAGCCCCCACACGTGTTATACTACAGGTAGTATATGTTACACGTGTTATACTACAGGTGGTATGTGTTACACGTGTTATACTACAGGTAGTTTATGTTACACGTGTTATACTACAGGTGGTTTATGTTACATGTGTTATACTACAGGTAGTTTATGTTACACGTGTTATACTACAGGTAGTTTATGTTACACGTGTTATACCACAGGTAGTATGTGTTACATGTGTTATACTACAGGTAGTATATGTTACACGTGTTATACTACAGGTGGTATGTGTTACAAGTGTTATACTACAGGTGGTATGTGTTACACGTGTTATACTACAGGTAGTATGTTTTACAAGTGTTATACTACAGGTAGTATATGTTACACGTGTTATACTACAGGTGGTATGTGTTACAAGTGTTATACTACAGGTGGTATGTGTTACACGTGTTATACTACAGGTAGTATATGTTACATGTGTTATACTACAGGTAGTATATGTTACAAGTGTTATACTACAGGTAGTATATGTTACACGTGCTATACTACAGGTGGTATGTGTTACACGTGTTATTCTACAGGTGGTATGTGTAACACGTGTTATACTACAGGTGGTATGTGTTACATGTTTTATACTACAGGTAGTATGTGTTACAAGTGTTATACTACAGGTAGTATGTTTTACAAGTGTTATACTACAGGTAGTATATGTTACACGTGTTATACTACAGGTGGTATGTGTTACAAGTGTTATACTACAGGTGGTATGTGTTACACGTGTTATACTACAGGTAGTATATGTTACATGTGTTATACTACAGGTAGTATATGTTACAAGTGTTATACTACAGGTAGTATATGTTACACGTGCTATACTACAGGTGGTATGTGTTACACGTGTTATTCTACAGGTGGTATGTGTAACACGTGTTATACTACAGGTGGTATGTGTTACATGTTTTATACTACAGGTAGTATGTGTTACAAGTGTTATACTACAGGTAGTATGTGTTACACGTGTTATACTACAGGTGGTATGTGTTACAAGTGTTATACTACACGTAGTATGTGTTACACGTGTTATACTACAGGTGGTATGTGTTACAAGTGTTATACTACAGGTAGTATATGTTACACGTGCTATACTACAGGTAGTATATGTTACACGTGTTATACTACATGTAGTATATGTTACACGTGTTATACTACAGGTAGTATGTTTTACATGTGTTATACTACAGGTAGTATATGTTACAAGTGTTATACTACAGGTAGTATGTGTTACATGTGTTATACTACAGGTAGTATATGTTACACGTGATATACTACAGGTGGTATGTGTTACATATGTTATACTAAAGGTAGTATGTGTTACAAATGTTATACTACAGGTAGTATATGTTACATGTGGTATACTACAGGTAGTATGTGTTACATGTGTTATACTACAGGTAGTATGTGTTACATGTGTTATACTACAGGTGGTATGTGTTACAAGTGTTATACTACAGGTGGTATGTGTTACAAGTGTTATACTACAGGTGGTATGTGTTACAAGTGTTATACTACAGGTGGTATGGGTTACATACTATGAGTTGTATGTAAACGTGTTATTCTACAGCAGTATGTGTTACACTTGCTATACAACAGTGGCATGTGTTACACGTGTTATAGCACAGGTAATGTGTTGAACGTGTTATACTACAGGTAATTGTTAAACGTGTCATACTACATGTTGTTTTTGTTTCAGGTGTTAAATACTATGGTGTTACACGTGTTATATATCACCGGTAATGCAGGTGTTACACGTGTTATATATCACCGGTAATGCAGGTGTGACATGTGTTATATATCACCAGTAATGTATGTGTTACACGTGTTATATATCACCGGTAATGTAGATGTTACACCTGTTATTCTATGTGTTGAGTGACTGCATTATGATGAGTGTTGAGTGAATGCATTATGAAAACAATGTTGAGTGAATGCATTTTGAAGAGTGTAGAGTGACTGCATTATGAAGAGTTTAGAATGACTGCATTATGAAGAGTGTAGAGTGACTGCATTATGAAGAGTGTAGAGTGAATGCATTATGAAGAATGTTGTGTGAATCATTATGTAAACAGTGTTGAGTGAATGCATAATGAAGAGTTTTGAGTGAATGCATTATGAAATGAGTGTTGAGTGAATGCATTATGCAAACAGTGAAGAGCGAATGCATAATGAAATGAGTGTTGAGTGAATCATTATGGAAACAGTGTTGAGTGAATGCATAATGAAGAGTGTTGACTGAATCATTATGGAAACAGTGTTGAGTGAATGCATAATGAAGAGTGTTGACTGAATCATTATGGAAACAGTGTTGAGTGAATGCATAATGAAGAGTGTTGACTGAATCATTATGTAAACAGTGTTGAGTGAATGCATAATGAACTGAGTGTTGAGTGAATCATTATGGAAACAGGGTTGAGTAAATGCACAATGAAGAGTGTTGACTGAATCATTATGTAAACAGTGTTGAGCGAATGCATAATGAACTGAGTGTTGAGTGAATCATTATGGAAACAGGGTTGAGTAAATGCACAATGAAGAGTGTTGACTGAATCATTATGTAAACAGTGTTGAGTGAATGCATAAAGAAGAGTGTTAAGTGAATGCATTATGAAAAGAGTGTTGAGTGAATGCATTATGAATAGTGAATGCATAATGAAGAGTTTTGAGTGAATGCATTATGTAAAGAGTGTTGAGTGACTGCATTATGACAAGTGTAGAGTGAATGCATTATGTAAAGAGTGTTGAGTGAATGCATTATGACAAGTGTAGAGTGAATGCATTATGATAAGTGTAGAGTGAATGCATTACGTAAAGAGTGTTGAGTGAATGCATAATGAAGAATTTTGAGTGAATGCATAATGAAGAATTTTGAGTGAATGCATTATGTAAAGAGTGTTGAGTGAATGCATTATGACAAGTGTAGAGTGAATGCATTATGTAAAGAGTGTTGAGTGAATGCATTATGACAAGTGTAGAGTGAATGCATTATGATAAGTGTAGAGTGAATGCATTACGTAAAGAGTGTTGAGTGAATGCATAATGAAGAATTTTGAGTGAATGCATAATGAAGAATTTTGAGTGAATGCATTATGTAAAGAGTGTTGAGTGAATGCATTATGACAAGTGTAGAGTGAATGCATTATGTAAAGAGTGTTGAGTGAATGCATTATGACAAGTGTAGAGTGAATGCATTATGACAAGTGTAGAGTGAATGCATTATGAATTATATTCGGGGTATCAACAGAAACCTATGTCATGAGTCCCCTGCTAAAAAAGACCCATTTCAAACGTATTCCCTCGACCTCGCAGCCATCCCGCCACCCCTCGACCCCGCTGCCGCCCCGCCACCCCTCGACCCCGCTGCCGCCCCGCCACCCCTCGGCCTCGCTGCCCCCCGCCACCCCTCGGCCTCGCCGCCGCCCCGCCACCCCTTGGCCTCGCAGCCGCCCCGCCACCCCTCGGCCTTGCCGCCGCCCCGCCACCCCTCGGCCTCGCAGCCGCCCCGCCACCCCTCGGCCTCGCAGCCGCCCCGCCACCCCACAGCCTCGCTGCCGCCCCGCCACCCCTCGGCCTCGCCGCCGCCCCGCCATCTCTCGACCTCGCAGCCGCCCCGCCACCCCTTGGCCTCACAGCCGCCCCGCCACCCCTCGGCCTTGCCGCCGCCCCGCCACCCCTCGGCCTCGCAGCCGCCCCGCCACCCCTCGGCCTCGCAGCCGCCCCGCCACCCCTCAGCCTCGCTGCCGCCCCTCCACCCCTCGGCCTCGCCGCCGCCCCGCCATCTCTCGACCTCGCCGCCGCCCCGCCACTGCTTGGCCTCGCAGCCGCCCCGCCATCCCTCGGCCTCGCCGCCGCCCCGCCACCCCTCGGCCTCGCTACCGCCCCGCAACCCGCAACCCCACGGCCTAGATGCCGCCCCGCCACCCCTCGACCTCGCCGCCGCCCCGCTGCCTAGCCGCCCCGACGCCCAGCCACTCCGCGGCCAATTTTATATCTTATTATTTTATATGCATAAAGTTTCGCATAGCATTTCCTGACAGTTATTTACGAAAGTCGACATCTGTATCTAATTAGACTCTAAATCTCGTCCAGCGGCAACCTTATCTCAGTGCTGTGCACACAGCAGCGTCCTGCGGTACGTTAGGCTGGGCCTGATCAGCTGTATAAATAGTCCATCAGTCGGCTGTACCATGACCGACACAAAACTGACTGAAAGCTGCAAGTCCAGTACAACGCCTGGCGTATCGGGCTGACAAGAGACAAGTGTACACGGAGACGTTTGGCTGGACTCTGCACTTTCCTTTTGCAGTCCCAGCTATTCCTGTGTAGTGTTCACATGTCGTTTCTCTCAGTGGGTCTCGAGTCTGTTCGCGTTCAGGAATAATGTCACGGTCATGCAGTCATCAATGGAGTAAAAAAAATCTCTCTCGTTTCGTTAAAAATCAGTTTGACACACTTGATCGTATAATGGTCCCTTTTAAGTTATTTTTAGTTGTTTATATTTATTTAAATTCGTTATTTTGTTTCATTTTTTCACAAAATAATATTTTGGGAGAAATTGTTGGTGAGGGGCGAAATATTCGTAAAAAGGCTTAAAAAAGATTGTCTACCGAGCTATGAGAATGATGTCATTAGGGAGAGCTTAGGAAGGAAAGGGATCCCTAGCCATAAAGACTGCAACAAATGTTATATTTGGGATAACACTTTCTTAGTAAAGTACAGGGGTTGAGTCCCATCCGGCACACAAAGTCAGCGATCTAACCTAAATGAAAGTTCGACAACTGGTAGTCTAGATCACATACTTTGTGTACCCCTCTGACAAGTGTAAATTGACACGTCCCCCATGGCCGAAAGCTATGAATATATAATGCCATTAAGAATGGGGGGGCTAGTGGTGAAGGTGTTCACTTGCCACACCAAAGTGACGAGTTCGATTCCACAAACCGGTACATTGGGTAAATCCCATTGTGGATGTTCCCAGCTGTTCCCGGACGACTTAGAAGCGGCA